>NC_050491.2:9258535-9891263 GCF_012460135.2 Molothrus ater
TTTATGGGTTGCTCTGTTTAAACTGTTGAAAGTGCATCTGTAGTAACTGCATGGCCACATAAGAAGCTGACAGTGTAATATTAAGCAATGGAAGATTTTTCATGCTGTTTTAAAGCTCAGCATTTCTGAAAAATTAGTCTGTGATTTAGGAGCTGTGTATTAGTGTGGTCTGCAGGTCACCCTGGAAATGCAGCAAGAATAAATAACTACAAGAATACACAAGTAAGCATGAACTACACATAACTGGCTGGTAACTGCTGGCATATTCGGCTGTGAATCATACTCAGCTGAGAGAGACTGACTGTAAATGATGTCAAACAGATGGAATTTTTAAAATGTTGGAGAAGTAGCATTAATCCCAAAACAGAATAGCAAGGGTTCCCAAAGGATGACTACTTTGCATGTAGCTCATCAAGTGAAAACCACCTCTACTCACAAACGGGTTGTGTGCTCAGCCTCATATGTGATTTTTCTTTCAGGTGTGTCCAACAAGCTATTACTAAATGCATTTAACTTGTAATGATTTGTCCAAGGGAGTGGGAATGACTTTCTAATGAGCTGAGGAAAGAAGTTTTTGAAAACTAAAGCATATTGAAAAGAGAAAAGATCTTTTATTCGGCCCCTGATGCGGGCATTGCTGCCAGCAGATACAGCTGTCCTGTGATTATTGCACTGCCTGACCTCTTCTATTGAAAGTGACACCCAGAGACTTTCCATGTAAAACAAGGTCACTTCTTTTACTTATTTTTGTGAATGGATGAAAGGGACATATTTGGATTTTGAAGTCAAAAATGTTTGTTTTCAATGGAGCGTTTTCTTCTAACAACAAACTTTGAATTCACTGTGCAATTTATAGATGAGCTAATCGAGACACAGAGAGCTTGAATGATGGCTGGGCTTCAAGCAGCATGAGGTACAAGAGCTACAAACTGAGCCTGGCAGGTTTTTTTGAAGCAAACACTGAGTAATAAGGTCTCCTGTACAACAGCAGTGTGCTGTTCTAAAAATGACGGTGTTCCTATTTCAAAGCTTCATTTGTTGTTGTTTGAGCTTGGATGTGCACACTTTAGAAGTGGTGCTTTAAAAAATAGAAGTGAAGTTCCCATTCTTTAATGTCTCACCTTTAATAGCTGGAGACACTAAATTATTCATTTCTGATGTGGTGTGACTGAGAGGTGCTGAACTGGAGCTCAGGATGCTCGGCTCACTTTCTTGCTCCCCTAAAGGTCTGCAGATTATCCTTTGGCAAGCATCTTCCCCACTTTAGGTTTCATATTTTTGATCTCTTTCTTTTTTAAAAAAAGCACACAACTGTTCATCTTTCTGCCTGTCTTGTTTGCTCTTGTTCTCTCCCTGTCCAGTGCAGGTGTAGGGATTTGTGACTGTACAACTACATCTACAATTTACTAAAAGAAAGTAAAGCAGGGTTTCATACTTTCAGGATAAACAAAACCTCAAAAACAGTTCTCATGTTTATGAGATCAGTGAGGTGAACCATTTGCTTTTCATAGATCTTCATTTTATTTGGATTTTTGTTGTGCAAAATTTTTCTTTTGCATGTCTAAGTTGTTACAATGTAGCATTATTTTGTCTTTCTTTCCCTTTCTGATTTATTGAACCAATCTAGCTATCAGATAATTACTAAGCCATAAAGAAGTTTGCCATATATCATTATAGGTTTTTTTTTTCTTCTTATCTTCATCATATTTATATGAACCATAATTTTAACTATTGCAGTTTATTATGTTTTGGAGAGCAGCAATATTATCTGAAAAAGGTAGAGCAGTATAAAGACACAACTTATTTTCAAAGTAACACTGCTGTTAAAATCTCACTCAACAGCTCTGTTCAGTATTGTTGTCCAGCACTGGGTATAATGAACTCACTGTTTCCATCAACACTTTAATTTTTTTTCCAGACCAATACTAGGGAAAAACAAACAATAGAAGGAACAAAATAGTTGACCAGCAAGGAACATTCATAGTATCTTTCCTGAGAGAAGGATGTAGTTTGTAAAACTCTTATAAAAAAATCTGAAAGCTGATTTCTCCGTGGTCAAATAATTTTGTTCTGTTGCTCATCGTTAGCCCCGTGCCAGGTGTTGAGGCGAATGTGATCACAGCCAACCCCACAGCTGATTTCACTTCAAGTGATGAGCCATCAGCCCCCCTATACGGGCATGTACAGACTCAGGGCATTGCTGGGGATGGTTTCTCAAGAGCAGCTGAGCCAGCAGACCTAAAAAGAGCTCAAAAGTAAGGCTGCAACAGACTGGGATCCCTTCTACTTCATTTCCACAAAATGGTAAAGTTAAGTTACTTTTGTAAATTATTTTGTAAAATAATGTTGTATCAGTAAAATATGATGTTATTGTGATTAATTAGAATTATTCTAAGCTCTGGTTTAGCCATTTCATTGTCTCCTGGTGATTTAAGATATTGAATATTTATTAAATATTTATTTATTTATTGAATAATTAGGCTTACATTTATGTTTGTACAAATTAGGACCTGGATAAACCTATTATCTAGAAAAAAATACTGACAGCGCAGGTTTTGGGTCACAAAGTTGAATTTAGGAGTGAGGAGTATTGTGGAACAACTTCTGTTTTCTTTAGTAAATCTATCTGTGCTGTAATGGTGTGTGTTTGAGAGGAGTTCAGATTCCCCTGGTAGAATAAAGCTTACAAATAGAGCTCACTGGTTATTATAAAATAGATTGTCAGCTCCAAGAAAAAAGGGTAAGAATTAAATGAAGTCGCTCAAGTAAAAAGAATATAAAGCATGCTAATGCAACAGTTAGGGAAAAGACTTTTATAAGTCATACTTACTTATTAGGTATGGATTTTTAATACAGAGAAGGAAAGATATCAGTTCCCCCTTGGTATCAAATGTCATTCAATAAATTGATAGCCATTGTGGTGTGGGGAAGGAAAATAGAAGAGAATAAAAGAGCCTTTAGGAACATCTTTTTGCAGTGCACACTCGGGGCTGCCTTGCTTTTCATCACGGGGTTCAGCACGGGCATTGCAGCACAGCTGAAGAAAGTGCTCAAGGTGTTTTTCAACCCTGCAAACTCCTGCTGAGGAAAGGCGTGTGCCAAGGGCCAGGTGAAGGTCAGTCACCGCTTCCCACCCCTCCACAATCTCTCATCTAAATTGATTTCACTGAAAGCAACTGACTATTCTACTTAAACATATAATGAGTTTTAAACTCTTAGACTTATAGATTTTAGGAGCTTTCCTGGATCCTGTTTTAGTCTGAATAAGATTTGGACATGCTTAAGGGTCTGTCACTCATAGCAGTGAGCTTCTGTGTCATTTGCCTGCCCTCACGGTCCCTTCCTCTGCCTGAATCCCCAGTACTGAAGGCTCCTGACAGATCATTCATTTTTTCATGTTTGTGAGTACTTTGTTATTAAATAAACAATTTTTTCCACTTCTCTCAAAAAAGATTTTTCTCCTGAACAAGTTATGAAAAGGGCAGCTTAAATTTGCTTTCTGCAAGAGACCACTTCAAAAATTTCCTCTCAAAATTTTTCCTAAGCCACGACAATAACTATGAAGGAGGATAAGCATGGAAACACATTATTTTTTTACTTTCTGCAGGATTTTCAGTGGTAATGGTTATTATGCACTGTGGTTTTAGTGAAAACTAGTAACGTTTAAAAGGAAAACTTTTACTGTAAAGTGCCAACAAAATCTTTGCATACTTTTCGTGCACAGTTCAGTGGAGTATGAAAAGACATATTTCATCCTTTCCTGTAGGAAGTCAGTATTCCTTGTGTGGTTTGACTTCATCCTTAACCATCACTGAGTATCTCACAGGAGCATTGTGGCTGGCTCCAGACAGATGTGCTGTACATCTCAAACTAGTTTGCAGTTTTCAAGCAGTGCTGAATTTGCAGCCATCCCATGCAGCTTCTCATACACTCATCCCATCACCATGAAAAGCTATTTTCTAGTGCTAACAGGCTGGATTTAGTACTGCACTGGACTCATCAGTTAGGTATAAAATTCCTATCTGCATTGCTTTTTGCCAAAATACAGGAAAAAATGTTCCCCTGGCTGTTCTATCTCAGCAGCTTTCCTGACCACTCTGAGCACTAAGACATGATATGTTTTGATTATATTTCTATCATTTGTTTCCCCCATGCATTAGGGCTTTTTTCTGCTGTGTTCTGGAGGCTTCTTGGTCATGTTCTAATATCACAGTGCCTGATCAGCTGCAGTAGCCCTGCTGAAATTTATGAAGTACACAGATTTCTATCTCTGTTCTGTGGTTTTATATGCAACTGTAACACCAATTAACCCCCATGCTGGTCATTAGCATTCTTCTCTGGCAGGAAGAAAAACAAAGAATTGTTGAGTGGTGTAAATGTGGTCAGAGGCTGACCAATGGGCAGATCTCTAAAGTTTTCTGGAACAAAGCTGAGCTTCTGGATCACAAACTCCTCTGCATTGCTGTCCTGAGAAAGACAAAGCAGGGGGAATGATCATGATCTACTCCTAAGGCAGAGTGGATGAAATATTTGATTATACAAAAGTAATTTTCAGGTGGCTGAGTGTTCAATGGGCTGGCTTTGTTAAGGGTTCAAGTTTTGTCTGCTTTGTGCATTTATGAATAATCACATTGTGTGTTAGGAATTTTAAGATTCTCATTAATTGGTGGTCATGTTTCAATATCAATTTTTAAATGAAATATGGTCTTATAGTTTTTAGTCAAAAATAGGTGAGGAAGTTCTACCAAGAGGAGTGGTTAAGCTGTCCATGTATGTGTAGTGAGTGTATGTTTGGTACTTCCTTTGTCAGCTCTAACTCCAAAGTGTTTGGTTTTTAGTTAGAAGCTCTCCATATAATATTAAACTGTGCCTAGATAAGATGCTGGTTTTGTTCCCATTTCATTGATTTAGTTACAATAACTGGCTGTGGTCTGCTTGATTCATAATTTCTCTACATGGACACTAAACTGCTACAATAACTACTGTACTGTCTGCTTCAGCATAGTGGTGCAATCTGATTACATCTAGAACTTGTAATATTTTCCACAGTATTAAAATCCTGGAGTCATTTGGAATGTAAAAGGCTTCAATAATTTCTGTATAATATTTTTAATGATGGTTACTAATTGCTAAAGCACTCCAATTCTAAACTACCTTTGCTTCTCTTGGTGGGAAACATGAACACCTGAAATGAGGAGCAGGTGTTTGAAAAAAGGAGATTCAGAGCATATGGTTAGTAGTTATTTCTGCTTTGTATGTTGGAATGAGCAAAACATGAAAACATGCCATACGAATAATTTATGCTTCAGATTAACACTGAATACTTTATATCATTGCACCATACTTACTAATAGTATTATATAAATAATACACAAATATATAAATATCTTCATATTCACCTGTTATTTAACTACTATGGGCAGCTTTCTTTATGAAATTATTAACTTTGTGTTAGTGCTCAGACTGAGCATCTCTACACCAAACTTCCAGTGGATTTTCTGTATATTTCATAAAATCAATGAGTGCATATTTTTAAAACAGGGTTGGAGGATTGCTTGTTTCAGCTGTATATACACACATGCCCCCCACCCCTCCAGTAATACTGACTGCCTAGAGCCACATTTTGATGGCTTTCATGCCACAAAAGACATTGAAAGATTTGGAAGATGATGGATATTTCCCTTCATTGCCAGTATATGAGCAACACAGACTTAACATTGTTTTATGCAAGAGCAGGAGCAAGGCTTGCTGGAATAATAATGAATGGAATGTGTAGTGTCTGAAAGCTGAACTGTGCTCTAACAGGTTAGAAAGTTCAGGATAAATATATTTATTTTGTTATCCTCTTGTAAGGAAGAGCATTTTCTTTTGATTTCCCTTTCTGTAGAGGTGGAGAGTGCCCATGGTCCAGCTTGGGGAGGCAGTCAGGGCTTGACTGAAGAGCAGCTGAGCTGCAGCCTGGGGCAGGAAAGTGTTTGTAGCTGTGTAGTCTAACATTGATTATTCACTCATCTGAAACTGACTTCTGGTTTTGGCTGCACTGGCTACAGCCTGGAGAGAGAAAGCCTCTGTCTTTTCATGTCTCTATTTTAGTGTGTATTTCTTAAGGCTTAAAAATGCATTCAGCTGTGAGGATATTTTTATTCTGTTGGAAGTGCTTCATTTATTTTATTGGACCTTGGTGTGCAGCCCCACTGAACATGGTAGAGTCTGAGTATTTCACTCTGGCTTGGGAAAAGCTTCTTAGCAGAACCAAAATGGAAAATCCATGAAAAACGCTGTCTGATGGAAATAAATATACTGTGGGATGTAACCACTCCAAAACCAGCCTGGAAGGTGACATTGAGGGACCTCATGGCATTCGTCAGCTCTTAGCAAGCAGCCAACTGAACCAGCTGCCCTGGGAGTTGTCAGGCTGCCAAACTGGGATCAGCAGGTGGATGGGGACAGGGATACAGGTTGTCCAAGGCTGTGTGTGAAAGGATTCTGTGGGTCTGTCCCCAGCTGGCAGGGTGGGAAAGGCACCTGCTTTGAAGAAGGGGCAACATTTTATTTTGGTGGGTTTTGGCATGGAGGCTGAAATACATGCTGTAACTCCCTGGAGGAAGGACCAAGGACAGGGGAGGCAGCAAGGAGCAGAAGGGAATTTGAATGTTCCTGTTGTCAAACTCTGCAGCCAGAATGGGATCAGCTCAGCAATTTGATCCATAAAGTATATGGATGAAATGAGCAAAAAAGTCCATTGAAAGAATGATTTGGAAGGCCTAGAAATGTCTCCTGCCTCTATTTTAGGGTGGGAAATAATTTATTTTTCACCCTTTTTGTATATGATGGGAAAACTTTGAATTTATGGATTTGAAAGAAGAAAACACAGCTAACTAGGTCAATGAAAAATTCTGCATATATGTTTTCTGAGTAATTTCTGTTTTGCTGAACTCCACAAGAGCTCTTTACAGATGTGTGTAGCATTGTCCCTTCCCTGCTGACTGCTCAAGTTGTGGAAGACTTTAAAAAGTCACCTGTCATCTGCTGCTGTTCCAAGGCATTGTATTGTCTTTCACTGTAGCCAGGACTGGACAGTCCCTGAATGTCATCTAGCACTGAATAATATGGATGCTGTGATTTGTCATCTCAGTCACCACTGTCACTCTGTCATTTCAGTGTGTTATATTGGCTCATGGTGTTGCTGCCTCCCTGTCCTTCATCTCACAGGTTCTGTGAACTCTGAAAGTTAGCATAGCTGAAGATGAGTTCAGAGGGAAAAAGCTCCATGTCTAAGAGTTGCTTCACTCTACGTGCACCCTATTGCAAGTGGTCAATGTCATTTTAGAAAAGGACAGTACCTATTTTATCTTAGAACATGGAATGAGCTGTATTTCTGTTTCCTTTATGTTCCTTCCATAAGAGAAGAAACATTGCATAATGTCATTGCAATAGCAAGAAAAAGCCTTTGGTCTTCATGTTTGATTGGGTTATTTTGCTGTAGTCAGGAGAATATCATCTTTCTGAAACATCAGATATAAATTTTTTTCTTCTCCCTTCAGAAAGGGCAATACTAAGAATCAAATAACCAAAGCTGCCATTATCTAGAAAGAAGGTAAATTAGATCCAGAAAAGACAGGAATAATTCAGAAAAAAACCTGAAATAGCTGTTTGAATAACAGAGAGGGCTGGAGAGAGCCTAAAACATCACTGATTATCAGAAGTGGGTGTGAATACACACACACACACACATATATATATATACATATATATAAGCTCTCTAGAACAGTTTTGGTTTTTACAGAATTTTTGTACCAGTTGTCATTATTTTAGAATGGAGACACCCAGACATTGATTTAAATAGTTAATTTTTTAATCAAAACTTAGGGAAGACCTGTCAAACTTGACTTTTTGTTTTGGTTTTGTTTATGTGCCTGAATATGATATGTGCATTTTGCCAGAAGTAACAGCAGGATATTCCAGACCCTTCCATCCTGCTTGCCCACCTGGCTCTGTACAAGGAGCCTTTGATTGTCACGGGCTGCTCCATTGGGATTTGACTCCTCCTTGCAGTGAAGGATCCTGCTCTGTGTTCTTGGTCTGTTCCCCAGCTTGCTAAGGGAACCAAACACCCAACATATGTTGGAGGGAAAGCAAATTCCTGATGTCTTAATTAAAGAGAATAAATTAGTTTGGTAATTAGGTGGATTACAGAATGAGCTTTCCAGGGAGCACCTACTGACTTCTTCAGGAGTTGCCCAGAGAGTGACCCCGTTCTCAGGCTGGAGCCTTGGGTTCTGATGCAAAAGCACAATGATTATGGCTGGTGAAGAAACAATAGGGCACTGAAATTGGGGCAGAGCCAGTGTGGGGTGCATGAGCTCAGGAAATGCACCATGACTCAGAGCTCCATGGCAGTGGAGGCTTTTCCAAGTAGTAGGAAATTCAGGCAAACTGCCTTCCCAAATCCAGTGTTAGTATTACAGATATGGAGCATATTTATAGAAAGGACTGTGAAGCTGACATATATGCTCACCTTTACAGGAATGGAAAGCTGTATAAATGTTATGCATGTGTTAATACTTGTGGACCATATGGGGGTTATCTGTTCTGGGTTTCAGGTTTTTTCATAATCATCATCACTTGTGGATTTTGTGAATGCCTCTCTTGGCGAACAAAGACTTTAAAAAATGCTGATGGCAAGGGATCTGCTAGAATCTTAATTTTAATTTTCTTCCCAGAACTGCCTTATAATATGCATTTATCCATATTAATTCTGTTGAGGAAAAGTAATGTTGGCTTTTTCTTTTATTTTTCCTTCTTTTTTTTACTTCAGATGAAGAAAATACTAGAATGCTTTGCTAATTTCTGTCATGCAGGAAAGAAAAACCTTTCCTGTCTTTGTTGGGTAAACTGTCTTGCTTTAGCATCTTCAAAACCATCTTGATTCCCATAACTTGATTAAAATTCAGGCTTTTTTGTTAAGCTACCTTAATTTCATGGCCGTATTTTTACAGTTTGCCGCTTTGTTTAGTAAATAATGCAATAAGGGATTGGAATGTCATTCTAGGACCTATAGCACAATATATATATATTATTCAAGAGAGATGATGCTTTAAATAAAAAAAAAAAATTGGCAGTACTGTTGTGTATATAAAAGTCAGTTTCATTGAGATGGTAATGCAATGTTTTCATGTGACAAACCATCAGCAGTTTTGAGTTATTTGAAATTCAATGGCAAACATTTTAAGATAATTAAGTTGTATTTTGCTTTGTTTGATCAAGTCCTATTTTCATGCTTCCATCTGCTCAAAAGGGGGTGGTATGGATGGTCCCAGGGGCCTTATTTTAGATCTGGGTTTGGTGGATGGCGTCAGCAGCAAGGGCAGTTCCAGTGTCAGCAGTTGCAGTGCTATGAGTGTTGCTCTGAAATTTGATTTTGTGCAACCAAAAGTAAAGAGTGAGATAGTATCATATGCTTAAAAGTGAAAAGTTTTTAAAAAACATAACATGCTTGCAAAATTTGTCAAATGCTAGATGATATTTGTGGAGTAGGATGATGATACACTGTTTTAAACAGCACCTTTCAAAAGCAGCTGTGTGACACCATCTGTGTGTTAGCTCTCGGTAGCAAAAACCCAAGACAGGATTAAGAAATGCACTGAACTGTGCTTGAATTTAAATAAACTGGATGTTTGGAAGGGATGAAGATCTTCCCTGGCAACTAGAACTCCACGTTGATGATGGAGGGTGCTTAAAAAGGAAAAGGAATTTTTTCTGTAGAAACTTGATTTATTGTTAAGATGTTCTTTGAAACATGATATGAGCATCTTTTTTCTTCTTATGTCATCAAATGTGTTGTTATGGTTTGGAGTGTTCAGAGCTGCTAACAGAGCTGGTGAGAGAAATCCCCATGGTTTTCTATAGACATCTATAGTTTATTTCTTACTGGGCCTTTGTGTCCCAGGAAGTGAGCAGTTTGATACCCAGCGGTTCCAGTAACCTTTGAGCAGGAGTGGAGGCTGATGTACAATGCACTGGGTGTCTCAGTCGTGCAGCTGGAAAATATGGGTCCCTTTCCTTCCATCCAGTCCTCCCTTCTCACTTAATTGAGCTATTAACATTTTAGAAACCATTCGTGCCTAACAAGGCTTCTGCTTTTTACTTGAAATAGGATAGTATGTATTTGAACTAAAAGGATGCTTCTTTCAAGAAAACTTTCCTAAAAACCTATCTGCTCATGGATTTGAGCCTGAGAGCTGTTTCCTCCTGCAGACAAGAGAATTCTCTCCAAATTGTTGCTCTCTGGTGATAGCAGGGAGAAGTTCACTTGTAGTGCTGCAGAGAAGTTCCCTGCTTCTTTGCAGTGGTGTTTGCTCATATTTACAGCATTTAGTTCCTTATTCAATAACTTGTTGAATGTTTATCTATAAATGGAATTTTATTGCTCAGACTTGATCAGGAGAAGGTTTTTCTGTCTAAACCCCTTAGTGCTTAGTAATAACTACGTTGGACTTTAAGTTTGACATGTTGTGCCTCCAGTAGATCCCTGTCCTAAAATATGTTTTGTTTTGAAAAAGTAGTTTTACTATCTGTAGAATTAAAGGCTTACATACCTCTGACATTAAAACCCAATAATACAGTATGTCAAATAACAAGAAAATTTGAGCAATGCTCTGAATTTCAGGTTATTTGGAACAGCAAGACATTTCAAGAACAGCCATCTTCATCTCAATGGTCAGGTCTTAGCTGAAGGAAACAAATGAGTTAAAGTGAAAAGATGTTTTAAAGGAAATGAACTCTTCCATTTAGCTGTGGGTGTATTCTGCAAATCCCTTGGGTCCTGTCAGGGTCCAGGAGTATTCAACACCTCATCTTGCTCCTAAATCTTTTGGCTCTTCTAAGTCACCTGGGAAGTGAATCTCCTGGGAAGTACTGAGTGCATTTTGTTTTTCATTGTTTGAACACTTTATTTCTTCTTGCAGCTCCTAAAAATAAAACCTAAATGGAGCCTTTCCACTCTGGTCAAGTATTTATGCTATCCATGATCAATGTAGAGGAAGTAAATTCTGCTTGTGCAGAGTTTCATATCCCAAGTGAATCAAAATTTATCAAATCACAGATGACTTCTATGATTATAATTTCAGCTTCAGAGATATAAGTAAGGGTGAAGGTTGCTCCGTGGCACTTTATCTTACAACATCGAATGCTTATTTTGGTTCCTGAAAATTAAAGATCAAGTTCCTTAAAGGAATTGTTTGGGCTCTTATGTGTGGATCTATTAGCAACTCTAAGTGTTGTTTTACTTTCTCTGGGATGTAATTTGCTCAAACAAAGAGAAGGGAATGTTTTTCATTTAATGAATGAAGTGATGAAAATGGCAGGAAACTTGAACAAATTGAAGATATTGAAAACTGAAGGCAACCTGAAAGTAGCAATCTCATTTTACACACGTACACACACACAAAATCAGTTTGTGTTCTGTGAACAGTGTTTTTTTCTCCTGCTGCAAGTTTATTACATGTGAGGAGTTGTGTGTTATAGATCTGTAAGGGATACAAGTGAGAGGAAAAATCCTGAGAAAGAAAGAAACTTGCTTGATTCTACAGCTGCCTCTTTGTCATGATTCTCCTGGGTCCACTTAGGAGCAATCAAGGTTTGCATTGAGGCATGAGAAGGGAGATGTTTTCTGCTTTGTCACTCCTCAGGATAAACCTCCAGTGTGCTTCCAGTCCTTATCAAATGTGACCTCTTCTTCATTAGCTATTTGTGCTTTCATTAATCAAGTGTGAACCATGTAGTTAGAATGTTGAGAACAAAAAGGCTGAGAGTGGTTATGGCTGAAAAATAAAGTACTGCAAATACTATTTTTAAACTTCTTATCCCTGGATTTGAGAAGTGTTATCATTTTGACAAATTTGCCAAGCTCAAAGAAGAAATTAAAACTGTTTTAAAAAATCTGAATGTAAAAATTCAAGCCCTGAACAATACCAAACATCTATAGTTTATTTCTTAAATTCATGAAGCTACAGGAAATAACTTAATGTATCAGGAGATGCTTAAGAGCTAATTATCAAAAAGTTGTTGGGAGATGGGGATTAAAGCCAACTACTTCTGGATATTTTTCTACTTCCTGTGGATTGAAGCAATTAGTAAAAATGTTGCCATCAGCAAAGTTTCCATCATTATTTCCCACATGTATCCTTTGCAATTGTACAAGTTCTTTCAATGATAAATAAAAATTAATCTTCTTTCTCATTCGGAAAAAAAAAAAACCCAAGCACAAGATTAAAAGTGTCCTACCGATACTAATATGAGCAATATCATCTTTCATTAAAGTAGAAGTTGTTTATATCCTAATATCTTGACACAAATATTCAAGGTTATTTTGAGCCCTATGGGACAACAATAAAGGCTTCTGCTTGAAGAATTGGGATAAAGAGCTTTTAGAAACACTTGAGTTTCTGTACTGAAATTGAATATTGGTCTGTTGAATGAGTTTGTTGCCTCTGACATGGTTGACTCTAAGATGGCCTGTCAAATAATCTGGCTATATAAAGAACAGCATAAACTCATCAGCAAAATACCTATCTATGCCATGAAAAATGTGTATTTATGTTCTTGGCATTTTAATTATTTAATTTTGATTACAGGGATCATCCCATCGTAAAGTGATTGCTGTATTTTAAATCAAGCTGTTATTTACTATTTACTGTTAGTGTCCAGAAATTCAGCTCAGCTAAAGAGAGCTCCTGGTGTCATGCCAATTCTATACACAGCAACAAATCAACCCATGGTCCCCTCTCATTCACTCTGGTTCAAATCATGCAAATTTTGGTTAGATTCTGCCTAAATCTGGCAAATGCTTTCTTTAGTTCTCATTCCTTGAGGTCATTGTGCTGTACTTTCAGGCAAGCCCAGCTTTCTTTTATACAAAAGTACACGTGGCTTTTCTTAGACTTGTAAGCATTTTCTGCTGACAGATGTGACTCTGGTTTGAGTGTGTCAGGATAATGTCCTGATCAGGATGAGTCTATGGAAAGGGGAATTCCTTAGAGCCTGGCAGCTGACACCAATGCTGTGGGCAGTTTTACCTCTTCCTGATTCTTTGCATTCCTCTTCAGATCTATGAGTAAAAATTAGGTTTTCCTATTGAAGTTTGGTGCTTATGTCACATTTTCATTCACCTACAGTTGTTTTGTGTGTGGAAAATGTGTTTTGACTAGTGAAGTATTTTATGAAGGCAAATATTACCAAGATTAGTCTGTACATAGCTATTTAATATAGCTGTTCCTTGATCCTTACTTGGACACTTCCTTGCAATCTAGAAAAATATTTTGAAACAATTTTATGGCTTTCAATTGAACACATAATTTTCAGTATTTTTATTATGCTTGTTTTTGAATAGAAAAGCTGTATTTCTCTTGGAATCCAAATTTTAGAAATTGGAATAGGTTCTGACTGCTTCTTAAAAATTACTGCTAAAAGAGGAAAAAAATAGTCTTTATAGATGAATGTACTCTCTCACTGGCCTTCTTATCTTAAAAATTACTGTTATTTTAGCTGGTTATTCACATGAGTAATCCATTGAACTCTGTAAAGGTTATTGAAACCTTTATTGAAATATTGGATTCTGGGTTTTATATCTTTCACTGTTACAGAAATGATCTGTAATATTTTACTATTATGTGAAGCAAATAATATGGGATTGCAGAATCTTCTTTATTTCTCTCTTTGGTTTCTGTCACTTCCATCCAATTTAATGACCCATTTCCTAAGTTGCTTATACCTGACACAAATCTGTATTTGTATTTATGTACATAAATATTATTTTGTGATACTTTTGAAAATAGTTCCTGGAGCCTGGGGACTGTTGCTTTGTGCCAGCAATATAGGAAGGGCAAGCCAACACTTGTGCCCTTCAGGAGAACTGACACAAGGACTCTGACAAAAAACCAATGACAGAAGCCAGGCAGTTGGGAATATAAAAAATATGCTGCATAAACTTTATACTACACATTTTGCTCTGAATTTTCTTGCTTCTATATAATTTTGGATCAGGAGAGGGAGGTGGGGTTCATCCCTTCATTCTCATAGTAGTTTCTATATTATTGACCATTTTCTGTGTTAAGTAGGTATATGCATTTTATTAAATACTTCTTGTTCTGTCTGCTCCCAAACCATTTCAAAGATTATATGTTCTATCATGCTAATAATCTGAATTTTTAAGTCCCTGAAGAAGTTTGTGCAATAGACCTTCATAACTTCTACAAAATTATCAGCAGTTGCACAGACAATTAATTAGTCATAGTCAGAGTTTGGCAGGTTTAAATACTCAGTTAAGCTTTGAGTAGATATTATAAAAATAATATCTGCATGTGACTTCTCTGAAGAATCTGAGATTTGAATTAACATCTGTTTTCTTTCTTCTTGGAGCCTTAAAACTTAAAGCAATATTTTCTCTTAGTATTTTGGATTTCTGGTTTGGCACAGCTTCTTTACATCAAATGAGGATAGACATTAATGAAGTATAAAATACAGTGAAAGGATGCTTTCTCTCAAAGTCTAGTCCAATTCTTAGCTGTCTTACTCATCAAGGACAACAACCTTGGCTCAAATAAGATGTTTTTGGATAGTTAAATGTAGTGGAAATATTTTAATTTTCACTGCTGAACCTCTGACAAGATTTATCTCTTAAGGGAATAGTTTAAGCATAAAATAAGCACATCTCTTCTAATGGAGATACTTCTGTTTGGCTTTTGAATTTTACTGAGAAACTTAGCACAGAAAAACCTATGGCAGAAAGCATAAAAAACCATTAGATCTAGAAGGTGTCTTGTAAACATATAACCCTTGTGTTTTCTGTAAATATAAGAGTTCTCAGAAACAATTCAGGGTACAGCTGACTGGTTGCAGGTGTGTTAGGGTCATGGGATAGCCTGGGTCACTGTTCCATGCTTTGCTTCTGCAGTACTACAGGTTTGTAATCATTTCCTGCAGCAGTGGCTCTCAATTGCCAGCGTCCGGCTAGCGCCAGCACTGCCGGCAGCACGAGGGGCCCTTCTCCCGAGAGCTGCCTTCGGGATAGCGCCTAAGGCAGTGCCCAGCTTGCGGCTGTAGGCACACCTCGGGCTGGACGGAGTCTGGTAAAGGCTGACACCAGCGGAAAGAAGACGGCGGACTCCAACTGTAGCTTAATCCAGGCTTTAATGAATCCCAGAGGGACCGACAGGAGAAGACAGGGGGGCGGGGGTGACAGCAAGTTTTAAGGGGTAGGGAGGTGCCAGGCATTGGACCAATGGGGGTGCAGTGGGGAGTGGGGTCCAAGGGATTGACACGTGGGCAGCACCAACGGGAAACATTCTGGGGAGGGGCCCCGGTTCCTCAGCCAACCATCGAACTCCCCTGCTGGAACATTCTAGCAGTAAGGGTGGGGAGTGAGAGTGATTGGCGGGGCACTGGGGAGGGATCAGAAGAGAAGATCGAAGGGTTTCCAGGGAAACCAGGGCGGAGTTTAGGGGATACATTGTTGGCTGGGGTGGAGCCAGGAAGACAGACAGCTCCAAAGGCGGGAAGGGAGAACTGGGGCAGAACCATTTTCAGACAGAAGGGGATTGGAACAAACCAACCTAATAACTTAACAAAACACACTGCAACAATTTCCTTCATTAATACCTGAAATAGGGCATTTTGTTTTAATAACATCATTATTAATCATATTCAACAGAGGGATTTTGGATATGCCTTTCTTCATCTACCAGTTTGGATTTATTTTGGTGTGAAGAGGGATCAGTGTTGCAGTGTGATGTGGGGATGACGGATTTTATTGTGTTTGTGTGGTGGCATTGCAGGAGTGAGTCTTGTTTGCATCTGCTCTGCAGTGTTCCACATGACACTGCACCAGCCTCCCTTGGGGTGAGGTTACATTTTCGTGCATGTGTCAGGATCTTCTCAGTGACAAACAGAGTTTGAATAAGCTTTGTTTCAAGTGCATAACATGGAATTTCACATGAGTTTTTGCTGATAGCCTCAATGGTTTCCTAGCTTGGCTGCTCATGAAAAGTGTGAAATTAAAGCTAGATACACACCCTCCAGGACATGAGATGAACAGTGTATTCAAAATATGAAAGTGTTTTTCTGAATGTGTTAATCAGCTCTATATACCTTCCAATTATGCTTATAATATCTTTTAAATACTGCTCCTATATTTATATATTTTTAATTTCAGGGGTGATGCAATATTTAGAATACAATTATGTTTTGGTTTGCTGTGCTCTTCTTGCCAGTTTCTTGTGTTTTGAAGTCTCTCACTGATTGCTTCTCATTTTTCATTACTGATGGCCCCTTCAGACAGGCAGGCTCTGAGCTAATTAGCAAAGCTTTGTTCATGAATGCTTGATTCCTCCAAAAACTCTGCAGGAAGGAAAATTATGAACAATACTACACAATCTGCAGTTGCAGAGGCTATAATATTAACACTAATGTGCTGCAATGTTTAAATTAAAATCCACCACTTTAGATATTACTAATTAATGCTCTGTGATGGGGACGTTTGTAGTCCGAAGGGCAGTGGAGTAGGATGATGCACTGCTGCAGGTCTGAGAATCAAAAGCTGGCATGCAGGAATGGTGTCAGTCTAAACCACTGCTGGAAATTCCTCTGGAATCTTGTGGTTAGACCTGCAAACTGAGCTGGTTTTTTAGTCATCATGTGGCAAGCTCCAAGCCTTCTTTGTTTTCTTTGTCCTGCTTTGTGCATCTTCTGATTCTGTGGGTGCCTAATTGCTGCTTAAACAAATTGTGCCTCGCTGTGATGAAAGGGTGAACTCTGCCTTTGGTCAAGATTGGAAGGGGCAGTGAGC
Organism: Molothrus ater; assembly: GCF_012460135.2. NCBI lineage: Eukaryota > Metazoa > Chordata > Aves > Passeriformes > Icteridae > Molothrus > Molothrus ater. The sequence continues at coordinate 9,275,379 of NC_050491.2, forward strand.
AAGATGAGGAATAGATCCAGGTATGGCAGGAGGAGGAGCTGGGTTCTCTGAGATGGTAAAGCAACAAAATCTGGTACCTCTGGCATGTAAGAAATTCTTTGACATGAAGAGTTTCTGGTCCTCATTGGGTGCTTCTTATTAAGGGCAGTAATTTGGGAGCAGGGATAGACATTTTTATCCTCATATTGCATTCATGGCTTCCTCTCTTTGCTATTTGAGACATCACGCTCCTAGTGAGACCACCCCTGCTTTGGAGGACCTTATTTCTTTTGGGATAGTTTTCAACACTGTGTTTGCTTATTTCATGAGATCCAGAATTTGTGCTTCTGCATTAAAACAAAATCCTTTACTTTCAGGATAGTTTTAAAGTTTTCATATTAAATGAGTAATACAAATTAGTGCTGCTCATCTGCACCACTGAAGGTGTGCAATTGCCTCTGGCAGACACTGCTTAGCAGATCTTTGAAGCCAGGATGTGTTCCTTGGCTTTATGTTCTATTGTGTGAAGGTGTGCATGAAATATAGCATGAACCTAGTCAAAGTCACTCTGTAAATAAGCAATCCTGAATGACTAAAGGAAGTTTTGTGTGTGTGTGTGTGTAAATTGAGGCTCCCCTGGGGTTAGCCAGATGAGGGTTCTGGACAGGGCTGTACCACGTTACCTGTTGTACAGTAGATGGAGGAGAAGAGTTCTGCTGCTTGAGAGCAAGGAAACCAGAATTATTAAGAGCTGGCTCCTGAAAAGATGTATGTTAATCCAATCCTTTTGAAGTGAGTGTTTATTCAAGGAAGTTTCTGCAGAGGTGGCCCATAAATTTGATGTTGCTTTAAGCAATGGATAGAATACTTATTTCCTTGAAAGGAATTGTAGCATATTGGCTCCATTAAAAATGAGTGTACGTTTTGTTAGCCTGTCATGTCCTAGCTTAAACTTACACTCATGGCTAGGCAATTCAGTGTGCATTGCAGTTGGAAATAGTTCTTAACACAGATGAAAATTTGGGGATGTGATGGCTTTGATTAAAATCAATATATGGAGGGACAGTTACTAAAATGCAGATAAAAACTAGTACAAAGAATTAATAAGGGACACTGATAATAGAATGGCCATCACTTAATATTTTATGTAGATTCATAAAACATCTTTCAAATTTTGAATCAACAGCTGGTAAAAAATGCAATAGTAATGAGCTCATTTGTATGTAAATGACTGTCATTCTATTCTAGGCTGCCCATGCTTTATGGGATCCTGCTAGATATCACTAAGTATGGTCAAGAAAATAGGCCTTTTCAGGAAACCCTTCAAAAAATCAATTTAAATGCAAAGTCTTTGCCTGGCTTTTAAGTTTTCAAAAGTAATTCATAAGGTTCTGTCAGTCTGAAAGTTCTGTATACTTGTATTTAAAATAGTAATCCAGTACATTATTGGGAGCTGAATCATAGGAGCTCTAGGGTAATTCTGGCAACAGCAGAAGGCAAATTCTTGGCATGTTCCAACTCTCCTGGAAGAACTGGCCAAAGTAGGTGGCAATGTCTGTGTACCCAGGGATGTGAAGTGGATGTGCAAAAGAATCCACATTGTGTGCATTCCTTTAATTGCTTATACTCAGTAGCCACTAAAGCCCCAGATTTTCTGTAAATAGCTGGACTTAGAGCTAGAAGGAGCAAATTTATGATGAGGAATTTTTACATGGACACCTTGCCATAGTGAGTTTTAGTACTACATCTGGTGCAGAAGTGCACCATGTGCCTTTCATCACTAATGAAGTATGGTCATAAAGGTGAACATTTTGATCTTGGCATAAAGGGATGATGGATGTAAAGCTCAAGCTTTATGAGTTAAAAAATTGTTTTATAGAAATGAAATAACAGGGTTTTTTGGTAGTATATAACAATATACAGAATAACAGAATTTTAATATTAGTCATTTTACTGGAAAAGTCAGTTTTCCAATGTTTGGAGCAATTTTGTTTTTCATAAAGCTTCAAATTAGTTAAGTTCTAAAGGAAAGAATCGACTTCCACTCAAAATTACTAAAATGTTTAGCTCTTTCTTGTTTTTAATAATGTGATTTTAAATGTAAGTGGCTTAAAAACACTTAAAGGGAAAGTCTTAAATGCAGATTGGAGATTAGAAGTGTGTGTTAACACAAAAACCAGAAAGAAATGTTTTGATTGATATCTCAGAAGGAAATGCCAAGGATAAATATAAATACAGTTGATTGCAATTGATGTGGGCAAGTGGTAATCAGCTGCTAATCTAAACAAACAAGACTCCAGCAGATATTTCAACTCTTCACCTTTCCACTTGTCTTTGAGTTGCCTTTCCCAATCCCATTTGCAAACAGTTTTTCTACTTGTAATATTGTTATTACATTTCTTATGCTGTGGGCAGTTAATGAAAAATATCTTTTAAAAAGAAAGAAGTGTGTGGATAAAGCCAAGGGTTCTGGTTTGGGTGAAAGGGTTCTCTTTGTCACCTTTGGAGAAACCTGGGATACTGTAGGGTTTTTTTTCCCTGAAAGGTAAAGTACACTGCCTTATTTATGTATCTATACTTATATATGTATGTAATATATACATATATATATACACACATATAAAATATATGTACATATACAAATATTATCTACATGCAAAAATTCCATGTGAATTGTAATTTTCTTTAGAGTGGTGGGAATATGAAAAAGGGTGCTTTTAGTTTCTGCTCCATTATTTATCTCACTAAGGAAAGGTTTTTTGCTGAGATAGCACTTTGCATTCTCTCTTGGCATGTGAATTATCAGGGTGAAACCAGTTTTCCAACAGTGCTTTGCCATGGGCAGGGCTCATGGAAGCAGCTGCAACCTTCAGGCTGACGGGGGTGACACAGGGTGACTGAAGTGGCATTCAAGGGTCTGGTAATGAATTCTGATGAATCCTAAATGCTGGAAATGAGGTGGTGGGACTGACCATTTTTAGTGAGCTCATGTGTTAGCACAGAGCAGTTTAGAGCTGTTAGTTAATGTGTCAGCCTCCTTGTGATTAAGTATTAAAGGTACTTTAAAGCACAGTTGCCTTTTTCGTTCTCCCTTTTAGTTTCCTGGAGGATTGCCTAGACTGCTCCAGATGAATAAAAAACCTGAAGCATATTGGTTTCTGACATTTTTTTAGGAAATCTCTTTGTAAAAGTGAAAAATACCAAAATGAGTTGGTTGCTATTTTTACCACCAGTTTTAATTTGTAGATTGTTTAGATTGCAAAAAAGTAAAAAAAGGAGACTTTTTGCTCTGTATAAGACCATGTGTGGAAGCAAGTATAAAAGCTGAAAACGGATACTGAAGCAAATTTTAGGAAATGTTAAAAAGAAGTTGAAATTGCCTATGGAAATTTAGGTGTTTGCACATTGAAATGAAGAATTACATTAATTTAGAGGAGAAAATAATAGCATGTGAACTGAATTTCCAATCAGAATTCGTTATCTTACAATGGATTTTGAGTAGTTAAACTAAAAGCTTTTTGCACTTAAGTTATTAGCTGTGAAGTAAGAAGAGATGAATGCTCTCAAAAATCAGCCCATGAATTGCTTGCTTATGAAATTCTTTTTTAGGGATTGAAGCAAAAATTGAAAAAATTCATTATGCATAATTACTGAGGAGTGTGAATAGAGCATTGTGTTGTTTTCTGCTTTGTTTATTGTATATCTTGAAAGAGAATAGAACTGGAACTTCAGCTGAAACTGAGGTGATAGGAACTAATGCAAGTGTAAGAAGTTTCAAAGCTGCCCACAAAGGGTCCCACCTTATCCTGTTCCCACAGCTTTTTGATAACCCTGAAGTTTAGCAAGGTCTAGCAAAGAGAAACAGCAGTCTGATGGAATTTCAGTGTTCTCTAAAGAATTATCAGCAGACCCTATTAAAGCCTACAATACTACCTTGGGGAGTCTCTCAAGGTTCCTTTGTCAAGGCTGGTTTATTGTCCACATAGTTTGTTAAAAAGCTTTTAAAGCCATTGTGGTCGATTGGATCTGTGTGGTTGTTGTAAAAGTGCAGTAAGTCAACATTAAAGTTCTTATGAAATTTTAATGCCAAAAAATTAAAAGCACAAGTGCTGTAATCAGTTCATAAAATAAAATATTTGAGTCTCTGACCCCATGCTGCCAGGTGGGATCAACGAATGCTGCAGTGTTTTATTTTCTTTCTCTCCAGGTGTGTATTTGCATTTTCCTCTGCACACATAGTCCAGTGCTCTGTGTTAGTGAAGTATTTCTGCATTACAGATAAGCATAATATCCAGCCCTAATGTTTTGCACTGATGAGAGTGTTCTGTGTGAAAAGCACTGTGGCAGTAGTCAGCTCTATAACTGGAGAACTTTCTGTTTACTGCACTTTGCTGAAAGCTTGGAAGTTTGTGCTTTGTCACATACATTTTCCAGATATTTTTATATTTTTTTCAGTTTTATGATCAGAAGTGAATGAAGGTTGACTTGTTTATTCTAAAAAAGTTGCTTACTGAATTTTTGGTAAAAGTAATGTGTTAAGTGTGGTCCTGGAGTCAGAGTGCTTCTTATGGACTTGACCTTTAGCAAACCAAGTTCTGTGAATTTCAGTTTTATTTTGTTGTTTGTTTGGGTTTTTTCCCTCACATTCTTCTCACATTCACCTGTTCTGTTCCCACCACCCCAAGAGTTATAATCTCTATTTTTCAGTGTGGTACATATAATTTTATTTTTCCCTTTATCTATCTCAATCTCTGCCAGTTCTCCATCAAATCAGAGACCATTTTGAACTTGATTGTTGACTTGACCATTTGTTTTTACCAGCACATTTCAGGTTTTGGCATCAAGTTTTACAAGCTCAAAACCTTTTAAAGTAACAATATAAATCAAACCTGAAAGTGGAGAAATGTATGGACACTTAAAATGCAGCATCTTTGCACCATGCTGAAGTTATGTAAAAGGCTAAAAGATGATCCATGTGTTTATTCAGTGTACAGATGGATGACAAAGCAAATGTCAGGACCCCCTCAGGACTATAACAGAAAAGAATTTTTTTGCCTTCTTTTAAAACATAGAGCAGACAAAGTTTTGAAATGTAAACAGTTCATAAACTGCAGTGCTGGCATGCAGAATATAATCAATTAGCTAAAATGCAAAGTTAATATAGAAATACAATTATGTACCTTCAAAATATAATCAGGCATATGGACAGGGCTGCTAAAAACTAATATGGAAAACTTGTTTCTAAGCAGTAATTTTTCTGTGCTGGAAGAAATTATTAAGAAGCTTGTAAATATTAAATAATTTGAAGGAAAAAAAAAGACTTATGATTTATGTCACCCTGAAGTTTGAGTGGCATGCAGTGTTGTTAGCTTCAGAGAGGGAATTATTTTATTTCTGAAAGTCATCTGCAATGGAGGCCTGTCATAGTGTAACTAAGAAATAATGACTAGACCAATTTTTGAAGGAATGAAGCTTGCAGATGACATATAATGACAGGGAACATAAACAAAAAACCCTGAATAATCTACCACCTACCTCTTGAATAATATAATTTTGGGAGAAGTAAAAGAGTCACAAAGGCAGAATGTGTCTGATTTTGTATATTTTCTTACCACCTGTTGCAAGAAAAATCTAATGCTTCTTACTGCTGTTACTGAGGTTGATTGTGTGAGTGAATAAAAGTTATTATCATTGAAAACTATGACCTAAATCCTCATCATAGCAGGGCTGGACATTGCACTTAGGGGGAATATGTTGTGGTTTCTAATTCACAGTAAATTGTCACAACACTTCCTGTCTCCAGTATGGACCTCAGTGGGATTTGCTCATATTTGGTGTATTTTTAATTATTTTTTTTAATAAACATAGTGATTGCTAAAATCCTCCAGAGAAGCTCTTTGCAAACTATGCACTAGTGAGTTTTATCAAGGTATTTCTTTCTCCATCTGAAGGTGTCTTTCTTAAGTGTATTTTAGGATTTCCTTCATGCTATGAAAAGAGATGAAGCTTCCCGTCAGCAGGGCATGGACCAGGGGTGCAGTTTTGTGGATTTCTAGAATAACATTGTTGTATCACATTGCTGGCTTTCACTTCTCCATCAGAAAGAACAAATGTTTCCCTCTGGCTGTTTATTTTACTTAGCATTCTGTGCAAAACATTGATTTAGATCCTGATAAAGTAGATAGAAACCAATTTTCTACTATCATATATTATATTTGTCTGCTATCTGTTTAATCTAGTCTGCATCTTTATCTAAATTAAATGTCATTTGGAAAAAAAACTTTTTTCCTAACAACATAGACTACATTTAGAGTTCTAACATAGTGCAATTTTAAAAAAGAAGATTAAAGGAAGGATCCAATGCATTAGTTTTCTGTCTAATTTGAAGCAGAGTGGTGCTCAGATGTTTTGTAAAACATATGTAAAGCAGAGTATGAGAAGGTTATCAGAAGAAAGTAGAAGCATTTGCCCCTGAATGGCCATGTAGAAAGCTGAAATAGTCAGAAAGCTTTTCTAGTGAGAAGCTAATGCTTCTTTCTTACTGATTTTTCTTTTTCTTGGATAAGATGCACAAAGTGTTCCAGGAGAACACAATGACAAGGCCATATTTTTATTTTTACGGAGATCATTTGCTATTCAATTACAACAAGAAGATTCTAGATATAAGCATAATACAGTGCTTTTATTTCAAATGATTTGATTGTCAACAGAAGTTTACTTCAGCAATTAAAAGAAAAAAGTTAGTTTCACTTTCCATTTTCTTGGTAGTTTGTAATCTTTGTCCCAGCTGGAACTGAGCATGCAGTTTTCTTGCAGAGATGCTAAGGAGCTGCAGACACCTTTCTCAGAAAGTGGTGTCTGGTACTGGAGGAAAATTTGATTTCATGAGGGGTCAGCTTCAAAACCCCACTGATATAATAGTGCTTAAAATTAATTTGCTATGTATACAATATACATTTAATTACAGATTAATGCACCAGATGAGCCTTTTGTTAGATTTAGGTGAACAAGTCGAGCTCTGAGCATTTCTTTGTGTTTCCCAGCAGGGGAAGTTTGCTGTCAGAGGAAACACAGTAAATGCATTTAACAGGAGTGGCTGGATGCCAAAACAGAAAAGAACTTTCTCAAACAAGGACCTAGTGTTTAACTTCAATTTATTTACACCCTAAAAATAGCCAAAGGGTAAGGACAGCATAGTCTTGATGGAAGCAATAGAATGACAGAAAGAAACCCTGTCTGAATTAAAATTCTCAGTTTAAAATACAAAAGAGCTACATAAGCTAACACCAAGCTAACACCTTTGCAAGTGGTTCTGATTTGTTGTTCATCTCTTGTTAAGGGTTTCTGGGTGTCCTTTTGTTCACTCTGGTTGTTTCAGCCCTCTCCATGACTGAAGCCATTGTAAGCCTGAAGTGGCACTGCCCTGGGAGGGCACCACCCCTGCCTGCTGTCACTCCCTCTGACACGAGAAAAATACTGAAAAAATGTCAGTCACGTTCTAAATGAACACCAGCCACTCATCCCTCTGCTTTTCCTAACTTCTAAGCTTAGTGAGATGGCTGTTAATACTTCACTTTCTGTTACCCATCACTTTGAAATAACTTATTAAACCTTTCAAAAGATAGGTGGGAGATGAATAAGAAGTAAGTGTTTAGTAATATAGCTTCCTTGGATGTTTTGAGAGGCAAATATTTGTATTTGCAAGAAATAATAATCTAACTATGATTCTCAATAGGGTGTCATAAGATTTTCAGCCAGAACAGTCTGGGAGTACTTTGTTTCAGGCTATTTATTCCAGAAGTGGGAATAGATGAAATTCTCCAATGGGATTGCAAAAGTTCCATAATGATACCATAAGACATTAACTTAGCAGTTGGAAATAACATTTATGAATCACTGGAAGTTAAGTTCTCATGGGTTTAATATTTTCTATAGCCTCATAAATCTGATAGAGACATAATCTCTTTATTAAGTCAGAAATTCTATTTGTTTTTAGAAGAAATCAACAATTCTGCCCCAAAATAAATGAGCTCTCTTCATGGTAAACAAATTTGCACACAGGAGATACTAAGAGAATCCTCCTCATGTAAATGATAAAATATTAAGTCTTTCCTTGAAATTCAGTGTAAAAAGAAACAAATACACCCTCAGAAGGTGGACAAATGTCTATGTTAAGATTAAATATATGCATTAATTTTCTAGGTTCTGTGGGTTTCAGATCTTTATACAGGTGGTTCTGGTGTCACAAAACCCTAATCACAATAATGGAGTTTGGCTCTGGTCCTGCAGAGTCCAGCACCCTCTGTCCTTTGTGCTTGTGTGACCCCTAAATGGAAAAGGGGGGAGTTTGTGTGGGAATCTGTGAGCTGAGCAAAACCACTGTCCTTGGTTAATTCAGACCATGATGTTTCTCCCATTTTCAAGCTCTAGTTTATAGAAAGATTTTGCTTGATTCCTATTCTCTGCGTTTGCTTTGGTGGAACTATGTTTCAAGGCACAGAGTGTGCACAGTATTATAATGATAGCCTTTGCAGATTACATGCATTTTCCATTTTTCAGTCTTGAATTTAAGATGTAGCCAAGTTTTCCCCAAGGAGGTTCTAGAGAAAGAGTTTATACAGCTCCATTTTGGAAATCTCATCTGGTGAAGGAGAAGCTTCTGTAGAGATGATTGCTGGCAAGAAGTAAGAAATTGGGTGAGGATGGAGAACTAATATAGGACAGACACACTTGGGAGTAAAGGCAGAGAGGATGGCACAGGGAGGGAGAGAGGCAGAGTACTTGGGAGGGAAAAGAGTCTGGGGTTCAGGAGGGATCATAAGGGAAAAGTACAGGTGTAACTTTTTGGTTACACCTTTTTATTTTGAGAATTTCAGTGGTCTCAGTTTCTGACAATAACATGGAGTAACTTTTGCCAGCTCACTGCACTGTGCCATGCTGAAGTCTCCCTGCAGCCCTTGAGGAGAGGGAGCACCTGAATGATCTCCCAGACACTAGATGGAAGCTAACGTGTGCTTTTGTCTTGTGGTAATATTTTTTTTTTTGTCTCCAGACTATGTGCATTGTTACCTGGAGTTACATAGTTTAGAAGTCTTTTAGTTTTAGAATTTTACTTACACCAGAATATAAATGAAAATAGAGTGTTGTACCATGAAATTAGTTTGTCCCTAAAGTGAAAACGGGTTGTATGATGCAAATTGATAAAAGTGATTTATTATTAACGTATTTAGGCACTGTTACCTGAAAATTGTTGACAGGTTAGATAACAAAATGCTTAAATGACTTGAAGGCATAAATTCCATTGTATTAAAACAGTGTTTGTAAACCTCTTACATGCTATAGACATCTGTATCTTCTGATGCACTGGGCTAGAGCTAGGGAATCAAAAGTACCAGTAGTGCCTTGAAAACATTTTTAATCACTAATTGCTACAGAGTTTTTCAGTGCCTGGTGAAATTCACAGCCATGGGCCAGTGTTTGACCTCTGTGTTCTCAGCAGCTCTGGCAATGTGGACCCTGTGCACTCCAACCATCCCATCAAGTAAACCACCCTGGGAAATCTCATCAAATGAGCTGTTAGGCATTAACTGTGTGCAAAACATCAGCATCAGCTTTTCAGTGTGAGTAAATCAGCCAGGTACTCATGGCCACAGACTATGTTGCAAAATGTGATTGCTAAGTGGAAAAGCTTTGGAATAAATGGGCATGGAAACCAGTTGTAATGTAAAGGCTGTTAAGGGAATTAGTCTCTTTCATGTAGCTGTGGAAAATACTGCATGAGATTAATCTGTGTTTTACTTTTCCAATTGCAAAGGCTCACATGGATCTGCCACCATGCAATAGTTAAAAACTAGGCAGACACCATGCCCTGATTCATAAATATAATGGACTCTCTGATCTAATCATTGTGCTTGCACAGCAGCTGATTTCTTGCATTTTTGAAAGAGTACATGAAAGAATTTACATCCAGCTGTCTTGTCTGGGGCAAATGTGTGCTTTTTTTTTTTTTTAAAGTTGGATAGGAAATAACAGGAAGGGATTTAGCTAATTCTTCAGAATTTGTGTAGATTAAGGAATCAAGTCTGTTAGTATTGTGTATATACTTGATTATTACAGAAGTATCTAGAAATGAAGGGAACAAATAGAAAGTTAGGGAAATGCCTGTCAAAACATTTGGAATTGATATTCCTTATAGTAATCCATATTTACTATTTTTATAGGAAAAGCAAAGGACTCTTTAAAATTGAAATTCCATGAGCTGGAAGTAATGCTTTCTATTAGGGTATTTTCATGAGGAGTATTGCCTTTTATTGCTCTTGTGTTAAGTTCTATTTTTAAAAGAGGGGAATTAAAATACAGAGATAAGATAATGGTGGATTCCATTCCTGGGGTGAGTAAGCAGCTTATAGGAGACTAGCTGAGACCTTCATCTTCCTTTAGCTGTAATAGCAAGTCTGTCTGATTTACTTTTGTGTGTTGCAGAACTGCATCTTTGTAATGGCTTTTCCAATATTCTGCTGCTGAAACTTTCTAGTTTGAGCGTAGGTGTATTTTGGAGGGAGGAAAGGAAAAGGGAGGGGATGACTTTCCTTGGGTTTACTGGGAGTGACATTTCTTCTGTTAGGAATGCTGCAAATGATCCCTTACCTTAATTTTGTAACTACACAAAGTTGGCTTGAGTTCCTTGGCCATTTCACAGTCATCTCTGTCAGTGCTGATTTTCATGGAGCTATTTATGTAGCACTGTGGAGGACATGAGCACAGTTGTGAGGGAGACACTCAGAGGTAGCATCTTGCATGGGTGACTCATATAATGAGAAATGACAGCTGACCACAGGGATGAAAGGAGAAGGCCTGAACATGACAAGAGGAAAAATGAATAGAAATGGGTACATCTCCACATCACTGAGCAATCATTGAAGAAAGAAGTGAACTGCTGTGTTTTCCCCTCAATCATTTAATATTATTTATTTATTTATTTAATAATTTAATTTTTTATTTATTTATAATTTTTGCATCCCCATCCCTCTTATTTTTTGACACTCTCTGCCAAATGCTGACTTGCCTGCATCAAAGGCAAATACTCCACACATGAAGATCACCAATTTGACTGCTGTTTCTATGTCACCATGTAAGTACAGTCAGAAGGGATCTGTACCAGTGTGTTGGCAGTTGAAAGGGATTTTATGCCTGCCCTTTACTCCCTGTTTGCTGGTAGCATTTCTATTCTTATTTGCCTTCTCCCCTGGTGGATTTCATGGTTGGGAGTAGCACCTGTGGCCACTCTGTGCTCTGACAGCTGCAAGACTCAGATGCCAAGCTCTTGAATGTATTTTTTCTCTATTGCTGTCATGTGGGTTAGGAGAGAGCTTCCAGGCAGACGTCTCAGCTGTGTCAGTGTTCATTGCTCACAGATGGACAACAAGGCATTATTAACTTTTCACAATTTCATTCATAGTACACTCATAGGTGCTAAGAGTTAGATTTTTAGCCCATGCAATTCTAGAGAGTAAGTCCTGGTCTACTGTTCAATATCTTTAAAACTCTTTTTAGATCATCATGAGCTCTGGATAGTGTTGATAGCTTCTTTGGTGCTCTGCATGTGCTCAAGAACACTCTGGGTCTGTAGCAAATTAGGGATACTCATAGAAACATCTCATCAGCATTTCTTCCTTGACTGCTGCTGGCAGTGTTTGAAATCTAATCCAGTCTTTGGAAACCTGGAGTACCTGGAGCCAAGCATGGCTGGCTCAGCTGACAGAGACCAGAAAGGAGACTCTTAGTGGATGCTCCAAGCATGGCTGTAGGTTTTTGTTTGTGGGGATGTACATGTGCTCTCTGATGCAGCAGCCTCTGCATAAAACCAGCTGAGATGCCTTTGGGGTAGGATTAGGGTTAGCAAAGGATACTACAGTCAACTCTAAGTTCACCCTGAATTATGGAAGAGGACAAGTTTCTATTGCACTTATCTGAAGGAGATGATTTTTTAAATAATTTCTTTGTAGCTTAATTTTTTCTTTTAACATTCTGGAGAGTTATTTTGAAGTATAACATGGCTAACATAGGCTCATTCTGAATGACACTGAATAAGAAGTTGATAAATTCTTGGCTTTGTGTCCTTATTGCTGTCTAATGTGTGCACTGGTATATGGCAATATATTGTGCAGCTTTGTGGCTGTTCTGGACAGGAAAAACCTCTTGAAAGCAGCAAGGATTCCTGTGGCCTAGAAATGGTGTTTGGGTGTCAATGGAATACTCAAACAGACCTAAAACTCCATCTCTCCAAGACTTGTTGTGAATTTAAAAAGCAGAACTAGAATTAAAAATTGCAATTCAAGTTTGATGAGATAAATTTAGAAATATCACTAATTTCTTCCCTGGCACAAGTCCAGTGAGCAATATCTTGTAACTGCATTTCTGCTCAACAGACTGTAAGTTGGACAAGAGGTAAATGCAACTTTTCTGCATGAGATATAAAGACATTTGTGGGAAGTCATATTTCCACTAGTGGGCTTATGCTCTGCATTCTGTTCAGCTCCTTAATGCTGAAGTTTGCATACTGAGCTCCCAGTTTCAATATTCACATGATTTCTCTCTGAAGATGATTAATTTATACAGACTCTCTTGTACAGAGCTCTAGGCTTCAGAGAACTTTTTGTGGAAAATGGGCACACAAATTATTTTGACTCATACAATTTAGTGAGGCAACATCATGGAAAATATAGTCTCTTGTCTGTTGTAAGCAAAATGTGTTGGGGGGAGAGATGACCTTCGGTGATAAGGCTGAAATCAAGCAAAAATGCATTCTCTTCCTATTTCACATCAAGGCTGATTTTTATCAGAACACTTGGATGCATTTAGAGAAGGAATTTAAGAACAGGGATGGACCTTCAAATGTACCTGTGTGACTCTAAACATTACCCGGCCAATTATTTTTCCCCTGCTTGTCATATACAAGTCTTTGAGGTGAAATCTCAGCGTGATCAAGGCAGTTAAATGCCTTGTGTGCAGTCTGGGAGAGGTATTTCTCTGTGTGTAAATATGAAAAGTTTTTTTTTTAAATAGGATACTCTAATATAAATGCATCTTTTGTATTTTTAGAAATTTTAGTGCACATATAAAAACGTATTTCCATCTGTTTTATTTCTGCAGCAAATGAACCCAAAAGATTATTTTTATGCTCTGCTTATATATGGTCAAGTTCCCACTGAACCACAAAGCTGCTTAAGGACCTGCACACAGTCATTTGTATACAGGGCAAAAGCCTTGTTGGCTGTTCTGCTGTAAACAGAGCAAAGATCTCTTTAACTCCAACAATCCTCTCCCCTCTGCAAATCACAGGCCACATGAGCTTATGGGTTTACAGGCAAATCCAGCCTGCAGCTGAGGATGCAGGGCTGAGCAGAGTGCTGCTGGGCTGGGCACTGCCAGTCCCTGTCTGTGTGTGCTGTGAACGTGTCCTGCATTTCTCTGTGGGACTGAGTTTGCTGCACCTGGGACTTGGTCTTCCTACAGCCCCTGCAAGGCAGATTTTCTGCTCCCCACTTTATGGCTCCTGCTATATTGCTCTGTTAGGTCATGAGGTTCAGAACTGCTGAGGCAACAGGAAGAAAAGGAAAGAAAAAGAAAAAAAAGAAAAACAAGACTGGATTTCCCTAGAATTGCATGGGGTTTAATTCCTGCTGCTTGTAATGGGCTTTATAATTAATAGAGGTAAATTTACCTGGCAGAGCTTAGGAAAAAAAAAAGAAAATCAATAGGTAATTATAGGCAATAAGTATTACATGTTATTACGTGCCTGATTATGTTGATTGTGTGTGATTTATTTTTTGACAGCCGTGTGACACTATTTAGTTCTTATGATCAGGTAGGTGTCAGCCCATAGAAAATGTTTGGTAACTCCATTTCATGATGTTGGTACAAAGGACTTGAACACACCTCATGTAATTTCAGCAGAGAGGCCAAGATGGAAAATGAAGAGCCACTGATTCATCTTGTTGCTCAAGTTGTGTCTCTGCCAATTCATGTTGAGTGTTCTGTGTTGCAGAGAGCAGTGTGGCAGCTCCTACAGCCATTCTGAGAATTTGGCTGTGAGAATCCCCTAACTGGCCAGAGGAAAACAAATATAGCAGGAAGTTAAAAGGGTAAATGTCCCTGAAGTGCTTGTTACTACTCATGATTTTTGTGCCTTAGTTTCACATGGGATTTTTGAAAGTGATCTGCTTTGAAAGGCTGATTTTTTTTCTGCTGTGCACCATATGAAAGTCTTACTGTTCTAGCTGCTCTCCAGGCTTTGATTTGTTTTGGATTCTCATGCCTGCTTAGTTTGTGAGGGTTAGGGAGGATGTATCCATGGCAAATAATGTGCTGGCTTCTGTAATATTGGCATTGCTGAAGATAGCTTAAATTCAGTTTGTGAGCTTACATAGTATTGAAAGACTGAGGCTTTTAAAAGGTCTGGTACCAGAGGCTTTCCTGGCCCTGCTCTGCAGCCTGGGCACACTCAGATCCTAATCCCTGCCTGTGATGGGCCTGAGCCACTGCCAAAAGAATCAGATGGCCACAAAAAGAGTTCTTGGAAATTTATTAGTGACTGGCATGCTGATAGTGTTAAAATACTTCATCATAAAGCAGTAACCAGAAGCCTTTAAGGTCCACCAAATTTTTATTCTTCCAGTTTGGAAGTGTTAAACTGCTTTGTTTAACCTCCTATGCTCACATATATAAAATTAATAAGAGCATTCTTCTAGAAGTGTCAAAGGGGTGTTCATGAAGGTTTTCAAATAAGCAGTACTTCCTTACTTGCAAAACTCTTTAGGTTTCATCCTGCAGTTTTCATGATTTTTCTCTAAGATATGCATCTGCACAGCTGACTGTGGAGATATCTTAAGCCCCAATATTTTAGTTTCTAAAATAATTAAAGATATTCAATCAATTTTGTTTTTGAAAGGAAGCACGGGAACAGGGTTTTTTTTAATTAATTTCCTATTGGTATGAAATTTTTTGTGATTTTTCTTTTTCTTCTTGCCCCCAAAATCCATCTCATATTTCACAGACGAGGAAACAGAGTGATGGTGTGTCACATGCAGTTAGATCAGTCACTTTGGCAGCCATTACTGACACAGCTTAATGCAGTCTGACTGATGGGATCAGACATGATGTCTCTCACAATGTACAGTGTCACCCTGAGAAATATAGAGAGACACAGGTTTCAGAAAAACAAAGTTAAGGGTTGTTTTACAAAAGAAATAATAACCCATGGCATTGTGTCTGCACACAGGCACCCAAAACAAGTAGGTCCTTCTGGACAGAGCAAGACAAGTGTGCTAAATTCATTTCCTTAGGGAACATGAGGGGTTTTTTGGGCCTACTTGAATGAACCTCATTTATACAGGAGTTAATGCAACTTTCTGCAACAGTAATTTCTCTTTCTGTTCCTCACTTAAAGCACAATGATGTCCATCTCAAAAAGGTATTTTGAGAGCTTCCCATTTTGGGATACCCAGCTTGTGACCTCAGCAGTGTTTCTGGTTTCAGTGAGGTGATCTGACTTACTTCACATTTGGCTTTCAAAGTTGAGAATGTCCAAACAGCTAACCACAAAGACCTTTTAACTTTGGAAGGCACCATGTAGCATCAATGCATAATTTGTTTCCATCTTGGTGTATTCATTGATGGCATTTGGAATTTATTTTACTATTCTCACAGTTTAGTTACTGCAGCTGAGGTGCCCAGATGCAAACAAAGTTGTATTTATACTCCTTCATGTGTAGTTAGAGCAGAGACAACTGCTCTGATCATTAGAGACAGGTGCTCAACTGGACCCGATGCTTTCACAAGTTTGAGTTTATTGATCCAAATCTCAGCTTTAGCTTTCCTGGCCTTTAGAACAACATGTGAATTCTGAGGTCCCCTGAAGTCAGTCCCAAGCTTCCCATTCTCTTCAGCAGGGCAGGCTCAGACCTGCAGAGGTCACTTCGGGGACTTGCTCATCTTGAAGTTGTTTGAAAAAAATTGTCCAGCTGGTTAAAGTGACTGTTGGATAAGACTGACCATGTGAAGTGTCTCTGAAGGATGCTGAGCCTCTGAAAAACCACCTATTACTATCACCTAAGTAAGTGAGAACTGAAAATTCCACTGAAATGGAAAAAATATTGATCAGTAACAGTGAGAGAAACACTTGTTCATACCTTAAAAAAAGAAAGTGACTCTAAGCCTTTATGTGGGATCCATTCATTACTAAAATAAAAGTAATAAACATTAATGTGATTCTGGACTCGTAAATTCTACTGGAGACATGATCAAGTTGTAATTATTACAGACATTTAAATTAATGGGTTGGCCGTAAATTTAGCTATCAAAACTATTTTAAAAATATAGAACTTAATCTGTATTTCTGTCTCCATCTCCAGAAGTATTTTTAATGTCTGTTCTTAAAACAGCACTTTAACTTGATTGGTTTTTTTCTCCCTAAAAGTCAAAATTAATGCAAATAATTTGTGGCTTAAAATAGGAAAAAAGAAAGAAAAAAAGACAAAGGTTCTATGCAGGAAAACAAATGTGTCTCTGTCTGCCTCTCTCTGTCACCAGCATTTTAATGATCACTTCACAACTTTGCTATCTCTGAACTTAGATCCGTTTCAGCTTCCTCAGATTAATTTGCATGCAGAGCTATTTTTCTGTTTTGGGAAGTATTGATTGAGAAAGCAATAGAACAGTTTTTATACAATGTCTATGGAAAATAGAGGAATGTGAGGCTGGAGTTGCTCCTTACAGGGACCTGTTGATCCCTCTACAAAAATACTGAGTCCCTGTAAAGGTTTCTTTGCCTGAAGTGCCCAATATATGCTGCTGTTACCCTTTCTGGAGGGGGTAGCAGTTGAAATGTTCAACATGCTGCATGTTTTTAGGTAAAAATTAATTAGTGTGAATAGGCAGAGCACCCTATGGTGTCACTGTTTAGTCAGTTTTCTACGGAGAATCACACTTCAATAGGAAAAACAATGGGGGTTTTTGTGTTCTAAAGACATAGCAAAACCAAACAAATTAAAATTAGCAACTGATGTGTCATCTTATCATATGTTTTCCTTCTTTCTTTGCCATCCATTCCACTGCCATTAGTGAAGGGAACTGTGTGGGGGAAAAGATGAGCAAAAGCTAAGTGAAAAACCTCAGACAAATGCTATTTTTCTTTGCCAGTGCAGGCACTGCCAACTCCTGCCTAGAAAAACTGCTTCTGAACCTTTCATCCATGCTTTTGGATGGTGCTACCAGAGAAATTTGTCTCAGTAACATAATTAGAATCACCTGGATGGAAGTGAGAGCTGTTAGGGGTGTTTTAAAGGCTCCCAGTTTGGTGCTGTGTGACAACATGATGGACATAGCCAGCACTTTGAGTGTCTGAATTCCTGAGATAACTGACCTAGGAAAGAGAGAAACAAGACTGCTTAAAAAATAATAAGAGCAGCTCCTTAATAAATACAGTGAGGGGAGCAAATAGAGCAATAGAAGCCTGGTCATATGTTAAATCTGTTTAGATGTAGTTGATCAGAAAGTTTAAAAGAATGATCATAGTGGGGCCAATCTGAAATGTGATCAGAGGTAAAATGTTTTTGTGATTTGTGCAGGTAAGTATTTGACAGAAGAGTTGTTTGGAATGACCTTATTATTGTAATCAGTTGGAGGGTGAGGGGTTGGTTGGTTGGTTTTTCACTAAAGAAATCAGTTTACATAACTGTGGGCTTATGTGACCATTGTTTTACCTGCAGTGTCTCAGCCCTCCCTCTTCTCCCCTCTCTGATCCATTTGTCATTTTGGAGGTTTTATGAAGTGTGGCAGGGAAGAGCTGAATCTATTGTATCCCATCTGTTAGGGGTCAGAGGCAAATAAAGCCCCCACCCAGGAACATGCTGCTAGTGGAGAGGTAATATATAATACAATAAAAGGCTTAGCTTTTCTTTCTCCATTCTTGGATAAACCTGTACCAATTTCTAATACAAATATTGCTTTAAGAGGCTGTAAAGTTCTTCAATCATATCCCCTGCAACCATGATTATGGGCAGTTTAATCTGCAAGGATATTTTCAGGTGTATTTGGCTTTAAGCATGTGTGTAGATTTTGCTGAATAATCAGATTGCTTGCACACGAAGATGAATGAACAGACTTAATGTTGTGAAGCTTATCCTCCCCAATCCCCCAAAAAATGGCATTTCAAGCTGGTTACTCCACAAATTAGTGTTTGAGACTGTTTACAAACACCTTGCTTGATTATTAATAAAACACTAAGATGTTCTTGGTTTTCTGGGGGGTTTTGTTTGTTTTTGTTTGTTTCATCGTTTGTTGTTGTTTGGTTGGGGTTTTTTTCAATTTCTGTGTTGTCTTTTAATTATATACAGAATTTGCTCTTTTTTTTTCTTGGAAAAGGATTTGACTCTTGTCTTTCTGAAAAAGTAGCACATGGTCTAAGAAACTACTGAGGGTCTGTGTTTGCAATCTTAAAAATATTTTTTCTTTTTGTGTAGGAAACTGTATGGTAGACATTTGGTGTCAGAAATCTGTGACAGAATAACATATTCCAAAAAGAGAATAGAAGGGTATTTTGTGGTGTAAATCACATTATAGTTTTGGGTTTTTTTTTTTGTAGGAGTATACTTTTGATTTCTCTTTGTCGTGTTCTGGGCCAACTATTTGTTTGATAAACACTTCCTGAGAATATCCAGCTTCCTGTTATTAAAGTCCTACCTAGAATTACTGCAAATGAGGCAGGTGAGAGGTGCCAACTTTGCTTTGTTTACTTCCCCCCTGACAAGTGTTTCTGTGTACAGATAATGTGCAACATTGGGACTGCATTTCCCTTAAGGGCACAGCTTTTCAAACACAAACAGGGTAAAAAAAAAAAAAAATTCTAAGAAACAGAAAATGACTGGGGTTTGCCTCCCTAAATTGGTAGGGAAGACTTCAGGCAGTTTGTGGTACCTGAAATAGCTTTTATTCTTTTTGATTCTACTTGGCAATTGTTGAAGGTGATGATGTCTCTTTAAATCTGCTGTCACTTGTGCTGCCTGGGAACAGACAGATTTCTCCTTTTTTCTTGTGTTTGCTCTGCTATCAACTGGGATGAAGAAGATAGGCAGGCAAAAGTAATTCATTTGTAATATTTCACACTCTTCTTACAGATGGAGAAGGGACAATTTCAAATTAAAGCAGCTTTTCTTCTGCAAGAAAAACAGATATTTGCTTGTATCACTTCAAATTTGTATTAGACCATGTTTTATTGTTGAGAAGTCATGCTGCTACACTGAATAATGCAGCATGGGCTGACCTATTTGAATATTGAAACATTGATTCACCTGTCAGCATTTTTGAGCAAATGGAAATATTTGTTCTTGTCTTCAAATGGAAGTACAAAACAGAGCAGATGTTTGCAGGCATGTGTAAATCTCGGTGGACCAAGCGTACAATATATATTGTAAACTCCTAATTTCATCAAGATTATTCTTTATTTAAAGATGGTAGACCATAAATTTGTGATCAATAACATAAAAATTCATGACCATGTTAGAGTATGTTACATTAATAGTTAATACCTACTGCCTGTATTTAATGAGAATATTTGAAACATTCTATAATAAAGCTAAATATTTAGTATAAACATATTCTGACACTTTTGCGTATAATTGTTAATAAAAGAAAAAGCAGTTCAGCTCCTGAGCCAGAGGGCACATCTTTAAGTAGCCTAGAAAAGGAGACAACATGTCCAAGCATTTGTTATGTAGGTGTCTTTTCAGAGTACTCAATTTCTGTACTGTAAGAGCTCCCCAAATTTTTATTAGCCATCTGTTTATAGTAGGTGTGTACTTGGGTTGGTTTTTTTTTTTTCCATTTCACTGTAATTATTACTCTGGCAACAAGAACAAGTTGAAATTGTGGCTTGTCTCCTGGAAGTTCTGCTTTCATTACATATGGTTCTCTCCATTAAAATACAGACCAGTTGCTCAAGCCACCTTAAGGGGAAAGCACTGGGCATGCTGCTCCCAAAATTAGGCACACAGACACATTAACAGGAGCAGTAATTGCCTATGTTATTTGTTGGCTGGAGTACTGACTGTGTATATAAATTTTCAAATTATTGTACTGGCTGCAACTCATTGCTAGTGAGCATCCACTGCCACCTCCTTTCCTAGGAAATGAAATATCCTTTCTAGGTAACTATTTATGTTTATACTTAGGGTTTATAATGACTAATGACAAATGTTTTCATGTTTGCTGTTCTGAATTGCATGCCATATGTGTTGGCCTGACCTTGGAATGAACAATGTGATGGGTGCTGCTTAGAAAATATGGAACAGAGTGGATTATGTATAGATTTTATACAGCAAAGGAAAATTGGAGGAGAGGAATGCACTCAGTTCCTGAGGAGCAGGATCAGTTCTAGACACAAAGCCATTCTAAGGAATGCTTTGGTTGTGTCTGATCACAGGCAGGTTTTTCCTTTTCTCTGGACACATTTGCCCATGAATGGAGGGATGGGGGCTGCTTTCCCCTTCTGATGAAGGAATGAAGAGGCAGCTCTGCCAAAGCTGCTCTTGCAGCTGACTGGTGCTCAGAGGGCCATTCTAACATCTTGCTATTCCAAGGGCGTTCCTGTGCAGGAGAGGAAGCTGTGCCCTGTGCTGTGCATGGAACCTTAACTAGGAATGGAGAGGAATATCCATGCTGCACAAAGGTGCTGAGATATGAATGATCTCAGCCATACAAGGCACCTCTGGGATTGATTGTGTCTTTTTGAGAGAAAACTACTAGGAATTTCTCTCTTCAGTTTTAACCCATCTTAATGGATGCTGATCTACTCAAGGTCATGAATAAGTGAAAGAGAGTCCTCAATTCTTTCGTGTGTATGTACAGAACTTCCTCAGCTTTTTAAAGTAAATAGAAGTTGGTGTTTCAACAAAGAAAGAAAGAAAGAAACTCAGAATTGCTGAAAAAGTGTTTCTTCTCTTTCAGCCCTACTTTTAGATACTGCTCAAGAAAGCTTGGGAAATTGTTCGTGGCTCATCTCAGCTGCTCACCACTGTAGTTAATTATTACCCATTTAAAATTCTGTGTAGTTGAAATAATTGCTGTCTCCATTCCTCTTCCTTTCTTTCTTTTCCACAAACACTTCTACTTCTGTGGCTTTCAAATACTTAAGTTATGGTATCAAGCATGTACTCTCAATTATCTGTCAGAATTAATGAGCAAGCTTACCCACAAGTGTCTCATTTTTCACTGTGTACAAAATAAGCAGGGAGGGCATATTTTAGTATCTATAGGCTGCTGTAGGTATAACATCATTTTGATATATGGCAGAGCCTCCTTAATGAGATCATTGCAGGAGTGTTTTGCATGTGGTAGATGTGTAAGATGCAGATGATTTTTGTGCTGACAGCAGCCATCACACTGACTCATGCAAAGTTTGTGCTGTAAATTTTCTCTGAGCTGCAGACACATCAGCAGTATCCCTTGCATATCTAAATATTATATTGTGCACATTTTCACCTCTATTCAAGCAGTGATATGGCCTAGTTTGTTTTATCCTTGGAAAGCAATATTTTAATGCTTGTGTTGTCCTGTTTTCAATAAAGTAACATGGAGGGAAATGTATTATTTCCTTGAAAATAAAAGATTGTTGCCAAAGAAAAAACATTAGCAGTCCTGCTGGTATAAATTTCTAGGTCTGTTCCTGATTTATAGTTTAAATTGAGTCTGGGCTGGCCAAATGCCCTCAACTCCTGTTGTATTCAAAACAGCAACGTGGGCTGAAATAAACCTGTAGAACCTGGGCTATTTTCACCTGGCCCTTGGTGCTTTTTGAAATCAGTCTTTTTAAGAAGTTAATACTTGAACATTTGGCATCTCATTATTAACTAAAATCTTGGCCTTGAGCTTGATGGACCCATTATCCCTCTTTGCTCAGACAGACTTCAGTTTGAATAGTGTCTCCTCTACAGTATCATTATGGGATTTGGGTTTTTCACATTGATTCTTCTCCTGTTGTTTGCTTTTATTTCTCTTTAAATAGGTGAATTGAACTGAAGCATGACTTTTTGAACCAAAAATAAACCAATTTCTTTCTGCTGTTAAACAAAATTATTGTGTTCATCTTTAGGTGTGTATCATGCAGGCAGAGGAGCACCAACAGATAGTAGCAGGTATTTGCTGTGTAGGGCAGTTCCATATCTCTTCTATAAGGTCCCACAAAATTTGTTTGATGAGCCCTTCAGGAGAATTGAAACTTGCCTCAGCAAACCCATAACCTTCAACAACCATGAAAACAGTGGGATTTTGTTCAGTGCTCTCTGACATGGCTGTCAGCTCCAAAAAAAGCTGGAAAACTTTTCTGGGTTTCTGGTTTGCTCCTTCCTTATCCCCACCTTGCCCATCCCAGTAAAGCTGACATATCATCAGCCTTTGGTGTCAAAATATATCTGAGGTTTGAATGCTACTCCTGATTTAGAAGGTTTGTACACAGGAAAGATAGATGTGACTGTAGTTATAGACTGGCCATAATTCCATCTGAATGTATGTGAGAATTCTTTCAGACACAATGCTTTTAAAGCCTAATTATATATTGCAAGGTATAGTTCCTAAATTTCTGTTAGGATGATGTTCCCACCAATCTCTTCCATTAGGAGTCCTGTAGAGCACTTTATTTCTCAGACATCAAGCTCTATGGTTAATGTTTTCTTTAATAGACTACCCCAATCTCACAACTCTTTAGTGTCTAATGAAATATAACTGTAGTGAAACTGATTGAGTTGAAAATAGCAGTTTTTGTAATGAGGAAGGAGCATAAAAATGATTTGGGACGAAGATACTGATTAGATTTTAAAGGCAAAAATCTAAATAATGAGATCTGCCAAATTGATAAGTGATATCTCAATACAGTTCTAATGAACACAAGCCCTTTTTTGAGCTAAAGGAATGTTATATTATTGGTAAGTTGTTTTCAGGATTTTGTGTACTTTGGAGAGTACATTAGTTACAGAGGTGACACCTGCAAGTTTTGTAGACTGGTCTTTCCTTTTCCAGCAATTAAATCATGGCCCTAGGAAGCTGAGTGATAAAATTCTTATTAACTTCTGAAAAGTGAGGATTTTGCCCTGAAGCTTCATATTAATAGAAGTTGTTGGGCATATATAGAGTAAATATATAGAGTAAATATATATATATAAATATGTATTTACCTTATATATGTAAAGTTAATGTGATGAAGGAAGAACTCTGAGAGCTGTTAAAGACAAACCTGCAAACAGAAAGAAAAGTGAACTTCTTTCCTGACATAGCACAGGTTGAACAATCAGCCTAAACTGGAGACTGTTTTCCATATTTCTTCTTAACTTTAGTTCTTGTTCCTTAGTGTCCTTTATCAAGCCAGGTATAGGATTAAACAGGTTAACCTCAGAGCTGCTCCGTTGGGGAATTCAGTGTTGTCAGGACAGCTTCCCCCTCCAAGGATGCTGCTCCTGCTGCACAGGGCAGCAAACAGCTCTGGGCCATCCTGGAACTCAGTTGCCACAGCAACGTGGTCCCTGGTACAAGCAGAGAAAGCAAAACAGATGGCAGGAATGTTGTGCTACTCCAAGAAATCTCAAGGTTTCCAGAACAATAACACTTCAAATTCCAATTTCCCGCCTCAAAAATGTTAATACAGCTGCTTTACTCTATTATGTTGCAAAATCATGAAAGTTGATGTAAAAATAAGACCCCTTTTCTAGGGAACTAGCAAAGATACAAATGGAGATTTACTAGCTTAAAAGCTAGGAAGCTGAAAGCTGAATTGTTTACACTTCAGTTCTGGTCACACTTCTGTCCTATGGACAAAGCATTTAAGAGCACACTTGACATTTTCTCAATCAGAAGTTGCTGAGAAGTCCCTCCTTTGAGTTACTTGTGGACATAGGGCTCTTTTTTTTTTTCTCTTACTGGTTTGAACCAACATTTGTGTCTATGGAAAATCATCCTCAGAAGTGCTGGCCTGATTATCCTTCTGTTGTGTTTTGAAAAAAAAACAAACTTTAACTTGGAAAAAAAAATTATCGTGAAAATAAGTAATTCCTATAGAAAATAAATTATTTTCATAATTTGCAAGTAATTATCAACTGTTGGGATTTCAGGTTGTTTTGTTTCAATGAAAATGGTGGTTTTTGGCTTTTCTGGAAAGAAACCTTGTAGTACCAAAAAACCTGATTTCTGATTATAGCTAAATTATAGCTTGTTTGTTTGTTTTAAATAAGGCATTATTAAGCTTAAAAACAAAAAATTGATTGGCCTTGAAATGCATAGAGATGGTTGCTTTTATATATAAATACAGACAGACTGGAACCAGGAACTGGGTTTGCTAATGGCAGTCCAGGGCAGGAGCTCTGAGGGAGAGTCATGATTGAATATTGCTTTTAATAGTCATGTTTGAATATTACTTTTAACTGCAGATCCCTGGACTACTCCCAGGGTGTTGCAACCATGGTATCAGAATATTTCCAATTTGTACATAGGACTCTGCTGGGTATCAGACAGCCTTAGTATAATACAAGTTATTTGTTCGTAAATACTCCTATTTTAAAATACATTATCAATAAATGTACGTATTTTAAAATAGGATATTGACACACTGGGTATGTTCCTGAGAAGTAGGGGACAAGCTTTGATACACTCTGATACCAGGGTATAAATTATGGAGGAGAAATGGTCGTGCTGGTAGAAAGCTAAAGAAAACTTGGAGGCAAACAGCTTTTGTCCTTGATGGCTTCTCTAAGAATTACTTTCACCTTTGCACAGTCAGCAAGTTTGATTTTCTCCTTTCATAAAACATATTTTACTTCCTGACTGAGAGCAGGTGATGAAATTGAGGTATATAATTAAATTTAAGAAAAATTATATAATTGCTACCACTCTAATCAGAGAGGATCCACACTTGGCAGACTTATAAATATTTTGAGATAGATTCTCTAATTTAAGTGTCAACCTTCTATTTTTGAGCACAGCTCTTTAAGCACAGCATTTCTGATGGTGGATATGAGGACAGTGTTGGTCCTCTTTGTGGTGGAGTTAAGGTCATTGAATTGAGTTTTCTCCCATATGACCTGTGAGAATGTTCCATAAGAGGTGCAAGCAAAAGTATTTCAAATTTTATGTTGAATGACTTCCTAAATGTTCATGTTAAAGCTGCCATTCCATTTTTTTTGAATGGAAAAGTAAGGGCCAACTTAACAGTGATTAATTTAATTCTATCTATTTTGTTTTCAAAACTACAGGTAGTCCATATAACTGATTATAGCATAGGAAAGAATATACCACTTCTGAACACCATGGAATATTATAAGTCTTAAATTTGGTGAAAAATTCAAGAAATTTTCAAACCTGATTTGAAAAGAACAATGGTAAGAATATTAACAAAACTGTAAAATGTATATAGAGTAGCTGAGAATAACCCTGGCTTTGTGATTACATAGAAATATGAAATAGATGGAGCACTGAAAGGTCAATTGTAGAGAAAAATTACTAGCTCCACCAGCAGTTTCATGTCTTATAGTTTGTTGCTCAGGTTAAAATGATATATATTCTAGATATGTCTAAGCTGACCTCTAGAAAATTGCAACGGAAATAGGTCTGAGTGGAAAAATTGATGGGGAAATAGTGGTTAAATAGAATTGTTTGGTGATTTGAAACAGAAAAAAAATTGCAAATAATCTAATGTATCACTTCAGACTTACAGGATTTGACCAAAAAAGTGCTTCAAATTTGTTAATTTCATTTTTTTAGTTTCATTGGAATTGGGTTTTTTTTAATAGTTTAGGCAATGTATTATAAAAGTTCTTAAGAGAAGCTTGTCACTTAAAAAGTGACCACGTTGAAAAGGTTAGAAGGAAGCCCCTGGGCAGGACTGGCCAGCCTCCCCTCCATCAGGGAGCAGATCCCCTGATGCTCTACTGGGGCACAGGGGGTGACTGGAAGCAGCAGCACGGGTCACCAAGGGCAAGGCCACCAGGGACCCTCTGTGATGGAGTGACAGCATCAGGGGACAGGGAAGGGCTCTGGGTGTCTGCCTGCAGCTCTCTGAGGCCAGGGACATTAACCAAGTCCATATTTGGTGGAGCTGTTAGCACCTGCAATGGAAGCAAGACCACAAGAACTACTCAAAGAAAGGTCAGGCTCAGGTCCCTAAAAGCAAATGTAGTGCAATAGTAATTCAGTTTTTATTTTCTTTTAATAATCTCTAGTATTGTCCAAATGTTTGCCCTACAGACTCTGTAGGGAACAGTCTTGATCTGAGACCTAAATCTCTTTTTATATGGCTTTATGAACGTGTATGCAGGAGCAGTCACACAAATATTATTTCTGTGAATAAATTTTTTATTTTTCAATAGCAAGAGGACATGTATCACTTGGTAAAACAAGTAAGCAATACTTTTGTCTTTGTGGGACTGACTGAAATCAAGGAGGGGAAAAGCCAATTCATACACCTGGTGTTTTCTAGTTGTTACCAGAAGAACACATGCTACAATTTGACATCTTAGTGAAAGCCTTGATATTTTTTTTGCCTACCAAGTAAGCTCATCTAAGTTATGATGAACAAAATAGATACTTCTCACATTCTGTTTATTGAATTTATTTTCCCTTCATATCACTATGGAAGCTTTCTGATGTAGATGAACCCATATTCTTTTTTCACCAAAATGGGCAACTGAAGTAAAGCAATGCATTCAAATGCTTATCTGGTTGCTTTTTCTCTCATCCTAAGTATGCTGGTTGTTAGATGAAATAATAAATATTCTATCTGCTTGAAATCAGTGCCAGCTTTAAGACAATAATTCTTTGCAATGTTTTGCAGCTGTTCTGAATATATTTATTTCTCACAGCATGAAAAATATCCTAATGCATATGAAAAATAATAAAAAAATGCAATAGTGCAAATGGAAACAAAGCTTTATTTTTTCCTATGTAGAAGAGAATTGCAAAGTAGCCTTATTCACAGTTCCCAAACAAGAATATATGTTAATAACTGCCTTTATTAATTTTTCAATATCTTGCAGCCTAGTTAATCTGTGTTATATAAACACATTAATGCAAGAGAATCCCTTCTCTGACAATATCTTGACCTTCAAAATTTGTGTAAACTGGTGACTCTTCAGCCCAATTCCAAATCTAGTAATTAATGGACCCAGTCCTGTTATCATGAAGCAGAGAAGGGATCTTTGATGTTGCAGCTGTACTGGTGCAAATCACATGGAGTTCTAGTAGATTTAGCCTGGTAGAACTGAGAACTGATTATTTTTCTTCTCGATATTTTCTTAAGGAAAAAAATAATTCTGCTTTAGAAATTTTCTTTATAGTGCGTCTTGCTTTTACACATTGTTTCTCTGTTATTCCTAAATATTTGCTATATTTCAGTGTTAGTAAAGGCAAGTATTTTTAATGTGGAGGGCTCTCCAGGAGTGGAGGCTACTGCAGAATCTGCAGGGTCACAAATACCATTAATTCTTTGATTAAGCAATACTATTTAATGCTGAAGTCATGGTATTATAACAGTAACTTGCATTTACTTTAAAATGATTTTTTTGAACACATCTTCTATATTTTGCAGCTCTGTTGCAAGTCCAATTTATTTTTCAGATTTGAATAAAATTGTCTTTATCTGTCATTTTCTCTACAGCAGCATAGCCCTGCCAGTCTTCAGCTGAGCTTGCAGGAGATGCAGAGAGGCTTCATTGAGTCTTCACAAAGGGAAGAATTTTCAAATTAATAATTAGGTGAGTTTTAAAAAAGCAACTGCAGCAAGATTTTGCTATGAATCACCTGGTCTCAGGTGTGGTATCAGAGTAAAATCTGGGAAAAATGTAGACAAAAAAATTCAGTGAATTATTAGAGCTAAGAATTTGATTAATGGTTTGTTCCTTGTAGACTGGTTTGTACAGAACTCACATTTTCCAAAATTACTTCCAAATAAGATTTAATATGCAGATTATGTGTATGCATACAAGTCATTGTGAGCAAAGGCTACTTACTCAAAATATGTGTGAGAAAACTGGTTTGGTTTCATAGGTCGAGTAGTTTTTCTACATCAAAGAAATTACTTCTTTCAGAACCAAGTTTATAATACCAGAAAAATGAGCATATTGGAAATAATAAAAACAAGAAGGATCAATCACTGTGTTGTTTTGCTGTGATCAATAGAAGACCTCTGTGACAATAAGCTGGGAAATGGCTTTTTGGAACAGCTTATTTGTCTAAAGTAAAACACATCCCTACCCATGGCTGTGTACCTCTATAGAATTTAATTCAACCCTTTTTTCCCCATGAAGAGCAGACTGTTGCAGGCCTCTGGTCTGATGGAATGCCCACCCTGTGCAGGTGTCAGTCTGCAGGACAGGCAGAGTCTCTGCTTTATCCAGTGAATAAAGTTACTGAGATCCCAGTTCTGGCCAAGCCCTTTGGCTGCAGCTCTTCTGTCTGTTTATTATAAGCAGTGAATGCTAAAGTAACAACATTATAAAGCAATCTGAAGCCTCCCCAAATAGACAATTCCACTAATGTATTTTAAATCTGTTCAAAGAAATAGAACCAGCTATTTTAGTGTTGCTTTGTGGTCTACATTAGTAATGTTTGAAGAGGGACATAAACTATGTGTCTTTATGTGTGACATACACTGATTTCAGTATCAGGAAAAACTTGTCAGATTGGCAAAATACCACTTTACACTTCAGGCCAATCTATGGAACATCTGGTTTATCAACAGATGTGGTTTTAGCAGTAGGTTTCTACCATGGTATTCAAGAGACTGGCAAGTTCGGGAAACTGCAGAATAAAAATAATTACTATCTTTATAACAGCAGAGATATTTAAAAAAAAAAATATTTTTTTTCCCTAAGAAACAGCTGCACCTGGAGCTTTACTTACCAAATAAAAGTTTCTCTTTATTTTCAAGCAGTTTTCAATTTTCTGTAACATTGTGTATTTTTAATT
This sequence comes from Molothrus ater, assembly GCF_012460135.2. Classification (NCBI taxonomy): domain Eukaryota; kingdom Metazoa; phylum Chordata; class Aves; order Passeriformes; family Icteridae; genus Molothrus; species Molothrus ater. The sequence goes on from NC_050491.2 coordinate 9,304,359, forward strand.
AGCTCTCTGAATTGTGATTATTTTTCCTGATGTTTAAGCAGTGAAGGTCAAATATAATCATTACAATGACTTTGCTCACTCAAAAGCAGTTTATAAGATACAAATAAATCTTATTTTACCTAGTAAAGCAAAATGGATTGACTAACAGATGCCTTAAGGAAAAGTTCTTCATGCCTTTTCACATTTTTAGTGAGTGCTTTAGTTATTAGGTAGAAAATAACAAGATTAGGACCATGTTAAATTGTTACATCAAGGACTGGAAAACGGTCCTTAAAACCAAAATTATATTGTACACCTCTTCCAAATCCCAATTAAATTTGGCTTTTTTCTTCAGGCAGAAAATATCACTTGCTGAAAACACCTGAATTATGAAGGATAAGAACTCCCACTCATGCCTTAAGTTTCAGCTTTCATATTTTTTAGATTCTGTACTGCCTTAGTGTGTGACTCTGAGTTTCATATAAGTGTTAGGAAGTTCAACTCACAGTTTAGTCAGACAGAACAATCCTTTTCCAGCCTGAGAACCAAGGACACCACTGCAGCTCCAGGCCCAGGAAGTGTAAACAGTGAATTAAGGAGAGCAAACTGGGAGGATGGGACTGCATAACCTGGAGCTGTAATTGGACAATTAACACCAACATGGAAATGGACCAAAACTTGTAAAAGTGTGAAAAGTTGTGACTCTGAGTCCATCTTGGGTGTAGCCTTGGCTGGGCTCTTGCACTGCCCAAGCTGTATCCTGTGAAGGACTTTTATTAAATCCCTGCTTTAATCCTTTAGCACTGCCCAGCCTCTGTTCTAGGTAGCCTCTCAAGGCATCACCACACCACTGTCTTCAGTGCTTTGTGAATTTTGCCTTTTCAGTGCATTTGTTTCCTTTGCAAAATTACACTTTAGGAAAAGTTGTTATAGATAAATCTAATGACAACTTCGTAAAGAACAAGTTCATTAATTTCAAGTACACTGAACAGATTTTTTAAATTAGGAGGTACAGACTTACACAGGACAGAAATGGCATTATTTTTCCTGCCAATTTGTGAATTCTGGACTTTACCAGTTTTTTAGAATTGTCTCTCAGAAGTTGAGCAGTTTTTATTGCTCACAGTTTCTTTAACTGTTCTGTAAAAATGCAATCACTGAGCAGCTTTTCTAGAACTCCTTAATTGCTCACATATTGAGAGAGGTAGGACTTCAATGTAATTTTGATGAAGTCAGTAATTTGTACTAAGTAAGCACCATGACTTTTCTCCATTTATAGAGGGGAATATGTTCTAGATAACACCAGGAGAATCCACTATTCAGTGATGTCATGCAAGATACGTAGGGGTAGATAAGAGATACACTTTCTTTAACACTAACCTATTGTGACAACTTAATTTCCTGCTGAGTATGAATAATTTTACTGCGAAAAAATTAATCACCAATGTTAATTCAAATGTTCTCAAATCAGCTGGTTACATTATTTAAATCCCACAGATTTTTACTTTTGTAAGTCAAATGCTCTCATTAATATCATATTCTTTTAGAATAAGTGCCATGTTCCCTACTTTGAAAAATAAAAATAGTTCACAGTGAAAATAATTCTTTATTGTCAGCTTTACTGGAAATTTTAAAAGATATACTCCTTCTGTCAGTAACTGTGTAATCAAGAGACAGAAGATCATGAAGTCAATCTAAAGCTCCCATTTCCTTAAAAATAATTGTCTGCCCCAATCTAGAATCCAGTTTTCTTGTTGTTGGTTGGTTTTTTTGGTTAAAAAAACCAAAAACCAACCAACAACAAGAAAAAAAAACCCCAAAACCAACAAAAAATCAGAAACTTTTATCTCATGTATCATTTTGGCTGTAACATACTATAATACTCACTGCATTGAGATTTTCAGCTTTAATTGTCCTTAAGGAGTATTATGGAATTGAATAAATTATATTTTGGAGAATAATTTAAATACCACAGTGATGATCACTATAGAAAAACCCACAACAAAATCAATTATGACACCTTCAGCTCCCAATTTGAATTTTGTGCAGTAAATATCAGAGTGTGCATCCTCTCATTACCCTGCCAGTGCCTGTGTTTGTTAAACTACAGAGCTTCATCCATAAATAAATGAGTGCAGGGTTAATGCCAGTAAAGGAATGCTGATTCTGTCTGGTCTAATCTTTTACCTGCACTCAGTTTTTTGTTGCAGATATCAGGGGAAAACACAAATTAATGCCAATGAAGGCAACACAGCACCAGAAAGGTAGAGTACATTCCTGAATAAATTATAATGAGGATTTGAATGTAAAATTTAAGCTCCTGTTAGCAATGCAATAAATTCTTCTTACACTGCAAAATTCTGACATAACCATCTGTTTTCAAACTGTTTGCAATCCTCACCTAATGTTAAATGAGTTGATATGAGAGCAGTGTCCGTTTCCTTCCTTACCTGTGTTTGTAACCCCAGAGCAGTCCTCTCACTGCCATGCATTTCTAACCTGTGGATCCTCTGAGTGTGTGGTTTTGGCTGCATTTTGAGCCTTGTACAAGAAGACTTTCTCAGGAGGAGGAATGTTAATGGACTTAGTTGGAGCTCCTTCAAGCAGCTGCTGACTTTGATCTTTAAAGTGAATCATCCCAGCTCAGAGATGATCAGTGAGCGAGGCTCAGGGAGGTTTGACTGATCTGAGCACAGCCTGCATGGTAATGAGCTCCTTCTTGCCATTACCTGGGACTTAGTGCAGCTTACAAAGTTAAGGAAGCTTTTTGGCATCTCGGGTGTTTGTGCTTAGCTCCCAGTTATTTTTTTGCTATTGCTTTGAAGGTACTGGTCTTTAAACATCACAATTTCATTGCCTATTCCCCTACTGTTCCTACAGGCTTGGTGCATTGGGTGTGTGTTGGGTAGCCAGAGGCATTTAGCTGTTAAATATTTGAATTTCAGCTCATTACTCATTATATATTCCATTACTTTTATGTTATCCCAAGCATGACTTTGATGCAAAATTTGGGATTTTTTGTTCAGGACTTCTAGTATACAAGTTATTGAATGTGCTCTTGTAAAAGCAGAGTAGGGAAGTTAGAAATGCTACTAAAAATAATTGAATAGCTATTGCCTGAAGCCTAAAGTCAAGAATCTAAATGTTCAATGATATGATGGACAGAGTGAATTAAAATTCATAGTCTGGGAGGGGAGATTTTTCCTATTCTGGACTGGGTTGAATGTTTTTGGCCCCTTGTAAAAGATAGCTTTAAACAAAAGTTGAAGAATGTTATCAGCCCTTTATAGCAAACCATAGCCCTTAAATGCCACAGCTAGGACATAGATTTTTTTTATTTTAATATTTTTCTAATCATGCAATGGGAGATGAGGAGAAATACATAACTCAGTATTTACTGAGTTACATTCACCCATTGCCCAAAATGTTCAACTTCAGTTGTTATTTTTGGATCCTCAGTACCAACTGCTGTGAAGTTGTCTTAGCTGATCAGCACAGATGGATGATCAAAGTTGTCCTGCATTTCTGTTCATCAGCATAATCTTTTTCAGTAAAGGGAACAGGCTGTTTAAGATATAGTTGGGTAGATGAACAATTCTCAATATTAGGATAAACAAACCTAAACCCATTAAGTGCAATTATGTGATTTTGTTTTGAATTAAAAGAAAAACACAAACCCCAACCAACCAAAAAACCCCAACAACCTAAAACCCCCCACTCTGTTAACTGTTTTACAGATTTTAGTTCTAGGTCACAGATAGCAGATCAAAACAGGGCTCCAAAAACTAAACTGCATTTGATAGGATTTTAAAAGCCTTATACAGAGCGTGTAGGTCAATCTTCAAGCTGAAATACATTTTTATTTTGTAAGACTGCAGCTTTTGTTTTCTCTTCATAGAATTGCAAGATAAATAAATGTTTTGAGTACAGCTCATGAAGAAAGAAAAACCCACAGCGTTTTTGTAAACAGGGAATTCCAATTTAGGAATTATAATTAAAAATTCTTGAATTCATTGTAGTTAGTACCATAGATGAACTGAGGTGCAGCATTCCTATTTTTTCCTCTATTTTTTTACAACATGCTTTTATGACACTTTTCTTGCAGCTCAAACTAGCTCTAAGACTGGAGAATAAATAATTTTGAATTCAGGAAAACACTCCTTTTATTATAATGTATGGAATAAAATCTCTGTTCTAACTCTCACTGAGGTTTTCCTGTATATCCAAGGAGACTGCATTGCCCAATTTACAGAACACTGAACCAGCATTTGAGTCTGGGTTCGTGTGCAGCTTGCTCTGCCATTTTTTCCTGCTCTGCAGAACAGATGATTAATCTTCCTTTCCCTTACAAAGGACTTTTGAACACACAGATAACTGTGAAGTTATTAATATGCATATAATTATTATTTCTTCCTCATTTGAAATACTTTTTCTCACCAGAATGGAAATCTGTTCTCCAAAAAGAAAATGTTTGTTTCTAGAAAAGTCTTTTAAAACCCAAAGCTCAGGAGAATTGCTGAAGATAGACAGACAGCTTGGTTAGCATTGCACGCTCTGGATTAGTCCTGCTGAGAGAGGATTTGGAAATGGATTTCCTTGGGATTCTGGCCCTGCAATGCTTTTTGGGACTTGGTGCTGGCAGCCCATGGAAATCCCCAAAACTGGTCAGACCAAGGCCCCCCTGCTTTGGGATCCAGCTCAGACATGGGAGAAGGTGACACTTTGTGGTATTTTCCTGGCATCTGAGGAAAAAGGACTACTTGAGTCCAGGGTAGGCTTTTTGGTCTTAAGAGCCTCTAAGATTTTTGTTTTATTAATATTTTTCAAAGTTTGTGAATTCATGCCTGTTTTTAGCATTCATTCTATGTCTTATATCAGGGAGTTCCATAGTCCATAGGAACCACAGTTTTCATTAAGTGAAGTGGTGCCTGCCTGGTTTTGATTTGAACCTCCACCTGTGAATTTGTATTTCAGGGTTTCTAATTCTTCCTTCACCTTTTTCACACTTGTCATGATTTTTAGTTGGCTCTTGTTTGATGTTTTTCTAGTTTGGGAGTGCTAGTCTGTAAATATCTTCTTTCTGTGGAAGCTACTTGGTTACCTTTAAGAATTTTTGTCAAGTTCTATTTCAAATTCTACTCAAATGCTTTTTCTCAGATGAAAGGACCACATAACAATTGTGATGTGGACACAATGCAAACTTTACACAGAAGCATTACACTTCCAGGTTTTCCTGTGATTATAATTCTGAAGCCACTGAACTGCTGTATCATAAGGCTGTGATTTTAACCTAAGATCTCTGTTGCCTCTGGCAGTAGTTCTCTCAGAATCAATTCCTAAGTACATAAATTTCAAACTGGTTTTTTTTTTTTTTTGTGGGGGATTTTGGTTTTTTTGTTTTGTTTGGTTGGTTTGTTTTTTTTTTTTTGGCCAAGTTCATTACTTTACGTTTGTTTGGTTCCAATGTCATCTGCCATTTTATCCTCAATCACTCAGTGCCACGAGTCTTTCTGCAACTTTCCCTTTTTTCAGTCCACTATTGGCTTTTCTCCCATGAAAAACTTGTCTCCAGTAGCAAACTCAATCTCCTTTCCATTCTCTTTTCCTGATCATTCTTGAATGTGTTGAGCAGCTGAGGCCTTAGCAAAGATCCCTGTGGGATTCCACTTGTACCTTCCCTTCTCTGAGAAAATGGACTATTTATTGCAGCTCTTTCTTCTTGATCTTTTAGTTAGTTATCCCTGTGAGGACCTTCCCTCTTATCTTGTGTCAAATTAATTTAAGACCCTTTGGTGATTGGATCTAACTGAATACTCCATGGAGATCAGAGCTGGCTGTGTTAACCATCTCTCCCCTGTACTCACTCAGTTTATTTAGATTATTTTCAGTGATTTTTTTCTCAGAAAAGTCTAGTGGATTGCAGGGTAATACAGTTTAAAAAGTAAGAAAAAGAAGTCCTGTTGATTCTATTTCAAAGTAAGGTCTCTGATTGATAAAGTGGGCAGACCAACAGCCTATTTAAGTGCAAGTTTGCTTAGTTTCTCTTGAAAAAAAGTTATTTACATTCTCTACAGGAAAGTTATTTTTATTCAGGAGACATGCTACCTGTGGTTGATATTGTTTCAATAAGCACCTTCCAGCAACAGACAATTTATAGGTCTTGCTGGGGATAATGAGGTAGATGAGAGTATTTTGTGAATTCAGCCACATTTGACTCTTGTAACACTTCAGTACTGATGGTATCCCCTCAGAATTCAGTCAAATGATGCAGTTTGCACTGTTTGGAAGCAGAGAAAAATGTACATTTTGGTCTTGGCACTTAACCTCCAACTGCTTGTAGCCACGTGCCAAAGGAAAAACGGACCTGTACTATTTGCAATACAGATCAAATGCTAATACTTTGGAGATCAGGGGATTAAAGACTGGTGTGACATTTTATAAATTGCAGTTTAACCAGTTGCCATTGCAATGTACAAAGAAAATGTTATTTGCAATCTTTTAAAAGTGTTCTTAAGACAAATTTGTAGTTTGTAGAGCAACAGAGTTTGCCACTACATTTTCTGATAAATTCTTTAGAAGTAGAAGCTGCTACAGTTCACGGTCTAGTGTTGGAAATGCATGTCACAAGTATCTTCAGAAATTCTGAGTCATTATGCCTTGGAAAAATGTGAGGACTTATGGTTAAGACACAACACATGTAAGATCCTTCTTCTCATATTTATTTTAAGGATAAAGGACCAAAAGGCTGGTATTTTGGGGAAAAAAAGAGTGCAGTCTGCCTTGCATGTGTACAGAGAATAATCTGTGTTGGTAAGGCTCAGAAGGAAATACAGCAGGGCTGGCTGTGCTTTGTTTGTGTAACTCTTTTAACAGGCAATAACACAGATGAGCATCATTACAGGCTGAAATGGGAATTTTTTGAGCCTACATGACATTTACTATTTTTCTCAGGCTTCCTTCTACCTTCCTTTAACACTGGTTTATTAAACACATGTAATGCCACTTTTCAGCTTTGATCATGATAAGTTTTAGACTACAATTCCTCAAAATTTCAAAAACACCTTCTCTTTTTTAAAGAGACTCGAAGAGTAATAAAAGCAACCCTGTACTATTGTCTAATCTAGAAATCTCTGTCATAAGCATTACAACTTTAGCAAAAGTAAACCCTAAAATAAATTTTATTTTTTTAATTGTGTAAAGATACAAAAATGCTTCTAAAAACACTATATGAATTATTGCATTCTCCACATAAAATTTTCATTATCTCAAGCATCCTAAAAACTTAGTAAGCAAAGAATAATGTACTGTAAAGAGATTTCTCTTTGATTACATTTGTCTCTTTCATAATGGATTATTGCTAGACAAAACATTCAAACAAAAGGAAAGTAAATATTTTATATACAAATATATGTCCAAAGTTTATTTCTAATAATTCTTAGAATTACAGAAAAAGGCAACTCTAATTCTTTTTAAGGGGTAGCATAAAAAAAGGAGGCAATTTAGAAAACTTGACCTCTCTGGGGGGAGAGGTCTGGGGTACAAAAAGCTTAAATATTGGACTTATTGCCCCTGTGAAAACCATAAACTAGGGTGTTTAAGTTGTGCTTATGTCTATTTGAGTAATCAGAAATAGTTTCCAAGTGCAATTATAGAACAAAAGATCTTGAACTGGGGCTTATTATTAGTTTGGCAAGCTTGAGACCTCCCACTTAGTGAATTGATTGTAATTTTTCTATAAATTGATTTTTCTCTCCTGTCTTTGCTGTTTTGATATTTAATATGTCCAAATATCATACCACCTTTTTTTTTTGTTTGTTTTTAATGCTAAATCTGCAAGAGGAGCAATGAATCTTCTGAGTCAGGATGAGCTTAAAAGGTGTGGAGTTATAAGGCAAGGGAGGCAATTGCTGAGCACCAGCTGTGGCGGCAACAAGTGAGAACAAAAAGCATCACATTAGTAAACCTTCTGCTGAAAGCAGAGTTTTGTCTCCCTACCCCAGCTGCCAGGCACCTCTGGGGTTCAGCACGTGCCAATTTCTGAGCCTTTCCCCCACATCCTTGGGGCACTGATCCTCCCTGCAGTTTGGGCATGTCTGACCAGGCCCTGCCTGGGCTGTGCTGTCCAAGTGCCCTCTCTCTGCAGCACAGGATGGCTCTGACTGCCTGTCAAGAGCCAACACTGGCAGAACAAGAGTAATCATGAGAACAAATAATAGAGCACTACAGTGTCTGGCTGTTTGGCTGGTATATGTAGGGTTTTTCATCCCTGGCAGTGCTGAATTTGGAGACAATTTGTACCCAGTAATCACCCCAGTCCCCCAGTTGTGGGTTCTGGGTCAATACAGGGGGAGCAGGCAGGGTTCCCTGCTCCTGTGACAGCTTCACCCACTGGACATGTCAGAGACACCACAGCAGCCACCAGGACAAGTGTCTGGCTCAGGGTGCTTTCTTTTCTTTAATTATTGTGCAGGACAGGAGCATTGTCATAGCACATATCTGTTTTTTAAGGGTCCTGCTAAACACATACCATTGTTAAGATTCTACCCTCATTCTTATACTTCCCTGCAAATGAGAACTGATGTGCGGAAGCCTAATAAACTAGAACAGTTAAAAAAATAAAGTACTGCTGCCAAGCATATCAGGCTGAATGCTGATTAATTCCATTTATATCAGTGATGCTGCACACATGTACATTGGTGTGATGTAAAATAGAATTTAAAGAATGGGAGAAATGAATAGTAAGAGTGATAGTCACCACAAGAGGGAATGGACTGACACTTTCAGCATAGATATATTTAGCCTTCAAATTCAGGGATGTGTCTCTTTGCCAAGAGAGCATATCTGATATAAGAATGTTCAGTCTTTCTCAGTATCAGATAAACTGCAGTGCTTGTGTGCAGCAGAGCCATCACCTCCAATAGTACTTTGAATATTGGCAGATTTGGGTGCTGCTGCTCCTATTTCAGGCAGTGGTTTTCATTCATAGAAAAGATTGTATTGAGAAGAACAAATTTTTTTTCTTCTTCTTCCAGTCCCAGTGAGGTGTAGGGTAATTAAAACCTTTGTAGGCAGGGAGATTTACCAGTATTATAAAAAGCTAATGTATGCATTTGTATGAGGCAGACACTGTAGCAGCTGTAGAGACACAATATGTTATTGAGTGTTAAAGGAAATGTCTCTTGTCTGGCCCTAGGAATGACACAGGCATGAGTCTGGCTGTCCTGGCACCAGAGATCAATCATGTTACATTAGTTTGCTTTATTTGACACTGTCATGTTACTTTATATTTCTTGGAGGTGATACAAACTCAGCAGAAGAGAATTGTCAAGCCTGGCAGTACACAGATTAGACACATGCACTGTTTTGGGTATATGTGTCTTTCCTAGATTGATTACTGCTGTGTTTTAAGGCAGCTCACATAATTCGTTGCACCAAACATGAAAATAAGCCTCTAGATTTTTTCAGCATCAAGGATCTAAATTCTAATGACAGAATCCATTGAAGCAATATTCGAACAATGCTTTAGAAGCTCGCAGTAATTCTGAAACCTCAGTGCCTTTCTTCTTTAAATGTCTTTACGACATAAACTTTGTATTCCCAAACTCCAAACTGATGAAGCTATAAAATAAAAAAAACTGATCCTGTGCTTGGGAATGGTTTGAATTCAGAGATGTCTTCATAGTATGGTTCAAATTTAGAGGTTGGGCTGAGCCTTTATTTAGTGCATCTTACTGCAGCCTTAATTAAAGTGGTAAAATAGTACTTAGCCTGTTAAGTATCTGTCACGGAGGAACTCTTCAAACATTGCTGCAGAGACTGGGTCTTGGTGCAGCCATAAAATTCTGGAAAATATGTAACTGAGAGCAAGAAGAGAGAATTACCTCACCAGGCATTAAAGACTTTGCAACAATAAAACCAGCCATAACCACTAACTTTGCTTTCATGAAAGCTGTTCTAGGAATAGCATTTTCTAAATATTTCCCAATTTAAGAGATAGTAATGATTCATAAATTAATTATTAAGAAATGCTTTTAAATTATAGCTCTCAGCAATCTGCATTGAAGACTGTACTTGATGGTGCAGTGAATATCTATCAAATGCAGAATAATCTTTTACAAAACTGAGATTAGTTCTTTTTTAAAAGATAAAATACTTTGGAATGCAATTATAAAACAAGACATAGTTAAATGTAATTTGGAAACAATTTAATAACTAAAGTTAAAATTGTAAGAAAGTTTGTTAAGAATAGAAAGCAAAAGCACCTTGTCAATAATTTTAATGAAACTTCATATTTATATTTGAGGTATTTTCACTTTCACTGTTTCTGCCAGTCTGCTGGACATTTAAATCATGAAAAAGGGAGCTGAAAATGCTTACCTCTTTCACAGAAAGTAATACACTTACCTGTTTAAACCTGAAGGAAGATAAATTAAAATTCATATTCAAATCAAGCCTGTACAGCATGTTGAAGATCTTATATGGAGGAGATGAGGAAAACAACAAAGGGAAAAGTTGTATAGGTGCTTTGAATCCTTCTTTAATCTTCTAATGTATGTTTAGGAGTCAGCCAATTCTTTGTTGTCTCTAGAAATATTTTATTTTCCTATCCTAATTAATAATCTTGGGTTTTGAATTCTGCCTTTCTTCAACAGTGGAGAGTAATGGCAATGAGGATGTTAGAGTTTTTCCTTTAGAAAACTCTTAATAGCTAATGGAGCACACGTGGGGTTTTTTAATAGTGGAAAGGATCAGAGAAATTGGATTTGAGGTGTTTAATTAAGTCTGTTCACAGACAAATGGTCTTGATGAGTGACAGGTTGGCATGGTTAAGTCCACCAGGAAAAACAGCAATTAGAATGACCTGTGGACTCTGCATCACAATCTTTTCAAGGTCAAGCCACAGAACTAATTTAGAAAAGAACTAACATGATGTTGACAGAGAATCAATAATGTAAGGCACCATAGGATATTTCACTAATGTGGAGTTGCTTTAACCCCACCCCCCAAATCAACATTTGTTCACAATTTATTCAATTTTAACTCTCCTGAGGTTGAGTGTTTTGTGAATGTGAATATATGAGTTTTTTACCATTCCCTTCTTTCATAAAACTGTTGAAAATAAAATTACTCATGGATTTTAAAACTGTTTAGTGAAATCAGTCAATTTTATATATACTGAATATGTTAAAGAATTTTGAGTTGATGACACATACTTTCTCTGACAACATTTAGGATAGAAACAACATAATACAAGGCAATGTAACTTAAATGTTCATGTCTTTATAACTAAGGCAAACATTTGCATTTGAATATCCATTGAGAAGAATGAATCCACTTCATATCTGCCTGGTAAGTTCTGCTGTTGTGTTAGGTATAATTTTTATTTTACTTACTGTCTAAGCAGTTTCAGTTTTTGTTTCTTTTCTTGGCATACTTCTTATTGTTTCTGTACATTTATTCAAGGAGGAATTGATGTTAAATTGAAATTCAGCATGTTATCTACATATAGGAAAATACATTGTCAGTTTTTTTCTTTCATATGAAAGTGCAGATGTTTTCCTGAAGAGACACTGGCAGAAACATAATTCAGAGAATGTGGTAGAGACTTTGCAAAATATTGCAGAGGTAGGCTGAACTGGTGGATCTCCACAGAACTTCAAGCTTGCAACTGCAGGGCACCTTCCTCTAAGAATATAATACACTTCATTTCCACCTTCTTCCCACAGTCCCAACACACACCTGGATTCAATTGGTCAGTGAATCACAACACTCACACCAGAATCCAATCACCAATTCCCTTCAGGTAAACAATCTTCCACAATGCATTCCACTTGTGAACAACACAGCAGCAGTAAATGAGATAAGAATTGTTTTTTCTTTCTCTGAGGTTCAGAGAATGTGAAACCCAGGAATATTATTGGGAAGGATTGTGCCTTGCTTTTCTCTGTGAAGAGAAATGTGGTGACAGTTCTGGAGGTCAGGGGATGTCCAGAGGATGGAAGAAGGCTATTGCCATACACATCCTCAAAAAAAGTCTTAATGGAGTATTCAGGAAATTATTGGCCCATCAGTCTTACTTCAGTCCCTGGGGAGATTAGAGCATGGATCCCCCTGGGGCTGTCACAGGTCAGGTGAAGCTCAGGATTGGAAGAGCCATCGTGGAATCACTGAGGGCAAATCATGCTTGACAAACCTGGTCACCTTCTAGGACTGAGTAACCTGCTTTGTTGATGTGAGCTGAGCAATAAATAGCAACTGACTGGCTTTTTCCAAGGTTTTTAGTAGAGTTTCCCAGAGTCTCCTCCCCGAGAAGCTGATGTGTCACAGCCCATGCTGTGAATGGGGAATTCATTGGCAATCAGCACCCAGAGTGTGCTGGGAAGTTGCTCCTCAACCTGGCAACATGGCACAAGGGGGGTCCCCAGGGATCAGTGTTGGGCCTGACACTGGTTCCTGTCATTATTAGTCATCTGAAAGACGGGAGTAAGTATACCCTGAGAAGTTTTCAAATGAAACCCATTTCATTTTGAAGGTTTGAGGTGTGGATGTGAAGAACCCCACCTTTTTTGTTTACATCGAACTTTTACCAGGGAGAGAGACAAATGGGTTAAATGCCAGGCACTGTAGTCAAAAATGAGTGTGCAAGAAGAACAAATTCAAAGTAAAAATTGCATTCATGATAGTGGTGTTCAGTGGGGAACCCAGAGGATTCAGATTTCTATCAGGAGACAGCACAAAAGCAGTGATGCTTTTCCTTGAAAAATAATTTCCTAAGAAATCCCTTGGGTTTATCACAGTGCATGGTTTTACTGAGTTATCACAAATAATTTACTGGTTTTGAAGGGAAAAATGGATGACAGTTATACTTTTGCTTTAAAAAGGGCAAACCTTTGGATTTGGGAGTCAAATTCAGAATTACTGAAACAATAGAGTGACTTTTTTTTCTCCATGAAAAACTATACTGTCAGCTAAAAGACAGCCTTAAAGACTGGGGTTTTTGCCCATGCTCCATGGAACAGTGTATCATTAGATTCTTTCTGTTAATGTGCTCTTCCTTTGCTTCTAAGATGTCGTTTCAAAGCATTTTCTTGCTAGTTGAGACTCAAGAAGAGCACACAGAATTCTGTGCACTGGGGCATATTGAGTTCACTCATTAGGTGTTTGCTAAATCTCTAAGATACTAAAACAAGTTTCTTGGATTTAATGTGCAGCAGTTATTTCAATTAAACATTTGCTAAAGGCTTTTAATATCCTTATCAGTAAAATTCAGTGTAAGCCCTAGATTAATTTGTTCATGATTTTGTGCTGCTTTGGAAATACAAACTACTAAACAAGAAAGAAATGCTATTATTGTAATGTCTTGTAGGTTCTGCAGTACCATGATTACTTCCTGCTCATATTTCTCTTTAGTGCTGGAAATACATAAAACTTAACTTACCTAACAGTTAAAAAGCTGATAAATATCAGTTATATGCAGAATTATTTGCATAAATTTATCAGATAAACATATTTCTGTGTATTGTGGCTCATCGTCAGCCAGACTTTTAGTGTATTTAAAAATTAGACAAGGCAGGTTGAACAATTTGAGCTATAGAAAATTGGTAACTCCTTTTAAAGAGAGTAGGTGAGAAGAAAAAAATGCCACACAGGAGGAGCAAGGAAACTTTTTTCCAAACACAGCACCCGCATACAATCTGTATTTACTATCTAAGGCCTAATTTAGTCATAATTTAACACATTTAGATACCAGTGGTCACAATAGCCTTTAAGCAAATGTTTACATTTTGTTGTCAGTATATAAACTTTCCTGCATTTACCGGAGCCAAAGGAAACTGAGACTCAGGCGCTGAGATCGCGCAGCTGAGGCTGCAGAGCTGGGGTCAGAGCTCCAGTACCTCACCCAGTCCAGCCTGTGTATTACTGAGCTGCACTGCTTTTGGCCTTTTGAGCCTCTAAACTCAGCAGAGACCATAGGTACCTCAACAGGAGACTTGGAATGGGAAACCATAAGTCCAAAGAGAGCTGTAGCATTCTTTAGAAATGTGCCTAATAATAACCTTTTCCTACATTCTTCTCTTGAGTAATACATGGCTGCAGCAGTGCTTTCATTCCATACACTTTCTTCAAAAGAGAGCAAAAAGTCCATTTCAGCATGCAGTTGTGTCCTTTTATGTTACCTGAGAAACATTTATTATATTTGTTTGGAGCAAGGAGTCTCAAAACCAAACAAGACTTTTCTATCTTGTAGAATGGTTTCAGATGTGTTCTGGTCCATGTTTGAATCTTCCCTGTTTTCCAACTTTGATGATTTTTGTTCCTCCTAATTTGTTTTACAAGAACTTCATACAACTTCTTTCATTTCTTAGTTAATAAAAATAATGTTATGCATGTCACTGTGTTAAATCAGCCCATTAACAGTTTTACCAATTGCTTCTTTCCTCTCTTTTCCTTTTCTTTTCTTTTTTTTTTTTTTAAGTCTTTCTGTCTGTCACTCTTGCCAGCTGTGTCCTATTTCCAAAGCTTCATCTACTCACACAAAACAGCTTGGAATGGTGAGGTAGATTTTAGGAGATTAAAGATTGCACTGTAATACACTAGACTTAATCCTAATGCCAGTAAACTCTTTATATGCTATCCTCCCCACAGGATTACAAAGATTTATGTAACCATATTTTTTCACATCCAAAGGAGCTTAAAGGAATAGACATAGATTGTTCTGGGTGTTGAATAAAAGCAGTAAGCCCAGATAAGGTATTTTTGTTCTTCAGATAATAGAACAGAATGGAACATTTTCAAACTGAGTGGTCATAGGGGACAGTTGAATGGGGTGAAGGGGGAATGTTTACTCTGATCTTAAAACTCACGTCTCCAGGATGTAGTGGCACACATTTAATGTCTATGACAGCAGAAACAGGAAAAATGTCTAACAGTGTTTAATGTTATATGAGTTTTGCTACCTTTGCCTCTCCTAGTTTTTAGCATTAAATATTCAATGATGTAGATGTGTACTCGATTAAGGCTGCCTATCAGTTTTCCAAGTCACATTATGTGGGGAACACAGTAAGGATTGCAATGAAAGTTGTTTTACAGCCAGCAATGTATCAGGAGCTATCCTGTGCTTTTATGTCTTGCTGCGAGGGAAGCTCTTTAAATATCATTATCAGACCCATGAATATTCTAAACTGATGTTCTTTCAATATTTAGCTTAAGCTTTTAAAATTTCAGAGGACATAACTCTGTGTGTGAGTGGTGATTTGCAGTCTTCAATCCTCTTTGCTGGAAGGTTCCCGTAGCAGCAGCGATGTTTGATTGAGTTTGATTTCTGCTATTTTCAGAGTGACTGGAAGACTTTACCTTTTGTTTTCCTGCAATATTTTGGCATGAAATACCTCTTTTCTCCATGTTTTGACACTATCTTGTCTGCTAAAAGATTTTTTTTCTTTTTGTCAAGGAATGAAAAACCACTAAGGTAGAATGGGATATCAGGAGAGAGATTATGAGTCTTGGACTGAAAAACCATTCAAACAGGGCCTGGCCTATTTGGCTGATATTTGTCCCTACCAGGATGCCTAATGTTTTGGGGTTTTTTTTTAATAAAAAATGTAATTTTAGCATTAACTTTTAGAGGAATAAAACTAAAATTAAGCAATCCTAATCCTCAAACTCACACCTGAAACCTCCAAAATCAAGACCATTATCTATCACACAGGAAAATATTTGAAAAAGATTGCTGGCTTATCACAGTAGATGAAAACATTAAAGCATTGCAACCAGCCCTCATTATTTTTAAAAAGAGAATGTTTGATTTCACCAAGAAGCTGAATTACTTCAGCAAAGTGCTTATTCAGTGGGCAGAGTCAGAGGGAGGAAGAAAGGATGAGAGAAAAGCACCTAGTGTACAAAGAAAACTCTATTTATAGCTGGTATCTCAACAATGACTTTCATACAGAGGAAAAGATAGAAAACATTGAAGTGTCTTTTGCAACAAACGCTCGTTTCCAGAAGTGGAGCCTTCATCACCTTTTCAGAGGTGCTCAGAGCCTCTGACAGCTGTTCTGTAGCTGTATGCAGGGAGATAGATGAGGTGCAGCACTTAGCATTTTATCAGCCATACAGGAAAATATAAAGGCATAGTCTGATACTTTGAAGAATGACTGGGAAAAAAAAAAAGTTCCCATCTTTGGTGATGTCTGAAAGTTCAAAATACTTGAGAAGTAGTGCTCTGCTTTTATCCTTTATTTTCCTGTTGAAAAGCATCCTAATGTATGCCACTTTGGATTCTATAAATGTACTTTATGTTGTAGGACACACACAGTCAATGAAATATATTTACAGAAAAGTGAAGAATGTAATTTTAAAAGCATTTCAATGTTCTGATGTCTTCCTTTATAGGATGTGTAAATCTTATGTCCCTTCTGCAGGGGAAAGGAAACATTATCCATCTGGGTGACCACCATTCCTTGCAACATGAAACAACACAGCAAAGTCTGTAATTCAATAGGAAATGTCAGAGGGAAATGAAAGGAAATCATTGCTTTCTCTGAACTGTCACAAGCCTGGTCTTCAAATGTTCAAATCGTGACCAACAGATGAATTTGCTTCTCATCTCCTTAATATCAATAATATTGTCTTGTTTTGGTTTTCCCATTGCAGGATTAGAGGGCTATCTGTCTATCTACAGACACTAAATTTACATAATTCTGAATCATTTTAGCACAGAGCAGATGACTATTAGCCAGTGCTAAACTTTTTGATGTGCTTACCTCTTTTTGATTATAAGTATTTTAGAGTATTATTAATTTCACATTGTACATAAAAAGGAAGAGGAATTCAAAATACCCATGAAGTGCTAAACTGGCAGAGAAATTATGATCCTTGCAGCAAGAGAGGAGTGTTGCAATATCAGGGGTACTGCTGGTCTTTCTTCAACATAGCAAGTGCAAAGAATGGGAGTCTCAGCTGCAATACTCATCTTTTGTGGTGTTTATGGTTTGCAGTGGTTTTCATTCAACAGGCTTAAAATATTTTACAATTTCTATTTTATTAAACCTTATAACACCTTTGTGAGATAATAGAAAAATAGCCCCCAAATCTGACAGTAGAATGTAAGATAAGAAGAAGACAGTTGGAGCAGCAAAGCCAAACCACAACCCTCTCAATTCATGCTATGTGAAGCCCTGAGAGCTGCCTTGCTGTATTCTTCACTAAAAATTCAGTATCCAAAGGGTCACAGGAATAACAGCATCCTGCATGGCCAGTAAGCAATACCAGCATTTAATTATCACTTTTAAATGACAAAAGGACAGCTTGTCTACCAAAGTGGATTATCTCTAACTGTGAACTAATATCCCCACCATGCAGGAGCCCTCACTGGTGCTGCTGTGTCAGACTGTAAATATGGCATAAAGGGTATTGTTGTTAGGCTTAAACGTGTGTGTTGAATTGGCTCGAGAGTGATTGGCAGCCTGGTGCATCTGTTGGAGCCTGGGGCTTGAAATTTGGGTTTGCTGTCCATTGTTGAGGAGGAACAGAGCAGCAGCAGAGAGAGCACTGCAGTCAGGACAGAGCAGAGACCTGGGGGACCTGGGGAAGTGTCAGTGTCACCATCTTTTGGGAGAGTTTAGTTAGCCAGAACAGGTTGGGACCTTGACAGTGTGATGGCCTGATCACCTTCAGGTGCTGAAAACTCTTCAGGGTTTCTCAAAAATACACAGCTTGATCAAAGTCTAATTCAACACTGGCCATACATTCCACAGAAAAATAGAATTTCATTGTGCTTTCTCCAGATATTTATTTCTTCATTTTCTCTTGCACCCATACAAAAATGCATTAGAGACTGTTCTAATTAATGATTCACTCTTATGCTTTAGTTACATGAAATGTGAATGGAACGTTCCTAAGGATTAGATGGAGATGTTCCTCTACATTTTAAAAGTACAATTCATAGGAAGCATTATTAAATGGTTACGTCACAGCACAGTTCAGTTATCTGTATCATCATAACATCTCAGGCCAGAAAAGGTTTCATTTTTTATTTTATTGGAAATGCACATAGAAGAGATTGCCACTAAAACATCAACCATCTGCTTATATTACTCTTTAAGAGATATTATAAAATCCCCAAATTTTATAGTATGGCACATGACTTGCTACATGAAAAGCATTACCACTTCCAAAAATGTTTTTACAGCAGCCTAATTTTTAATATACTGGTCTTTTAAACATCTCTTTTTTTCCATCCCCTTAAATTTGTAAAGGTCCTTCAAATAGAAACATGTTACAAACATTTAGAATGTCACCATTTTATCTAGATGAGGCAATACATCAGCAAGTCCCTTAACATCTCTCTCTCTGCTGAATTCTTACGGTGCCCATGATATAGAAGCAAGTTTAAATCTCTAGGCTTGTTTTAGTCATTCAGCATTCTCCAATAACACTTAGGTGATAGTGATTTCTGGGAAGAAACTCTGGAAAGAGTTAAAGCAGTTTATTTAGCAAACAGAGCTTCCAGGGAATAGTGTTTAATTGTGGGAAAAATTCCCACAAGAGTTGAGTATCATTACAAAGCTTCCATTCCAGATGCAAGACAGACATCTTCAATCTTTTTCTTAATGTAAACTCAGTCTCCAGTGAGTGCAGATTAATTTCAATCTAGAAATAAAAACTTAATCCAAGCATTTTGTCTTGTGGGCAATAAAGATGCCATTAAATTTGCCTGCTACATTTGTGGCAGATGTGCAGGACCCAATTGGGTCCATTTTTAAAAATACATCCGATGTGACTGCTACTGTCAATTTGTAATGGTGCTTAAACCTACATTTAAAATGCCTCTTTCTTCATCACTGCTGGCAAACACAGAGGTCAGCACTCAATAGCCAACAACACAGAAGTATTAAAGCAATGGCAAAATTTCACCTGTCCTGGATTTGTGGCTTCCAGTGTGAATAGCACTGCATGCCTCTGAGCCTTTGTTTATAAAGGAGAGAATTGTAAGTCTTGTTGACAGTGTTGGAGACAGTAAAATCAAATCATTCATTTAGAGTGAAAGTCGCTGCAGCAGCTCAGATGTAGTAAATCTAATAGTGCAAGTTTGCCAGGTCTTTTTCATGGTGTTGATCAATCTCCTTTATACCTAGACTAATTTAAGTGTAAGACTGTGCTTAGCCAAGAGGTGATAGCCTTACCTGCTCTAATGTGGAGACATGTAATTGCTTCACCCTCAAAAGAAATGTTGCAAAATGAAAGGTAACCTGTACACTGAAGATAAATTATAATGATAATTTCCCCCTCTAACTTCATCTATCTAACAGTAAAGACTGAGCCTTTCTGCTCTTGAATTACTCCCTCAAAACAGCTTGAGAAAAGAGGTTCATGTTAACCCAAATCGCTGAAATTGCCTGACAGAGCCCATTGTACTGGCTGGTAAAATGAGCTTCAATGACCTGATGATTCATCTTAATCAATTGCCTGGTCTGGTGGATAAAATTGTCTTTCTCAATGATACATGTGCATAATACAGATACAACATTATTCTCACCAGATACTGCATAATTGACCATGCCCATTTATCTTCTCATGCACATGTGCATCATTAGTAACAACTGCTAAACTCATCTGAGAGCCAGTTTCACAAAGAAAGTAGAGAAATTGGTAAGAAAACTCAAATTGAGTCCACATACCTTTAAGTCTGAGTACTAGTCTTAAGAAATGTTTGTAGTTCTTGTTATGTTTGGTATCATGGATGTACAAGTTCAAGGTTTGTATCCTAACAAAAGGATCAATGTTTGATCTATTAAGACTTTTAAATCTCTGGCAGGTGAGAAGGCACTTTGTTGTTTTGGTTGAAAAAACTGAGTTGTCAGCCTTTCAAATCAGCAGTCATAAGAGATGTGCTGGAAGCTATTTGATTTAGAAAATAATTATTTACAGATGCACATTCTTTGTAATTAGATTAAGAGCTGTTATTAACAGGATTTTTGGTGTCCACATTCTAGTATCTCATGAGATGGCAAGACAGTTCCATCTGCTTCTGGGTGCCTAAATGGGTATCAATGCTCCTTCTGAGCTTGTTAGCCTCCACAATAGAAATTCTGGACTATCCTTGCATTGCCTGACTGTTATGAGCAAAATATTATAAATTCATAGAACTTAAACTATTATTAACTAAACTAAAGCAATTGTTTCTAGATATTGATATGCACTCCAGCAGTAAGAAGGTAATTAATTGTGATTTGCTTATTTTGTTCCCATATATCTCTACTGCATTTTAATTGTGTTTCTGGTGTGGTTTCTAAAAGTTTCTTTGATTTGGAAATACATGTAAATTGGTTGCAGACATGTACAGTCCAACTAATGGGTTAGAAGCTTCACTGAGATAGGCAAAGAAATGTCTTGGTGTTTACTTGTTGTACTGGGTGTTTAGAACCACCACCACTTTTCTGCCCTGATTCAGTTCAGCATACTGAAGATGAATTTCAAAGGCAAATGAAGAGAAATTGTTTGTAACTTGCACTTTTCCTTCAGCACTTTCCCCTTGACAAGCTTAGACTTGCTTAGACTTTTTCTCACTTGCTTATGCAGGGTTTATTGATTTGTACAGATCACTTCTGAGTAAACTGAAACACAAGAAGCCTGGACTGGTGTTTGTATGCCAAGGCATGCTGGTTTAGGAAGAAAAAAGGACTTATAATGTTTATTGATATTGTATATTTCTGGTCCAAATAAAGCATGCTCTTCCAGCCTCTTGGCACACAGAGTGCCAGCACAGGTGCCCTGGATCAGCAGTGCCTGACACCTGACAGTGCATCCCCATGTGAAGATTCCCACCCCGCACATTCCCTCTGCATTTGTCCTTGTGCTTCATCAGAATGAGTCAATCAGAAGGAGATTTCCTGATCACCACAGCCTTGACTTTAGCAGGCTCTGTGGAGGTCACAGGGAAGAGTGGAGGCTTGTCCATAACAAGCCTTGCTTGAGTTATTATTATGCTGTTTTAGAGTGCTGCAATAAATTAAAGTGGCTATGGGGATGTGAAATAGTGAACTTCATTGCAGTTTAATTTTGTTTCCCAACCTTTGGAACAAAGATTTCCTCATCCAAAATAACTTCTGTGTACCTTTTATCACATCCAGAATAAGAAAGGTTTACATTGCTTCAGCTCAAAGAGTAACAAAAGAATATTTCAGGACGTCAGCCAATCTAAAACTGCCATGAGAAATCTCTCTGGGGGTAATACTCTGCACTGACAGGGTTACTACACATTGGAGAAGAGCATTTAGACCTTTCTGAATTAGACTGTGCTCTTTGAGAAATGTGAATCTCTGCGTTGATAGAATGTTTATATTTATATTTGCCTGTGTACTCCAATGGCACATAGGTCTTTAATCTCACAGAGCTTTTACAGTGTGTCTCTTGGGCAAGTCTCTTTTGCAAACCAATCAAGTTCCTGCTGACAATCTTGGCCATCTTTCTATTTTAAGTAGAAAAACATACTCATCCTCCTCTATCAAGTCATGAGTAATGGATAAAAATATTAATGTGTTTTATATATTGCTACTCAGCCTCTGGTAATCTAAGGGAAATAGAAAACACAGCTTTTAGCAGTAGAATCTGTGATGTGCATTCATCAAACAATTGAAAGAAGGGAGAACTCATTGAAGGCATTAAAATGCCCTGTCAGCTGCCAAACTGAGACACTTATGATCTTTATAATAGCTTAGCTATTATTCTTCTACAATCTTGACTGAATGGGTGATATTTCTATTAGAAGTGGTACTAATATTTGGTTTTACCCCTGTAACAATGCTGTGCTCATAAAAGGGATGTCTGACTTTGTTCATGCTCCAAGTTATTTTAGTAAAGCAGAGTGGATGTTTGGAGAGCCCTACCTATGCACAATTCCACAGGAGTGTGTATGAACAGTGAGCCTCCTAAAGCTCTCCACTTTAACCTGTTCAGTACTGGGAATACTTGTAATTTCCCCTGCAAGGCTTTGAAGCTGAAGTTATCTGCCTGTGAGTGTAACTGTAATAATGATAAAGGCCCAACTTGAAAACTTGTGAAGATGAAGTTTTGTTTCTTTTTAGGTTTTTTTGGTTAGTTTGGGTTTGTGTTTGGGGTTTGTTGGGATTTTTTTTTTCTTTTTTGGGTCAGTTTTGTTTCTGGGGGGGAGTTTACTTGTTAGGGGTTTTCTAGGTTTTTTGGTGTTTGTTTTCTTTGTTTTTTAATGGGTTTTGGTTTTGCTTTGGCGTTTTTTTTGGGGTTTTTGCCAGTTTAAGCTTCAGAGTGACAGCATTTATCATGTCAGAGGTAATTGTGACCACTGTGGAGGCTTTCCCATTGTTTAAGCCTTGTGGTCCAAAGATCTTCCAGTGTATCCTGCTCCCTGGAAAGAACTGGTCTGCATTACTGGGATTTGTTGCTGCTCTGAGCAGTAGAAAATAAGATTTTGTAGAGGAGAAAAAGGTTTTCAAATAACCTTGAAGGAAAAACAGTGTAACCCATCGTATTCAGTGAGACACAACATGTTGAAATCAGAGGCCAGAACTATTTATAACAGTATTTATGCAGAAATCCTCCAGACAGGTGGAATTGTCAGTGATAAAAACTGAATAGCCATCTGAATCTTCTCTTTATATTACAATATTGGCCAAATACCTGACTGTTCTTAAAAACACCTGTTGTCTTCTGAAAACACAGAAGAAAGGATACAATTAACTCTCAAGTAGAGTTCTGGGAATATTTCCATTCTTTATAAGCACAGAGAAGATTGCTTCCTGGGGAGGAAAGTTTATCTTCAACACTAGTTCTGGGTGCTCACATAACATTATGGATAATATTTCTAAAAATTCTCTGCCATCTTAAAAATTATAAAAACAGAAAGGCTTCCTTAGGTTTCTGAGAACAAAGTAGAGTATTGCAGACACAAATTTTTTCTGTAAAATAAGAGAGACACTGCATATTATACTGACAAAAAGCATCAAATTATCTCTAACTTAGGTGAGAAAATTGAAATTAAAATAATTATTTCAACAATTTTGTTCAATTCAAACTACTGCTACAGGAGGGGGACAGAACAGGCCATGCAGCTTCAAATTAATTTGGTTATACATGCAGAGATGATACATGCACATCACCTACTAGACACACCATATATTGTATTTCTTTTAGCCAACTGTAACATTTCTCTCTATAAATGCACTAAAATAATTACATGCTGCTATTAAAAATCTCTGATGAAAGAAGGATTAGATATCTTTGTTCTTTACACCCTGAAGGCTACGATAAAAAGAATATTGCAGATATTGAAATTACTTTAAAGAGCTATAAGTAGCAAAAGAATTTTAAACCCAGTCCTCCTAGTTGGAGCTGCAGATAATGAGAGCAATTGATGTCATTTAATGATAAAAAATTCTGCATCAGAAATATGGACACAATTAGACAGACCTGTCTATCTGAGATCAGAGTCATAAAACTAAGTTCATCATAAAACATCTTCACTGCCATTTGTACCTTTGAAATTGTTCCTTTTGGAACAATTTCAAAAATTCAAAATCAGGATGAAAACCTTACAGCTTTCTTGTTGCTGCAAAGAGACTTATCTTAGTGATAACATAATTTTCCTAAGATGTGGGAAGTGAATAAATCTTATGCCTCTCTGATAGTCAGCCAATTTACCTAATATTTAAAGAGCAGTTCCTCAATAACTACCTTCATAGCAGTGCAGAATTTTCTATATTAAACTAATAATAATGAGTAACTGTCCTGATGGACTGAATTATTTTGTCCATAAGAGTTTTAAAGTTCTACCAAATGCTTTAATCTGTCTCCCATTTTTTTCCTAGACATCCCAGGTTTTTAAGCTGTTTGAGGAAGAAGTCTAGTTAAACAGAATTGGATAGTTAAATTTCCAAAGCATTAGTTTCTGTAATTAGTTCTTTACAGTGCAAGTATTTTAAGATTTTATATTTTTTTTAGTATTAAGCGTAACACTTAGCAGCGTGTGCAGTCAGGATTCTTGCTGTAAAAAGCACCTTAAATGTTGCCTGAGGGTATGGAAGTGTTAATATAAAAGGGCTGATTTTAACTGCTCTTCAGCTGAAAGCAGAGCAAGAATAGTTTCCCTAACAGTAAAAATAATGAACAATTAACAAGCAAAATCAAAATCTCACAAGCAGCAGGCCATCTAAATGTATTCAGACTTTAGGAAAAAGAAAGGCTGCAATAAGTTTTAATCAAATTTCACAGCTGCTGAAATATATTCATGCCTGATTTGATTGACAAGTCCAGCACAAATACCTCAGTCTATAAAGTGAAGTGTTACATTTAAGGTCAGGCATGTCACTTTCATCTACCTGTGCTCAAAATGCAGAGCCCTGAAAGACTGTCCCTATTTCTAAAAGATTCTATTCATTTCCTTTATCAACTTCATCTTTCCCTACTGCCCAAGCAGTGCTTCTCTAGGGGGCTGAAATGAACCTGATGAATGCTATTAGTATTTGAGAATACAGTAATGATTCCTCACATTCTGTTTGTATCATTTTCTTGTCCTCATATACTTAGAGATGCATTCAGTTTGCTTTGTGTATCAGCCAAATTGCAACTAAGTGGAAGTGTTCCTGAAACCCCATAGATCATGCAGAAAGTTTTTACCTTTTTATCTTGTGTTTATTTGGTTGATATCAGTACTTCTTTCAGCATGCTGCTTTGGCGAGTTGGATTTTATGGAAGAGACAGATATGGTACAAATAATCATTGGAGAGGAAACGAGGAAAAAATAGCAGCTGAGAATAAACAGATGCTAAAACAATGGGAAGGTCTTGCTTAGGTCTGGCTAACAGTCAGCAGGTTATTGAGTTTAAATAACTAAAATCTTTCTCCCAGAATTACCAGGAGGAAATTAAACAGAATACTTACATAAATGGAATACCCAAATTAAACAGAATGTATATAGGTGATATCTAGATTTGATGAGTTAAAGGTGATGGTGGTTCTCTAGATCTCCAGGAGTACAAGTTTTAGGTAGGGACTGTTGCTAAGAAGGAATATAATTTGAAAAACACTTTTGAAAGTAAGGGTCTTGAAGAGGTGGTGGGAGAGCACAATATGAAGAAAAAATATCTGATAGAGGGTTGTGGGAAGATGCAAATTTGCCAGCTGCAGGGAATTGCCACCAGTGTCAGGGACTGGGACTTGTGGCTAGGATGAGACAGGACACCATCTAAATGTCACTTGGAAGCACCAGCTCCTTGAGTTCTGGCTTGCAAATGACATAAAAAGGACATGCCATAATAATGACAACAAGCAAGACTATAGAATTCTCATCTTAATAACTATTTTCTAGTAACATAAAATATTTTGGAAAGAGCTAACTTTGCCTAGAAATTAATTATGATTTTTTTATATAAGGGAACAGGATAAATAATGTAGCAGGATTTTGAATTTTCAAGCTAGCAATCCTTCAAAGCTTGGTGTCTAGGTGAGATCATTAATATGCCTGCTCTGTTCTTTGTGTGAGTGAGGGCTGATGTCCTGTGCTGGGCAGAGTTCCTTTGCCAATAACCTGGACTAATAGCCCTTGTTGAGCTACTGCAGTCAGATATTGCAGTTTCTTTAATATTTGTGTTGGATATTCTCAGTCATGTCTGAAGGATTGTGTAGAATGCTTGAATCTGATAGATGATCAAAGAAACAGGAGAATTCAGAATTCTGTACAAGTCAGCTTCATATTTAAGATTGTTTAGTGTCCAGAATCAGATTTCAAGGAAAAAATTACTTGTGAGATGAAGGAAAAGAAAGTTAGTTGGATGCTGGAAGATGTTTAATAAGGTTAAATTAAATATTTATAAAGATTTCATATGAAGTTACATGTGTATCAGGCACTCTGACATCAGGAATTTTTCTGAAGATGTTGCATGCATTTTCCTAATTATGTTTTTATGATAATTATGTGAAGGACTTGTGTAGTATGAAAAGTAATCTTTTCATTGAACAAATATTGCCATAGTGAATGCACAAAAGAGTGTCTCTATGCACTGAATATGAATTCATAATTCCATACAACATTAACAACTTTCTGTAGAGTCTTCAGACACTGAGGCTGTGTAGCTCAAAGGGACTGAGTCAGGGAAAAGGAAACTGTGCATTTGTTTGAAAAGTCAGACAAAATGTCTGATGACATTTGACATTATTCTGCAAGGTTTCATCTTATGGCAGGGGTCTTTGACACTTCAAGAATGAAATGGAGCTGGCACCAGGCTGCACTGGAAGGGCTGAGGGTGAGGGATTTGTGGGGTCGACTCAGCATCTTCCAGCCTCAAAGAGCCTTCTTGTTCACCTGAGCTCTCTTTGGGCCTCATGGAAGGTTGCATTTCATAAATTAAATATTGTGTTAAGTGGGGGGAAAAAAGGTATTTGAAAATATAACTGTTGATTGTAATAATGCCCAGTCTCAAAAGTAAGTGAATTTTACCTGCAGTGTATGATGGCAGATGGGTTTGTTTATTACCACCTGTTCTAGCTGAGACAGCAGATGTATTTGTAAGCTGGTAATACAGTATTTAGTAAATGGCCAGCTTTCTGCACTGATTTCAGTGTATTTGGGCACAAAAGCAATCCCTTCCCTCTGAAAATAGTAATTATTTAGATAGATCGTTTTACTTAGTTATTCTGTGAAGCCACTTTATTCCTCCAAAATAGGGACACAAGTAATGTTATAACATAGTCCTATCTCAAAGCAATTAAAGCAATTTCTATTAAACTTATTCAATGTCCATTAAAATTATTGCAGACATTTGTGTTTTGCTGGATTTTTCTAATGAGCTTGAAAAAAAACAAGAAGTGAGGAAATTATAGATCTTTTATACTAGATCTGTTCACATGCTACCTTTACTAATTCCCTCTATGTTTTTTACCTCCAGGCTATTCAGTTCTTTCTCAGTAAATACCTTTTAATTTTCAGATCTACTTTTGTGAGAAAATTGACATTCACATTCACAGAAATGTAAAATAAATAAGTCTAAGGATTTTATTCATCTAAAGGTAATTTTTTGCTTGTTAAACAATAACATACTAGATCATTAAAAGATTCATTAATACTCAGTGAGTTCTTAGCTCTCACTATAACATTCTTTGGTATACCGAAATGGTAGAAAGGTTGATTTTCTTAATTTAGACTTTTACACAGAAATTCTAAGTGACTTCATTAGAAAGATGAACTGATGAGAATAGAAAGATGTTGAAAAACAAAGAGGCTTTATACAACCTGTAGTAATCTGAAATTAAATAGATTGATTCTATGATGAACTAAAAGTTTACATGTTTAAAAGTGCTCATTAAATTATATAGCTTTACTACTGTCAGAATTTAAAACACTAAGCATCAAGGTTTTACTTTTGGTTAGAAATGCTTCCAGAACTTTCTGTGGCACTCAAGTTCTCCAAAGAAACCTCTCGTAGAATTTGTAAGGTAAAATTTTCTAAAAGATAAACTGTGCTGCGCCTCAAAACCTGCTTTAGAAAGGGAATATGGTATTGTGAGTGCATATCCAGCAGGTACAGCTTGTGCACCTGTGGTCTAAGCTGAGGAATTCGAGTCTCTTTGATTGGCTTCTTGTTGGGAAGCAGTTCTGCATCATTCATCAGAATTATTTACTACTTTTTTTCCCGTCTTGTTTATAATTTTGCTGAGCTGGGGGGACCAGAGCTGCATGCAGCACACAAGATGCAGGCTCATCATATATTTATATGGCAGTGTAGTGATTTTTTTTTTCTCTTCAATACAAGTTTTTTCTCCTAATAAAGCAAATTGAAGTCTGTGAAAACACAGAGAGATGGGAGGTGGCAACATCATGAAACGACATGATGTGTTGTTGAAATCAATGGTTCAGATCTGTAAATTGCAAAGCCTGGGTAAAGAGTTCAGTTTCAGTCCCCAGAAAACTTCTCAGCAGTGATTTAGGGACTGGTGGAAAGCGGAATCCTCTCAGTGCCCTCCAGCAGCTGGAGAGCTGCCTTGGTGCTGAGAGCTGCAGAGCCAGGGCACACGACCCAGGGCTGCTCTGAAAGCTCAGGTCTCCATTTTTTGAGGCTTCAAACTTGGGGAGATGCATTTCTCTGATTAATGAGCTCTAACATGGACAGGAGTACAGCCAGAGGACCTTCTCTTGGTGTCTGGCATGAAAAATGCCCAGAGATCCTACTGGGAGTGAGCTGGCCACTGTCAGAAGCATCAAGGGATGCTGGAAACTCCCAACTCCACTGAGAAAAATAGAACTTTTATTAAGGGATTTAGTATGTTTATATTCATTTATTAGGGATTCAGTTTGTTTGCTCCATGGATGGCAGAGCTTTTAGGAAAGAAGGATTAGGTTGTATAAACAAAAAATTTCATCTCTTAGTTAATAAAGTGTTTTCTCTCTGCTTCCTTAGATCTCCCTTTGAAAGATGACAAAATGTTTTTGCTAAAATAGTCATTTCATGTTTAAAACCACTGGATTAATAAGCAATAGAATCCTAGGGAACTGATACGTAGAATTAAAAACCAAACCAACCAAATAAACAAAAACTGAAGGTTCTTCTGGGGAAAAAAAAATGCTAATATTTCTAAGAGTTGTCTCTATTCATTCTCTATCTGAATGTGGCCAAGAATAATGATGGTTGGGACAGTCTAAACTATCCTGAGAAATTATTCCAAAATTATGGCAATACCAGGTAGGATTTACTCTGGCATTTAATTTGTGTGCACGTAATTCTGCATTCTGTAAATCAGAAAAATAAAAACTAGCATTAATAATGGACTTTCATGACAGTAACAGTAGTCTACAAGAGCTTCTCTGGGTTTATGGAAACTGCAAACTGCACCAAGGAATAAGCAGATGTAATTTTTTACCTTTGCTTCTTGTATTTTGATAACATAAAGAAAATTCCCAAGCTTGCTTCAGCTTCCTGTTGAGAATTTGCTCACAGTGATATCCAGGTCACTACACACAGATGCATGGCAGTGTATAATCAAAACTTGAGTTATAGATCTTTAATGTCAGGCTCTTTTCTTTCACTTCCCTGGAGAAGGGAATTCTGAAACTGTATTGGTTTCCACTCCTGAAACTCACTGAATTTCAGAGTGCACTCAGTTCAGAGCAGGAGGAAATGCAGAGATGTGAGCAGTAATCACCAGCCCCAATCCTGAGCACAGGGTTGGGTGGTGGCTGCTCTGGAAGGTCCCTGAACAGACTGCACTGATGGGATGGGTGTGCACAGCACACACTGGCCCTGGAAGAATGTGGGGATTCTTATCCAGCTCCTTTTCTGTTTCAGAAGAGTGGTAGGGTTGAGACTCTGGGCATAGTAGAGCTGCAGATTACCAAAGAGCTAGAAGATTTGGGAATTTTAAAATCCTAGAGATGCTGATCCCTTTTGGCTGTTGTTTTAAAGGCCAAACAAATGGAGCACCTCTTAGGGCTTGTGCTCTTTGCCAGAACAATAGAGACAACATCTGTGCCCATCCAGGGCTAAAAATCTCATGTCAGAGAATACAGCTCTTGAAGTGAGCAAAACAGAATTTATAACAGAAATTCATTTCTCCATGATATAGAGAGGGGTCTTAGATTAGGAATGGAGAACTAAATGTGCCATCTAAAAGCAACAGACAACAACATTATTCAGCTCAGCTGAGCAGTTGAGAGAGTAGAGAAAGAAGTTCTTTTGTAACTGTTAGCTAAATGCAGGAGAGCTTAGGGTGAACCTCTATGAATACCCTGGGTAAATCAGTGTGCAGTTTGTTCTGCTTTATAAATACATATATATGTACTATGGGAATGCAGTGGTGAGACTGAAATTGGAACACCTTGTCCAGTTCTGTGCTTCCTTGTTCAGTAGAGACATGGACAGGTTCAGCCAAAGGCCAGGAGAGATGACTGAGGATGGGGCATTTGACATACTAGAAGAGGCTGAGAGCTGGAATTGGTTTCAGGAGAAGTGGAAAGGGCTCAGGGGGATCTTATCAATGAGTTTACATCCCAGTGGGAGACAGTAACCTATGGAGATGGGATCCTCACAGTGGTGATCGGTGACAGGATGAGAGTCAACTGCCACAAATTGAAATTTGGGAAATTCCATTAAAACAAAGGAAAACAACAACTTTTTTTTCTTTTCTTTTCTTTTCTTTTTTTTCTTTTTTTTTCTTTTTATGTAATGGATGTTGAACATTGAAACAATTGCCAAGAAAGGTTGTGGAATCACCATCCTTTGCAATATTCAAAACCTGATGGGATACAGTCCTGGGCAACCTGCTTCAGTAGAGAGCCCTTAGGTGATCTCCAGAGGTCCCTGCAGACCTCAGCTCTTCTGTGATATGGATGTTTGGGCAGAAGTTGAACTTATATAAATTCAGACCATAAGTACATTTTTAAGAGAAGGCAATTAATTTTTAAATATTTGCCAAGGATCTTGATAAATTCTACAGCTGCAAAGCTTTTACACTGAAAGTTAAATGTTTCCACAAAAAGTGAACTTAATTCAAATATAGATAATTTTTAATGATAATTTTTAATGCAAGTCAGAACCTTTCAAGAATTCTTAGCTGAGTAGTATTGGATAATGTCACCTTAAGATTAAGAGTAAAATAACTTTTTAGAAAGAATTATATTACTGATGTAGTATTTGAAATTTAATTTTAAAATTCTATAAATAATTATATAAGCTGTCCTTGCAAGGATGTCACTGAAAAACATGAATCTCGTTAATTAAACTTTAATCTGTGTCTTAGCACATTTATATGTAGTGAAATCTTTCTTAGGTAATGGTCTTAAAGCTAAGCAGTAGAGAAGATTGTAAAAGCTGCAGAAAATGCTGTGTCATGAGCTCGAGAGTAAGACCAAAATCTTATTTAAAGTCATCAAAGCAAAGACTTTTTACTAGTAATCTTTAACTCTCTGGGACACCTCCAGCAAATGCTTTGAAAGTCATCTTTGTCTGCAAATGTATCTCCTAACCAAGAAGAAAATTTAGATTACAGTGGTTGTTTTATTTAGAAACTCTTAAGCAGTACTGGACATTTATAATTGTGAGTTGATCAATACATGAAGAAGGGTTGAGTTTTTATTTCTAATTGTTTTCTTCTAATGTACAACTGACAGTTTAGAAAATACATGGCTTCCAGGGGCTTTCTGGTTCATTTTGCTTGTTTGTTTAGTGAGGATTTTTGTTTGTTTGTGTTCTTTTATTCTCTGTTTTAACTGAGAACAAAGCAGTTGCTTTTCTGACCTTATCCCAGTGAACCTGTGTTCAAAGAGTTTTAAGACTTCAGGGACTTAATTCTCTCTAGAAGATAATTAATGTGCTCCTCTATTGCAAAATCTGCTTTACTTTTTCTCATTTTACTTTTTCTCATTTTTTTTCCAATTCAGCTGCATATCTGCCAGTTTTCCATCATCCAGAAAACTTTCATTATCCACAGAACTTGTTCTGGTCCACAGTTTCCTCTCATTTCTTTACCATCTAAACCAAAGTTTCTGGTTAAAGCAATTACTGTTCTCCTGATTCAAGAGGTCTGGAGTTTGAATGAAATTTTAAGTGACCATTTCCCCAGTGATCATCAAATTTATCTAGTTCATATTGTTTCCTGCTTTAGTTTCTACAGCATCTCTCTTAAGCTGCATTTTCTGTCTTCTCCCCATGACTGTTTTTAGCAGTTCTGCTTGCTGCCTTCTGTCATTCTCCTGGAGAGTTTTCAGGACATTGGCCAGCTGGCAATCTGCCACCTCTGAGCCCTTAGCATGTCATATTGCAGCATCTTTCTTGTTTACAGTGGGTAGTTCAGGACCAGAGAAAGGTAGAGAACTAAAAGAGATTGCAACAGGATCAAGACTAGTGCTTCAAATTCTGTACCAAGGGTGAGGGGAGCAAAGCAGCCAAGTGACACCTTCTGTGAGGTGACTGTAGTGTACATACTCAGGGAAACATTTTGTCATCAAGAAGTAAACTCCACCATCTTACAGAGAGGAAAAAATTGGCAGCTGAAAGGATTATTTAGGGGCAAAGAGATCCTCAGAAAATTGCCTCTGTGTTTGTGTCTTCGTCTTTGTTGATTGCAAAGATGAGTGGGGTTAAGAGTCCATAATGTGGTTGGAATTAAATCTTTTGCCTTTTGAAACTTGCTTTCAGAGGTGCTCATTGCTGCCTGTCTCTACCTGGATGTTTGTCTGTGTGTGTGTTGAGCCTGATAAAAGAAAACACCACCAACCTGGTAGGGGTAGGGATCATATGGAGTTTGGCTTTTCATAAATACTGACTTCTGGCAATGCGGTGAGTTACTGTCACCAAGGCACTGCCTTTTGTCCCCCATTGTAAGTGGAAAAAGTGCTATCCTGAATCTAAGAATGAATGCAGTGCTGTCTTGCAGGAATCCCCTTGCTCGCATACTGGTTAGCCCATAGTTACATGTGCAGAACTTTAGACCCACTGCTTTAAAACTCAAATTGCTCACCCAGTATTTCTGACCTATTGCTGTTTTGTTTTCAGGTTTGTCTGAGCATTAACTCCAAGCCATCAGCTAGCCATCAAAACAAGTGTTTTGACTGTGTTGTTTTTACATGTATTTATAAATTTACCTGTATTTATATAATTCATGCATGGAGTAGTAATTTACTACTCCATAGCTCTGAGCTACCCCTGAATTAGTAGAGTCTGTATTGGCTTGTTACTATTGGAACCAATATAGCCTTGTTTTCCTGATCCCCTTGCACATAAAAAAGATTGACATGGCAGAGTAATAGAAAGTGTATTGCATTAGGGTTTAGTATTAGAGATAAACAACACAAATGAAACTGAAAGCATATGGCATTCCTTGCCTTCTCTGCCAGCTGATGAGCAATACATTTTGTATTATGATCCACTTTGGAGGGTTTAAACCATTAAAACCTTGCTGCTTTGTTTTGTGTGCTTGAAAGTTGCCAGTTAAACCAACTGGAGTAGCCTAATTTGGCTGATTGTGTGACTGATGTGTTGGAGCTCTGGTTCTAAATTTTCTAGTCTGGAAGTAAAAATCAGGACAAAGTGAATTGAATACAGCACATCATTACAAAACCTTAAAGATGGAACACTGAAGATGGAACTAAGACATTATTTATGAAAAACCTGGAAAGTAAATAGAGTAAAGCAACAGATAATTCTTATATTCAGTTAATTCATTGAAGAACTCATAAACATGAGGATTTCCTCATAGCTGCCCAATGGAGCTGTGTAGTAGCATATAATAGAATTTATTATGAAAATTCAGTTAAACTGTTAACTTAATATGCATCAAACATGATCTCTTCAGATAACTCTACCCCACAATCTATTAATGACTTACAATCTATGCTACCATTGAGTGTAATGGTTTTCCCCAGGTGAAACCAAAGGATTTGGAGTACTGACAGTTATTGCACTTGAATGGATGCACTTAGAAACATAGAATCATTAAGGTTGGAAAAGACCTCTAAGATTTTCAAGTTCAACAGTTAACCCAGTATTTCTAAGCCTACCACTAAACCATGTCCCCAAGTGCCACATCTCCACATCTTTTAAATCCCTCCAGGGATGATGACTTCACCTCTGCCCTGGGCAGCCTGTGCCAGTGCTTGACAATCCCTTCAATGAAGAAGTTTTTTCTAGTACCCAATCTGTTTTCTTTGATGAGATCAAGTAGGTAAAATAACTAAATTGGAACAACAGCAGAAAAAAAAATTCACTGAGATCTTCCTGTGAATCTTTTTTTTCAATTTTTTTAACGAATTCTTATTTCAGCACTATCTATATAGTCTGATCTTTTATTTTTTTGGCTACCATCTTATCTGACATAGGGATGTTATGAAAAGATTGACCTAGAGAGTGTGGTTTGAATGTTTTTTTACACTCACCATTGGTTGGTGTTACATTAGTTTAAAAGTTTAAAACATGATTGCCTAGAAACTCATAAGCATTCAGGTATTGATTCTACTTTTTAATGAAGTATTTGCTAATTTTAGACTCTTAAAGGTCAAAGGAATGTTAACTCAAACCACACATTTCTTTTAATTAAATTTCTTGGAAATATTTGATCAATTTGTTGTAGAATAAAATCAACATTCTATGGGGCATTATTTATCTATTTCAATTTATGTCTTTCCTATTTTGCATCAAACTCTTTCCCCCAGAGATACAGATCTAGTTAGACAGGTCTGACGTAGTGTGAGACAGTTTGTTCATGTTTTTTTGAAACTTGAAAGTGGAGGAAAGGCGAAAGCTCTTTGCATATTTTCTTTTAACTTTTCTGTGATTAAATGTGTTATGTCAGTGAGTGATAGCCCGATTGAAGGCTCAGCTCTTTGCTGTTGTGAAATTATTATAGTACTGTCTAGATGTAAGGGGGTGGCCTCAACAAAGCAGAATGATTCACAGGCAAGGTTTTACCATATCAGAATCTGGAGAGGCTGAAGGAACGAAAAAGAATTCAGGAGGCGTCTGGAGGCCAGGATGGGCAAGGCTCTATGGCCCCTGGCTGAAAGAGCTTTTTTCTGAACCTGTTCCTCTCCCAAATGTCCCCACATCTGTCCAGCTGGTCTGATCTCATCAATGCTCTGGAAGCTCTTTTGGGGTTTCTTTCTGCTATCTTGGAGACAAAATATAATCCTCATTAAAGCTGAGAATTGTCCAGTCCCTCTCAATGCAGGTTGACATGCACCAATACAAGTATGGGGGTTTTACTTCATTATGGTCCTGAGACTTTCTTTGTGCTTCTGGTCTGGACTGTGGTGACTTCACAAGAGCAGAGCCTTCAGTTATGGTGTTCTTCTTTCTCAACCGATTTAGAACAAATATTAAAATATACTGATATTTCTTGTATTTCAACAATGCCGAAAAGGTTTTTTTATTATTTCTTATTTCTGTGCAGGCATTTAAATAACTAGATTATGTTTTTCTGCTTCCTAATTCACTAGAGTAAGCTACAGAGAAAAAATGAGGGTTTGAGGTTTTTTTACCAGATCTCTCTTGTGCTCATCCTTCTCCATTATCTCCTAAATAATCTAGTGAGTGGCAGCATATGGGTCATTCACATAAGTGTTGTTGCTTCTCAGAAGTTGCTAAGTGACAAGACTTGCAAATAGCCAATCTTGTGAGCATAGAAAACATTCTTGAATTGGTTGAAAGTGTAACCTATGGCATATTGTAGCTGAGTAAAAAAATTAAAACAGTTTCAAAGTACAAAAACTGTTCCTCAATAGAGATGTTTTTGTCTCAGCATATTTCTTAATAAATCTTATGTTGAAATTGCATATCAGAAGAAATTGGTAAATTAATGTTCAGTTTGCATGTCTATCTAAATTCAATCATTCAATCTCTTAATAAAACTCTGTTATTGATTTTCATATTCTAATTTGCCTCAAGGCTCTTCTACACAATTATGGGAAAGAAACAAAATACAAAATATATTCATGAACAGAATAATTAAAAAAAAGAACACAAAGCTTTAAATTTGACAGAGAGCTTTATCAAGTAGAAAGCCACATGACAGTTCAGACAGCTACACAGAAAGCACTAGAATGCAAAACTGCCCTAAAATTCATAGATAGTAAAAGTTAATGTATATATGGCTTATGAGACTTCCAAGTACAGAGTATCTAAACACTCTTAAAAGTTAGATTTGAAAATTCTAACTGAAGGCTTTTGCCATTCATTCCAAACACACAGAAACTTGAAGTTTATTTAGGTTTGGATTTGACTCTAGTTTCTACTAAATTCTCTGAATGTTCAGTTAAGAGCCACTCTAATATTATGGTTATGGAGCTACATAAATGAAAGCAGTTATCTAATGGAGACTTTCAGAGAATCACAAGGCATTTTTTCCCGGAATGAGATCTGTGGATATATATGTGTATATCTGTCTGTATGTACATGTATATATGAATATATATATATAAATATTCAGAGCAGTAGTTTCTGAAATAAGTATTGAATTAGTGAGTTTCACCCTGCAATCAAATTCAATCCTCAGTCTCTTGCTGATCATTTGCTAAAAGGTGCAGATGTAATTCTGCAGGGAGTTGCTCCCAGAGAAAAAAAAGAAAAGATAAAGGATGAGTTGCACCAATGTGGTCAAGAGATTTTGAGCTCCCTGTGTTGTGATGTACAGCCATTCGTTGTACATGTGACTAACCTAAGAATCTATGTACTTTCCTGTCTGCATTTTATATAAGAAAAAAGAGAGGTCCTCAGAATATTTAATTAGCCCAGTGGTAAGAATATTTGGATGGGACTGGTGAGAATTCTTTTTTCATCTGAAACTTCCAGTGAACACAAAAATCAAGTCTGTAATATAAAATCACTAAAAATTGAGCTTAGATTACTTCTCCAGTATAACAGAGCACCTCATGAGGCAGTCCACAGAGCAATCCCCTAGAATACCCAACCTGCTGATTCTAACCCTGGGGAGTGCAAAGTTGCAAGTCCCTGCTGTGGAAAGTCAGACATTCATTCATACTTACACAAATCCTTTTAGACCTTGACTTCCCTGAGCTTGATTTAAATTATTAGACCTTAATGTCAAAGTGTTCCTTCACCTACCTGTAAAATCCTAATTTTGGGGTACTTAGGGATTCAGCTTAGGGTAAGACTCTGAGCTTTAGAGTAGACTGTGCAAGGGTGTGAAAGGGAGACTCAACTCTTTCATTGTAACAGGGAAGTGCAGCTGTAGCTGTGGGAGGCTGAGTTCCTCAAGAGAGGCAAATGAACAAAAGACTGGCAAGTGTCTAGCCCTCATGGTGTTTCTGTGCTCTGACAGCTAGCTGGTACAAAAAGGCTTTAAACAGTGATGGCATTCTGCTCCTAGGAGTAGTTCAGGCAGCTTCTAGGTTGTGTAGCTTAATGTGAAAAACTAAAGAGATGCTACTGATAATAGTTTTGTTTTTTTTTTCCCAGTTAGTAAAGTTGCTAGCCAATTATGAAGTGTATAATGAATATACTGAAGAAAGAATCAATGGGTTTGGGACACCACAGTGCTGTGCTACTTGTCTGGATCAGAAATGTGAGTGATTTGTGTAATTCAGATGGTTTTATCCCTGTCACCAGTGGAGTGGAGCACCAGGTGTGTGTCAGTAATAGCAGGGGGAGGGGAGGATGCTGGGAAAAGAGACCTGTGCCTTTGAAAGGAGGAGAGTATCAATGTCTGAGCAACAAAAAGGTTCATTGTCCTCCTAGAATCTCAGGGAACCTGGACCGCAGTCTCTACTGTTGTCACCAACAAACAACAATAAAGAAATTGTATGATGCTGTAGGTGGTGGTGAAGTACTAATCTTAAATATTGAAACAAATTTTAATTTCTGAGAGGTTATCATGAATAAACATCACTACAGTTTTTATTATGCTTCTGTCTAACATGGGTTTATATTTTATTCTGTAATGATAAGGATTACGAGAATTTCATCCAACAAGGCAATAGAGCAAAGTAATTCTTTTCCAGAAGTAACTAAATAGAAAAACCTTGTCGCAAAATAGTGAATATATTTCCTGTTACAATGAGACACCTCATTATTTATTTGACCTTTCGAAATTCTGGTTATTTAAAATTGAACACAAACTTTAAGAGATATACTCATATATGAAAAATATAATGAGATCTATTAATAACTCTAAAAGTCTGGTGAATATTTCAAGTATAGAACATACTTCTTGAACTCTGATGACCTTTAAAACTTGAACAAACATCTTAAGTGAACACACTAAAAATACTGCTGTGAAGTGTTGGAAGGAGTGAAAGCTGGAATGCATTTAATGCACATGCACATTTGGGGGAAAAAAAATACATTGTCAAAGTGTTTTTAAAGTTCCATGAGTGAAACCTTTAAGATTTCTCTGTGTTTTTAAGCATAATGGATGACTCAGTAAAGGCTTGAATCTCATCTGTTGCAGAACTTCTTTTGGGGCATAGGAACAGAATTTTCATTTCTTGTCCTCATTGTGTTGCAAAGACATACTTTTAACTACGCCCTGCTTTTTGTATGAAAATGACAACAATTTTGGCTCTGTACAACAAGCAGAAGATTCTTTTGGGGTGGAACAGCTGCCCTGAGAGGTTGTGGTGTCTCCTTCCCCAGAGGCATTCCAAACCCACCTGGATATGTCCCTGTGTCACCTGCCCCAGGTGATCCTGCCTGGGCAGGGGAGCTGCACTGGGTGATCTCCAGAGGTCCCTTCCAACTCTACTGCTCTGTGATTTGTTCATCATTTTCCATGTCAGCTGCTGTAGCTAATTTACCATTTCTCATCCACCACAGAAGCCATGGTATAACTCATCCTGCTTCTGTGTCCTGTCTTCCAAAAATTTCTGTCCCTGTTATTTGTACATTCAAAAAGAAATGTCATCATTATCCCTGTATTATTCTACCCCAGGTTTCTCTTACAGAGGATATAGACTTCTATGTTGTAGAGTTTCTCTATTGCTTTCATCAGGAAAAATACTGTAATCAGAATCATGTTAGTCCTTGTACTGTCTATTTTCCATCACTAAAATTTCACTGAACAGTGATTATTACTGTGTATTAACTTCCTGACAAGGAAGAATGACTTGATATTGGCTATATTGCATTGCTTACAAGGCATAATATTTAAGTCTGAATATTCACTGAACAGTCTGTTAAGAGAAATTTGTTTTGCCATTCTTTGTGAGCCTGCAAAGAGATACACTTATATAATGAGGATGTTGTTACAATTAATTATTTTGTATTTTTTAATGTTTATAAAGGATGGGATTTTTTTCTATTTAAGTGTCTTGCTCTTGATGATCTTGTTTCATTATCCACACCCAATTCTGTGCAAGATAGATGGGGTTAAAACTGATCTGATTCTGGGATGTTTTTAACGGCAATTTCTGCTGATTCTGTTCCTCTGACTGGCTTATCTGCTGGTCTCAAGATTGTCAGTGATGGGGAGGAGAAGGAGCTGCAGGGCAGGTAGGCAGCAGGGAAAAACAGCTTCAACTCCTCTTAGCAATCCAGTGGTGAGCCTGTTCAGGAAGTTGACAGAACAAGAAACTCAAAATTGAGAGTTGAGAGGGCAGGAGGACTGAGAGAGCCCAAAATTTAGATTGACTCACATCCTTGTGGAGCTGCACCCTTAGTCTCACCTTGGGACTCGATTTCTTAAAAGATGAAAAAAGGGAAAAGGTTCTGTCAGCTTGATTTATTCTAAGTCCATGAGTGCTTTCAGTCACATTTTTTAGCTCTGTAAGTTTTGTAAAGGGCAGGTCTTAAAATTATCAAAGGACAGGGTTGCAATACCTCCTTGACTTAAGTATAGGAGAACATGTTGTGTGGTATGAACTTTTAGTCCTTTGGAGAGCAGAATGCAGTTCTCAGGAAGCCATGTTATAATGCAACTAATTTGATAACAGAGAAAAATAATTTCCCAGAAGATTTTAGAACTAAAGGACTATATTGTTTATTCCAAGATGGAATTGTTTTACTGCGCTGAATTCTTTTAGAAACCATGCGTTCACTTTTCCATTATGAACAAAATCATACCCAAAACTTCCATCTCTCCAAGCCCCTGGAATTTGGGGTCTCCTTGTCCCACACCTTTTTCAGAGTCCTTTGTTAGCTCAGGTTTCAGACCTCTACAAACCTGGTTCCTGCCTTGGGGCTGAGTCTGCAGCAGGATTGAAGTGTAGTGTAGTTAATGGAGTGGTGTGTATGGGGAGGACATAAGAGGAAAACAAAATTTTCTTCCAATCTGTGTGCACCTTGTAAACAGTTCAAAATGAATGATGAATGAAATGAGAATTCAAAGATAAATTATAATAATAATGTATTGTCAGGAAATGTTATGTTTTATATATAATGATTAGTTTTACCTTAATTACATCAAAATATAATTCATTCAAATTACTGTGTGTTTGAGTGGAAAATAATTGCATTTTAAATTTCATTGAAGAGACTTGGCAAACAAAATGGTAATTAAAAGCAGTTATCATATAAACAAAAAGCATCAAAGCCTATAGGCTATGGATTTTTTATTCCTGGATTTGAAAGCAAGCTAGGCAAAGTAATGATTGAGATTTATCCTAGATTAGCTGAAGTTGGAATGAAAATTAAAAATGTATGTACCATAACTTCAATACAAAACTCAGATAGAAATGACAATGTCGGTGTCAAGGTGAATTCCTCAAGACATGATACAGGCCAAGCAGCTCTATTGTTTTGCTTTATCAATTGAATAATTACTTTCCAACAAATTAAATAATCATACTGTAATGCTGCTTGTATAATGTAATCTTGCAGTTATGGATTTCACTGAATTTTTATTCTCACTTCCTCTCTTACCATTCTCTAACTTTTGAATTTTTTTCAGTCTCTTTTCCCTGTATATTTTTTTATTTCCTTTAGAAGCAAAGCTATCATAGCCAGGGCTGTTTTGTACCTGCAGAAAGACATTGAAGAGCAGTGCTCATGGAAGGTTCAATATTCATATGAAATTCTCAGTCCCCCTTTCCTTTCCAGGACAGGAGTGTTTTGCACATATAGGGAAGGTCAAAACCTATTTTTTGCAGTTTTCTATTTGTGCTGTAGAGTTGCTGGTAGCTTTAAGTGAGATTAGGATATTAAGATGAGTTTTCCTTTCTACTTGTGTATATATATTTTTATATGCAATTTCTATCTTGGCACATCACTGTCTAGAAGAGTTCCTGATCTGTGGAAAAGACTAAAAAAGGATGTTGTTTTTCTTATCATGTTCTAAATGGGAAACTGACACCAAAAATTCTTGTACAAGGCTGTACTGAGCCAGAAACAGAGCACCAGTTCTTTTGAATCCCATTTTAAACAGCACATTCACAAATATCCTTTCTGACTTTTAAACCCAAAAATATTTTTGAAATGACAATTTCCAGAATTGAGTATTTTACTCTCATTTGAGGCACCCCCATGAACCCTTCTCAAGCCATGGTATGCAGGCAAAAGGCAGTTTGCTCAGGAAGATAAAAATGGCTGATTATTCTGAGCAAAGCTGGAGTGTGCAGCGTGACCTGTCCTGTTCTCACTGGGGTTCCCTTTTTGTCTCTCCTGCCTCCAGCAGAAGCACTGTGGGTGTGTGCGTCACATCAGGGAGGGACGAAGAATGCACTTTTGAGCATTCCAGTGTGTAGGACTGTGGCAGGTTCCACTTTTCACTCTCTTACTCTTTTTACCACTTAAAAATGCAAAAGCAAAGGGAGCACATATGATGAAACCAATACTTTTCCAGATTCCATTCTGAATAGGGTTTTTTCTTCAGAATTATTGATATAAAAATCTTTTACATCTCTGTTCTACTCTAAAGGTTGCTACTTTTTATTGCGTGCTGCATGATGACTGATTTTTTCATGAGCTGGATCCAATTTCTTTAGGATTGGTATAAGCTTTTGCCTTGAGACCAGGCAAAGATTTTATTCTTTTTGAGTCTGACTCTTATTGATTTGATGTCCCCCAGAAATCTCTTCAGAGGAATACGCTCTCCTTACAGAGGTAGATTAACTGTTTGACCTTTAAGAACCACATGAAAATCAACTCTCTTTTAAATGTAAAAATGTCACCTGGTAATAAAAGGGACTTGTTAACGTGTTTGGGAGAAAACTGAAGCTTTCCCCAGTATTTTTGCTAGAGCTTCACTATAT
The DNA here is from genome assembly GCF_012460135.2 of Molothrus ater. Lineage (NCBI taxonomy): Eukaryota > Metazoa > Chordata > Aves > Passeriformes > Icteridae > Molothrus > Molothrus ater. The sequence continues at coordinate 9,345,997 of NC_050491.2, forward strand.
ATTCTGCAGCTTGCCTTGTGGCAGATTGTTTCATTATACAGCAGTATCATTAATCTTTTTTATTATCACCTTAAAGATAAACAAACAATGATTTTGTTGTGTTTCACACAAGTAGTGCATTTTAATTTTGTAGGCTTGTATTATTGACTTAAAAAACCTGCAGTGTTTCAGCTTGAAATACTGACTTACAAGTATGAAAACTCTATTCAAATGTGAGGAGATGGCATCTGTTGTGAATATTAAACAAAGCGTGTGATTTTTATCTCTTCCACATGGAGCTTAGTATTAACTAGGAGAGCTGATATTAATTAATTTGAGAGGTAATGACTTGTCATTCATTTTGCTTTCATGAAAATAATTGTGCTGTTCTGTGGGCCACACTGAAAGCAGGTATTTTCAAGGATCTGAAGGTCACATGGTGGAGTCCATTTCAGTGATAATAATTGAAAATTCACGTGGCTTCATAATCTACCTCTGCAATTTATTCCTTTATTTTGCCACTTCTCAAAGTGTTGTTTTTCTTTTTTTTTTTTTTTTCCTAACAGTAAAAGATAATAATGCTGGTGATTATGATAAATTATTTATGGGGATTAGATATAGTTTTCTCAATTTTAGAGTGTGGAAACACAGAGAGGTGACATTTATTGGCATTTATTTCTACTAGTGTTATGATTTAAAATTCATGAGATAATTGTACACTTCTAAATGGAATAAGTGAGAACTTTTCTGGGAATGTCCTTATTAAAATTGTGGCCACTGGAATAAAGTTTTGGTTCATTGTTTAGCATTCAAAGCCAAGACATTGCAGTCCCAGGGAAAAAAAAATGCATCAAAAGCAAAACAAAACCCAACAGACAATCTTATGTGCTGCAGACAGAGATGCAATTGGTCCATCTTTAGGACTTTGGAAAGTGTAATAATGATGTAAATGACCAGAATTAGAGGATGAAGTTTTTTCAGAATGTTTTTAGGGGAAATCCAGATAGATGTTTCTGTTATTCCTTGGCTCAGGTGTTCAGAGCTCTGTATTCCCACTCTTCCTGCTCGTGTACATTATACATGATAGACTGAAACATGCAAGTAAGAATGAGCACATATGCACAAAGCAGGGGCAACCAGAATTATTCAAGAAACAAGGAATACAGCAAAAATTTATAATAAGTGTGATTTAACTTGAAGAGTGCAACATTATGTTTTGTTTCAGAGTACTGGCCTAGATTCATTAAGCACAAGTAGCATGTTGGTGACATTTTTGCCACTGTAAACTATCATAACTTGAAGGCTCCTCACTTAGCACTTTTTTTTCATAGTACACAGGGATTTTTGTTCTTTTTACCTTAGAATGAAACATTTACAGAACAATGTGTATGTGCAATGAATTAGTTTATTTTAAACTGCCTTTCTTGAAGATTCTTACTATTTTTAGCCTGGTTCAATTATGATTACTAAAGAAAAGAGGTTCTGGAGACTGCATTTCTGTAAGTGCTCAAGGCGAAAGCGTCATATTTTCTCACTCTTCCTTGGAATTCATCCAAAGCCAATTCAGTTTAATCTGCCTGCTGCTGCTCTGGAAGTGACATCTGTTCAAATTTACACTCTTTATCATGGCTGACATGTTGTTTGTGTGTCTGTTTACCCCAAGCCTTGTTCCAACTGCCGCTCGCAGATAATTTGTGATTTTTTCCTTCAGTCTCTCACAGGTTGCTAGGCATTGAATAGCTGCATTTGGAGCTTTGCTATTATTTTTTATTTCTTTTCCTAGCTTTGCAATTATGTTTTGAAGAGCAAATGAGAAGTCTAGATGCAACATGTGTATCAACAAATATACTGAGAAAAGGTAGATGAGAAGCGAATGGGTTGTGGGGGATGTGGCAACCAGCAATAACCTATCAGGTTGTCATATGCACATCCAGTAAAGTATGGACACTCATATCTATACATTCATTTTGTAAAATAAATATTGCTTCATAATTTTAGCTACAAAAGCAGTTCTAGGCCAAACAACTACATCCAGACCATATTCTTCTGACAGGCCATTCATATTTATTTATATGGAGATGAAGATATTTGTGCTGTAAGAATTCAAAAATAGTGAATTGAGTTTTAAAAGCTACGAGATGGCCTTTGAATCAGAACTGTTATTAAAAAAATATTCTGAATACTTGAATATCCATTGATGTTTTGGATAATTGCAGATTTCCATTTTCAAATTTTCCCCAAAATCTTGAAATCACCATCAAATATGATATTTTCAGTTGGTCACCCCAGGAGTGAGATTCCCAATAAATGAACTTGCAAGAGAGATTATTAGAGCTGTCGTCTCTATGTATATGAGGAAAACAAACTTGTGGAGCAGCACAATTTCAAAAGAACATTAGTAGCTACCATAGGTACTGATGGGTAACCCTGAGACTATCTTAAACTTTGTAGTTTTAGAGCACTGCAATGTGAGTGAGCTACTGGAATGGGCTGAGGGCACTGAGAATCACTGCCTCCTGCCTCTGTAAGGTCACACAAAATAATTATATGGATTATGGTATGTACTGAAAGAAGTGCTCAATTATAACAAAATAATTTACATTGAAATCTGATGTAATTTTTAAATATTAGATAAGGAAAGAATAAATAAAGTAAAATCAGCACAATTTTAAAGTATTTGGAGCTGAAATATGAAAATAAAATATCTAGAAAAATGCAAATATACTAATTCACTGGTATTTAGTGCGATACAAATGATAAAATACTGAAACAGTGAATTCTCCATTTGGGTTATTATTGATTATTCTTTTTTTGGTTATTATGCTGCCCTTCCAGCACCCCAGGTACGAGGGTGAACCTGAGAAAGAGTCAGTGCCCAGACTGTGGCTCCCACAGTCACACAGGGCTGTGCATGGGCACCATGGCCCACCCGGACTGACTTGCTCTTTTTAGCATCCATCTGGATTGATCCCTGCTCCTGTGACAGGAGCCTGCTGGCTGCTCCTGAGCAAACAGGAGCTGACACACCTCTGAGCCCAGGCTGCACAGCTGCAGGATCCATCTGGAGACCGCGTCTGCTGCGCGGGGTGACACGAGACGAGAGAGAGACAGTGAAAATACACTGCAAAAATAATGGCATGGTGCTCTTGGCAGCATGCTCCCTCCCTTTCCAGGGCTCAGAGGAAGGTGTGTTCCCACTGGAAATTCAGACCAAAGTTCGTGGTATTGATCCAAGTAGCTGGGAGGATCTGTTAGTGCAGTTCTCTGCCAGGGTAGTCACAGCAAAGTGCTCAGTCTTCATGCTAGAGAGATTGTAAGCAGGCAGGATGGGTTTATGGATGGAGAATTCTTTACATGGCCTGTATGTAAAGGTTTCCATCCAGAATAACTCCTTCAAGTCATCACAAGTAACATGCAACAAATCATCATCTGGATGCCCAGTGGTATGAACTGTGGTTTTATACTGTGCCTTAATTAGTGAAATATATTGAAATCTAATTTCTCTTCTAGTTCAAAAGCCCACCGTCTGAACAATTATTGAAGTTCTATTTTATCAGTATATGAATTTAATCAATTTCTCACCGCTTGGCAAGAGTTTGTAGCATGTCTGCAAGTTAAATTCCTTGATTATTCTTCTTACTGTTTTTTGTAAGTTTTTCTGAAGTGGGGTTTAGCACAGGAAGACAGCATGGGTGGGTGAGTGCGTTATAAGGCAGGAAAAAAGGCTGAATGCAAAACAGTTGTATATGTAATTACCTTGATTACTGTACTAGTTTTTGCTCCTCCTTCTGCTACACATTGTTCTTTGTATGACATAGAGACCGTATCAATCTTTATTAGTCACTTGCCTTTTAAGCTGACTCTCAGAGTAGGCTGATGTGTGTATATATATATATATGTATATATATATATATATATATATATATATATATGTCATTGTACAAGATGGGATGGGTAGATTTTTATCCTATGTCAGCATACTTATATTAGCACTTCTCACTTGCTAATTAAAAGGAAAATTTTCCCTATCAGGTCGTCCAGATAAGCAGCTTGTGGAATGCAGACCAGGAGCTGACTTCTTCTATTTGCGTTTGCAGTGCAGAAAAATAACTTGTCTTGATTGTTCCACATTATATGAGAGAAAATTCTGGAGCATGTTGCCATAACCACCAACATGGAGTCAAAATGAGCTTGTAGGAAAGTGTTCCAAGTTTCCTAAGTGAAACTTTTCCCCCTTTTATTATCAACGTAGGAAAACTGTTTCACTAGGTAATGATCTTAGTCTGAAAAAAAACACCCCAACAATTATATAGTAAATTTCCCCCCAGTTGACACCTAAAATAAATATATTTGAAACAGTCCCTTGTTTCAAATTATTGCCTATGTTCTCTTGCTTTACAGAGGTATCTGAGGCCACCACTGTTTTCACCTCTGTGGAAAAGGGTAATTAACTGAGTGTCTTACTTAGGGAGATGTGGCTTGATTATTCTGTCTTGCAATGTTTGATTTCCACAACATTAAAAGTGAGCTGTTAGCATAAAAGGAATGCAAATATCTCACATAAAATCAGCTGCACTGCTGTCAGCAGCTCTCCAGAAACAGTGGGAGATTCCCCCAGCCCCAAGGCACCAGCTGCCATTGAGCCTTGCCAAGGCTCTGCTGAGCACTCGAGGGGGAATAGGCTCAGTAACCATTAATGGCAAAAACTCTGAGGAAAAATTATTAAACTACTTTTTAAGCTTGAAGAAGAACTCAGTGCACCCCTTCTCTCTGGTGCAGCTGTTTGGTGGTGCAGCTCAGTGTGTCCCAGAGTGTGAGGTTGGACTAATGCAGCATTCAGGGCCATGAGGTCTGATTCCATGATGCCAATCCATGGAGCAGCGCTCTGGTGTCTGGGCTTTGGGCTGTTTCCTTGTGGAACCTGTTCCAGCTGATCCAGGCTGGAATGCCCATTCATTTAGTGCAATGAGCCTTTTCAAGCGCCTTTTTTCCTGTTCTGAAATAATTTCATTTACCTTTGCTGTTACTAATGGCTCAATATTTCTTGTTAAGTATTAGAGTGAACAAAACCAGCCTTTTGGCTATGTGCAGACTGATAGCTCAGAGCTTGGCTTTCATGGCTTCCTATCAGCAATTTCCTGGTTATGCAGAAGGCCTGAAAACATAGAGTGGTGTTACTCCTGCTCTGTGATGGCAAAAGTAATTTGTCCCAAACTGTCTGGAAAGCAGTCTCCTCTTTGTGTGTGTGTTCACCTTCAAGGTCTTTTCCAACCCAAAAAATCTATGCAAAAGCTTTTTTCTTTTTCTTTTCCCCACAAATTATGTTATCTATGGTGCAACAGTCTCTAGGATTCCATATTGCAGCCTCAAATTCCACCTACAAATAGAGACTGGCCATCTAGTACTTTAGTCATAGAGATCCAAGCCTGATTCTCCTCTTTTTTCCAAGACAGTAAGAGCTACACACGAAGTATTGCCAGGATTCAATTTTAAGCATTGAAATCTATGAGAATGGAGATTGATTCAGTCTAAATTTTAGTCATTAAAGATATTTTGAAACTGTCTTCTCCCCTCACCCCAGATTAATGACTTTAAGTGGACTGAAATTTAAAAATTGGTGCTCTCACTGTACTGAATAAACTTTCAGGATTTTTTTTAAATTTTGTTAATGAGACTAATTTAACAGGATTTCTTTTCTATTAGGGCATTTAATAGAAGCTCAAAATATGAGGAATAGAAGTTGTAGTTTTTCTGGAAGAAACCTGGCAGGACTTGTGCTATGTCACACACTCTTATTTTGGTGTATTTTCAGTGGCTGCCTCATGTAAACTAGTAAGGCACTATTAGCTCCCACTGTTTCTTTTTTTATGGTCTGTTTAGCTTTTCAAGGCGAAAGGTGGTCTTTTTCATCTCTCTGTCATGTCTTCCTAAGCAGAGGAGAAATTGGAGCAGACAGTTTTAATACCTTAACATACAGTAAGGAAGGTAGGAACAGGCAGAATATAAAAAACCTATCTAAAATTCAGCACATTAAGTGCCTTTAGCTTGAAAAGGACTAAGATGTTATAACTTAATAATACCTTATTTGAATCATATTTTGGACTAAAAATAAGGGAGGAAATGCAGCTCAGATTTGTGATAGAGTATATTGCTCTGTGGAGGATAGTCTGTTACTTATTCATTACCCTGCATTCTGCATGGAAGTGAAAGTAGGTTCAAATTAGCATTTATGTATTATTTGGCATTTAGTTTATGATAGTCTGGATCAATGATTAAAAGGCATACTTTTTCCTCTTATTAAAACTTTTCCTATAACCTTCACTAAATCCCAAAAGTTAATGTTTAAAAAAGAATAAAGTGATACTTGCCTCAATATATTTTAAATTTGTTTCAGACAGTTATGGAGTAACTGCAAACATCAATTAGTAGCTGATCAATGAATTTTTTTACAGTCTTTGTGTCAAACTGTTATGGGCAGCCCTTATGGCATCCAAGCTGGTTGCCTAAGAAAAGCAGTTATGAATCTGGGCAGCTCATGCAGGGGAGCTACTCTTCCACTTCAGGTTGCTTAGTTTGCATCAAGGCTGAATTATAGAGAGCTAGAAAGGGTAGTAAGAGAAAAACAAAATTCTAAACCCTATGGAGAAACTGAAAATGCTCAGAAATACATATAAAATTTGTAAAATGTTTTGAAAAAAAATGTTTTTACAGTTGCAATCCCAAACATTTTGACAGAGGAAAAAATAAATATAATTTATCTTCTTGTGATGGCTTGACTATTCCATCATTTGCAGTTAAAAATGTAATGAAGAAGGCTTTTGGAACAGTTTATAGATGAGTTTTTTTCTTTGGATTGCATTTTTGAAAAAACATTATTTCTGAATATATATGAAATAATATTACTTTGCCTGTTTCTATCAAGTACATATATAATGAAAATAGGCAGGAATAGTAATTTAAAAACATCATTCATTATAATTTCAGAAGTTACTGCAACACTATGTCATTAAATATGAGAATATAAATAAGCAAAGTGTTTGGTTTATATATGCAATTATTCTGAAAATTCAGCAACTAAAAGGAAATTTGTCAGAGGGTGTAAACATCTTGCTATAGTAGGAGTTTTGCTTTACTCTCATAGCAGCCAGGAGGATCCACACATTTATCAGCCCAGATCTGTACTGGGCCTGGAGCTGAGCAGAGACGGAGACCCTGGTGCCAGTATTAGACCCAGGCTGTAAAAAAGCCATTTCCTCTGGGTAGGTATTATTTAAAGCTTTGGAACTATTTGAAAATAGACTTGTGCATCTTGATTCCCAGCTTTCTAGAGCTGAGCCATTCCTCTTTCCTATTTACTTCCTCAACTACAAACTGCAAGTGACAGGTTAGTAAATATTAGCAGACCTGGTTAATAACAGTACTGTTTTATTTCAGATAAACTCATGCAAGTAACTACAAATAAAAACACTGAGTATAACCCTGGTGAGAGGTTTGTCAGGCATCTGATATTAGCCAACAATTTAAGAACAAATGTTCAATTCCCATAATTTTGAATGCAAATACTTGCATAATTTTAGGCTGGATATTTTTTAAAATTTCCTCACTGAAAGGGTTGTGAGGTGTTGGTACATCTTCCCAAGGAAATGGTGGCATCACTGTCCTTGTGCTCAAATGAAATATAGAATGTGGCCCTTGGTGACAAGGTTAGCTGCTGGACTTGGTAGTGCTGGGTTAACAGCTGGACTTGATGATCTTAGAGGGTTTTCCAACCTAAATGATTCTATGATTCAGTAATAACTTATTGTACGTTCCACACCTGCCTACTCTGTCCCTTGTTTTGCAAAAGCTCATATGATGAAGTACTTCAAGCTTAAATTTGTTTTGTAGTTTCACCCTACTCAATCCACTCTTTGACTATACGAAAAGAGTAAAGTCCCTGAGCTGCTGTAGAGAGGATACAGAGATGTTCTGTAAATCAAGAAGGCAATTTTATACGACAACATAAATCTTTACTGTAGGTGTACACTCAGTTGTGTCACTAAGACTGAGTTCCCTTTAGACTTCATTCAAAAAATAAGAAAAATATAAAAGAAATATTTACTGTAATCCATGCTGTGTTAGAAAAACTGCAAAGATTCAAAGTGCCTGCAGTTTAGAGTTCATTGAGTTCATTTATTATTGACTTTATTATGCATTTAATGATAGTAACATTCAAAGGAAATGAATTATCAAAGATATGATCTTCATATGCATGTAGAAGGGAATAAAGATGAGGGGTAAGAATATTATTATGTGAAAAGGTTTGTAATGAACCAGAAAAAAGTGAAAAACACACTGAAAAATAATTGTACAACTATTACTTATATTTATAAATTCAAAGGTCTTATTTCATTTGGTATCAAACAGGATGACTCTTAAACTTGAAAATTTTAAGATAGACGCTTGTAAATAATGACAGAGGATGAACTAAAACTTTATGATTAAAAAGAACTCTAGCTCTTTTATTTAGGTTTAAAAGTTGATAGCTTAGAAGGCTCTAGAGAGGCTCTATTTTAGGACTACATAAATTAGTGAAGTTAAATTGAGACTATTTTCATTCTTGCCTATTAGAAGTATTTAAATCTAACCCGACTTGAGCCATTTATAATAAATTCTCATGTTACTTTCTTAGCTGTTGTGCAGTCTATCAAAGGATATAGATGTAGTTTTAGATATTGTAAAAGTAGACTTGTGAAGTGAAGCCTTATTCACTTTAGGCTGTCTGCCCAAGGTTGGAATTTAAATTTATGGAAACTATGTTGGTTATTTTCATCATCCTAAGCACAAGTTTATTAAGTCCTAGAGTACTACTAATTGTTAATCGATTTCAATTTTGCTTGATAAATTTCATTTTTCCAGAGGTACTCACTTCTTATTCCCTTTCTTTTTCTTTGCAAATGTATTTTTAATTGGCAATCTTATGAACTGTGTTAAAATGTCTTTTTAGTATAAGCAGTTAATATCTCATCATTTCTTCAATAAATCAGTCAATCTATCCCATTTATTTCAACGTTGTCATTTGCTTTAGTTTAAATAGCTGGTTTCATTATGTGGAAGCCATTTTTCCACGTTCCCTACTGCTGCATAACACTCAACAACAAACTCACTGAGCTGTGCAGTGCAGAGAAAGTAAGGGAGAATCTAAATATTTTAGAGGTCTGTAGAATCTCTGCAATAGCCATTGATCGTTACTGATAATTTATTTCCTTTCATGACTGCTTAGTCCAGGACAGATCTTAAGGGTCTGAGTATAACTTAAAACATTATTATTTCCAGAGCTGTGACTGTCCCAAATGGCTGTGTCACAAACTGGAGTCATGACTGTCATGTTTCTGAGTCACATCTTTGGATGTTTCCATGTGAGAAGGACTGAGGGTGATTTTTAGGAATTTTGTTTCTAGGCACACAAACTGATTCTGTGGTGTTTTGTGCATGTTCAGTCACCAGCAGAGCATCAGGTTCCAAACACAGGAACATTTAGACTATGTTAATCTACCATTTTTAAAGTATTAGTTTTACATGGCCTTAAACCAAAAACCCCAGTAAAAAAATAAAAAAATCTTGACAAAAACATGAGTAAGGGAAAATGTTGATCGGACCTGAACTCTCCAGCGGTGATTTTATGGTTTGCTGCTGGTTCAGCCATTCTGTGCTCTCCTAAAGGCTGCTGCTCCCCAGGGCTAGGTTCACCACAGGCTCTGGGTATGCTGGTGGTGCCATCACCTCTCCCTCATCTTGACCCCTGGACTTTGCAAATTCATTGTGACCTCACCAGACACAAACCGTACAGTGAACAGGTAAAACCAACTGAGGGCTGTTCTGCTTTTGCTTACTCTCTTTCAAGAAAAAGGTTCTATCCTGGTGTGGCTATTTGCTTAAGAGTTGGGCTCACTGATCCCTGTGGGACCCTTCCAACTCAGAATATTCTGTGATTCTGTGAGCACTGCAGCTCAGTTCATCACACTCAGTAGTGTCACAGTTACTGTCCCAGTAAGATTAAGTTTTTATTCTGTTTTCAAGAGTCTTCTCTAACCCCATTGCAGATAAATGGAAAATGATTTGATATCCAACTTAAAGTTAATGCTTTTACATAAACATTATATTTCCTTCCAATAAGTCTACCCTACCATTTTTACAAATGACAGCTAGATCATAAATGAAATACTTTTTTCAGTTCATCTGTTTTATGTCTGATTATTTCACACAGCAGCAAAGGAGGAAGAAACGTTTGGAAGAAAAATGAGTTTGTAAAATCACAAAATTTGGCAGAATGTCCAAAGGGTGGATGTAGTGTTTGATGCTACTTTTAATTCTCTTTTTAACTGACTAGATGTAAATGGGAAAATATCCCATTAAAGAAATGCACAGTAAGTCGTTAGCAAAGAAAGCACACCAGAATACAAATTCACTCAGTCTTCCTTCTTAAGTTCTTGTTTCTCTTTGTTTTTTGAGCCATGATGAGTACATAAATGAGCAGCCTAATTAAAGCTGAAATTGTGTGAAGTTTTTAGAAATGTCTTTCCATACAGTCTGTAATGTTGTTAGAATTCTGTTAGCTAATTTAATAACAATTATCTTAGGTAAAGGCTATCCTGGTTTTATTTTTTAACAGGATCTCACCATGACTAATAGGTGTTAAAGATTATCTCTAATACTTCCTAAAGCTTTAAGGGCTCCACTTCGACAAAAGTGCTTAGAAATTTCAGGTAATTTTTCAGTCTTGTGGCTTATGGAGAAGAGAATGGGTCTAGTTTGAGCCAGTAAGTACAAAATAGCAGCTGCTTTCAATGATGCAATTAAAATTTATTTTGTATCTTGATTACAACAGTCAATAAAATAAAATAATTTATTTTTTTAAATGTAATGACTAGAAATAATTGGAAAAAGAGAAATCCTTGAAAAATTTCCAATTTCCAATGAACAGTCTAAATCTGTCACAAACTCTTCTGGTCAAAAAAACTTGAAAATATCAGTGTAACTTTTACAGAGATTGATAGGTAAACTTGGTAAAAGCAAAGCTCCAGAAAGCATAGTGCAGAGGAGAGAACCAAATTGGGAAGAAATCACATTACAATGTAACAAAATTTAAAAAAGGAAAAGTAATTCAAATTTTTATGGGAACATGGAGTTTTTGAATATCTGATTTCTCAGTTTTGTTGTTATGAAGAACTAGAGACACTTGTGCAAATCTTACTTTTTAGACACATTTGTAGAGAATATTCTTTACAAATTTTTGTATTTCTTTCTAGAGGATAAAGTAATTACAGGTTGTTTCTGCCTAATGATAGAGGGTAAAAGACATCAGTAATGAAATATTAGCCAAAGGGGACCAAACTTATTTCTTACAGATCACCTCATTAGCTTGTTTCCAAAATATGTTCACCAGAGTGAAATTGGAGCATGTGACTGGCTGTAGTGACAAACATCTGTTGTCTTAGCTCCTAAAGGGCTTTGGGGAGTGGGTAAAGACAAACAGTTCTTATTTAATCAGGTTGTATATAACCTGAGAGACACTTTTTGTCATCTGTGGTCTTGTCACAATCTGCTGTTACTCCTTAAAAATTACTTATGGGGTTAAGTTTCTCTTTAAAGTTGCATGATCTTTTAGTAAAAGAATTATTTCCTTCTGCTTTGCAATGATTACAAGTGTGAGAGCTGCTGCTCATCAAACAAACCCAACCAACCAGGCAAACCTGTCTGTACTCCAGAAAAACACCCAAGGGACTGAGCAGTCCCATCTTAAAAACAAAGAAATGTGGGAGCTCCAGAGGACTATGCAGATGAATAGAACAGCTAAAGTTTTAAACCTGTTCATAATTGATGATAATGAAAAGGAGGCAATAACATTGCATATTCTTTTCTGTTTTCTGTGTGTGAGCAGAATCTGTGTTTCTCTCAGCTCTGAATATTTTTGTGTCTGTTTAGCTGCTGATATAAAGACAACCCTGCATTAAAGTGGTTGAAAGACTCGAGATACTATCTGGAAAAGGCTTCTAGGACACTCTCAGGAGTTAAGCATGAGGTTATAAAAAAGTAATTTTAGTTGACTTTGAGGAAACTGATGTACATTTAACTGAAAGAACCAATTTGACACTGCTTGATTTGTCAGTGCTAGTAAAGTGACTGTCCTTGTTTAGCTAATTAAGAAGCCAGATCTCAGGGGATTTGAAGTTCAAACATTAAAAAGAGTAAAATGTTTCTTAGTGTCTGCACGTTTCTAAAATTAGGAGCTCTGAATCTTCCCCAAATCAGTGAGATGCTACTCTGAGTTAGTGCTGACTAAGCTTTTCAGTATCTCATAGCTAATTAACAGCTTTGCTTTGAACTCAGCCCTCTCCTTCATCCCCAGAAAGCATTTTCAGTGCTGTTTGCACATGCAGTCAGATGGTTTCAACATGGCATTTTTGAAAGCAGGTGCTTACCCAGCTCTCCTTGGTTTGAGCTGATCCTGACTCAGATCCACTCCCAGCAGTGATCACTGCTCCTCTTCAACTGATGCTGCTGTCCCAGGAAGGATGTGCTTGCCTGAGACTGTTCTTGCCACACACTGCCTCTTTTAGCTTGCTTCCTGAGACTGTGGGGGGTTTGGTTTTTGTTCTGGTTCGGTTTGGTTTGGTTTTTTTTCAGTTAGAAGGCCAAGGCAGTAAAACTTGAAGTAAGGGAGATGTTAAACTGAAGGAATGTTCTTGGAAAGGGAATGAACTAACTCAGCAGCACAGAGGCAGCTCGCTGTTTCTCTCCTTGTGAATAATGCATTACTCCATCAAGAAGGTTGCTCCTACTCAGCTCATACTGAGTGGCAATACTGTATTAGCTACAATTGCAGACATGTCCAATGAACACAGAAATATAGGAGAAACATTTTTTCTTCTCTCCACGTACAGCCTGTAGCCCTGGGGAGTATTTGATGTGATGCAGCACCACAGCTTGTGTTTGACTGGAGTGCAGGCTGTGCCTGAGAGCCAAATACACTGCATGCACTTCAGAGAGGATGTCTGGGAAAACAAGCCTCGCTATTACTGACTGAGGACATGCACAAAAAGAAAAGTCTCTTTTTCTGGAGTGTTAACAACTGATATTAGCTACAGGTATTGCCATCATGGAAACAATCAATTAATGTAGCTGAGTTTAGTTTGGGATGTACTGGTGTAACTACCTATCATTGCAGAGACTTCACCTGACACCTACAGATGACCTGGATCATGGGGCACAGAGGAATTCTGTCATTTGTTTGGTCCAAGCTGGGGATTGTGCTGTAACTCCCAGGCACCCAGGTTTCTTTCTTCTTAGTGCTGGCTGGGAGAGAAGAAGTATTTAGAAGGCAGTCTCATTATTCACTTCATGTGGAATTAAAATTGGTTCAGAAGCAGAGCCATGGTTTCTTGGAAGTGCTTCCAAGTTTCCCACTGTAGATCTAGTAAAAAAACCACCCAAAACCAACAAGAACAAGCCTTAAGGAGACAATAGAGATAATGTGTTTTCAAAAGTAAGGTGATAGATTTGGGAAGACTCATTTTGGGGGTCATATGTGATGTAGAACAATTTGAACTATATGTAATTATAATAGGATTGCCACAAAGAAAGCTACTTATGAAAATTAAGATGTCTAAAAAGACTCGATTTTCAGCTCATTAAAATTCAATTAGACCACTTGTCAGCAGAAAAATTTCAGCTTGAGATCCTTGAGAAGTCGAAGTTATCTTTGAAATTCTGTGACATACAGTTACCATACCTCATTAGCCAGGTGATGGATTAATTAATCATGGCAACCCAACTGGATATTGCAACAGTTTCATACAGAAGAAAAAAATACAGTGTTAGTATCAGTAAAATTTTGAGTATTGTCACTAAAGAAATGTAGTATTTTGTTGTCAGGTAACAATTACAAGAGGTTTCATTATTATCCCCCTTTTACCAGATTTGCATCTGTGCAGAAACCATGATTTAAGGGCCACTACTTTTCTCAGATGCAGACATTATTGCACTTACAGAGAATTATCAAGTACTTTGTGGATGCAGAAAATCTGATTGTTATACTTAGAAATCTTTCTTTCTATACTACTGTTTCATTTTCTTCACAGAATTAAATATTGTTATATTTTTAGCTACACAGTAAATGTGTTGTAAATTGAGAGATCTCTGTAGATAACAGTGATTTACAGATTAATTTAGGGGTTCACACCTAGGAAGCTTAGGTTGAAAACAAATGTTTCTATTGATTCGAGATCATACTTTTGGAAGCACATTTAAATAAACTGCCTTTAAGAAATCATGTGAGTTGCAGCTTAGTCTTTTCAGAATAGAAATGAACAAGTACCACAATGACACCAATTGACAAAAGGAAACAAAATTCAAGTTAAATGAATAAAAGTCCTTTTAAAAATTGGTAAAAGTACCAATGATATAGGAGTATTACAAATAATAATAATAATAATATATATGTGTAATGGAAAGAAATATCTAATCAGATTATGCTACTCTTAAGACTCCTTCTCCCCACTTTCCCTTGAGTTAATGACCCAAACCTTGACAAGTCTTTGCCTTTAAATCAGGAACTGACAAAACCAGTGACAATCATCTTTCTCGTGAATTCTTTATGAGGAGAAAACATTTGATGTCAATACTTCAGGGCCAAGAGTGAGGAGCAGCACTCAGTTAACTCAGCCTTAGTCGGTGGCACCTGCTGGTATTAACAGAAATGGATTTTGACCATTAGAATAAAGATGTTAGATATTGATGGTAATACTTTTAGAGCAAGGTTACAGGGATTGAGAAAGACACAGCAAAAAACCCACATTGCCAGAGGTGTGATCAATAACATCTTCCTTCTTAAAATTTACTTTACCCTGTGAAAAGTGGTCTCTGTACAGATTGATGCCTGAGATTGCTCACAGCAAGTTTTTTGAGCAGACTTGAGCATTATAGGCCTTAAAGAATAATGTCTAAGCATGAAGTATAAATTAGCCTTTCTGTGACACAGATGAGAAGTGTCTTTCTGATCTATTTATGTGTGTCTGTGTGTCTTTGTAGCCTCCCCACCATTTCAGCTAAGGAATGACACATTTCAGAGAAGTCACATTCAGGGACTCCATCCTACTTTCTTCAGAGTTGCTGTTGTAGATTAAAAGGTGCTCAAGCACCTTTGAGGAGTGGTAGTTCAGCTTCTCTGCTTTCCAGTCTTTGGGAATCCTGCTTTTATTCTCTAGGACATTATTATTCATCAATGCATCAAGAAAGGCTCAAGGATTAATTTAGATGTATTCTCTGATACTTAAGGCAAAGTTGTGGGGCTTTTATTATTTCACTGTTTGGTCCCAGAGGAAATATGATTAACATGTTTTGTGCTTAGTAAAGTTAGGATAATAATGTAGTCACTTTCTTAAAAAAATTATCCTCATTCTAACAAGCTTTGGTTAATTCAATCTTCTTTGCTTTAGAAAAAGGTTTTTCTTTGCTAAATCACCATCCCTGGAGGGATTTAAAGGACATGTAGATGTGCTGCTTAAGGACATGGTTTAGTGGTGGATCTGGCAGTGTTATGTTAATGGTTGGACTTGATGATCTCAGAGATCTTTTGAAACAAATGATTCTATTCACATGGACCTGTCAATCAAATGCTGATTTTTATTCTTCCTCCACAGATCAGGTAGCTCTTAGGCAGATATATAATGCAAAGGGTAAGCTAACCTTTTCAACTGAATAGAAACAAAAAAAAAGGAGATTGCTGTGTTTCAACAAATGACATACTATGTGGTCTTATCTTTTTCCTGACTCTCCAAAACCATGCAAGGCTCCATAGCTGTTTTTCACACTCATAATTGTATAGATGCTAATCTCCTTCAAATATTTACTCACAGCCAAGTCCACCATTCATGTGTCAAATGCTTTCGGGGGCTAGGAAGAGAGAAGGGGAGAACACTCCCAAAACTCATAGAAAATTAATTGAAAGAAGCAGCTTTTAGTGTGTTTATCCTCATACAGCAGGCACATTTCTAAAAGTATAATTGAGAGAGGAAAGGAATGAGGCTGCTAGGGCTCTATTGATGGGTACTTCTTTGCCCACAGTTATCCTGTTCATCATAATCCCTCAAAGGAAACTTGCTCTTGTAACAAGTATTGGCTCATGTATTATTCTGTGTAATATAAAGAGGGTTCATCTATTCTCTACATCCGAGCTCAGCATGCAGCCCCTCTGTTCTAAAGTGCCTGGCTTACCCTGAGCCTGTTTACAGTGCCTCTGACATTTTGAACTGCAGAATGTGACAAGCTGACAGTGCCTCTGATTATAAAATCAGCTCATCTGCTGATATTAGGGAAGAGCAAGATGATGCATGAAATAGGTTTTAAATAGCTCATGCCATGCTCAAAAATATGCACATTTCAACTACTTTAAGAAAGGGTAGACAGTATGTGGCTTTAGATTATTTTGTGTATTCATTTGGTTTGGAGACTGTGCTGTATTAATGATTATATTACTATTTTCCTATAATGTACAGTGGGTACTGAAGCCAAGACACAGCTTTAAAAGTTAATGCAATGCCACATTTTCAAAAGTTCACTGTCTGCAGTTGTGACCAAGAGCTCAGCTTTACTTCTGAGTGCCTGAGTAGCAACTTGACCACGAGCTGGCACTGGAATAGCAGCAGTGCCTCCCATTATGATGCCAGTTGCCAATTGTCAGGAGTTCAATGTATGCTGCCCAAAATATTTTGTAAATCTGGAGACTGTAGCCTAAGTAATCAATTAAATTTCCACTTAGATTCATTACAGACATTGTGAAAGCAATGGTGTCCTCTTGCCAGCTTTGATATGTAAAATGTAGAATTAAAAGTGAAATTCAAAGGAGGTTGTGTGTTTCAAAGCAAAGTCAGAAATGAAAATATTTCTGCAATACAGCTTCTATTCATTTGTCATGTAGGCTGGATTTAGAGATCTTATGATATATCCCATCTCTATGTGTTTATTTTTATAGTATTTCAGAGATGTTGAGACGTATTTCACCTCACATCCAGAAAAAGCCTGCAGTAAATATTTAATATGCTAGTACATAATGTTACCACAATAAAAATGTTTCAATGCCATTAAGAATCCGGCTCAAATCCATAGTAGAAGGAACTTTTGAGCTGGGTTGGCCAGTGTTAACTGTTTCAAGCCAATACTGTAAATGTAACTCACTGGAATTTATTGTTGTGTTGTGGCACCCTTCACAAAGAACCTGCTCTGAGCAGAATGTGCTGGGTGCTCCCTACAGTGCAGCGACTGCCTGCACTTGGGATTGCTGAGATGCAGCTCTGCGTGTCCAACAAACAGCAAATCTGTTGAATAGTGATTGAATTATTTAATATCTGAATTATTTAACATTTAAATCTGTCATATAGGCCTTGGCATCGTATTTTGATTATTGTGACTTCATTTTCTCTGGTTGATAAACAATTCTTTCCAATTTCTATCTGTTCAGAGTGATGTTACAGGTTTTTCTTCCTCCTTGTTTTTAGCTAAGATTAGAAGCCTCTAAGTTGCTGGATCTAGGGGTTCTTTTTCTATTAATTTTATTTTGTTATGGTTTTCTTTCTTCTTAAAGTAAAGTGTGTAAGAATATATGTGTATGTGTGTATATATTTCTGAACCATGCTGCTCTTTTGGTTTTTCAGACAGTTTTTCCCAAGCTGTTTTCAGAAACAAACCTCATTGATAAAGGGATAAAATTTGCCTCTGGTCACCAGCAAAACTTGCTAAGAATATAGGGAAGAATTTAGACAATTCTGCTTTGGACAAGATGGAGGTAAACTGAACCAAATTTTCTCTGGACAAAGAAGTATCTGGATCAACAGAAGTACACTGTTCAAATAAAAACAACCCATCTCTTTCTAGGACTTTTCTTATGAACAGGCCATGCCATGCATAGGTGGCACTGGTTATTTCTAGCTCACATGACAAAGCATAAATATTTCCACATTTTACCAGACTCTACCTAAAATTTCTCACTCAGAAATGGCAAATTGATTTTTAACTACTATTAGTTTAGGCTGGTTTTCTCACCTGCTAAACGTAAAAAAAGCCAAGTACTTTTATCCCCTGTGCTACTCACATCTTAAAAAAGTCTTCTATCAGTTAAGATAATTTTTCATGCATCTTCACTTTCTACCTCACCATTTTTGCCTGGAGACTTCTAAACAAACACAGCTGGCTAATTTCCTTATTGACTGATGGCAGGGCTGCTGTGAGCTGCTGCTTTCCCTTCCTTTCTGCTGCTCTGTGTTTGTGCTCACTTCAGCAGCAGGCAGCACAGAGCAGTCCCGGGCTGTGACCAGGTCTGGAATGCAGGGACAGCACAAGTCCTGGTTATCCTGAGGCCGGAGGAAGCAGTCTCTGAAAAGAGATGCTGTGCATGGAATGGCTGCTCTAACACCTGCCTGGCACGGCTGCTGCAGCGTTTAACTCTCTGTACAGCAGGGGGCAAAGTGGCTCAAAAGAAAAGAGAACTAATCGAAGATGTAGGTTCTGGCCTGAAAAGTAAGTTCCTTAGAATGAGATATAAACATTAATAAATAAAATGTCATGAACATAAAATCCTTGATTCAGTGTAAAACCTGAGCCTAAAGGGCAGTCCTGAAAATAAAAAAATTGGCTTATTTAGGGTTCTCTGTGACTACAGTGATAATACAATATGTTCCAAAGAATATCTAGTGTAATTTGAATTTATGATCAAAGCAAATGCAGACAATAGAACAGGCTGTTTCACTGAAATGGTCACTCAGTGACCACCGAGTGCCTGACACAGTCAGGGCTGACAGAAAGCTAGAGCATGGTCCAAGTGCGTCTTCATGTCTGACAGGCTTGGGGCATCCTGAGGAATCCTGTCCCAGTGTCTGACCAGTCCCTTGGCAGAGAAACGTTTCTAATGTCCAATCTAAGGAAAACATGCATTCAAAGATTTCAATACACTGTTTCCAATTTCAATTTAAATGCAAGTTCTGAACTTGTTTTGCAGCACAAACTATTATAAAGGAAAGCTTTTATTTAACACCACAGTGGAGCTAAACTTTCGAAGAACTTTCCAAAATTTCTTCTCTTTTGCATGTTGTAGGGAATGGTGCAGCAGAGTGTTCAACCACTTGATTCACTCTGCTTTCATTTACAGCAAGTGAAGTAAAGCTAATTATCCCTGGCTTTTACTTAGCACCCCAAAGGCACACATGCCATGTGTTTTGGGGGAGTGTTCCTCAGAATCCACATACTAAGACAGAAGCTGCCACATACCAGGATCTAGACTGTCCAACAGCATCAATTGCTGTAGTAATAAATAAAACTCAAAAATTGAAGTATTCCTATAGGTATAAGACTGAGAAACCTTGAAGAATTATTTGACTTCCCTATTTGGATCTATCTTTAAATCAGAATATCTGTGTTAGTATGTGGATTTGGTTGTTTGTTTTTCCCTTTTCAGCAACTTAGTTAATATTATTGTATTTTTTTCCAATAAAAAAAATGATTTAGCTCTGTGCTGGTATACATGCCCTTTCATTATGACCCTGACCATGTTTGTGAATTGTAGAATCATTCTCAAGTGAATAAACATTTCAGATTAGCACATTATTCACATAAAGCTAAGTTTTGAAAAAGATTTTTAGGAAAGAATTAGTGGAAGACATCATAGTGTTTTGATTAAAGTGAAGGTTCTTTGAGCTTTACAGTCACGGAATCTCACATATGGAAATTGCAGTTGGTCCTAATCTGCTTTCAGAAGACTGGTGCAAATATTAAAAAGTAATGAAGTAACAAGATTGTTTGTTAATGCCACATAAAAGTGCTAATTATGCTTCATTTCCTGCCTACAGCTAAACCCAAGAGACATTGCCTAAGAAATTGTTAAATAAGTTGCCTCACTTGAAATGGGAATAGAGCTGCAGTGCTTGATGGATTTCTGTTTAAGGAGTTGTGTGCCACACAGGGTCTTTCAAAGCGTGGCAAATGAAGGACAACTGCCAAGAAACTTGTTTAGTTCACAGGAAGTTTATTATTATCCCATTTTTGATTCCAGCTACCTCACTGAAGAGGAAAGGGCTTCATTCTTAATTGCCCTTTTGCTGCAAATTCAGTATGTAGTATTGTATGACACTGCAATTACATGTAAATTGTTTTATCAGGGCTTTAAAATTTCAGGACCATAATGATTTTTTTTTCCTCCAGAAAGTATACTTGAAATACACCCCTCTACATCACAATGGCTGTGAATATTTCTGAAATGTTTTACTTTGCATCTCTAACATCTGTTTCTACTGTGTTAGGGACAGATGCAATGTGAAAGAGTCTGCAGAAATCTCATGATGATAATTGAAGCCTTGGGGGGAAAATTATTTTAGCTTTTGCTGTTTTTCTACTGTAAATCTACCCTTCCTTTCTAGGGTAAAATATGAAATTTAAAAATGCTATTGCACTTGATCCTTATTCTGAGCATATATATATATTGAATGTATAACAGTTGAGTTAATAGTTAAACCTCTCATCTGTAATAATTCAAAAGCCAATGTTATCTTTTCTCAAAGATACAACATAAGCTGAATGTTATAATCTGCAGAGGTTTTCATATTCCACTTAGATGATGGTTGTGGTGAGAAGGAAATCTGAATAACATTTGCAGTTGGGGATATCACAATGGCTCTTCTATGTGATTTTGTTTGAATGCAACTTCTTGACTAAACATAGGAGAAAGAACTCTACAGTACTTAGAGGGAAAGTAATAGAGAACAGTACAGACAACAGTACATAGAATAGCACAGTATTCATCATTATGTGATAGTCTGGACACATGTACTTCTGGTGCTGACTTTATAATTAAACAATCTCCAGGAAAATTTCATCACATACCTCATTTGTTTGAAGAGTGGGTTGCCTTTTGAGACTGGAAGCATCCCTATGGAGCTGGGCTATCATGGGATGTGGAGGAAAGGTCCTTGTAACCTCCTGTAATTCAAGCCTCGTGGGTGGGCAGGAAGGGTGCAGCATCTCTCACCAGATGTGATGTGGGTACAGTTCATTGTTTTGAGCTTAGATAGTTCAGTGT
Source organism: Molothrus ater (assembly GCF_012460135.2). NCBI lineage: Eukaryota > Metazoa > Chordata > Aves > Passeriformes > Icteridae > Molothrus > Molothrus ater. The sequence continues at coordinate 9,367,079 of NC_050491.2, forward strand.
GCTGGTGAGTTTGCCAGGTGGGATTGTTCTTTGGATGGCTGAGCTCCTGCCTTGCTGCTGAGCCATCCAGGGGTGACTGCAGGGTGGAAGTGCTGCAGAGTGGGAAATGCTGCTCAGTTCTTGGGGAGGACTGTGCCAGCTGTGCAGAGACAAACAAGAAAGGGCTCCAGTGCCTTGGGATAAATGGCAAATTCTCCTGCATCTGGCAAAGCCAAATGCAGTGTAAGCATAGTGCAGGAAGCTCAGATGAAATAAAAGGCTTGTGTCAATAGGAAACTACTAAAATCTTCACAGTACTCTGCATAGGAATAAGGTGTCTCATGCATTATGTGGAAATGTTGTTTCTAATTAACAAAAAACCAAATTTAGTACAGAAAGTAACAAAGTTGATCTTGTGCTGAGGGTAGATGCAGCATTATACAGTCTATACACTGGTCCAAGAAAAAGCAGGGAATTAAATTAGTACCTGAAAAACATTTTTATCCTGTGATTTGTGTAAATATATTATGTTCTATTGTTGATCTTTAAATAATTCCTATTATTCAAATATATTTGGCTTTAAAAAATAATTTATGCCTAGAGTTAGCCATGAGACTGCACAAGTGACCTATTACTAGTAGAAGTTTCTTTTTAAGGAATAATCAACACTCAGGCTGTGACATTATGCATTGTCTTTAGCACATTTATAATGGTATGAGTTCCTGATTAGCTATTGAGTGACTATAAGGACTCAAAATATATGGCCATTTTTACATGGAGGAGGCAATAATGCCTACTATGGGAAGGGCAATAAAACACATTTATTGGCTGCTTGATGAAGACTGCATTGAATAAAAACATGTGGATTCCCTCCTAGCTTCACCTCTGCAAATTGTTAACTACACAATTGCTGAGGATGTGAAAAAGGGAAACAATGAGCTCTCAGAAAACCAAAAAGGAAAAAGTGCGTGATTCCAAAGTCATAAATATCTGTTATGGCAAAGTGTTTGAAGTAGAAAGTAAAGCCTCCATGGGCCTATTGCTCTAACAAAGCTAATTTGTTAATAATAATGTCCCATGTTTCTTTTAATTTATCTGTGGATACACAGTAAAACCAGATTTTCATAGGAGCTAGGCAAAGAAATTCTGAGTTTACAGAATTTGTTTACTTCATTGGTTTATTTATAGTTTCCATTCAGAATGCTATATTGTGTTGAGAAATACGTCTGTTTTGGGAGATTTAGCATAACCAAATTTTTTATAAAATCCTTATTGGTTTAGGGAATTGTTGAGCTGTAGAATCTTCTATATGCACAATAGCGTATAAAGTGTTTTATTTTAAGCTAAGCAAAGGCACATAAAGGATATGATTTTACTGCCATTTTATCATTTGTTTAACTTTTAACCATATTTGAATGAATTTTGCTTTTAAATTGTGACCATGAAGTAGTAAAATGGAATGGTGATACAATGCATTTCTTACCTCTCCTCTATACTCTGATATTGTTTTCATTTGCTATTAGCTTCATTATATTTGATATAATAGGAATGCATTTATATTGTACTCAAGAGTCTAGTTGTATTGCACAGTAAACACTGCCTAAGAAATCATTTGAGAATACTTGCTGATCATGAAATAATTGTGTATAAGCTGCTTCAGCTCTCCTACTTGAAATCCTCTTTGTTGTGAAATGAAATACAAGTTTGTTTTTCAATGTATTTTCCTTACAATGTCTTGCAAGCAGCACTTCTCTGGCACTTATAATATCATTACTGCATGACAATGCAGTGGTTACAGTATTTCCTCAAACTGCACCTATAACCTGGATATAAATTGACAGACATGGTATGTGACAAATAGACTATATATTGAGCTCATTCACCTTTGGCTCTTTATAAAAAGCAAAGGCTTTCAATCTCAAAAGTGGCTGTAAGTAGTTTATTTACACTCTTGTTTGCAGTGACAGCCTTCGCCAGAAGACCGAGAAATAATTTTTATACTAAGCATAGTTTGGAAAGGATTGTAAACTCTGAATAGATTTATAAATCTAGATTTTAACCTTTTCAATATTCTGCTTTTTGGTTGGTTGCCTGAGCTACCTCTTCCCAGGTTACTGATGCTGTTAATAGGAGAGAATAGGAATGGCTAATGAATCAAACTGCAGGACACTGAAAAGGTCAGAGCAGTACACTTTACTATTATCTTCTACAGAATATATGAGGCATTAAAATTCTGATTCTGTGGTCTTGTGACAAAGAATATAATGAGAACCATAAATAATAAACAGCACAACATGAATCTCTTTTTGTGATAATGATTGTAACAAGCATAAGAGCGAGAAAATTCTCAACTCATTCTCACCGTATTAAGATGATGTTTCCTTGGATGTATGTTCTACACATCTGTAATTGTAAGAAAGAAGAAATGGATTTTAAAGTATAATTGGATCCAGCAAGGATCTTAAATACACTGTTTTCCATGGACACTCTTTTAAAAGGTAACATTTTTGCATGAAAGGCAATTGTGCATAGATGTGGATACTTCCAATAACATGAATAAAAATGTGATTGAAAGAAGGTTTGTAGACCTGAAATAAAGCCATTACCACCCCTTTGTAAAACTGTCCACAGACCCAGATAATTAGATGCTATTGACACATTGTCTGTATCTGGCTTAGGTTTTATACCTGCAGGTAGTACAGATATTATTTTTGATGTTCACAAGGATTCCCAAAACTCTTTTGCTCTGGAGATGCAGGAAGGGTTTATCCCACTGTGGCCAAGTCTCCTTACAAGGTGAACTTGTGACCTGATTTGCTAAATGTCTCTGTTTAAGGCACTGCTGTTTTTTGGAATAATTTCCCTCTTCACAATGTAGAACAAGAAGTTCATCTGCCAATATCCAGATGTCCTTTCAAAATCTCTTTCTGCTATTTGTTAAGATTGGTATAACTATGCAGGAATAGCTTATTAAAGAAAAAAATTCATCCTAAGGAATCCTATGATTGAGTTACTGAAAACTGTAAGGAAATCAAGATAAATTGTCTAGACTTCAGTTCAGCATCCTCTAATTGCTGATTTCTCTTACAGTGCTCCCAAAAAATTCTGCTTGTTTTCATCCAGATGTTACCAAAACTATTTGAGATTAACATTTAGGTTTTACTGTTGATAAAAAATGTTGAATTTTTGATATTTTAGTGAATGATATACATGAACCCAAAACACAATGATGTTAGATGAAAAAGAATTCCTTCAGGTGGAAGTTAATCCAGGGGGCACTAGAAAAACAACTTCTCTAACTGCCAATGAGATAAGAAATAACTTTCCATACTTAAATACTGTCTCAGTGGTAGAAACTGGGTAGTGCTACCACATTGTATAAAAATCAGAAGCTTTTCTTTAAAATTCTGAGAAATCTACAGGTAGAGGGTCAAGACCTGAAAATCAGCTTTATACCATCAGTATTTTCTTCACACCTCCAGTTGTATTTTAGGCATCTCCAAGACTCTTGGCTGTCTGTAACAGGATTATAAGCTGTGTTTCTCACAGACCTGCCACAGAATCCAATACACACAACTATACTAATCTAAATCTGTTCTCCCTACACCACTGGTGCTCTTGCAGATTGGTTTTGCAGATCAGATTCCTCCTGTAGCTTCTATCTGGCATCAGAAAGGATTCCTGAGGTCACTTGGTATTTTCCTCTTGGAGCTTTGAAATAATTATTCATTATTTCAGGATTTTACTGCTCCTGTTATGGACTCACTCATGTTAGATACTCTGATGTCATCTAAATCTGCCTCTTGTGAGAAGCCTGTCAGGAAGCTGGACCCAGTTCTCCATCCCAAGGCACCCTGAATCCAGCCATGAGGGTGGTGTGGGACATGAGTCACTTTGGTGTGATAAAATTTCTAAATCCTCATGAAGGGGAGTAAATACACACTATTAGAAAATGAAATATCTGACTTTGAGAGTATTGGATTGAGAACTTTCCTGAAAAGCATCTGAGTATTTGGTTCATAGTGATTATCCATGGCCTCTCAACTGAAATGAACTCCAAAGATGTTGCTGAGTTCTTTTGAGGTTTGAGGTGAAATTCCAGCTGGAAACCTTACATGTGCATATTTACTCTAGCTTAATAATACTGAAGCAGTTAAAATTTCCATCATTGTCAAAATAATGCATTTTTCTTGCAAAGAGTGTAATAGAGAAAGGGCCAATTAAATTTTTCTGTATTATTTTGTATACTATGTAGGTCTCAAAATGCTTCTAAAAAACACAGACTCTGGCATAATTGTGCTTCCTGAAAGATTAAGTCTGAAAAATGAAAGGTCTGCTAACAGATGTGGCTCTGCTGTAAGTGTGCTGCTTTGAGACAGTGCACAAGCTTCAATTTCTGAGTGTTGCTAGGGAACAGTGAGAATGGAAAGAGTGTGGTTCTGTGTGATTGGCGTTTTCTAATTAGTAAATAATAAATGTTTAAAAAAAGTTAAACTGTCCATATTAGAATTGCTTTGGAACTGTGATTGGGTGGAAGTGGGCTGTCAGTCAGCAGATATCCTGTATTCCCTTGAACCTCTCCTGTAATTAGGCCAAGAAGGTCAAAGAACAGAAAGACTGAGCTCTGTTATACTGGGCTGACTGAGTCAAGGCTAAGAAGTTTCTAGTTAAATCAATAGCAACTACTTCAGCAGCCAAATAGCTCCAGGCATCCCTTTACACTGATAATTATATTTGTTAGCTGCTTTCTTCTTGCTCTTACTGGGATCTGTCTGGCTCATTTGGAACCAGGGGGAAGCTGCTGGTGAGAGGTGGCATGAAAAGCTTTAGGGAGAGCATTTTATACATAATGGCCTGTCCTTGGTGAATCCATTGTGAAGGCAGAAGTAAAAGATCACATTGCTGCCACCTAGCAGAGGGAGAAACTTTGGAAAGGGAGAGATAAGGAAGTGATCTAGAGAAGAACACCAAGGGACAGGATTGGAGAGATTTCCTGCCTCACTCCTAGGTGTGCTGGGGCCTGCAGTAAGAAGAATTTGATTTTCAACCATTTAAATATACAGGACCTCTTGTAGTACCTTAAATGAATACAGGTCATGTTGCAGAATATTATATTTCCTGTCTGAATAGCATAAAATCCCTGGATAGGCTTTTAGTTCCAAAGAACACGAAGGGAGCGTTATTAAAATGAAAATTAGAGAAGAAATATTGTCTGAGGTTCAGCTGTTCATTGTTCACTGCATTAAGTATAAAGTAGTCTTGCCAAGGCATATTTTAACTTCCAATGAGTTGTGACCATGTTTCTGGTGCTGAATACTGTCAAAACTCACAAATAAATAGCATTTTTCTTTTTTCTTTCTAAGTCTCAAATCCTATGTAACTGGCTGCTGTTGTTTTTCTGGTCAGAACACTTAAGAAAATAGTAAAATATCTCATCCAGACATGGGAACTCTTTCATTTCCTTCCATTTAGTGGCTGCAATACACAGCAACATGTGGGGGGTTCTCCAGGAGCCTGAAAGCATCCGTGTCTTTCTTTTCTGTAACCCCTTTCTGTGATGCCAATTGTAATCACCTTTTCAACTTGCAAGAAGGTTTAATATAACAGAAGAAAGCAACCGAAAGTGTTCAGATGGTTAGTTAAATGAGGGAGGAACCAGGATGGCTGTTTCCTGTTTCCTTTAGAGAATGCTTATGTGATCTGCAAAGTGATTTTAATACATTAAAAAATTTCAGTAATATTTTTTTTTCTTAGACAATCAAATAAACATCTTGGAAGATGAAATGTGATATACTGCCTGTAATTCAAGATGCAAGAAAATATGGTGAGGCCCAAAATTAAGAGAGTGATAGAAGTCCACCCAGAAGAAGCACCCTGATTCTTGCTATCACCTTTGTTTAGTAAAAATGCCTTTAATCATCACTGGTAAACAACTATTTCCTCATTTGTGAAGGACTGAAGAACTGTCTTGCTGCCTCTGTATTTAGCTTGTCATTTGATATAAAATTGTTTTATTTATTTAACTTTGGAAAAAATGGATTTATTTAATGTGCTTTTTGCTGCACAACAGAGAAATTCTTCCTCAGTTCTGAAGTGCCATTGTAGGTCCAATGTCAGTTGAAGGCTGCTGTTTTGCCTTGAAATTGTTTGCTATTATATGGAAATAGATTGTTGTTATTTTTGTGCATTTTATTTATTTATGCAAAGAAACAAAGCGTTCAGTACAAACCAGCACGTAAAATTCAAACTGCTCTAAAAGAGACATACAGCAAAGGACAAGAAGCAGATTATAGATTATTTACTTGAGTGGTCTAAATTTTGAAATGGTGTTTGAAGATGGTAAATATGCACATGCAAAGCCCAACATTTGCATCAGCATTTTGAAAGTGATTAATTACATGCCTGAGTGCCAGCTGAAAAGCATGAGAACCTTCCTTTACTGCAATGCTGCTTCTGTGTGTAGCTGGAGCAGGTCTGTCTGAAATGGAGAGACCATTGACTTCCTGTATTAGCAGCTCTGTGCAAATTCATATTAATGAGTTAATAATGCAGTGACAGATTTAATTGTTTTTCACCTTGCTACAGTCAGCTCCAGCCCATTTTCTAAATGTTTTCTAATTTGGAGGGATAGAGATTCACCAGATCTTATTTAAAGAAATTAATGCTCAGACTTTGACTTCAAGGCCTTTAAATAAGGACATTGTGTTCTTCTGAAGAAACAATAATTTCCCTGTACATTTCATAAATGCCTCTTCCCAGTCAGTGTTCTGCACTTTACTACATTATTCATAATTAAGAAATAAATTACAGTGTAATAGAAACATAAATATGAACTTGCTCTTAGTAGTGAAACCAATTAAAGCATATGAGTGAAGTGTAAGATGGATTCCAAAGGGCAGAAAACCATACCTTAATAATGGGATCAGCAAAGAGGTCTTCCTTCTGCACTCTTGAGATGGGATTGCTGTTCCACCAAAACTAGGAGCAAAATTGTCAGGAGAAGGCTTAAATATGACAGTTTTCATCCCTTGGAAATGCTCTGAGGAAGAGAAAGCTCTGAAATGCTTATTCAGAATCAGCCTGTTGTCCATTGGAATAGATCTCAGAAAGGGTGAAAAAGCCAGAATGTCCCAGCTGAAGAGCTGATGAAGGTGAATTGGTTTTTATTTCACTCTTACCTTTTCCATTTCTTTTTTATTTCCTTTCCAAGTGTTTGGGATAAAGTTGACATTGTTAGACCTCAGCAGTGAGAGATCTGAATACAAACAAATCTAGAACTGGATATTTGGAAAGAACCTAATGGAATCTTTTTACCTTCTGCTTTTCACTCTTGTGCTAGTCTGATTATCTAGGCAGGATACATATTAATTGGCATTTAAATCAAGTGGTTCTCACAGCCTTGGTAACAATACATGAATGTTTACTGTCCCCAGTTAAGGAATTTTTCCCCCTGCACAGTGAGTAAATGCTAAAAGGAATTGGCTGTCAAAAAGCCCCGGATTTTAATAAGTAGTGGAAGATTCAGCATGGCTCAAATTTCATTTTCCTGCTGCTGAAAGTGGATTGGTCATGATTCATGGCTGGAATCTCTGTGTAACACATCACAAGTGCTCAGAAGTTGTGAAAGTGAATTGCTTTTGACTTTTCAGACACATTTCCCCCCTTCCATCCCCTCTCCTGTGCAGTGGTGCCATGTGCCTGCAGCGGAGGAGTGCAGCTCAGAAATGCAGAGACCTCGAGCTCTGCAGCACAGAGCAGATGGGCTCAGCCACGCTGGGAGCTGAGGGTGCCTGATGTGAGCTGGCACAGCACCCTCCAGTCTGTGGGGTCTGCACTGGGCTCATCCAACCCTGCTTCTACAGCAGCCAAGCACTAAAGCTCCAATAGGCTGGGGCACTTAAAAGTGCCAAGGATTTCAGCGTGGACTAGACCTGAATCAGAGGCTGTGGTTAAACCATCTCCCAGGGATGGCATGGGTGTTTGGAAACAATTTAATCCAATGCCAAAAATCTCAGGTATATGATTTGCTTTTCCTCTTCACTCTATCACATCTGCATAGAAATAAAATGTGTACACACCAAGAAATCAGAAAACCTTTCATAAATTAACTGAAGTGCTGCTCTTTTTTTTCCCTGTTCTTGTCTTTTTTTCTTCATGAAAGATCTATTAACCAATCTGTAGGAAACACTGGGAGAAATTGTAAAGAATTCTAATTATGTAAATGTAAATTTCATGAGGAAAGAATAAGAAAAGCTGTATTAGGTAACTTGGATGAAACTGCTTTGAAACATTTACTTGTGTCATCAAATTAACTTCTGTCTTATATTTAGTATAAAGCTTACAACGTTTAAACAAACAATAACTTTATTCAGCAAAAACTAATTATATTTGTTTAGCCTAGCTAAAATGCAGATATGTGTTTTGGCTAATTTACAGGAAAGTTTACAAGTGCCAATGTAATGTATTTATTATTCATTGTAATACAGAGCTTGTCTGGGCTGTGGTCTAGGTATTAACTTAGAAAACTTCCTGTCTTCAGAAGACAGGAAAAAAATATTCTGGAAGGCTTGCAGAAAATTTTTGGTACAAACTAATCTCTTTTGAGTATCAATCCATGAAGGGCTGTTCATAAATATTGTTCATATTTAATGCAATATGGTAATGGAATCAAAATATGGCATGCCATCCTGGGAGCAATTGCCCATGTAACACAGATGATGAAGTATTAAAAGTGTGGTGGCTTTTGTGCCAAAATAAGGGCTCAGTTATTTTAGGAGGGAGTTCTAAAATTTTAATAATGTAAATTCTATTAATATTTAGACTTTGCATGTCAGGCTATGATTGCAGATCCCACAGACCAGCCAGTGCTTGAGGCAGACTTGGCAGGAAAGTGCATTTGCTGAAGTCCGAAGTCTTTGCTGGATCTCTGGAAGAATGGCCTGGTTTTGTTCTGTAACATCATTGAGCACTTGCATTCTTCTTCATGTCTCTTTGTCTTCTACCTTTCTACTCCAAGTATGAGTTGATTTTTTTTTTCTTAAACCTTCCAAAGACATTGAGGTGGGAAAACTTGGGCAAAACTCACGGAGTAGTTCAGACCAGGAAACAGCTTCTCTGACCAGTTTGAACAAGGATAATCTACACAGGATTTGGGTCCTTTGCTCAAAACTCTCATTGAAGGTTATCCCAAACTGCTTCTTGCTCTTCCACATTCCACCACAGCCCAGCCAGCCCATGCTTTCTTTGCCATAGAATGCCACAAATCAACCCTCTCATTTTAGACATTTATATTTGGGATAAATCTCAGGGGCAGAGACCAAAATGAAAGAACAAATGGAGTAGGGTCCTGTTTGGCCAGTCTTTCTGCTTGTGGCTACCTGGGTCATACACAGCATTGTTGCCAGGAGAGTTCCTTGAATAAGACAGGAGCAGTTTGCTGCCTATTTTCTACTTTTAATGCCTACCAGGACAAGCTGTGGGGATGCTGTGGAAAGTAGTTAAAAAGGTAGGTTGTCAAGCTGAGACTTTGCCACTGATCCAACAGAAAAATCTCTTTGAGTTGCAGGAATAATGGTGTAAACACACCTGCAGAAACAAGAGTGAAAAAGTTTTTGAATCCATATATAGTAAACTTAAATGCTGTGCAATGACCTTAATGTTTAATAAGATTTTATTTTTAATAAGCTTTTAAATATTTTTGCCTCAGCTCTCTTTACAGCTCAAGTCTTATTTACTGAGATCATTATTTGCAGTATTATAGAATCAGATCCTCCAAAAAATGGGAATACCTTTCATTGTCAGTATTGTCTGATCTTTATAATTCTGATAAGCCAGAGATGTCACAGGTAATGACATCTTGCAGTAATGTGAGGTCAACCTAATTTTGTGTTGATGTGGTATATTAAAGAACTGGTCTGGGAGAGTTTTTGTTTGCGTGTGTGTGTTGGCCCCAGTCCAGGCACACTCAGAGCCTCAGGTGTGCTCCTGTCCTTCCTCAGTGTGGCTGCATCAGGGTAACAAGAGCTGCACAACTGACCTCAGTTTGGCTGTGCTTCATGAAGCTGATTCCATCACCTTCTGCCTCTTGGCAACTGCCAGTTCATTGTCCAAATATTTAGAAAAACAGAGAAAAGGAAAATATTCTATCACTATATATCTTTAATAGCTGCAGTTTTAAATATCTAGTTTGAAAAAAATCCTGATAATAATTCTTCAAATCTCATCACTAACAATCTCTTTCTTTGTATTACTATTGTATTGGGGAAATTGTGAGCAATATTTACCATGTGTTACAATTAGTATAAACCTACTAAAATTATTTAGAGCTAAGGTGAATTCTGAGATTGGAGTAAAAAAAAAAAAAAGGAAAAAATGTGCTCCTAGATGCTATTAGGATATAGGGACTTCTGTAATCTTGCAGTTAATGTTCAATAAAATATAGATCCAAAATAAATTTGAAAATAATCTTAATAACTTCTGCACTTCTGCATCTGTGTGTAACAATAGTAGCAGAAGTGGGGGCTGGTCTCTCTGCTGCACTACATACAGGGTAATAAATGCAAGAGATAAACTGTAGGAAATGAAACATATGCAGGAGGACCTGATTTACTGAAAGGCTCACAAGAGGCTGAATGTCCTAGCAGAACCCATGGTTTTCATGAGGCTTAAAATTTCCCAGGAATTAAGACTTTTTTTCTCTTAGTTTTACATTTTCAGGGAGACTGTTCTCAGTGAGTGCACTGTTATTTATCAAACCAAACTGATTGGGCAGGCAGCTGCATGGTGCAGTGTGGCTTGGCAGGAGAAGCAGCCACAGCACTGCGTGTAGAGTCAGCTCCAGGGGTCTGAAGAGATTCACCAGACAGGAAAGAATCTCTTAGCAGGGATTTTATTTTGCTCTGATTCACATTGGTCAAGGGTCCATTAAGCTATTGCAGACAGACTATTTTGCCTTAGTTGTATTTCTTATTACTCTCTTTGGCCAACAAGATTTTTTGCTGTCTCTCTAGTCTCATACATTTAGTAGACCACATCTAATATTAAATAATTTCAAAATGCAGGAAGGGTTTATCACAATTAATTAAATATCACATAATTAAATTTCATGGAATGTATATGAAATGCCAACTTAAACTGTCCAATATTGTTTAGAAAGAAGCCACATTTGATAGCACGATGATATCACTACATGGATCTGACCTTTTCCCTTCAAAATAAATAATTATTATATATTTACTTTGATATTGAGTTTAAAGTTTGTCTTTTATGGTTGTTCTGTAGGTCAGAATCAAAAATTGTGGTCTGGTCTAAAACACTTTTGGAAAGTGAAGAATATTAAAATAATATTTTATTGTATTATGTGATATTTAAGGAGACTTCTGAAATTGTTTTGGGGTTGTTTATCTTGTTTAAAAGTATATATTATCATTACAGAAGAAAATCAAGCAAGCTGGACTGAATAAAGGAGGAAGAGATATATGAATTTCACAACCTAGTAATTTCTTTTCAAGTTATATTCATAGTATCATTTTGTCTGTAAATTTTTCTATGATAGATTTGCTTTCAAAAAGAAATTATATCCTACTGTCACCTTAGAATTATACCTTCCACCTATTTGTGATGACTGTCATTCCCATGCATGCAGTTTCTGTACAACAAAAAAAAATACATTTCAGAAAAAGAGCAATTTTAGAGATTCCAGAGATTTCAGGGATACATGTTTTCATGGTTTGTTTTCATTTATTGGTGGCTTAAGACTTACAGTTTCTTTTGAGAGTTTCATATGTACCAAAAACGAGAGTCCAAGAGCGATACCCAGATCAAAGCAAATTACCCAGAGTTTTGGCAGTAGACATTTCCCAAGCAGCTCATGAGATAAAAAGGGCCAAGAGAAAGGCTGACAGAGCTAAGGTCATATTTCCTGTGCTGTCTTACAGCAGCACATGTGTGCAGGGCTGCTGGGGCAGGACGCTGGTTTCAGACCATGGTGGGGCTGTGGTTCTGTCCTTCCACACTGGGCAGAGCCTTTTATTGCACAGCTGCAGGAACTTCTTTTCTAGCAGGGTGAGTTTGGGATGTTGGCTGAGAGCACCAAATGATTGCTTTTGTAAGAAGTGTGAAGTGATTGGAAACCCTAATGTGATATTTGCCTTCATTAATTGATGCTCTCACTACAATGCTTTATGTCATGTGTTGCAGAGCAGACTTTCCTCTCTGCTTTCTATAATTAAGTTTCCAACAGTCTATAGAAACACAATAAATTTCTTTAGAAATAAAAGCTAAGCCTGGCAAGCTCAAGAACAGCAGAGTAGTTCTTCTTTAATATTCCTTCTAATTTTGCTCAAAGTGTAGAGCAGGTCAAGAGCAAGTTCAATTCACAAATTATTCTGCTGGATGAAATGGAAAGTTGCAAGCCAATGAAAATAAATCCAAGATAAAACATTTTTCTGACTTTAAATTAATGTGCAGTTCTCTGATAGAGAAAAGTTAAAATTCATCTAATTCATTAGTACAGTAACTTAATTAGAACAGCATAGTTGAAGGTGGAAATGAGTATTTTCAGAAATGCTCAGACATTCTTTAATATGTAAAGTTATTGTTATCATTAGTGGCACATCTCAGCAGAAGCTCCATCTTTTCCCCCAGTAGATAAGGGTTCTCCAGGAGAGAAATATTGCTGTAGCCATTGTGCTTTCAGTGAAGGAGATTAGGTCCAATTTGCTAGAGTTTTATTGTAATAAAGCTTATAATTTACTGACAAACTGGCTTGCTTTCAAAACAGTCTTTTATTGGCATGACATGCTTTCTCCATCAGAAACTCTGATTTGCAATTTAGGTGTTGATGACTACAGATGTGAACCTTTGTAGGTGGGCAGAAAACCAAGAAAAAAGTGACAAAGCAATCAAAAAAGTTTGATAAATGTAGCACTAGATGAAAGATGGGCCTGCTTTGCTGTGCTGTTAGAAGTTAGGTGCAAATTAGAAAACTCTGTTGCTCCTCACAGCTGAGTCATTAGAAAAATGTGATTATTTTGTTATGTTGATAATATTCCTTGTAACATACCATAGATAGGAACTTCTTCAAGCTTTTTGCAAAATTTGTTGAATTCTCCCCATGAAAAGACTTCTGAATCTTTCAGGTGTTGCAGTTTGTCTTGTGATAGGAACTACTTGCTATTAGCTGAGCAAGGGCTGAATTTACATCAGTGAAAAGATTATAGTGTTAATCAAAACTTTTGCTGAATCCTTGAAAGTTAATACAGATCTGGACCTAGAGATCTCTTTCTTCAGCTTCATTTGTTTTGCTTTTTAGAATTTTCTTTCTCAAGATTACTTCCAAAATTTAACAAGTTGCTTTGCAGCTTCAGACAAATAATTTAAATTACTGAATCCAACAAGCGCTTGGAACAAGTGCTGCACTTTGACATGTTGTTTTTCACTACTTAATTCCTGTTTTATATTCCAGTTTTATTTAATAAAACTTAATTCCAGTTTTATGTTGCTGAAACTCATGGTCAGAAATTCAGTTCCCCTGGGATATTTGGTGTTATGATTTATGTATCATTTTTTTCTTACGTTAGTATTATAACATAAGATTGGAAAACAGAATATTACAATTGCAAGGATTAGTGCATTATGATTTTTATTAGGAAAATGGTTCCAAATCCTTGTTATAATTATACATGAAATAACATACTAGGGTTTTCTTAATGCTTATCCTGTCCTATGAATAGAGAAGGTGAAAATAGGGCAAATACCTCAGGGTTACCCAGAATCTGTTGGTGAGGAGTGTGATCAAGACCTCTTTATGAAAGGAGAGGGACTCTCATGCTCTCCTGGGGAGAATTTTTATTTTAAGCCTGTGTCTTTAGACCATCTCCAAATTTTCTACTTTTTTGCTTCTGCTAATAGACTATCATCCAACAAGTAATCCAAGAAATTTACTTTCCTGTGAAAATGCTATCTCTATGATTTTTTTTTCTACGGGTCAGTTTTTATTGTTATGTATTTTGTCAGTAATGGTAGGGCTCAGTGTAAGGGGGAAAAAAGTAAATATTGGGATTTGGAATTTCCTTAGTTAGATTTAAGTAAACATCACTTCAGTTTATGCAGGTTTTTATATATTATAAGCAAAGTAAGTGGCAAATTTTAAACATTCTTCTTTTGTTGTATCAATTTAGTTTGCTGAAGATTGCCTAAGGTGAGAGTCTGTTGGCTAAGGCCTTCCTTAGCATAATAAATAAGCATAGTTTTAAATATCTGATACAATTATACCAACCTCCCCCTTCCTTGCTGTTTTTCTCTGAACACACCCTGATCATGCATGAAAAGAACTTAATGTAAGAATATAATGAATCTTTTCACTTGTAATTACAAACTTTGCACCCTCAAGGACAAGCACCTCCCAATTATCTCATTTTGTGCTTCATCCATTATGCAAGTCTGTCAAAAAAGTACTGTCTTTTTCCAAGGCACCTGATTAACATCGACCAGTTTTTCTTCAGATTCTGCTCAAATTAATGTAGTGAGATTAACACCACAATTATTTGTAGTGGGTAGAGTCTCTTGTTTAATTAAAATAAAATAAGGCTGGTTATAAAGAGCAACTTGTTTGCTCTTATTTGTCCAAGTAGAACTGGTTCTGCAGTTTAATTTATGCAGGAATCATTTTATTCCCCTTCCCAACAAGATAAAATTTTCATTTTCTTGTTAGTATATCTTATTCATTTTAAATTACTAAAGAGATGGTGATTTTGTTGAGCAAACTTTGCATGAGGGAGGGAATTTGCTGGTGTGACATGGTGGTAAAAGCTTGAAATTGCCCTAAATATTTGTGCTAGCAGCCTGCAGTGCTAATTATTTCTTTAATTACAATGTGTCTAATTATATTCCACATTTGTATACATACCCAAAAAGGATCAAATAATGAAAAAAATGTTTTTTAATTAGAATTCAATTTCTTGTGTGATATCAAAAATGATATTAGCATTTCTAGAGAGAGAGATTGTATTCAGCTGCCCAAAGCAGTGGTCAGAAAATCTGCATCTCAATTGATATAATTTCAAATATATGTTAAATATATACATAACAAGGTTCATAGATCAGTAGTCCTTGGGGGCATTTAAGACACACTTGGTATGATTTTTCTGCAAGGAACACAGCATTTTAATCAGTAATTTAAAAGTACGAGTGTAAAGGAACAAGGAAAGGTTTGTTATATGGATGAAAATAATTCTGGACATTTTTTTTAGTTGACTCTATAACTAATTGATAAGTTTTTAATTGTAACACCATGGAGCTTTTACAGTACTGCTGCTTTCAAGCAAGGGAATCTCCAAGGCAAGACTTGGTATTTCTTTGTGTCAAGATGATATAACTTTGCCTCAGGCACAGCCACAGGCTGGAAACACTTTGAATGGATAAAAAAGGAGACAGATGGACATCTGTAAGTTCATTACCATTCCAAATCTGCGCATGGCTCTTTATTAGAAACTGATGCAAAAAAATACATGAGAATACAATTGTGGTAATGGATTTTAAATATAGGTGTGTGAAGCAAGGTATAATGATTTTAGAAGAGTTCCTCTCATTACAGAATTATTCTTTTTTTTAACTACATATTTTCAGAAATAAACCCCAAAAGACCTTGGGGTTTAATGAGAAAAGAAAAACGATATTTTTCTTAATTTCAATACTGAGGCTGAATTTAATACACCCATTCAAACAGGTCTATTTTGTTAAGGCTTATATTCTATTATGTTTTATGTTCTATTAATAAGTATTTTCAATATTTAATGTGCAACAAGCATTAAATATTTCTGCTACACTGCTAAAAATTAAGTTAGGGATTAAGTAATCCAAGTTTCTTGGAGGCGAAACAACTAAAGTAAAAAGGAACCTAACAGGAAAGAAACCCTGAAGATTTAACCAGTGAAGTTGCTTTTAGTTTTTAATTATTTGTTAATTATTATAATACCCAAGAATCCCATGGCTGACTCGGGTCGTGTTATACCAGGCATTGTGGCCTGAAAAATTTCTCACCTTTTTCCCTGAACAGTTGCCATGTAACTGTGCATTCCCCTCTCTTTTATTCTTTTAATTTCTGCTATTGCTTTTAAGGGTTTATTTTTAACTTAGACCACTTCAGTAAAGTTAGGTGGCAGTGAGCCTGAGTTCAGAAGTGAGGGTAAATGGCCAAAATTGAAAAAATGGAAAGGAGTGGGAGCTGACTTTAAGTGATAAGGTAGCAGAGCTGGCTTAGCTACACCCAAAATGAGAGTAGGGAAAAGTGGTTTGAAAAGATGGAGTGATTACACCTGTCTCTCTTGTACTGAAGCTTGCCCTAGTGATGAATCCAGAAACAGAGTTGTTCATTCCCACATACAAGACTGGTGGAGACAGAGAACTAGAAAGGGTGGAAAGAACAGCCTTTGTGCTCCCCCAGCTTAAGAATATGTTGATAAGCTATGAAGAATTGTTACTTGATTTTGTGGGGTGTGTCTTACATTATGTGAAAGGTGCTCCATTATACTCCATTCTGGCCCCAGTCCCGTGGCTGAGAGAACAGAAAAAGTGATTTGAGTGAACATCATGTGGGCAGCCATGAGTTTTGTGGAGTGGCTGGTCAGAGACAGGGACCACACACACCTCAGATCTGCATGTGACAGCAGGGTGGTTTATTTTTCAGAGCCTTCTTACACAGGGAGTTCAAACTCCAGGTCCAAACAGCTCATTGGTCTGGCTTAACACTGCCCAGCTCCCAGGCCAGTGCGATGTCTGCAGCCCAGATGGAATAGAACTGGGTGGAGTCCCTGTCTGTATTCAAATCCATCCTATCATTGCTCAGACAGGAACATGGAACTGTGTCACTTTTGTGCTGAGAATGACACAGGAGCAGGAGGGAGACAGTATTGTAGAAGAGCAGAAGAAGGCTTTATTCAAGAGAACCGTGCAGTTTTTATAGAGTGATACAATAGATTCTATTTGATTGGCTAACTATCAAAAACTCTTTGCTCATACACCATCTTTGAGAAGAACAGAAAGATGATGTAGAAAAACACCACCTGCAGATTCTTTATACTTAACAAGTTATTACACCTTTACAATTCCCTAAAAATTCTCACAAGCCCCAGTGAGAAAAGCTTGCTGTTTCTCTCTCTCTGTCTCATGGCATCCTCAGAACTGAGCTGGGTTTCTTATTTATAGCAGAATTAATTGCCCAGTACAAGCCAGCTTGTACTGCATCAGGCAAGTGGAAGAAAGTGGACACTGAGTTAATTAGAAGAGTGGAAGAAAGAGGACACTGAGTTAATTAGAAGAGTGTTCAAACCCAAAAGCTCTCAGAGGCCATGCACTATGAGCCTGCACCTGGGAGTGCAAGGGTGCTCCTACTCTGCCAATGCTGTTTGTGCATCTGAATTCCAGCCTGGATGATGATAATAATTGAGCAAGGCTTACAAGTAGCAGCACAGAAGAAATACAGTTGTGGTTTCCAGAAGCACAATTCTGCAAACTCTCTTCAAATAAAGAAGTGTCTGTGCAGCTCATTGGAGTTTGATGTTCTTAGAGTCAACACAGAGATGATGCTGCTCATGCCATTAGTTTTGATCATCTTTAATGATTCCCCAAATAACTAAATTAAATGATTCTGGTAAGAGTTTAAGCGGTTTTCTCAGTGAAGGAAGCCTATCTATCAATGCATTATTGCCTAGATAACCTATTCATCTTGTGAATCAACAGTTTTCAGAAATACCAGCGGGTATATTTTTCTTAGAGACAGATTTACATTTATTTGGAACACAGAATCTCACTATTGTTCTCTCAGAATGATTCTAGCTTGCCTTAATATATTCTTGTTAATACAGACACTCATACTTTGAGTTTCCCAGATTTCTCAGGGACCCTGGAAACTCAAGTTTTACATCAACAGTAGAAGAATCTATGTGTATCCATGTACAGTTCATTTCTCTCTACTTGCCATTAACAGTTTAGTACCTGTATAGTTAGTGCAATGTTGACAGTTGTTATCAAACTTGTTTACTTAAAATTGTTTACTTCTCTCCAGGCTACAAAACTGTACAGCTGCACAGCTCCTCTCCTGCTCAAGACCTGCTGTGGCAGATGCAACTGGTTGATTGACAAGTTAGTGGAAGAGGAGCTAAAGAGAAGTCATGGGACTTCTCTTCAGGGAATGTGCGAGTTGCCAGTGAAAGCAGACTGAGAAAAGGAAGAAATAATTCTGTATCTGTTTAGGTACTTGACAGTTGTCCAGTATGGGCAGCTGATAACATTCCTGAAGGTAGTGTCACCTTTGGTTAAGGAAGTAGGGACTATTTGTTTTGGCTGCCCATTCCCCATCTCCCCACTCTAGGGCCAGTGGCAGGTTCATATAGTGCATTAATGGTTGATTTTGAAATGGGAGAAAAAAAATTCAAAGACAATTTTGAGAAGTTGTCTAAAAGGAAAATTTAATGTTCATTTTCTGCATGTGAATGGGGAACTCAAATGCTCAGTTTAAGTAACTGCTTCTGAAGTGTACTCTGAAATACTCTGTCATAACCGTCAGAGGAAGGGCAGAAACCCAATTGTGCTTTGAAATGACAGGAATAGATCTTTCCTCTAATGCTTATTGTCAGTTATCTACAATTTAGGCAAAAGTCAAATTGTCAGCATGATAAATGTGTTAGATTGATTCAAATAATGCTCAAAATGATTTTGTTAGTTTACTACAGACTTTTGCATTAAGTATGAGCTGGTGGCAAATTTACTCAAAACAATCACCTCTTTTGAGCGAGACTGTAACAAATTGTGACAGGTTTTTTAAATTTCTTTTGATAAAGTACTTTATTACAAATGTCTGATGAGTGAATCCAAGGAATAATCAGTTAGTTATTGCTGGCCACCTCCTCATACAAGTACTAGCTGATACCTTAGTCAGGATTTTCTGCAGTGTCATGAAGGTAACTTCTGTTTTTAAGTTTCTGCCTGAGCTTTACATCTGCTCTATCATATTTAGGAATGCTGGCTGTACTCAGAAGATGGAAAAGATGTTAGGCTACATTCTGATTGCAGACTGCAAAGAAATGAGATGATGTTGAAAGGTGGTGTTCTTTGAAGACTTAACAGCTTTACAGTTGATGTTGTTTTGGAGTAGATTTTAAGGGTTATTGTAGGCACACAGTTTGTGGTACTTGGGAGTGGGGCTGAGCCTCATCCCCAATGGGCACAGCTGTGAGAAGCAGGTGAGGAACATTGGAGGTAACGAGCCATGGAGTGCCCAGGGGCACTGACCAACCACCAAAGGGAACAGGGGGCACACAGGTGCCATGCATCAACATCAGGGGTATAAAAGGTTGGGCTGAAGATCAAGAAGGGCAGATGCTTGCAGCCTTCTGGAATTCTGTGGTGATACTCTTGAAACTGTGAAATTGTGTGGTGTGTTGTGGCCACCTCAACTGCAACATGTGCTTTGACAGACTATGAACTTTGGTGTCACTGGGGCTTTACAAGGGCTGCACGCTAGAAGGAAGTAGCATCCAGTACAGAACACATCACAACTTTTTGGGGATCTCTTTGGTGAGTGAACTTTGCATTGTTACAGCTGCTTGAATTCAAAATGGAAGGAAAGTGTAAGTTCTGATGTGATTGGCTAGTCTATGATTTCTTTAGATTTTAATCTGTGATGAATTCTAAGTGAAATTATGAATACTCTAATTATTCATTTTATGAATGGTCAGAAGGTGTTTATGGAATGTTGGAAAACTCTAGAATAATTCTAGAAGGGGAAGGGAGCAGGGTGGCTATATCAGCACTCATAAAATACTTCCCTTTGTCTTCTGTGGTTTTACACGTAAGTTTGGTAATTTGAAAGCCCAATTATTCTATTTTTGGTTTTTATGTTCATTAGCTGGTGTGTTACATCAAAAGACTGACCAGCTTGTAAAGGAGTTTCCATTTTTTTTCTGGAACAGTTCCCATGTTTAGTCCCTTCTTGGTCCCTCGGGAGAGTTGTGCCAGCAGAGAATGAGAGGCAGCACCAGGGCAGGAATGAGCAGTGAGGGGTGCAGGTGCACTGAAGAAATTGAATCTGGATGGAGCCAGACCACAGGACAGCAGAGGGAGAGGAGGCAGGAATGGGGAGCTGGAAAGGGCAGGGAGAGCCTTGGGGACTGGAGGATTTTGGCAGCAGAGAGCCCAGGGACAGAAGGAACTAGGGGCTCTCTGTTTGATGAGGAGTTCTGCACCAGTAAAGAAGGAGAGAGAAATATAACATGCAGAGGAGGCAGTAGATGGTGGAAAAAAATAAATAAGGTTAGAGAGCTGCCCTCATGATAAGAACGGTTAATCAGGAGGACATTTTCTGGTCTGAAAGCTTCATGTGATTTGCCTGAGATAAAAGCCTTGAAGTGTAGCAGCTGAGGAGGATATGCTTGGGGAATTCACAAAGAGGTTGGAGAAACTATTAGTTTGAACCATGACAGGCCTTTTCATCATTTTCATTCCTGCCATAAGCCACATTGAGGTAGTATATACACTTAGGAAACTAATTACTATAAGCCTAGCAGGCCAGACCTAGATTACTTACTGAAAACAAATCTTCTGAAGGATCAAAGTATTAAGAGATTTCAAAATGCCAGTGAATTATGATGCTTGTCAGTTTTCAATATCAAGTAATGATAAAACCAAGTGGCTGTAACAAATTATTTTGTGTCCAGTTGAATAGATAATGATGACTATCCATCCCAAACCTGCTGCTGTTTAAAGTTTAGTTGCTGCACTAATAAACCTAAGCTGTATTGACCAAGGTGCCAAGTTCAGTTTTGATCATGCTGTGTGATAATTCATCTCTGTAGTCACTTTGATTTTCATGAAAGTGAAATTAATTGAAAATTATAAATTCAGCTTTTCCAACATAAAATCCTTAATTCAGCATGGATTTGGGGACCATTTAAAAATATTGGTTTTCTAGCAGAGCTGTTTCTTCTCCTGATGAAACCCTCTTGCAATGGCCAGGTGAGTGCTAAATCATACTGTACCAGGAAAGCAAGAAGCTTTCTTTAATTTGGGTAGGCAGATTCACAGTCCCTTAGAAGTAACAGGTTAGGCTTAGTTATTCCCTGAAAGTGCAGGAAATTGTGCTGGTCTGTGTGCAAATGGAAAAGGTGGCACAACCTATTTATGATAGGTTTGTGGCAGCTATGAAAGGCAAGATCATAATCTCACTGATCCCTTAACAGCATTATAGAAATCAGTGTTAGACTGGGTCATCTTTGAACTGGAAAAGAAGATTGAGGGGGTTTGGGCGTGTTGGGATTGGTTTCTTTCTTTCTTTTCCTTACTCTGTTGCCTTTTGCCGAAATGGAAAGTTGTTGGTAACACAAAAAAGAATATCCAGTATCTGTATGTAGGTAAAGATGATAACATTATTCTTGTGTACATCTTGGCCACAGTCCCTTTGAGAAAGAGGTGTTCTCAAAGTCATTGAAGAAGAAGGAGCTGGAAATGATGTGTTTCCATTGAAAGCCTTTTCTCTTGGAAGGTAATTTCAGGCACCAAGCAGTGGGGTTATTACATTTACTATTTTTTCTGCAGTCACATTTTCCTCTGTATTATACTACAGTATGAAAAAAAAAGAAGAAAAGAAAGTGGTCTTGCATCATAGCAAGTGAACTGTGGAAACATAAAAGATACAGGAAATATGTGTCTTCTTGTTTTTGAGATTGCTTAAGGGGAATGGGGATTTCAGTATTATTTTTGTAATGGATCAAAACAGCAACAGCAAACTCCCTTCAGTCTTAGTGTTTTAAATTTGTTAGCCAAGGGAAACAATCAGAATCAGAACATGTTCTTTTGTTTGCTTTAATGAGCGACTTTAAGCTCGCTTGATATACCTGATGCGGGTTTTGGCATGTGTAATTTACAATTATATTGCAACTCTTCACAGTATGGCATCTTTCAATTTGATAGTTTCAGACCTCTGTCTGTGCATGTTATGTTATGTACCTATTTGCAGAAGGATCAGAGTATATGTTAAGACAGTTTCTAGACAGCCCAGACAGACACCAGGATAAACATAGCTGTGCTGGCCTAAACAGATTTGCAAAAGCATAAGCAGTGAAGCCTCCCTGTTTTGCTTTCTGAGTCTGGCAGGTCCATGTGTGTGAGAAGTCAGACATTCTGGCTCCTCTCTGGAGTAATTTCTGATACAGAAAGTGTCTGCTGGAGCAGTGACTGAACAATATGCTGTTTAAAAATACATAAAGTTATTATTTGTTTGAGAAAAGCTAATCATGGCATGACTTGCTGTACTAAATGTGGTCCATCTTACTCAGAATTTTACTTTTGATAGTAGCTTATGGCAAACACTGGGGAACTGCCATAGATACATGTCAAGTAGGTACATGTAAAATAAAGTTTTCATACTCTTCTTCCTGAGGTCAGATTTTCAACTGCCTTACTTAGATATCAGTTTAGAGGGTGAGATAGGAAAGAACAATAAAAAAAGAAAATTCTATGATTCAGTTCAGTACATCCCCCCTGTACACAAACAAATGTCCAATCCCAAATGTCATAGGATGGACTCCTATATTCACATCTGCAGTACCTGGTGCAGGGAGTTTCACAGTGTAATTGTCATAGTGAAGGCATTTATTCAGTGTTTTCAATTCCACCATCTTTCATTAGCTTTCCTTTTACTCTTGCTTTATGATCTGTGTGGAATGATAAAGTCAGATCTATCTTCCCTGTCATTTTAGTTTGGAATATGCCCTTTTTGTGTCCTTTGTTATTTGTCTCTTTTCCAAGACAAACTGTTTAAGTCTTGCAGTCTCTCTCTCTGTGATAGTTTCTCTATGCTTGTATTGCTTTTATTGTCCTCCTTTAGTGCAGCCTGTAGCATTCCAGAGGAGGCTGAATTAGAATGGATTGCACATCATCTATCCCTCATATCTTGCACATCTTAATGTGATATCAGCCTGAGCAGGGGCTCTCACTGAGCCTCCTGTGCTACAGCAGCCACCTCCAAACCTAGCAGGAGTGCAAGTACTTTAAATTCTTTCCTTCCCTTTGCTCTTCTACCTGTTGTCTATTCACTCTGTATGGCAAAATTCCCCCAGCTTTCTTCACAGCTTTCCCTGAATTTAATTTGTTGTTTGCAAATACTGCTGCTTTGTTGTTCACCTGCACTGCCATTAATAAATATATTAAACTTCAGATTGAATATGAAACCTTGGGGCATTTTAGTGGTCAATACATTACACTTGTCACAAATGATTAGCTTGTGAAACTGTGATGCTTTTGGATCATTAATCC
This sequence comes from Molothrus ater, assembly GCF_012460135.2. Lineage (NCBI taxonomy): Eukaryota > Metazoa > Chordata > Aves > Passeriformes > Icteridae > Molothrus > Molothrus ater. Next base: position 9,390,368 of record NC_050491.2, read on the forward strand.
TTTTTAATGTTTACCTTGTTACTGTGTTTTATTGACAACAGGCAAACAACATTTTTGGTGCTATGCAGATATTTTGCTAAATACAGGGAGAGAACTTGAGAATAGGCAGTACCTACTAATCCTTTTTGTTAAATCGCTTTTACTTGGAGCAATGTTGTTAGTTTCATCACAAAAAAATAAATTGTATTTTGTGTGCTGAAGCCAGAGTGAACATTTCACTCAAACATGGCAAACATTCAAACTGAAATCATGATTTATGACTGTACGTTAACCCTGTTTCTCCCCTTGCCTTATAAAATACCACTGATGGTATCAGAGAGCTCTAACTTCAGTGCAAGCTCTGAGTTTAGTTGTTTTGCTTTACTCTGTTTGGAAGGTTAAGCCCAAATATGAGCCTGCAGGACCCTGTTCATGGCTGCTGGAACCTAATGAGTTCTAAGTAGGTTATGGGTCTCTTAAATTAGCCAACATCTCCACAGCCTAACAATGCCACCTGTTCTAAAGATGAATTCTTCTGAATCCTGAATTCCCCTGGAACTAGCACCTATCCACACACCTCATTCCTGACAGATGGAAACTGAGGGCTCCAATTCTCTAAAAATGCACTGAGGCAAAGACACTCTGCATACAAATTGCTATAATGTCTTATGATCACCAGGAAGGATTTGTGTCTTTCTTACCCTTTAAAATTAAACTTCAACCTTTATTTGTCACGGAATGACAGGTGAAGCCTCATGTGCAATAAAAAATTCCTGCATTTCTTTTGTGCAGAGAAGGAAAATCCTCCTCCCTGATGCACATCCCCTCAGTGCAGACCCAGCATCCTTCCTGTGGCCTTGCCTTACTCCAGAAAGGTCCCTGTGCTCACCCTGGACTGTTGCTCACACACACAAGTGCTGTGTGCACTCACTGCTATTTCCAAATGTAAATTCCCAACAGCCACATCTGGAAATGGAGTGGGGAGGAAAATGAAAGTACTGGGTGTGAAGTGCTCATAGGGCAGATGATGAAGAGCCATTTGGAGAAATGCTGCATGAGGGACCTTGTCTGTCTCTTATAGTAAGGCAAGGTAAATAAGTAAACCCATGTTCTTATTGAAATGCAGCAGCCTGGTGCTCCTGGATTATCTTTTCCACGGTAAAGTGAAGAGGTGACCTGACAGGGTAAAGAAGAAATGCATGTAATTCTCTTGATGGAATTCAGAGTCCCTTTAAAAAATAAGGACTATGCTCAGCCCCTGATCCCTGGCACACAAAGTGAACCCAAGTTTTCTGTCAGCCTCACTAACAAGGCTGCTGCTGAGTGAAGCCTGGCTGACACTGCAGGGCTGGACAGATGTGGACAGATGTGTCACAGCTAAGGCTTCATGGCTTTTCTGCCCTTTTGCTTTGTACTGAAATGCAAAACACTCGTGAGTAGAGACTCTTGTTAACAGTCTCCTTGTCACCTGCTGTGTCTTCTGCAAATCAAGTTAAAGAGGAAGGTATTTCAAAACTGGTTACTTCACTTAACTGATTCTTAATGACTGTTTCAAAGATAGCAGTGTCTGAACTTGTGATATATTACAAGATTGCCATTTTTTTTTCCTCTCAGAAAGGCTAGAGGAGCAATTGCATGTCTGTATTTTTCTATGACTCAATTTAATACTGAGAACTGAACTTAAAAACCTATGTGAGATGATTGGTATCCTTTAGCTATTATCAGGTATCACTTTCTAAGCAGGTTGAATTAGGATTCAATATGCATCCACCTATCCTTATCAATCATTCAACTTTAAAATACTGGTTTCTAATGATACCTTTCTCATGTTTGTTTTCTATCATTTGGGATAGGTGAGGTTAGTGCTGTGCTCCAGGATTTTACACCTGGTGGTCACTCATTACATATCCCTTTTTAAGGCCAGTGAGTTTTCCACACCTGCTTAGTTTCTTTCTCATTAATAAGATAATGATGCATTCTGTTATGGCTCTCCCACTCCCCTAAAAACACTGTTTTGAACTGGATCATCAACTACAGTGAGCTCCATTCTAAATGAAAATTGCTTTCCTGGTGTTGAAATTCATTATCTCACTGCAGTGAAAACAAAGATAGAGGTAATTGGATAACATATATAATGTAACACCAAATAAACTGTGGTGTAAGTACACAATTCCACAATTGGGAGTCACAAGGATCTAAGTGTAACCAGGACAGAACCAGGGCAAGAAGACAAGAAACACAGGAGAAGTGAATAAAGGAATGCTGAATGATGCCTCACCTAAGATAAAAGCAGCAATACAGATTTTAATGGTGCTAGAAGGTTGCTGTTTCTCCAGGATGTCTTATTGGAAATCTTTTGTGCCAAAAGATAGTACATGGAGGACTTCTAGAACAGGGAAGGTTGTTCTGATCTTGCAGGACAAAACCAAGTCTAAGTGTTGAGTCTCAACTATTTTATGTACTTAACAGCGAATAAATCTATCTTTATCACTGCTTCTCCCAATTGTGAAAACTGGATGATAAGGATTTATAAAAGGACTTCACAATATGCAGATGAAAAATGCTATGAGAGGTTTGTTTTGTTTTTTTTTTTTTAAGGAATATACAGCCGTTTTTGAGTTCATGGATGTCCAAGTTTTATTTTCTTGTGTTTGGTCAACCACACAAGCAAGTACATAAAATTGTGGTTTAAAAAAGTTACTATGGGTTAAAAAATTATGGGTATAAAACAGTCCTAGTTCAGCTATCCCCAGCTTCTATCCAAATCTATGTGATTTCATAAACTCTTCATATGAAGTAGGATTAGATTGAAATAATGAAATACTGGGTTGAAATAATGAAAATATTAAGGATTACCTACAGCCTGGGAGTGCTTATAAGCAGTAGGTAACATTAATGCCAAAATCCCCTGAGGCAGGTGAAAATGAAATTGTAAGTGGTGTGATGAGAGTTCTGTATTGCTAATAAATTCATGTCAAGGTGTGCTCATGTTTCTGACTATGTACTACAATTTATATGTATATTTATCAGTGGCTTCAGATACAATTCATCTTTCTCAAAAGCAAAGGAAAATTTTAACAAGCATTTGTAAAAAGTGCTCAGAGGAAGGGCGAATCTTGGAAGAAAGCAGATAGGAAGTTCTCTCTTTAGCAGTACTCAGCAAGTGATTTTTTCTTTGTTAATGCAATATCCTGCCATTCAGTTTGTGCTGCAGTGTGTGAGCTGCATGGATATACTGCCAGGGCAGTGCTGGATCTTGGATCAGGTGCCACTGAACCCTGCATCATTGCTGGGTGCTCTGCATTCATGTTTTAATAATACTGGAGTTACTGGGCTATTTTGCTGGCAGAGATGCTATGAAGTGGTGCTTCAGTTCCTCCTCTCTCTTTTCTCCTTTTCTCTCACCCTGATTTTGAATCCCCTTGGTGAACTGAATCTGCAGAGAGGGGAGAAGTCAATCCAGTGTGTCTGATGAGTGCAGACAGCTCCACACTGACACTGGGATGTCTTTACATTCTGAGATGGTGAAGTGTCAGGATCTGGATCAGAAAAATCCTTTTTCTTGACTCACTCTGATGTTCCCTTTCAAAATATGACATGTGAAACTGCAGCTTCTATTTCTGAATGTTCTCCAAGGCAGGAGGAAATATGTAAAAATAGAGGAGGATAGGTACCTGTGATTTTTGCTCTGCTGCACATTTAGGCCCACGCAGATGAGTTTGCAGTGATATCTGTGCAACTGTACCCCTGGACTGGTTTCAATGAGCATAGCTCTAGGAAATCAATACAACAATCAGTATTTTTATCAGCTGAGAATATTTTTTTTCATGACTCAAGTGATATTAAGCTCAGGACTATAGAACAGCTGTGAATACATCTTGAATTGTACAGCTATAGGAATTAGTGCAGATATGTACACTAAAAGTAGTCATCCTTATAGTTTCTAATATTACAAATACTTTTATTTATTTGTTAAGAAGTAATGATGCTTTCAGAGTCTGTCCAGGGCTTGCCATTTCAGTGTCTTTCATTAAATCCTACTGCATCACTTCTTTTAAGCAAGGACAAAAATGCCAAAAAAAAATCATAAACCATAATTATTTTCCTTCAGAATGAGCCAGTTGGGATTACAGGCAGAGCACCTGCAATAAATGCATCACATCTTGTATACCAGGGAAAGCACTTTTTTTCCTTTTCCACATTTTTCAAGGAATAGCCGCATTTAAAATTCAGCAACAGCCTTTGCTAAAATCTGCACTAATAGAACTGCTCAGCTGTGTTTAACAGCTCAGCTGCACTTGTAAAACTTCAGCTCTGTCTAAGCAGGTGCTGTGGGAATCCCCAAAGCCGGGCACTGCAGAACAGAATGGGTTTTACCTTGCCCAACACCCACCACAGGGCAGCATCCCCGGGAGGGGCACAGGGGCTGTGCTGTGTTTAAATGCTGATTCCTGAGCAGGGCACAGGAGCTCTTCTGTCTCCAGATTTTGATTCCTGAGCAGGGCACAGGAGCTGTGCTGTGCCCAAATGCTGACTCTGACTTACCTTGGTGATTTATCTGAGAATAAGGGGTTTATTCTGCTTTGGGCTGTGCTGTTAAATTCTGGTCTTCCCGCCCACTGTGAAACTGTAAGAGCAAGGCTCACCAAAGAGAATAGTTGACAGCTGCTATTTTAATGTCTTCACTATGACTTTTATCTACCACTGTGACATCCTCATCATGTATTCATTGTTTACAGACTTCTAAGTTTGTAGCAAAGTCTTTGTCATATGAGAGCTGATATTCAAGGGGTCTCCAGCCACCCCCAGGAGCCTGCTGGGAGCAGTGAGGATTCCACATCTCCTGCTTTCAATAGGAGGAAAGTGCCTCATCCATACTGGTAGCAGTAAGCCATTGTTGCTGTGGCACAGCAGTTGGTGAGATAAGATAATTATAAAGCATTAACACAATGCATGGAAAATTAGTTGTAGCTCACAGAAGGAAAGAAAATTCAGCAAACTTTTCAGAGTATTAATTTTCAGCTGATCCTGTCACAACTGTGGAGAGAGAGAAAATGTTAATGAAGTGTGAATATGTCAAAAAGATATTAAAGAGGAAATGATCAATTGAACACAGTAAATATCCAAAACACAAATATTCAAATGTAACAGATATGTAAAGCAGTTTTGTTTCTGGGTGCATACATGGACATGTGAATTTCAATAGTAAGATGAAATCTAGAAGCAAGTTCTTTTGAAATTACCCATTCCCTCAAAAACTCCAGAACTTACTTATAAAATTCCATTTTATTATGTAAATATAATAAAAAAAATCAGTCCAGAAATCTTTCCATGAGACTGTATTGTATATATAGAGGGTACTTGCTTGTGGATGTAATACTTCCCACACATTGAAAGCCTCACAATGAATGAGCCTCAGAACTTGTGCTGAATTTTGGCCCATTAACACTTATTATTACAGATGTATTGTAACATTAGGAGCTCCTGCTAAGCCAGGAATTTGGGTAGAAACAGACACTATTCTGTCCAAGCACAAACCTCTGCTGCTTTGGGAAAAAAAAAAGTATATTTTTAGAATAAGAAATTCTTAGCTTTGTACTTTCAAAGACAGAATATCTTGATTTACATTCCAAAGGTTAAAATTGTGTAAAATTGGTGCTTTTTGAACAATCTTAGCTACTTTGTTATTAATACATTTTATGTGAAGGTAAAACAAATACTCCATTGACTAGGAAACCTGTTTGCTCTTTCTACTCCACTGTCAATCTGGTGCCACATGGGAGTTCTTCATTTTAATTAATTATCATACTTGAGAATATTTTGTTGCTCAGTGCAATGATGTTTGCTTCCTTTAGCAAGAAGAAATTGTAATATGCTCAGGAGCTCACAAATATTTAATTTAGTCTTGGGATTTTCACTAGGATAGTATTTTCTGTAGCTGCACTAGGGGGGCTATCACCACTAATTAGATGGCCACTACCTGAGGCCTGTAAGCATGGTCTTTGGGTAGTGTAATGTTTGTATAAACTTCATTTTGCATGATGCACTGACTTACTACTCTGTGTAATGAACAGAGGAAACCCTTTGAGACAGCTGAGATTTATGGCCTCACTTCTTTGACTTTTCTTTTTTCCACAATTTTAGTTCTCTTTTAAATAGCACATTTTTACATGCAACACCTCAAGTAAGCCATTTGACAAACATGTTAAATATCTTTAAATGGGTTAATCACATTTGAAAAATTGAGCTTGAATTATGTTGGCATGTAATATTGAATATGTAACAGAGGAGAGTAAAAATCCATATTGTACATGTAAATGAATAAAGCACATGAATAAAGTGAGCCTTGCTCTTACAGTTTCTCAGTGGGAGGGAAGACCAGAATTTAACAGCACAGCCCAAAGCAGAATAAACCCCTTATTCTCAGATAAATCACCAAGGACACTGAAGAACAGTTTTGAAATATCCATTGATCAGTGATTTTGGTGATAACTAACAAATTGTCTAAAACACTTCATAGAAAGACCAACAAAATTGGGCAGGGGTAATTTTTATTCTGCTTAGCATACATAGCCTAAGAATTATTGCAAATCCTTTGGTAAATTCATCTTTTTATGTCTTGCCACTTAACAGTGCTCTCTAGTTACAAATACTCCTACTTGACCAGGTGGAATGAGAATATGGGAATAACTATTGGATGATTGTACATCCTGTGGAAAGTGATAGAATGATAGATGTGGAAATATTGTTTCCTTGGGATGAAGAACAGAGAGAGAAGGCTTTAGATGGATGGGCTGGCACCTTCCTGCCCTGCCCTAGCAAGGTGGGTGTGGTACAGGGGGGTTGATATGCAGGGCACTTGCAGAAAGGCACTTCCTGAGCTGCATTTCAGAACTGCTGCTCCCTGAGCAGTCACCTTCACGTGTGACTCAAATACAGGTACAGGTGTGCAGGGTGCACCCCTGAGCTACAGCAGAGAGAATTGCCTTCTCTTTTCTGTGGGTTCTGAAGGCAGAATGCAACAAGCTCTTGAAAATGTGTCTAACACCACAATGCCTTGTGCCTCAGGACAGAGAAACAGAAGAGCCCAGTTCTAGACTGTATTTGAAAATCAAATTATTTATAAGGAAGATTGAGGACCAATTTTCTCCAGGTTTTTTTAGCATAAATCATTCTGCTGAATTTAGCTTAGTCCTGCTGGCACAATTTCTTTTTGTCATTCAGCTGCTCTGTAGCCCTTTCTGAATTTTGTTCAGATGAACTATTTTCAAGTATTGTTTTGAGGGAGATCATAATCTAGCAGAAGAGGAAATAAAGACATCTGGATAGACTCTTCTTCAACTAACCATGGCCAAGAAAGTCAGTAAAGCAAATTAAAAACCAAACATGGTTTTCTCACTTCTTTACTAAGTGCCACAGTTGTTCATCTCTGAAAATGGACAAACACAATCTCAGTCAGGCTGTCATTATGAAGAGGAATGGAGAAGTTATAATTTGAATGCTAATCAAATTCTTATTTATTGGTCTCAGCTGTGCTGGTTTGATAGGCATGTGCCAACAAACTTAACAAACATTTTGCCTTCCAAAGAGCAAAGTCTGTGTTTGCTTTCTTCTCTATAAGTGATTTTTAATACACACTATTAATGAAAGACAAAATACAATACAATAAAATGAAAATATTGGTCTTGCTGAGGGCACATCCTCTGGGACGACATTGACATAATGGCTGTATTACATCTGAATAGAAAAGATTTGATGGTAAAACTAGCTTGTGATGGAGAGGATTGAAGATTTTTGACATTTGCCTGAGGTAGCTGATGACAGAAAAAGAATGATAGCAAGGATGAGCAAGACAAAAGTTTAGTAAATTCCTTCAAGATGTGTAAAAATGCTTTGAAATCAGACTGTTTTATTGATTTATTTTCTGTAGTGGTACTACAAATACCATTACTAATGGTACTAGTGGTACTACAAAGACTAATACTGCTGTGAATATCTGAAACCACTGGGCAGTTATATGATATGTCTAGTACCCTCTCCTGAGATTCCCATATCTGTCTTGTTTTCCAGTGAAGCTCCTGTCTTTAGCTTTCACTGTGCTTTAACTCAGTCTGTTATTTTAAAGGGAGATGGTTTTGACTTCACATTAAAGGTAGGTGTCATATGTCATTTGGAAGTGCCTTCCAACTGGTAAGCTTGTTAACAAAAAAAGGGAGAAATTCCAGGGGCAGAGGGACAGTGATGAGGGCAGTGAATTCCAGTGCTGAGGGCAGAGCTGGGGCTCTTTTCAGCTCAGTGCTGTGGTGCTGCTCCCTGTTTCCTTGTCCTGTTCCCCCAGCAAGAACAGGCTGCTGAAGCCCATACAGACAAGGCGTTAAGGATGGGTTAGCAAAGCAGAGCACTCTGGCAGCTGATGTGGTTTGGCAGCTGGTGTGTGACACGAGTCAGAGCTGTTTCCCCCATCTCTGCTGTTGCTGTGCTGCTGCCAGAGTGGGCTGCTCCAGTCCTGGGCTCAGCTTTCTTCTGTACACACACACACATTTACACGTGGTGCTCAGCACTCCTGCACCTCAGCAACACCAAGCTCAGTGTGCTGCATAATAAGAAATCTCATGTTCATTGCTTTGTGTCCTCTGAGGACCATCCTTGTTCCTGAGTGCAGAGCCCACACAGGCCAGCCAGACCCACGTACAGCTGAAGCAGCACTGCCTGCACATTTTAGGTGTTGATATTTTGGCTCCAAGAGGAGCTGTGTGTGAGCTACAACAGCAGGCTAATGAGAGTAACACAGGCAGGCCAGGGAAACTGTGGCTGCCCCATCCCTAGAAGTGCTGGGGGCCAGTTTGGATGGGGATTTGAGCACTGTGTTCTAGTGAAGGTGTCTCTGCCCATGGCTGGGGATTGAAAAGAGCTGATCTTTAAGGTCCTTCCCAACCATTTTCTGGTTCTGTGATGGCAGTCCTGTGTCTCCTGTTAGGAGATAGTATTAGTCAATTTGTTTAAAGGCTTTACTGATGCTAGCATTCAATACTTCTAAAACACCCCTCTGCTGTTAATATAATTGACTTATTTTTTAAAATACTTACTTGCCTTTAGAAAATAGATTAAGTAACTTTTCTAATGACCATTTTGCTATCTCAGATCTTGCTGAGGATAGGCTGTCTTTTGTCTTTGCCTTTCAAGAAATAACCTTACGTTAAAACTTCACCAGATTAAAAGCATGGATTTAAGGTGATGAATTCAGGACATGGCCTGTGTATAGGTGGCTTTAATAACTAGAGAGCAGTGCTTACTTTCCTGAGCAAGTCCCTTCAGGGAGTTTATGGGTCACCAACACTGGATATTTAGGAGAAAAGAAAGCATTGATTTTGTGCCATAGTTGATGTTTGCCTTGCTTTTGGAGCTTTAGCCTAACCCAAGTACAATGAATGAAGGAATTTAATGCCTTTGGTTCTAGTAGGACTTAATGTTAGAGTTTACAAGTGGAGTTTCTTATGCAATATCCCCATTGACTTACACTGTGAGAAATCAGAATGATTTACAGTCACTGCTGGACTTTAGAATGATTCCCAGAAGTCTGAGCCCAGTAGTACTTCAATAAGCCACTGTAATAAGATATTTTATTGTTATGGCTTTGAATGTCCTGCAGTGTACGGTAATTCAGATATAAAATAATTAGAGGCAATTAAAGACCATTACAGTAAGGATTACTTTGTGCTAATGACAGACTGTTTGACTGGAGGAAAAATACTTCTAAAGTCATTCAGGGAACATGATACCTCCTGAAGGTGGGAAAAGGAGCATGTCTGAGATTTGAGTGGGAAGAAGCCTAAATAAATGAGGACTTTTTCTTTCACCATGCTCTCATTTTCTTTAAGCATCCCCCAAATTCCAGTATATCTAATAATGAAACATTTTGTTCATGAAAGATATTCATTAAAGTACAGCAGTAATGTACAACTTCATGAAAGGGTATTTCTCGAAACCTAAGAAGAAAAGATACAATGTTTTGTGTTTATCTGCTGATTTTTGGTAGAAGGGTTTAATTAAATGTATTAAAATCAATAATGCTAATTTTCCAACTCTGTCAGCAACATGCTTTTAGTAAAATAGATATTTTATTTACTTATAAATCAAATTCAGCAACCCTCAAGAGTCTGTCAGGAGAGAAGGCATTCAGCTTAGACTACTTGAAAAATGGATATCACAGATATTCTAAGTCTTGAATACTTAGGATTACCATAGCCACTTCTAATTTACAGTATGTTTGAAAAAAATACATTATATTGGTGATGTGACATCTGCCCTTGTGTGGAAGAAACACACTAAAATTCTGAAATTCTAAAGTACCCTCTGACTTGTACTACCATTTTCTCCAAAAGCAGAGTAGGCAGGAGACAAGAGCTGGCAAAACAGAGAGCTTTGTTACAAATGTAATAAACTGTTAGTTTAGTTTATGCACAGCTGAATAAATCTTGCCTGCTGAGTTACAGAAGTACTACACATCTAACAGCAGTAGACATAGTTGATAGAATTACCTAACTGCTGCTTCTTCCCCAAGAGCCCCCAAAAAGTACAGATTGTGCCCAGTATCTGAAAGTTTCCCTTTCTGTCCACTTCAAATTCTTATTGTGGTCACTGCACTGCTTGTAACTCATTCTTGCCTCTTTCTTATTTGAAGAGATGCTTGTATAGAAATCAAAAGCCATGAAGAAAAGTAAAAGGGGTAAAAATTTCTTTAGGTACAACTGTGCATGTAAGATATTCCATGTCAGGCAGCTGTCCTGAGATCCAGGGCTCTGTCTGTCACAGCAGATTACTCTGCAAGAAACCACTCACAAAGTTCTCCAAATAAGTGATTTTCTCTTTCATAGGTAAACATGGAAATAAATGGTTTTACAAATATCCAGCAGGAGAGTTGTACAAATGTTAGTGCATCCAACTGCTTTAATGCATCACCATTGAAAAGAATTCAGTTTTACCAAGCTGAGTGCAAACAGCATTGCCAGATCCTCACCTACAGTGATGCTGAGGAAAATACAGCTTTTAACACATAAACGTTGGAAACTAAGGAAAATATTTGTGATTCCATGAAGAATGAAAACGTTAATGCTGGTTTTATGTGACGTGTAAAGCCAAGCTTATAACTTAAATATTGCTCTTTATGTGAGAATAAGCAATTTTGTGTGTGATTTGTTTCTAGCCGTCTTAAAATTAGTGATTATTTCTCCTCTGAGAAGTTTTTAAATAAAAAATGATAAAATTTAATCCCCAAAAATAGGGATTAATTGCAATTTTTAGCAATACTTGTGAAGAGAACCTATGGGATTCTCTCTGGGATTTTTTTACAACCTCAAAAGTAAGAACTCTAATTTCCAGTGCTGTCTGTTATATGAATGGCTGACTCTTATGGAATAAAGTCCTTACTCTATCCATATTTTCTAAACTGAAAGACCTTGGCAGAGAGTGCTAAATTTATAACCTTACAGAAACTAGAATTTAGGGTGTAGTGATGTGAATCATCCAGTGCGAGAAATGTTACTAAAGTTGTAAACAGAAGTAAGAAAGTTGTGTGCATTAGAAACATAAAACAATTGAGAATATTTCCTAGACTTCTTGTGATGCTCCATTTATCTAATTTTGTGCTCTACTGCAGAAGGTATGCCTGCTGCAAAGTCCTGTACAGCTGCATATCTATTCAGAATTTCCCATGATCTCCTGGAAAGGAACGACAGAGTCACTATTTAAGGATCTAAGCATAGTAAAACTTACACTGAGGTGAAAATAATCAGTTTTTTCTAGTTTTACAGATGAAAGGAATTGAAGCATTATCTTATTGAATTAATAGGCAGCACATGTAAACCATTTGAATTGCCACTGTGTCAACCACAAAAGCTCTGTCTTTAGATCATGATATCAGTATCCTATTCCTACAGGGATTCTTCAGGCAATCACTGTTCTCAGAAAAATCCTTCTCTTATTTTGTAAAGAGTCACGGGTCTGGAAGCTGATTTTTTTTTTTCCATTTAGCTGAAGAAATGGGAATTGGAAGCAAATACTTCCAGGCAGGAGCATGAGTGCTTATCACTATAATCACAGCAAAGGAGAGACTGAAAAAGATGAAGGAATCTCTTTAAATCTGGTAAACTTAATATCTTCAATTAGATTTTGACTAACTTTGTTTATTGCAAAAGAAATTGTTTTTTTCTTTAATCTTTATTAATTTCATAGTGACGGGGACAGTCTCTCAAAATAACAGATTTTTTAAAATTAATAATCAAACATCATAGTGCTGTATTTGCTTAGTTAATTTTATACCTATTTGTATTAGCATCCTTTCTATATTAGATTGCTTTACAGTGTTAAAAGCAAGGGAAAATTAGGTTTAAAAAACCCATTCTTAAATTGATAACTGCAGGGTCTCTAGTGAAACTCTCCAGGTCCTTCTGGCTTACACTCGATTTGCTTTAATAAGGGTTATGGGGAATGAAAAACTATTGAAACTGCATTTTAAAATGCCTGGCAACAGACAGGTAGAAAAGACTTAGAATGACTATTTTTCATTACTGAGGGCCCCTCAGGACTGCACTGGAAAGAATCCTGTCTGGCCCAGATAAGAGTCTCCCAGCAGTTTAATGTGCCTATCAGTTGTGCTCAGCAGCCCGGAATCATCACACTGCAGCTATTGCATAGTTCCAGACCATATGCTCAGAAGGATGGGAAATGTGGGATGTGTTGCACTTCCAAAGAATGATGATGAAGAGCATTAATATGCTGATGAAGAAGGAAAAGAAAAATAGTGAGAGTGAAATTTTGAACAGGCAAACCCACTTGTGTTACTGAGCCTCGCCGATATGCTGTACTGACTCTTCTATTTCGTGTGTAAGTTTGAGTTCCCATTGGGCCTACATAAAACTGAAGTTCTTGGGATCTTCTTTTTTCTTCCTCTGGCAATATGTTCTCTCTCTTGATTTTTAGACAGAAAAGAGTTAAATAATCAGAATCCAAATTTTCATTGCATCCTTTCTTGACATTTTTTCCAGTTGGCAGCCTGGAAATCCTTTGTGTGCATTTGGGGTCTAGTTACTGTACAACAGCTGAGTGATGGACCAAGATTGGCTTCATTCATATTAAATAACACACTGGGAGCTTGAAGGAGGAGTGATAATGAGGGTTCTGAGAAGATGGGAGAGCAGTAAGAAAATGCATTTTCATTTTATCCTTTCTAACACAATCACAATGACATCATCACATAACATACAGATAGTGGATGAACAAATGAAAAACAGGTCACAAGGAGCTGATTTTGTAGCCAGCTTTTTATGGGTGCCTCATCCAGGGTCTTTCATGCACAAAACTGTAAAGTAAGTTAGGAGTTGGTATAAGCAGATGAAATTCCAGCAACTTCTGTATTTACCATGGGCAATCTTCATATCTCTCCAATTTTTTATGAATTCTACTTACCTGTATACAGGGGAGCAGAAATGCAATATGAGAAGAATTCCAGAGTAGTTGTTTAAAACAACAGGAAAAAAACCATCAAGAAATGGTTGCACAAATGAGATCTTTTAATCAATAAAAACAAACAAGCCCTGGGAGGAAACAGGGAACTTTAAGTAACCAAAAAAATTTTTAGTTCAAGCTGGCCATACCAATGCCTTAAAGATATGCATGTATTTAATGATCTTCTCTGATATCATTACAGCAATAATTTCTCATAATATAGAGACAGATGCACTAAATTTGCCAGGATTGTGAGGTGTAATGGCTTGTATGGTGTGCTTTTCTAAAGAGCACTGAAATCAAATTCACAGATTCAGACAGCTTTTAGGAACTGAGTTGTCTGCAGGCTGAATAGATGTCTTAGTTTGGGAGGATGCTCTCATTTTCCTTTGTCACCATAACAAAAGTCACTGATTAACAATGCATTCAACTGTTATGAGATAAATGACAGGGCTTTTCACATTTCTTCTTTTTCATGTCATCCTTTTGGCTTTCTGATTACTCATGAATTTTCCTTAGTACTTTCCTCTATTCTCAAATAAAAATTAAGGTTAGATATTATGTTTCAGTCCACATGAGGTTAAGTTCCAGCCTAGTGGAACTAAATGAATATTGGTTCTGATTGTGTAGAGAAGAATACAGATTATAATTTTTAAAATATACCCTCTTAACATGAGAATCTCTAAAAGTAGTGCCTCCCTCTGATTTATGATTATTAGGGTTTTGTTATGGTTTGTAAAGAAGATATCCAATTGCTGATTTGGGATCAATAGCTTGTACCAAAAACCTTCAAAAGACTAAATAGAATGCATTTTGACTTAGGCTTTCTTCCTTTTCTGAGCTGTCCTTGTACTGTTGAAGACAATCAAATGTGTCTGTTCTGTTTCTTAAAATTTACAATACTGTCGGTAGGCCTTAGTTAATTTTAGTGATCTGCTAGATATGGTGGGTTTATTTTTATGAATTGTTACCAGCATGACTGTATTAACTGGGAATCATCTGCCCAGGGAAGTTGTGGAATCACAGTCCCTGGATGTGTTTAAAAAAAGACTGGATGGGATCTGGCACTCAGTGCCATGGTTTGGTTGATGATGAGGTGCTAGGTTAGGTCATTGGTTTGACTAGATGAGCCTAAAGGTCTTTTCCAAGCTAGTTCATTCTGAGATTCTGTGTGAGTACATTGTTGCCATCAATGTCACTGAGGAAATATTTGTCTTTCCCATTTCATGTTTTCTTCAGTTGATGAGAGTATATTTTCAATTTGTATTGGGGGAAGGTGTCAATAATTGTGAGTGACAGGTATGGAAATCAAACAATATAGCATTTCAATTCAGACAGTTTTTGAAAAATAAACATGAAAAAGTAGCTTTTGTGTCTTTAACTTATTCAACAGTGTTTACTTTTCTACTTGTTCAGTGCTTTCAGTTTTTTTCAGGTTTCCAAATTGAAGTTTACTCTTGCATTCTCTCTGCTGTACCAGCAAATTTCCATTTCAAACCAGTGAACAAACCAACCTAATAATTTCTATAGGATGGAGTCACCTGCCTTTTGTGACCTGTACTTTCCAACATCTTTCTGTCTCATCAGTTACCTCTCAGAGATGTGAACTCTATCTAGTTTGAACAAGTCAGATGTTTCACCACTCAGCATGTGTTTGTTTTTCATAACAGAGCTGGTGCATATTACTGAAGGGGAAATTTCAGGGTGAAGTTTGCAGAATCTCTTCACCATGATGGTGAACCCACTGTGTCATTTTGCAGTGTGCTGCTTGGTGCTCACTTGCACAGAGTCCCTTGGGGTTGGGTTTGACAGAGAGGAGATATGATGTCAAAGGGCCTGGACTTTAGTCTGTGTTTGACCATGCAACTTGTAGTTAATTTTCTCACGTTTCTTGACACTTGTTCATTGCATTCAAAACTTCTTGCCTTTATCTGGAGCAAACAGAAGTGTTACACTTGCTGTAGTTAGTTCTTTAGGACAGAAGAGTGTAAAGCTGGCTAATAATAAATGGAAACTGTGAAGGTACCTTGTGTGCTGAAAGCTTTTTCTGGAGAAATGATTAAATAAATTGAATTCCACATCTGATCAATATAAAAAGTATTCTGGTTGTTGCTGGACCCAGCAAACATTTTCATCAGATTTGGCTTCAATCTGTAGTGAGACATGTTTACAGAGCCAATTTCTAAATGCTTCTCTTATCAAAGGAAATTTTTATTTTTTTTGATAAAAAATTACTATCTCCTGAACTGCATTATTTAAAATTGAAATAGAAAGCTATTTTCTTTCAGCTCCTTTGAAAACTCCCTAAGAACCTTTCCTTGAATAAAACATATTCTCTTTGATTCCAACAGGCCTGCTTTCTGCACTTAATGAAGCATCTTTGTAACACAACAGGTTTTAATTCTTCTTCCATTATCACCCTCACTCTAATTCTACCAGAGCTTCCTATGTGAGTGGTTCCTTTGTTCAGAATGTAGCTTTCTCTCAAACAAAGAAGCTGCACCAGAATTTCTGAATTTATGGCACACTTGTTAAAAAGCCAGCTGCATTGCATAGCCCCAGGTAACAGCTACTGAGCAGCATTCAGGTACCAGACACTCACATGGCCACGTGTGTGGGATCCCTTAGGGGCTACATCCATGCTTTCCTGTTCAGCTGAGCCAGAGCTGCCTCTAAATTCTGGGGCCAAGAGTAGCAGAAGGACCTTCATCCTCTCTGAGTTACAGATGAGCTCATTATTTTCACCCTGTGCACTGCACAGCTGCAGCAGTGACAGACGTGGGGCTGCAGATAGAAGGCAGGGAAACAGCAGTTCAGGGCACCTGCTCTGCTCCAATCAAGATTTCCAGATGTCAATGCTTGTTCTCTTTTGGTTCAAAATCAATCTGTTTGGATATTAAAATTGCAGCATTCTGCCTTCCTTGCCCCTCAGCTCCTATTTCTTCTTGCTGCCTGTATCTCATTGCAGTAGCCCACCCTCTGGAGCACTTTCTCACACTTTTGACTTTACAGGGAATGTGGCCTGGCAAAACACCAGTTATGCCTTTCTGCCAGTTCCTCCTTCAGCTTTATTTCATCAGAGTCAGAAGTAAGTGTGATTACAGTAAGTGCAGTTATTGATATATTTTCTTCATTTTGAAATTGGACTATCTAATTTGGCAGCTTTTGAAGTGTGTTGCTAGCTCAGATGGGAAACATTTTGTAGAATGGATGAGGTTTTTATTTGAAGGTGCCAGTGAAATTATAAATACATAAACAAAATTCAAAATGTTCTTATTTCAATGTGCTTCATTATTTAGGCAGAGAACTGAAAGACTGCAACAGTGCATACTAGAGCTTTTTGTTTGTTGTTTTCATGCTACTGTATGTCAGTCTAGGTTAGGGTTACTTTGTGAGTGTGAAATGAGACACTAAAAGAATTGGTGGACTGTATTGTTTTGGTTTTTTTCTTCACAAAAAGAGCAGCAAGTAGGGTCGTTCCTCCATTTAATCAATTGTGATATTGTATGACTTTTTACATTTTCTTCCTATATGTAGACCGGAGGGATTGAGGCCAACACTGTGACCAGAACATTATTTTTCAATGATATGGATTCCTCAATCATTCTGATTTGGGAATGGGAACTATCAAAGCAGCAGTTTAGTCCCTGCACTCAAAAGGTACAGAATTACCCATCTGTCCACCGAGTTATGCAAATGTGGCATTTTAGGGCAGACACCTGTTTGCTTTGCAGTAATGTTGTTCCTATTCTTTATTTTGAATGCAGAGTCAGATTCAGATAAAATTTAAGAGGAAAACAAGGCTTGAGGGAAAGATCACTCTGATAGGCATCGACAGAGTGCTAAATGTATGCAAGTTTTTTGCAAGGTGCAGTGAAAAGCAGCAATGGTCTGTTGCCTACTCTTCCCCTCCCCATTCTAGCTGTTACACACTTCCTTCAGGAGATAAGCAGGATACTTTTGCTTAGTCTGACCTGCTCATTCACTTAAAGCATTTGGTCAGTGCTGAATCAAACTGAGTGTGTAAGTTCTGCATCCAAATATCAAATTATCAAATATCCCATTGCCAATCTTTCATCCATTTTTTCACCTGCTGGACCAAATATGACACAGGCAGGAGTTGACAATGTCTGGCCAAGTGGGTAATGGAATGGGCCTCCTTAGGCTTTGCCAAAGAGCTGTGTGGAATGTTTATGGAATTGTGTGGGACAGCTTGTGCATGGGGCAGAAGGGGGACAGGCATTATCAAAGACAAACTTGCTTTAGCATATTTGGTATTGTTTCAAAAACATTTTCCCCTCACAAATAAAAAATAAATTGCATATGGATGATGCATATGGAGGGGTTCTGTCGCACTGTTGATGGTTTGTATTATGGTGTACACATTCTTTCTTTACTCTGCTCAACACTGTGCCTGATAGGAGTGTATTAAGCAAAGTGACTTTGTTTTGTCTTTGTTTCTCAGAGAGATACTCTGATGAGTATGACTATGCTAGAGTTTATTTGTTTCTAGATAACATTGTGTTTATAGGTTTGATATGAAAGTCAGTATGAATAGATGTGCTCTGCTCTTGGAACAAAAGGCAAAGAGATTTGTCTCCCCAGGCTGAGATTGAGTCCTCAGCTCCTGGAGCACCCTGGGAGTACTTTGATGAGAGATATTAACCCTAAAGAAGATCCTGGAGTGTAAGAGGAGCAAAGTCATCATTAGGCTTCATCCTTATGGCCATCAAATGCCCTGAGTCCAAGACATCAGGCACTGAGAGTCAGGACTGTGCGGAACCTGAATGTTATCTACTCAATATCTGCGAGAAGTGACTTTAGATGGAAAAGTCTTGTGTGTTTCTCTGCTTCAGTGTTATTGAGGAAGGACAGTGAGACATTTTGAACAGCTGGACTGTAAAAGTCATGGGAACAGAAGTTTTATTTTTGACCTGATCACCAGTGGGTGAAATGAAGTTGTTCAATTAATCTTTAGTAATCTCTTCTATGCTTAATTTGGTGTCCCTGGTTTGTGTGCTGACATCAGAGATGCAGCACTCTGTTACACGTGTGCTCACCACTGTGCCACCACCTGGGCAGGCAGACATGCACACCCTTAAGCAAAGATAATTTGGGGTGATATTTATGGTTGGTTGTGTTTGGGTTTTTTGTTTGTTTTTAATGCTTTTAGTGAGGGTTTGGGGTTTTTTTTCCCCCCCCCACAGATTCTGACTTATCGATTTTTGTTTTTTTTTTTTGGAGTGGTAATGATGAAAACAGTTATGATTGCTTTGTTTAGTAGAAGATGCCTGTTGTATAGCACCTTAGATTAATTCTGTCCAACCTCCAGCTGAAAGAACAAGCTTTAAAATAGCATACCTCAGGTTCTGCTGACTTTGTTTAAAAGAGAAACAAATGAGTCAGGGATATTTCTTTACAATCAAAAAAATTAAATATTATAATCTGCCTTGAAATTAAGTATCCTGTTGTGCATTTACCCTGAAGTGTATTTGAAAACGTGCCTTATATAACTCATGTAAACACTATATCATGATAAAATGTGGTTTCAAACATAAACATGGTCTTAAATGTCCCTAGTTTAGGTCACCTTAGCCAGACAAACAGTGTCTTTATGGTAATGTCACTCTTTTGATGAAGCTCGAGAGCTGAAGGTAGGACCACAACATGTATGAAATGATCAAACACATTGCTTACACTATAAAACAGCATAAAACCCAAAAGGTATTTTTAAATCCTCTTGCTCAGGGATTTCTGAATGTAATTCCATATCTTCTCACTGAGATAAAAATATTCTCTGTGGATTACTCTAATTAAGCTATATTAGATACAGCTTAAATCTATTTTGAAAATATGTTTAATTTTAATAAATATCACCATCAAATTTCCAGATATGTTTTTGTGTCTAGAATCAAATGCAGCTTGCTCAGCTTGGTTGAGGGTTCAGCAGCCTGGTAATTTTCCACTCTGTGTCCTGGGGTTTTTTGTAGGTTCTGTTTGCTGAAATATTTAAGTAGCAGACTAGGGGAGAAAAAGGCCAAATATTGAAAAGCTGTAGAGCATTGAGATAAAATTCAGTAAAAAATGGCCAAGATAGCATAATTTAGATGCCCCACTGCAGGAAGAAATATTCTTTATTCCAGAATAACACTGACATTTTTGTTAGGAACATTTATTCTTTCAATGGGAAAGGTTCAATATATAATATCATGGTTTTTTAAAGCTGCTTGAACATTGTCAGGCCAATCGGCAGCGGCTGCTAGACCAGGACTCCTGTGGCTGAGTCACCAGAAGTGGATTGCTTCAGGCTGGGCACAGGTGAGGCAGAGCAGGTGGGGATGAGCCAACACCTGCCCTGGGAGTGCCTCAGGAATGTTTTTTCCTGGTGGCTCTGGGCTGGCTGAGGGGCCCAGTGCCCATCTGGGGATGGAGAGCCTCCAGCTGGCTCCTGCAGCGTCACCCAAGGAGGGTTTGGCTCTCCTGGCCTGAGCCTGCCCTCAGGGAACAGCGCTGGGAGCCCCAGACCTGGCGTGAGCTCCTGGTTCCCACCCCAGCCAGAAGGCTTCTGTTCTGAAGAAAGGAAAACTGAACACTTTGTGTGTTCTGTGGCAGACATTTCATGTGGACAGAGAAAACTGGTTTTTGCAGGGCTTAGCCCCTGGAGCTGAGGTGTTGCAATAATTAGTTTTCTGGTTTGTTTTCTTGAATTTCTAGTTTCATTTAAAATAGGAGCAATGGGTATTTTGGGGGCACTTTCCCATGACAGCTTTGCTTCTAAGGTTAAGAGCCATATTAGAGATGTAGGACAGTCAGAAGGGGAACAAAATTGAGAGTCCACCAAGTGAGCAAATATAATGGAGGAAGAAAATTACTCTGCTCTTCTTGCCTGTAGTTAAAAAGTTGAGTACAGAAATACATCACATATATGTGTTTTTTCTCCTCAATCTTTTTTTTTTATAATCTGAATGGTTTAGCATATTTAAGCTTTAAGTTGATATAGTTTAAATTTTGAGATTGAAGTTACCACTGATCCAGGTGCCAAAACCTTACACTGACCTTCTCCTGAGTGACACAGGGCTTTCAGTGTGCCTCAAGATAACACTTAGAACTGTAGAAATAGTATAATTTGCTACAACATATTTCTATATGGAATCAAAAACTTTCACCTGCCATCTGGTGGAAAAAAAATGAAAAGCTACAATATGTGAACCTCCTAACTAAGGACTACACCTGTTTTCTACTTGCTACTAGTATAGAAATATGCAGTGCTAGTTCTATATAAAGAAGATTTTACATTTACATTCCTGACTTCTTTTCTGTGTATGCTACAAGAATAAGAATTTTTTGGTCCTTTTTTTCTTCCATATCAGTAGGGCAAAAGAATAATTGGGTTCACCAGTTCTTCATATTTGCTTGAATATAAACCATCTACCCTCCATGGTCAGAGCATGCTCGTAGGAAATAAAACAAGGCAGATATGATAGGAAAACATAAAAACATATTGATTAAACCCTCTGGGAGGCTTGGTTCTACAGTAGTATTCAATCACATGTCACCTGCAGTACAGCAAATAAGTTTTAAAAGCTTTTAATATTCCCTATCACAAAATAAATCACAGAGGAAATCACTGGCAGCAGCAGTTCTCTCTTAATCAGGAATATTGCTATAATGAGCAGTATATTCTTCCATTAGAATTATGGTTTTAAAAATAGGGTAGGAAAAAGTTCTTAACTTTGCTCTTAGGAGAAAAATTTCACTTAAGGCTGGGAACTACCAGGGTGTAGTTAAGTTTTAAGTGTGCATTTCAGTAAGAAACAAGAAGCTGCCAGCTTTTAATTGTGGCAGTCCCCTAGCAGTGACAGTAGGGTTGTGTACATCTGAGCTGGGTTCTCTTTGGCTGCTTGTGCTAGTAAATGTTCCAGTTAAGGAAGAAACTCTACTTTCCTGCTGGACAAGTGAAAACAAGCAATAAAACAGTGAGATGAACCTTCATGTTTTTACTAGGATCTGTAGCTCTGACAACTTTGTGAATAAAACTCCTTTTACTACAAACTGAGGAAATTGAATATCTTAGAGACAACAGATGTGAATCAGCACGAATTTTTTCACCCATTTCAGTAGGCCAGCCTCTTTATAATCTAAAATAACTACAGTGGCAGCATTTAATTAGGGTTTATCCATAATTGGGAATAAAAAACAATGTTGAATTTATGGCGTGTTAACTACCCACATTAATTTGCTATGTGGAAAAATCTGAAGCTGATTAGCTATCACCTATAAAGACTCTTCTTTTGGGCTCTAGATTGTCCACAGGGGAGCTCAGCAGGAATACCAAACTCATGCTAGATACACAATCTACCCAATAGTCTTCTGAAGAAAAAAAATCTCCCTATGAGCTTTTGGCCTTCAGAAGATATTTATACTGAGATATTCCATCTCCTCTGAGAAAGGGAAATGTCCACAGTCTATATTGATCTGAATGCTTGTGTAAAGATTTTATTCTTTAAGGCTGTGATGTAGTTCTAGGCAATATTAAAAAGTTTGGGAGTTTTCCCTGCCCCTTAGGTTTTGTTCTACTACACAGGGGATTCATTTTGGAGGATATAATAGGTCTTAAGCTTGTCAGTCTGCACTATTTATTAAACCATTAAACTGTTTTCAAGTTGTTTAATAAATAAATGATGACATTTTAAAATGTCAGCAGGAGTCCATGAAATCTTTCAGACTCAGAAATTATGTAAGACCTAAACATGCTTGGTTCTGATTTGTCCAACACAGAAGTGAGGTGCCTGTGCACTTTTTGAAGCTGCAGGTTAAAGATCCAGGACTGGCCCTAGTTACATTTTGTGTAGTTTAATTTTTCTTGCACTGTATCCCATTATTTCAAATAATCTCACATCAGTCATTGCAAACACCATTAACAGAAAAAAAAAACCAAAACAATGAAGACCCCCCCTAAACCAGCAAAGACAAGTGATAGGAAATGTAACCAGGTTAATTCAGCAAATTTATAGAGGCTGAGCTTGGAAAAGGGTTTGTCTTTGTATTGTTCCAAAAACAATGAAAACTTAATAGAAATGGAAGTTGGTAGAATCCATTCTTCTCCTCCTTCAACCTGTTACAGTCTGATGCTGTAAATTACTAATCTAAGTATTTGGCTTTTCCAAAGATCACTGCCTTTTACCTGAAAGGGATTATCCATCTAATTTTATTTTGATTGGCTTTAGGCATCAGGATGACTTCAGGGTGCAAGTTATCTGTGCTGTTTAACAGTTTCTCCCTTGCAGTGAGCTTGTATATTTAGGAAAGGTTTCACAGAGACTTGCTGCTGTTCATAATGTTGTTACCACTTCTGTTCTCTTCTCCAGGCCCATTAAATAGACATTAATTTGTAACATTTTTTTCACAGCTGATATCTTGCAATGTATTTTTTCTCATTAAATATAGTATAAAAATGAAACATCAAAATGCTATAATGTGTTTTTCACTCAACTCTTTTGTTGTCTGTCTGAGCATGTCGGTCTTGCGCATTTAAATAATTAATTTTCTTTTTCAATATCTAGTGATGATATTCTTTGCAGCTGATATTTCCACATGAAAATTCAATTATTTTTGAAGCTCTGAAAGATGTGGGGTGCATAACAACTTTGATAATTAACCCACTGTTTTGCAGTATATTGAAAGTGATGTTTAAGGATTACAATTGAATTGCTTTTTGTTGCAGTCTTTGTTTGCAATCTTAGAGCTGACTGGCATTCTTTTTGTTTGGTTGGTTATTGTTTTGCTAGAGGTCCTGAGGAGTCTTAAATATAATGCCAGTTTGCCATAGCTGATCAACAAGGTCTTGGTGTAGTCCAAGTTTTGCTAAAATAATTAATGAATGTGCAGGGTGTAATGCTAAATGGCATGATTATAATATTAAATAAATATTTAGTACAGGAAATGGCACAAAAAACTAGGTTTGCCATACCTTCATGAAGTTACCTGCTCCTGTGTTTTTTGCTCTCAAATAAGTGAGCATTGCTGAAAAATTATTTTTTTTCCTTTGTACTGAGGAAGATAGAACAAAAGACCAGAAGCTTTTGATTTTCCCACTGGAATCCTAGTTCAGGAAGATCAGTGTGGTTTACAAGGTACTAAACTTGTTGCAGCAGATATTTTTCCCTCATAACTGTTCAGGTAAATGTTACTGCCAGTTGATGCTTAGGAGCCTTGCACAAACAAGACCCCCTGTATCCTTATGAGAGAGATCTGCTTTATTTCTTTCATGGTGCAAGCTGTGAAGTTGCTCACAGTTTAATTGTTCTGCTGAGGACAATGGGAAGCCAGGAGGAGCCCAGCTTGGAAGTAGTTCAGGTGAACAATTAAGACCAGTAATCAGCTTTTCAAGAACTGCTTGTGGCCAGGGTTTCCCACCAGGACTGTGGGGTTGTTCCTGCCTCCCTGAGCAGTGGACAAGGACAGGTGTTCATTGCCTTGGCAGCTGAAATGCAATTCCATGGTTATTCCTACAGTGTTTTGAGAGGGCCTTCCATTTGCCATTGTCAGGTGGAGGCATTTCTCCACCTCTGAAATAAAATTTGCCAAGGGTATTTGAAATGAGGCAGTTATATGAAATTTATTAGTGCAAGCCCAATCTGCCTTTCCCCAATTTGTCATTTGTCCTTTGACATAAACCCACAGCCTATGCAGATTCCAACTTGCTTACAATTCAGGTAACTTCTACAATGGAAGAATAAGCTTCTTAACAAGATTGAATTTGCTATTGTGCAAGTTGCAAGCTGAACAAACAGAGATTGGGCAAATTTCTGCTCATTCATGTGCCTCTTTTAAAAAACAAATACCAGTTTAATATAAATGGAAATGAGAGCAATGTTAGTGTGGACATAAATCTTGATCTATTGTAACCTAATAATGAAAGCCACTCTTTCAGAGTCTAGATAAATGAAATAAAGTCATAGGGTGCTTTGGGATTTTTTTAATAAGAATAAGAAACCTCACTTTTAACTTAGATTTGTCTCCTTTTATTTGCACACTGTGATTTCAGACAAAGCCATTATTTATGGAAAACCAGTTGTTTGTCTCAAAAGAAAAGCAGGTCATCCTATTCTACATGATGTGTAATTGTTTCTGGAAAAAGATAGAAATAATGTGGCCAGATATTTGAAAAGAAAGTTTCCTGGCTGACTTCATAAACTTTAATATTTATATAACCTTTAAGCAGTCAAGAGACTATGCCTAATGACAGTCAACTAACAGCTTGACCTTTATTGAATGGAAGAATGGTAGCACACTTACAGGAGTTTCATTTCAACAGCAACCTAATGTTGAATTTCTTTGGGCTATTAATGTACAGTGAGCACACTGAAATTCATCTGGAGCCTGGAAATGTATTATTTCCATTAAATAAGTCCTGCACATCTGAAGAACAGAGGATTTAAAAAGCAGTCACCTTCAGATTCTGTAATTCTATTTTGATGATCTTGTTGCAAATTAAATGTGAAATATCTCAACTTCCTAAAAATATTAGAAGGGGTATATGCAAATTGGCTATTACCATATCCAAAATCTTTATGTTAATCAGCAGTTCAATAATTTGTATGTGTATGCAAAGCCTAAACACTGTGTTATTTTTGCCTGCCTTTCATAGAGGAATTAATCATACTGTCACAGCAGTTTGAAATAATTATAAAACTGAGTTTGAAAGATTAAGATTAAATACTTTCAAAATGCTTAACTGAGATGTTTTCCTCAAACATACAGTAGAAGGACAAACAATATTTGAATGTCACTGGGTCCTTTGTGATGATTTAGAACGTAGCCAAGCAATTATTTTCTGTAGGAGGTTAGTTTTAAATAGCTATTGCTAGTTCAGAACAGTAGTACATAGACAAACATTAAGATATCTTACTTTACGTGGTGAAAGTGTCAAGAATGTGGTTGTGAGGTGTAAGGAGACAGTTACAGGAATCATTTGCACAATTTCGGTTGGTGTTTGGTTACTTTGTAGTTATTTGGGTTGCTTTTTTGCATATACTTTGAGAGAAAGTCTCTCAAGTTACAGCAAAAGAGAAAAGTCTAAAGTATGTGAGTAGTCTTTATTTAATATTCTTGGTCAAGATGACATAGGCACTTCCACTAGGAACACAAAGATCTTTCAAGTATTTTCATAAGCTTGAATGCAATGTCAAAGTAAATCAGTGAAAATGGAATATTGCAGGAGTGCTGATGCAGCTATGCAGAACATAAACACACAGAAAGCACAGCCTTGTTACACGGACACCTCAGGTGCTCCCAGTCTTCCTGGACATGGTTACAGCACAGAAGCACAGAACAGGCCAGGCCCTCTGCAGAGAAAGCCAAAAAAACCTGAAACTCTCCACTTTGGAGGGAAAAAAAAGGCTGAGAGAACTATAGAATAGAGATCTACAAAACTGCAGAGGGGTTTGTTAAGCTGAGTACAGAACACTGGTTGATTCCTGTAATAGAAGAACTCCAGGTACTCCAGATGCCAGTAGGAGAACAGCATAAAGCAGATGGAGGGACACAAGGTTTCTTCAGGGATCAGTAGGGTTGGTGATTCTGGTACCAGGAATTGAGTGTTCCAGGAGGCTGTGCAGGTGGGCAGCCCCAGCAAGTTCAAAAACCAAACTCAGTTTATGCACTGAAATCCAGGGA
Source organism: Molothrus ater (assembly GCF_012460135.2). Lineage (NCBI taxonomy): Eukaryota > Metazoa > Chordata > Aves > Passeriformes > Icteridae > Molothrus > Molothrus ater. Next base: position 9,416,528 of record NC_050491.2, read on the forward strand.
TTATTCCTGTTTGTCCTTTTCTGTTCCTTGTATCCAAGGCAGACTCCTGGGCTAGGAAGACAAATGCTCTGATTCAAAGTATTTTTTACCTTGCATATTTCTTTAGTGTGTCAATGAAGATGAAGAAGAAGTTTCTTGCCATCTAGTAGAACTTAATTTAAAATAATGCTCATAGTAAGTCTCCATTAAGTCACTGAAAAAATACTTTAGTTGATTTATAAAAGAACTGTTAGAAAACTAATTTTTGAATGGACAGTACTTTCAGTCTTGAGGCTTGTGACTGTTTTAAAGGAAACTGCTCTCTATTGAATTTAACTGACTGGAATCCCTTCATAATCCATTACACATTCTCTGGCTTTCATTTTGGGGAATAAAATGTCATGGAGAGGCCAGAATTGCATAATCTTCTGAAATTGTGGATTTCCAAGCATGAGAATAAGCCTCTAATGTAAGTAGGGGACTCTTAGGAATGGAACATTGCCATCTATTTACTGCCATGACTTCTGCTGAGAAGCACATCCTCAGCCCCCAAGCAAGAGTATTCCTGGTCCTGCAGCTTGGGTGGGGTATTTTGGCTCAGCCATCCACTGGTCTCATTTTGGAATTGTATCTGCAGGTACCACCAGCCTCTTGCTCTCACTGAGAGAGAGGAGAAGCTAAACATCAGCAGAGGTTGTCTGCTAAAACAAGCTGAAATTACAGTGTTTCAGCTTTTTTTTCTTTTTAATTCCAAATTCTGCTTTCCCCTGTTGCATTTGGCTTTCACATAAATTAAATCTTTACAGAGAGCACTTTGAGCAGCCTGCAGGAAAGGTATCACTGTGTGAACTGAAATGAGCCAAACTTGGCTTCATAAAGATGCTCTGACACTTTAACATGAGGAACTTTAACAAAATCAATGCTTCAAATTATTGTTTTATTACTTCATATCATGCTACTGTGTTCCCATAGTTTAAAAGGTTTAATAAATCAGAAGGCCAGAACAAAAGAATTGCCTTTGCAATTGACCTTTGGCTTGCACTTTTAGGCCTCCAACACATAACTGATGTGCACAGTTTAAATGTATATAATGCAGAAATTCAGAATTAAAAATACTGTAAAAGTAGCTAACTATTTTTTCACACCTTAGTTTAACTTGGGTATTTTTTAATTCATAGGGTTTTCAATTCATGGCTCTATTGATAGCTACAGTACTTTCAATTAGCATTTGAAGACTCCTCAATAGCTGTAATTGTAGTTCAGTATTAAAATCCCATGTTTCCCTGTTGGAAAATGCAGCTAGGTCTCCTTAAACTTTTCCCATTTCCTGGAGGATAGCTGGTCACAGATTTCTGATGTGGTCCTTCTCTGCCTCTGGGCCTGAACATGTCTGTTGCCTGCCATGCTCTTCATTGCAGAGATGAGATCTGACTCCTGGAGTCAAGCACTTGGCTTTATACTCCTCCTCAATATGCTTATTAAAATGAACCAGAGGTTAGTTCATTTTAAAGGCCTGAAGAAGAATTATTAAGAAGCTGATTAAGTCAATTATGCTGCTTAGGGAATCCTTTTTGCTGTGTTGTTGTTAGCCAGGAACCTTAATAGGACAATTAGGATTAATTAAAATCATCCTGATTGATTAGGATATATAAACCTGCACGTGAGCTGTAGCTGTGTGGTTGTGTTTGTGCAGTCTGGGAAGGGGGGCACTGCATGCTGAGGTTTGTGTTTCTGCAAATATTATCTGTATGCAGACAGGAGCAGGCTGATTTGAGGGTGCAGTTGGTTTTGACAGGGATGATTCCACATCAGAGAATTAAATTTTCTGCATCTCCCTATTGGGATTAACAGGACATGAGACTGAACAAAGAAACAGCAAATGGATTTTGCTGTATATATGTGTACAATGACAAAGGGGCGGGGAATCAATCCTTATTTGCCTGTAAGATGGTGTGATTTAAACTCACCATGATCACTGGGGGCCAAGGAGCAATGATGGCTCTATGGCAATGGGAGGTGAGGGAGAGGGGCACTAAAATGAGGTGTTTGTGCTGCCCCTTGTGAGAGCCTCTCTTCCAGGGGCTTGAAGCTCCCAGGTCAGGTGGCTGAGCTGCCATCAGAAATGAGTTTCTGCATGCAGCACGACCATCTGACTGTGCTGGTGTCTTCAGAATGTTATTAAATGGATGATGTCCAAGAAAATTTGAACACTGGTGTAATGGCTGTTTTAAGGTGTGCCAATGGCACAGTTAATGGATTCAGCCATATGCTCACACAGCCCTGGGATCCTCACCTTTCTCAGGGTCATGCAGTTTGTATGCAGACACATGATGGGAAAGAACACCATGGGAATGGTCACATGGCTTTTCATCTTCTGGGCAAGGCAGAAGGGTCTTAAGTCCCTTGCTCTTTCAATGACCAAGCAATGTTCTCCTTGTTTAAAGCTCTCACCTGCTTTTTGTACACTGATTGATTTTGATTACTTCTGGAAACTTTTTATAATCTGGTGTTTTGTCTCTTTGAAATAGCTTTCTTCTAAAGGGAACCTGATCTCCTGTGAAAAAGGTTATCTGAGGAATGCACCTTAAAGCTTCCTTTGTTTTACTGCCATGAGCATAAGTAGCTCCACTATTTGTTCTGTGTCTTTATCCAAGATTTTTTCAGGCATTTCCTATGTAGGGAAACATACAAAGAATCTTCACTAGACATCAGCAAGGCTTTAATCAGCAACAGCATTTTTATTCTAAGAAGTTGGATCCTAGATGAGTGTTATCACTCAAAATGTCTTTCTTCAGGAGCTTCAAAAGAACCTGTTATTTATTAATGATCTAGAAAATTAACTGATCTTTCAAAACAATATTTATAAGCATCTCTTCAATTATTACGCTCCTGAACTAGTGCATATCTAGGTAAGTGTGCTATCTCAGCTCTTATTATTCCACGTACTGGTAAGATCCATTTCCAGGAATGCTTATTACATCTTAAAGAATGTCTTCAAATATTATCTCAGATGTCAGTCCAAAGGAAAATCAGCTTTTCCCATTATTATTGGAAAATGTTAAGGTTCTTTATTTTTATCTCATGCTGTTAGGAAATACCAGAGGAGTTCCTGTTTTCAATAAATAGTATTTAGCAAAATGTGGTGTTTAACTAAATAGTCTGTTATCCTGTGATATGCAGTCTGAAGTTATCTGTGCAGTCCTGGGGTTTCTCTTAATCTGCAGAGTTTCTGCTCTTAAAGACAGGGATAGGTAAGGAGCAAGAGATAAGCAGGAGATAATGGTGTCACTGAAAAAAAAATCTCATACTCCTTTAATCCTGATAAAAATATTTATTTCAGGGGCTAATACCAAATAAGAGTAAGAATATCCTAGTTCCATAATCTAAGAAGGAGAAAGTAATCATCCACAAGATTAATTTTTTTTCCTAAATTATATTGGAGTAAATCTTAGTAGAATCCTCAGAACATCAAGATATTCAGATACTGCATGCCTTCTAATTTTATTCTGCTCTCTAAAATCTAATGCTATTCTGAGAAGTTCCTGTATGACATGCCTGAAAAGTCACAAATCCCTTTCAGGGATTGTAATTGTGGTCATCTCTGGCCTTAAGTAACCCTTATTAGGTCTTTCTAAACTTCAATAAGTCAAAACAATAGGAAAAAAAAAGCTTAAGAAACCACATGTATGTGGTATCCCACTCCCAGTTTTCATTACTGATGCAGAAAAAGATTATAGGAAGATTTGGTACTTATTTCCCTTAATTTTTGAAGGACTTTTTACAAGCTACCTGTCATTTTCAGGACTTTATTTACTCTTAAACATCCTCACTCAGTGTTTACAATAAATTGTATCTGCCCTTTAAACCTGAAGTATTAATAACTACATATTTACATAATATAATAAAAATCAATAACTTAAAATTCCCTGTTTTCACCAATAGGTGGTGGTGCTAGCTGGTTCTTTATCTGTTGCTTCTTCAAACTTCAGGGCAACTTACTGTAAAAACATCTGCATATTTCTGGCATAAAAAACCTAGATAAAGGTCATTTGAGAGGCTTAGAGCCAGGATGCCATGGCTGCAGGAGAAAATGCAGCCCCTGTGAAAGGATGAGCAGTGCTGTGGTGATGGAGAAGATGCAAAAAATGCTCTCCACTCTTTCTCCAGACTGCTTAGAAAACAAACTCCCTCTGGTTTCAGTTGCTGTTGGAATGTCTTCCATTGAAGAAACAATCTTCTGAAAATGTTATCATGTCATCTGGTCTCTCCCCTGGTTTCCAGTTGCCAGTTTATGAGGTGGGAGCAGCAGGGTTTGTGAGTGCAGAGTGAATGCTTGGGCTCCAAGAACAAAACATGGTCCGGGAATGGATACAAGGCTGTCAAAGAGAGGGCTCTTTTTCTAGGCAGTGACCAAAAGTACTGGGAGAAATGGAGGTGACACCTGAAGTTAAACCCAAGTGCATTACTCAAAGATTATGAGATTCACACATAGAAAAAATGAACATTACAGTAGGTAAGTTACAATGCAAAAAACATTGGAGTAAAAACACACATGGCATGTTGAACAGGAGGAATGAGTTAGAGAAACATTGTTCCTCCCTTCAGTTCCTTCCTTGAATTCCCCCTTTGATGGGAGCTTAGTGGTTGCAGAAAAAGTGTTTATTTGGCCAGGACGTGCTCTGAAGTTGATAATGTGACAAGCAGAGTCTGATGGGGGCCACTTGGGCTTAGCTCTAGGCCTTGTATTAAAATAAGCAGTTTCAGTAAGCCACGAGTTCCTCTAAAAGAACAATTAAAAGTTGACACACTTCAAATGAACTCAAGAACAAATTAAAACATGCCTGTAGCAAGGGCTGTGTTTTTAATTTTATATAACCTTCATTAGAGCCTATGATAATGTGACACAAGAATTCTCGACGCTAAATAAAGCATCAAGAGTATGAATGTGTTCATCATCTGATTGCTTTCTTTGTTGTGGGTTTTTTTCCCCCTCTCTTTTTCCTTCAGTTGTCTTTTCCCTCTATCTCTGGCCTATTTGCTTCCCTTTTTTTTCTGTGGTCTGCTCTCACTGCAAGGAATAAGATAACTCATGACTGGCAGCCAGAAGCTTGGAGTGAGAATTCTCATTTGTCACATTCTGTTGCCAGCTGCCAAGAGAGATATGCAAAACCTTGTTTCAGAAACTTCCAGTATTGTCAGGTTCTCTTGGCTGCTAATGTCTTTCATTCTAGTATTTTGGAAGGGAAAAAAGCCTTAGATAAAATATTTGAGCTTCTCTGGTTTTCCCTTGGAAGAAAGAAGAAAGAAAAAATAAAAGGAAGAGAGAAAAGATGGAAATAGATTAAAGATGAAATTTAAAAAACATCTATTCTTTTTTTTGCTTTACTGGTAGGTAACAAGTTTTCAGTATGCATATAAACTCTGTAAATGCTGAGGTTCAAACATGCAATTCTCAATGCCAGAGTATCTGACAACTTGAACTCATGCCTGACTACTCTGAAGTCAGTTTATAGACCCACTTGCTGGATATTTTCTAGCTTTTCATTCTACCACCTTATCTTCCTTAAGGGCTTCTCTTATACCTAAAACTGGACCCAAAGACTCACCAGCTTTAAGTATTTTTTAGCCTGTCTATTCTTTCATACTGTGCCAGCCAGATTTTGATTTTGTCTGGTTCTGATGCTGTCTGGGGTTTTTTTTATTTTTATGGCTTCAGCTTTCTCAAAGATTATTTCCTACCTTTAGCACCAACTGTTGCTCTTTTCTAAGTGTTTCTAGATGAGTGCTGTGTGCATTTGTACTGCCTGTCTGATGTGATGTCCTTAAGTAACCGTGTCATGTCCTGAAGTGACCATGATGCCACCAGCAAGGGCAGCTCCACTCAAGCTTTTTCAGTGTAGGCATGGGCAATTTCAGAATCCACTCAGAAGCATCCTAAGGTTTCACTGATGTTGGTTGGCCCTGAAGTGATTGCTGATATCACTCTTTTAATCAGAGCCATTCCTTGATCAAAACTAACCAATAATTGAGTTGACAATAATGATAGTAGGGTATCAGCTGTTAAATTTTTAATGATAACTAAAAATTGAGTTATTTTTGTCACTAAACTGTGCTTTGAAAGAGTTTTTGAAGAAAGGTTTCCAGTAGTTGTTAAATCAGAATAATCTCTGGATGCAATCCCTGGCTAAACCCTCACCTGATGGCTTTCTGACAGCCCCCTAATTTCACCCAAGTGTTGTTAACATAAGAGCATCAAAATAATCTATTGTGTTTCAGAGAAATACCTGGTATTTCAATGGTGTAATTCAAGATGGGACATTATTACAAACTCTTGAGAAAAAGCAGCAGTAGAGGAGAATTTGCAACACTGAAAGGTAGACTTGAGCATTAATGGTTGAGAAGATGGCAATCTAGGAGCTTGAAGTGCACAAACCCTGAAGTAGAGTATCAGCTAAAGAGAAGTAAAATATGGGGTCCTGACAGCTCTTCTGTGGCTTTAAGCATTGATAAGGAGCCATACATGGAACCAGCTTAGATAATATGGTAGTTCTGTAATGCAGCATAGAAAGCATAATATCTAACAGCTTAAGGAGGATTTTTCTGATGGGCAGCTAAGTAAAAAAAACTCACTTTGCAAAGGTACCACTGTACAGCAAATGTGGAGAGCTAAACATCTCTGTGATTCTTTAACAGGGATAGGGATAAATATTTCTATATGTACATGACTGACACATATGGCTGTGGAGTTAAGGGAGCCTCCCTCCCTCCCCTCGGAGTTGACAGAGTATATACACACACAGGGGAGCAGGCCTGAGCTGTGGATTTACACTTTAAGGAAAATAAAAGTGCCTTTGGAGAGTTAACTCTCCAAAGAATTTTATTTAAAAACTTTCATGAAAGAAGATATTTTTCCTTTTTTTTTATTTTTAAATACAACTTCTACTTTTTATTCTCTTCTCTAACAAACATTGTTTCTCTCTATCAGTTTGAAGTTTTCTGAGCTTTACATTATTAGCTGCAGGACTTAGCTTTGAGCTGGATTCTGGCACATGTGCTTTCCCTGGCACACAAAACATCACCTCTGGCTTCGGAGGTTCCTGAGCTGCACGGGAGCCTGGGGGGCTGTACCTGAAAATAGTCATTATAGAGTTGCCTTTCTCCTAACTTCTTTCTCAGACACAAGTTTCTAGCTGCTGTGGGATTTGGAACTGCAGACCAAATAGAGTTTGTTCTATCTCAGCATGGTCATTCATTTAACCATCTACTGATTTTTTTCCCAAATATTTTCAACTGAAGAAAAAGGGATTAGCAGTATCTGGGCTGAGCAAAGCTAGAAAGGATCAGATCCACAATGAAATGCATACATGTTTTAAAAGTAGTTAAGAAATAGATGAAATTTTGCCATGAATTAGATTGGGTTATGCATTTAAGGCTGTGTAATATTTGCTGGAAGTTATAGGGTGTTAAATTAAACATAACAATAAGGGTTGAATTGGTACCTGCTTCATAACTATGCTAATGTACTGTTCTCTGAGCTCGGCATGAAACTTCTGTGGACTTAAAATTCACGAAGGTTTTATTTCATTTGTGGTGGTGGAATTTTGATGGAATGCCAATAAATTTAATGTAAGCACTGCATTTTTCTAAAAACGCAAACGACGGTTCTGCTTCTTTTATGAACTTCTGTTGGCTTCACTCCCAAGCTCAAATCTACTTCCCCATCCTAAATGAGGACATGCTTTTTAATATGAGGAAGCTCAAAAAGGTGATTGACTAGATGTGCAAGGGGGAGAGACTGTGAACATGAGAGCTTATCATAGACACATCACTGTAAGCCAGGGAAAATCAGAAAGAGCTTTGAAAAAAATTAGTTCCAAGAGAGGCTTTTTGGTTGGGTGCTGTGCAAAAGAGGGCTATGAATAAAAAAAACCTCCCAACTCCGTGTTAATCTTTTCTTGCACTCATGAAAGTGAGGCATCACTGCAGCGTTGCTTATTTATAAGTAATGTATAAAAAATGAGTGATACATTGCCTGTTTTTTTGATTATTAACAAAATATTTTCCTAATCCAGAACAAGGTGTTCTTGGACAATAGGGTTCTCTTTCAGTATGTACTTGGTTTTTGTGGGCTTTTGGAGTATTTTTGGTTGGGTAGTTTTTTTTTGTTGTTTGTTTGTTTTTTGTTTTGTTACTTTGTGTTGGGTTTGGGGTTTTTTTGGTGAGGAGGGATGTGGGTATTGTGCTAGGGTTTGGGGATTTTTCAGTGAATTTAATATTCAGGGAATTCTTTCTAATAAGAAAGTGAGACTAAATGTACAATTATGAGAATTTCCTTAAATCTTCATCCTCACCTGGAAGGATGTAGCTTTCGTATCAAAAGATATACCAAGAATAAAAATCCCCTTAACAGTTGCAGCATTTTGAGTGCTGAGTTTCTTGTAGCACTCAGAATGATGCTTAGGCACCATTCCTCTGCTTTCTGTAACATATCCCATTACTAGGAGCCAGCAGAGATTTGCAGCTGAAAACCAGTGTGTTCTACAATGACCTGAAGGCAAAGTTGCTTTCTAATTCATAATTGCAGCAATAATTGGTTGGTCACTGTTCTTGGGACTTTAACTGCTTAGCAGTGCTTTTTTAGCTTTTCAGCTGTCTCAGATTGGTGATAATCACCTTAATTCATACCAGATCTGACTTCTCTTAATGGCAGAAAATATACATGTTGTAATTAGAACAAGAGTCATGTCGGCTACTCATCTTTTATATTTAATGCCCTATTCTGGTGTGTGTATTTAAGCAAGAGTACCTCCAGCATAATGTTTTGAATGTTAATAACTACTCAAATTCATATTTAACTGTTGCTTATTCCAAGATCTTGATGCAATCAAGACTTCACTTTCAACAAGGAAATATAATATGTGAAAACGAGTTCCTGTCCATATTTTCCTTTTTCTTGGATATGACTTCACATCTGTATTATACATATTCTTCATATATTTATTGAATCCTATAAACATCTTCCTCTGATCTTGGAATGTGTTTCATAGAAGCTTAAAGATATTTGGACTAGCTGTTAAAAATAATGAAAGTGACCTTTAGCTGCTGATCTGAAGAGGAAGATCACATTTTGATAGACTCATTTCTGGAAATACACCTTCTGAACTTACTGAGTCTCTTTTCAGTTAGAAAAGAACCCTGTTGTTTTCTGTAATTTCTTGAAGGGGTCATCCATGTTATGGTTCCTAACACTGCCTTCCTTACATCCATTTCTTATTGTTAATTTAATTTTTTCATGTCTCCACAATGGGGTTCTGTACCTGGCACACTTGTTTTGGGTAGTTATAACATTTTTCCCCAGATGGATTTTCTTTCATGCATCCCACTTCAAATTTTCTTCTGGTAGAGGCATCTGTCAGAGATCAAAGAGAGGATTAGTTCTCTGTGCTTCTATAGATAAGGATATTTCATGGAGCAAAAGTATTTTATTTACTTACAGCTGAAAAGTAGCAAATGATAAACTTGTAATAGCTTTATTAAAATTCTGCCTTTAGCATGAATTATTAGTTTCCCAGTTCATTACCAAATGAGCCGTTGCAATGGACAAATAAACTTGGTATCCTAGAAGATTTCTGAGTCCTCTTGTATTGTTCAGTGGGACTAGTTTTCTATTTGTATTAAAATATTTTCATGTCTAATTTTTATGAAGTAGTTCCAGAGGTGAAAACTAGAACCAAAGAAGTAGTTCTTGATTATTTGGAAGAGACAAAGATGAAAAGATGGTGCTTTATGTTCACAGACTTGTTGGAAGAAAACAGGTTTGAATGCTCCCTTCCTCAACCCCACTGCAAAAAGCCAGTCAACATCCAACACCTTTATGGGAACAGGTCATAAGCCCTAATGTGGCAATTTGTAAGAGAGAATTGCAATATTTTGCAAATTCATTGCACCTGTGAGTAGCAATGCCAGGAGCATTTTAAATCACTTCAAAGATAAGTGATTGAAGGAAAATTAGAGGAAACTAAAGTGATACCTGATATAAAGTGGTGTATTGTTAAAAAAAAAAAAAAAAAAAAGATTTCTAGAGCAATAGAATTTGGAATAGAGCTGTAATTGCCAACACAGCCAGTCATTTCATCCCAAGACCCAGGTGGTTTCTTTTACCTGAAAGCCTCATCTCTTGAATTATGTGAACATATCTGTATCATTTTACATGTTAAACCTAGCAAATAACACTGCTATGACAATCTAATCATCCTGGTTATGATAAAAAAAAATTTGAAGCTGCAATATGTTTCAAAGTATTTCAAAAGAATTATTGTTCTGAAGTCTTGACCTCTAAAATTCCTGGGTTTAGTGAGCTGGTCTTATTGCCTTCATTGTGGCCTGACCTGGTAACTCAGCAATACTGGCAGACCTGAAGTCTAAAATACAGTATTGTGCTCCTTCTCCTAGAATAGAAAGAATTTTCTCTTTCCAGCAGCCACAAAACAGGAAGGGAAAGTGTCTCTCTCTCAATAGTACTCCTGTGTGGTTTGAGTGACTTGTTCCCTCCCTGTGTGTGGTACAAACAAGCAGCTGCATTTCAGCAGGAGAGTGAGAGCTGCACCACTCCTGCTGCAGCTGGAGGCACCTCATTCCTCACTGCAGCTTGCCCCTAAGGCCTGGGGAGGCAGGGAAAGGGGATATTGCTTTCTGGCTTGCAATTGAGTCAGTATTCAATGCAGTTTTTGTTTACTGACTGCTGGTGCCATATAATTCTTTCTGAGGTCTGCAGAGACAAAATCTGCAGCTATTTAAATGGAGCAACAGCACAAGGTTATATTGTGAACAATAAAGAACCAGAAGTGATCACTTCTTACAGGCTGTTCCATTCTCCCTTTGATGAACACTTCACTGTGATGTGGAATGTGTAGCTTTGAACAGTTGCTGAAATGTTTGTTTGGAAAGCCTCTTGATGTTTTTGGTGTTAATAGATTCTGCCCTCGTGTTCAGTAACTCTGCATTTTAAAACTTGACCCTCCACAGGGCACAAGTCACTCAGAATTTTGTACTGGTAAATGTCAAAGTTCTGTACATTATTCACAGTTTGTGTATGATTTCCTTATGGAAAGTACCTAAGTTTGACTGTGCTGCTGAATGACTTTCAGGATAGAATGTCATTTTGTACATCTGGTGTTCTGTTTAATTGTCATCAGACTTTGGTTTTCAACAAGATAATTGGTGAGCTGTCTTTGGTGCTTTGAAAAATAAGTTGTCTTCAAATCTATTAATGTTGTTCAAATATGTACTTTTCTGAAAACGTGTCTTCTGTCACAAGGCTTCAATGGTGCAGAGCAATTTAAGAGTTTATCAGGCTGTTATTATCACAGATGAGAAAACAAAGTGTTACAGATAAAAGTCATATGAACGTGACTCTCGTCTTGATCACTGTGGAAATTGAGAAGCCTATTTCATTTATGTTCAGGAAATTAAACTAATAGATATAATAGATGAATAGGATGCTACTTTTTGACCTCTTTCCTGACTTCTCCTAGAAGAGAAAATGTAAGGATTAGTTCTCAGTACCTACTTTATTAAAGGTCTTCCTTTACATAGGTTGTCCAGTAAAATGGTGGAATATTCAGCAGGAATGCAAATTTTAGCACTTCTTAAAAGGAAATATAGGATTATAATCACTCTAGAACCAAATTTTCATGGACAAATAATGCACACAATTAACAGTGTGGGATAGGTGTTACACCATGAGATGCCTGAGTGCTCTTTGTTTCCTCAAAAGCAGAAAAAAACAAAGTCTTGACAGAACAGATGCAGAAGATGCATCTTGTTCTTATTCTCTGGTTGGCCTTGGGTTGCGCCCAGTCCATTGACTGCAGGATTTTTTTTCATCTTTTGCAATTCACTTGGACAAGTACATAGCAAATATTGGTATAGAAGTCTGGATGGCCTTCTGATGTCTCTTGTATGTCCTGCTTGTGTGAGGGGCACAGTGTTATACCCATTATACCCTTTTGATTCAGCATAAGAGCATGTTTCAGATACCTTTATGTAGCTTTATGTAAAATGCCAAGCTCTGTATGGATTTTTGGTAGATATAATTGATCTGAATTTCTGTTGCTTAACTATGCTCCACTTGGCCATGTGCTTCCTCTTGGCAGTTTGGATCTGACCTGGTGCCCAAAGTCTGAGCCCCGCAAGGTGAACTTTCCCTCCTCCCCACACAGAACAGAAAACTATGTCACTTACCCTGGAGATTCTATTAAGCACTACCTTGTCAAATCCCTGCTCTTTGGGGGCAGAGTAGAGATGTAGCCTATTTTTCACTGATGGCTAATCTTAGGTCACCAGGCTGTATAGTTTGTGACCTGAGACTACTAAAAAGGTCACTGAGGATAAAAGGAAAAGACTGACTTGAAGAAAAGAGGTTTTTCACTTTGACAGTAGTAGATTGGCATTATAAAAACTAGAATCTTCTTTATGCTGAACTGAAGATACAGAACATACGTTTCTCCTTTTGAAGTTGTTGGCTAAGTTGCACTTTTATAAGTGCAAGTTACTTTTTGTAACCATAGTAGTGCTAATAAATCTAAAAAATGATGCTGCATTTGAATTCAGTGGTGTGCTGTGTAAGGACTTGCCTCCAAACTCGATCAGATAACATTTGTACTGAAAAGCAACTATTAGAATTTAATTTTTCAGCAACAAATAAATTTATCGCAACCTAGAAAAATATTAATCTCTGGTAACAAAGGTGTTATTAAAATATATTGCTTTGATGCATTTTCTATCCTAGTTTATAGTTTGAGCCATTCCACTGTTCGTGTGCTAAAACACTTTTGGCACCATTAGTTATTCTTCATAAACCAATTCATTAAGTGAACATATGTGTGGAGTGTATACTATGGGTGTTGTCCAAGACTTAAAGAATAAATTACTTTAAAGATAAAAAAAGCAATCACATCCGAAAAAGAATTTCTATTGAAATCATGTTGTGTGCATTATTTGAGATTAGAAATGTGTCTGTAGATTTTTTTTTCTCCTCTTGTGACCTAATTAGAAACACCAGAGCCGTAGAGATATTGCAATTTGTGAAAACAGACTTGTAATATAATCTATGTATAGGAAACAAAGTGCATTTATTTCATTGCTTCTAAGAGATGCATAGAGGCACACACAAGCTACAGATTTTTCTTTTCCCATGGCAGCACAACTGTGTTAAATTTTTTTAAACAAAGGAGCAGAGCCCTGTGGCTGTGGAAGACTGGGTTATGGTGTAATAGTGCCCTGATATTATATGCATGTCCTTAATTGTCTGGTAAAATATATACTCACTGAAGAACAGCAGTTGTAGTTCACGCTGTATTAATTTCATTTTAAAAATTCTTGGAGAGAAAAATAATTTTAATACCTTTCTTATAATGAGGTTTCTACAAATAATTAGGTTAATTTTTCCCTAACTGAATTTGTGCATATATTTTAATTGTGTTTGTCTAAGAGTGACTCTGGTAAGAAACAACCTGTTTATAAACAAAACCAACTTGACTTAATTGTCATGTCAAGTCATGAAGATCAGTGCCTACTTCAAGGTCAAGATATGTGCCCCCCTCCATTGTTTTGTAAATGAGATGTAGATGGAATGGCACAAAGGCTGTGGGCGGAATGGCTGTGGATGGAATGGTGGAATGGCTGTGTGGAATGGCTGTGGGTGGGATGGCTATGGGTGGAATGGTGGAATGGCTGTGGGTAGAATGGTGGGATGGCTATGGGTGGAATGGTTGGAATGGCAGAATGGCTGTGGGTGGAATGGTGGATTGGCTCTAGCTGGAATGGCGGGATGGCTCTGGGTGGAATGGCGGGATGGCTCTAGCTGGAATGGCGGAATTGGCTGTGGGTGGAATGGTGGAATGGCTGTGGATGGAATGGCGGAATGGCTGTGGGTGGAATGGTAGAATGGCTCTGGCTGGAATGGCGGGATGGCTCTGGCTGGAATGGCGGGATGGCTCTGGCTGGAATGGCGGGATGGCTCTGGCTGGAATGGCGGGATGGCTCTGGCTGGAATGGCGGGATGGCTCTGGCTGGAATGGTATAACGGCCTTTCCTCCATTCAGCATCTCTGGGGGTTTCCTTGTCTTTTCCTCCTTTTGTAAGTCCCCATGCCAGCTCTGCCCTCCTCCCTGCCCTGCAGAGATGCTGCTTTGGGCCCTCTTGCCTGGGCTGTGTCTGTGCTGCAGCCAAGAGGTTCTGCCCCATTTCTGCCCAGAGTTCTGCCTGGCACTGCTGTGCCTTCCCAGCTGGGCTGGGACAAGGTGACATCTTCTCTTCCTGCTCTTGTTTCCTCTGGTACAGAGGGGCAGCCAGGACAAAGGGGCAAAGTGAGCTCCTGCTGTGCCGCTGTCCCTTCTCTTAACAAAATGTGCAATACTTTGTTTATACCCCGCAGTTTTACTTTCTTTATTTTCTGTGTCCCACCTACTGAAAACCGTGTAATGCTCACTTTTGCATGTGGATTTGGGGACCTAAATCTGGGTCTGAAAATTATTTGCCTAATGGTGGGATCTACTTTATAAATATGCCTCTTTATAAATATATCTCTTGGCTCAGCAAATTTGTTGACTGTTTTCCAATATTTTAAGGTAGTACTGCAAAATACCTGAGGAAATAGATCATTACAAAATCTAATTCCTTGTACTCAGCACTGAATCAGGACTAAATTTATTTTACATGACAGAAGCAGAGTGAATATCGCAATGTCCTTGAAATCCAGCATGGTTTTAATTGGATTCTATATTTTTCTAATGCTACTGCAGAACACAATTTAAATCTTTGGGATTAAATTTATATGACAGGCTGCCATTCTCACTAAAGTGGTGCATCATTTTAATTTATTTATTTTGCTTTTATGTTTCTTGACAAGTAATAAAGCATTAGGTCCTTAGTGGCGAAGGTCTTGCTGCTATTTTTTTTCTACAGTCCTTACATTTCAGAACCCTTTTGCTGACACATGGCAAAGTGCAACAACATTCATTAAAAAAAAGGACAACTGTTCTTAAGCTCAGCAAGAATTCTAGTGAGATACAATTTAAGATAAGGAAAGCTTCATTTATGTAATAAAAAAATAGCCCCTAGTAAATGAGGTTTGTAATGCATTATCTTCTTAGCCTTCCACTGGGCCCATAATTATGCAGAATATTTAATGTACTCTAATAATCAGATTTTAACTTGATAGTCCCTTCACTTTATATACAGACTAAAACATTATAGCCCAGTATATTAGAAAATAAAGACACTGGTTGTTTAACTGTAATAAATACATGATGCTGGGAAGGTGAAGATAAAAGCATGATGTGCAAAATATGAAAATAAATTAAAATGTTAGGAAACAGGTGTGAAGAGACTTTGAAAATAGGTTCACATCTTTCTTTATGGCATTATTGTGGTTCCTTGTCCCAATCACAGTCACTTCTTCTGCCAATAAGAAGGTAGATAAAAGTAAATCATTCCTAGGTTAATAAGCTTATTATTAAAAATTAAATAAAAAATAAATATGGACACATTAGGAAAAATAGAATTGCTATAAATTAAATTTTAAATGTTCCCTATCTGTAGAGTATGGGATTTTAAAAATACTATGCTTCAGTATCTCTGTTCTAGGCAGCAAGCCTATTTTAATTTCCATTGTACCAGACTCCTGTTTGCTAATATCACATGAAGTGCATTATCTGTTATAATGGTTTAAATCAATTATACTGTTTTATCAGCTGGGATTGAACAAATGGCAGGGATGCTGATGAAGCACAGCTCTGTGGGTCTGTCTGCAGCTGGCAGCATCCCCATTTGCGTAGCTTCGTATGGCACAGAGAGCGTCGTGTGTGTGTTAAATTTGGGAGTGAAGCAAGGGAACCAAGGGCTTTGGAAATGGGTGAACAGATTATGAACAGACTGAAAAAGTCAAGAATCTAGTGAGAGTCATTCTTTTTCTCCATAAAGCTCATCATAAAATTAGTAACATAACCAAGCCATTGCTGACCATCACCTGCTTGGCATTTGAAGCACAGTGTTACGAGCACAGCCCAAGCAGTGCTGTTCATCATTGCAAAGGAAAGAATCTGGTGTAGCCAGGAAATGACCCTTTTCTTCTTCATGGATGTGCTCTTTGGTTCAGATTTTCCTTATCTGTGACCAGTTTCAAATCTTTGTTTGTATGGCTGGCTGGGATCAGGCCTTGCTATTATTTTTTTTCCTCTCTGCAGTTGCTACACAAGAAAGCAACGGAAATATTAATGACAGAAACTAAGAACTTGGGGGGAAGTCTGCCATGTTCAAACCTCAAAGTGCCCCCAGCTGTTGTGTGTGTAACAGGTGTTTTGCCATCCTTCCACTTTGCTGGGTCTCTGCCCACTGGAGGAAACAGTGCATTGCCTTATTTCCTGTGTGTGAGCATCCCTGTCCTTTGTTTTGTGTGGAGAGCAAAAAGTGGCTGTGAATCCTCAAATCAGCACAGCCCCAGGACACAGAGGGCTTCCTGTGCAACAAGACTTTGGTTTTGACCTGTGAAAATGATTTATCCCTAAAAGCTGTTAGAAATTTTTGATAGGCCCCTTCATGTAGACCACTGATAATTAGAGCCTAAATTTTTTTTATTTTACTCCCTACAAGCACATTTGATCTTGGCAATCCATGTTATTAAACTGCTCAATAAAGTTCTGTGCTGTGTCTTTAAATCTGATTAGCTAGAATTTTGAGACCACTACTGAGCCAATTCAGACTTGAGTTTTCTGTAGGTATAAAACTAGAGACACCAATATTTCTCTTCAGAAAATTCTTTTCAATAAAATTTAGACTAGTTGTGAATTATTGTCTTCTCAAGGCTGAGTATGTTTTTGGAAGACATGTGCTGGGCTATATTTAGAAATAAAACTTTTTTTCCCCCCAGAATTGTGGAGGAAAATCATAAGGGGAAAGTACAATAAACATATAGTAAATTTTGTGTTTGACTTCTTAGCTCACAGCTATTTTTATTATTAAGCTCTGAACCCTTTAAAAGAAGACATGATAACATCTCACATGAGCAAGTAACTCACTGCAATCTGACAGTTTACTGGATAAAAACAGTTGATGTTTTCATCTCTACCTATGCTGCGCTGCATTTGTTTCACCTGTTTTTACTATGGTCCCTGATGTGAGTAATTTCCACTAGGTCTCTTTGAAGCTGTCCAAAAGAAAACTCATTGCTTTGGATCCTTATGTCTGGCTTAGGTGTTGGGACACATTTATGGATCCTCACATGGCATTTCTAATTTATTTTCCTCAAGGCAGAGTTTGCAGGGCAGCTGACTCTGCAGACTTAGCCAGTGTAGGCAAGTGGAGATGTGCAGCAGAACTGCTCAGTGAGTCCTAAACAAACTGGGCACCTTCTCCTGGAGTTGGCCTGCATGGCTATTTGTGTTCCTTCTTCTCCATGGCTGTGATGGAATTCAGGCTTGCACAAGCTGCACAAAACTTGTGGGAACAAAGGTGATTCCAGGGTGCCTCTGGTGCTGCAGACCTACTTACTCTTTGTACCTGCCCACGTGAATTCACTCCTAGCAGAGCCTGTGGGAGTGTTGGGAAGGGATGAAGAAGGGAATTCTACAAGTTAGGGAGATTATCTGTGTGGTCATGTACCAGAGTGTTATTAGGGAATTTTATACTGCTGGTATTTGGGCTTCATCCCTTTGTCAGGGGCTGTAATGAGATGCTCAGAGGGCAGCTTGCTTACAGTCTTTAACAGTGATTGCACTGGAGACTTTAATTGAACCAGAATCAGAGGGTTTGTGCCCTTTCATTAGGCAAAGTAGTTAACATTGAGGATGAAGTTCTTATTTATAAGATTTTACTTCTGTAGAGACTCCTCAGTTGAGGACAGATGTACATAATGTGCCTGTCTTGCTAGAGGGCACAATCTCCTTAAATGTTTGGGGAAAGAGACATCTGCTTTGAACAAAAGGATAGGTCACAAAATTCCACCTACTTTATTCTTTCAAGTCTGGTCTCTTTCATCTCCTGATTATTCTATCTTACAGCTAGACTGTAATTAATTGAAACTTTTGTTGGCTATCAAACTTTGTGTTTATAGTTAGTATTGACTGCAGTAGTGCAAGGCTCTTTGGGAACTCTGTTTTCACTTGTAATCTGAATTATAACTGAATACTGTAAGCATCCTATAATGAAATTCCTATGCTGTCTCTTACAATTGTTGAACAGGCTATTTCATGCTGAAACAATTATTTGAGGAAGTTGTCTCAAGCTGCCTGAGGATGTGATCTGATCAGTCAGGCAGCTGAAGGGATTGATCCTAGTCCTTGTGAATAGTCCCTAAACCTGTATTTATTTATTGCATTCCTTGTCTTCCTGCCAACCACTTACAGCCTGATCAACTTGGTAAAGATCTTCAATATCTGACAAAGATGAACACTCCATTTTCTGTGGGGCCATTTTCAGAATGACTGAAGTGCAGGCTGAATTCTGCAATACGTGCAGAACAATCTCATCACACATCTGTGGGGGTTAGGGGTAGTGGTTAGGGATGGGTCACAGAGCCCAGGAACACTGGAGCTGGGGAAGGCAAGCCAAGGTGATCGTGGCCAGGCCCCAGCACTGCTGCTCCTGCATCTTGCTGATCTGGACCACCCCTACTGGTGATGGTTTTCGGGTTAGGATAGTGATTATGAGTAGAAGTTAGGTCACTTTGTAGGGGTAGTGGTCAGTGAAGTCTGTAGTGGAAGATTTTGGGTAGTGGTTGTGGGCAGTTTTAAGGGTAATGGTTAGGGGTAGGATCAGGTTTATGGTTAGAGGTTAGTGTGGTGTTCAGGGCCAGGATTATGGTGGTGTTCAGGGGTAGTGCTTGTCCTATATATCTGACAAAGGTGAGTGCTCTATTTTCTGTGGTCTCATTATACAAGTATCTAAACTGTGTTCTGAAGCAATATATGTTTAACCCTGTCATTCAAAATGCATCTGAGACATTTCAAATTCAAAGCCATTTAGATGGAATAGGGAAATTAAAAAAAAAGAGTGGTTCATTTAGTTTTGGAGCATGGGAAAGAAGGGAAACCTGACATTAGTCTTGAGTAGGTTATATTGCTTGTAAAGTATTTCTGTGATTTAAACTGATTGTGTGCAGTGGAAGAACTACAATCAAATTTTTTTCCTTCTTCCATTTTTCAAGTACAAATTACTGAATAAATCCTTAAAAGGTTAGCCAGCTTACTGAATGTCCTTATTTGAGAGAAGTAGACCCAATTAAAATGAGACTGGTGGACTCCTCCTTGTGCATAGCTGGAATAAGTGAATGTTTGAAGAATGGAATATTTTGTCCCATCTTTCATAGCAAAGTTGTTTTAATTTCATCTGAGGATGATCAGAGGGTTGGTTGTACCCCAGACAGCAAAGGCTGCTTGTCCAAATACTTCCTGAGATCAAGCAAGAGAAGTCAGAAGGGGAGACGACCAGTTTGGAAGGATAACTTTTTGTAAAAAGTAAGTTTTTCTCTGGAATTTGATGATGCTATTGATGATTACTTTAGGATTGTTTTCCATTTTGTGCTTGGAAGCTAATAGTTTTTCCAGCTCTGAAAAGAACTTCAGAGCTAAACTATCTAAGGCTCACCATGACAGACCATAAGGTGCTGATTAATGTTTTAGGAGAGAACATCTCATTTCAGTGGCAAAGATGAGAGAAAATCTGCAAAAAAAGTGTGAGACTTGGAAACATCGCTAGTTAAAACTTATAAATGCTCTTGGTAGATAAGGTAGGTATGGCTGTATGACTTCTTTTAAATATTTCATTTATTTATTTTAAATTGGACTGGGTTTATCTAATCTTTAATTGAAAATGTTGGTTGTAAAACAGTCTAACCTAGATGTTAAAGCAGCATTATTTGGAATAGTATTGCAATAATAAATCTGAAGGAATGCTAAATGCTATTAGATAGTAGCCATTAGATCAGCAAAAGTGGCCACAAGTACACAGAAAGGAAAAGATCCATTTGCTTCTGAAGACTTCATGGGAGCACCAAAATTTGCAAAGATTTAAATGGAGTAGTGGGCTTTTTATCACATAGTGACTATAACTCTAAGAAATTTCAATATTCCTCACTGTTATGCTTTCACAAAGAATGTTAAGCTGATGATTTTGTGAAGTAAAATATTATTTTCAGTCTTAAAATCACACTAAAGAAAAAAGTGACTATTTGTAGAACACTGCAGCTAAAATGATTTTGAATTTCTTAAGTCCTGACTGTGTTATTTTCTTGCTCATGGACAGTAAGTAGCAGCAAACAGTTGCTGCATTGACAAGGTAGGAGAGGTACACTACCCATTGTTGGTGTTTGAAGAATAACAGAAGCATGGAGATCTGCACAAAATAATATTTTGGTTATGTTTGGGAAAGAACAATATTCAAGGTAGTGTAAACTTGTTGAAAAGTCAATGAAAGTGCATCAATTTACAAATTCCTAGGGACTCAAGCAAGAATACTTTCTTCTTGTAATATCATTAGATAACTCTGTTCAGGAGATGGTTCTTCCATAGGTCCTGCCACATCCTGATGGGAAAGAGTTGATTGAAGCTCTGACTGGTAAAGTTAGAAAGGCAGATGTACATGGTCACTTAAATAAAGAGGCTATTTCCCTCTATTTACACTGCCGTTAGTACCTTAAAGTCAGTTTTGGTTGGTGTATTTGAGAAAACATTTGGTTCTTGTTCAGGGTAGAGTTAATGAGGTTTCATGGACTTACGAGTCTGAGTGTAAATGTCTGTATATTTGAGCAATTTCTCCCTGAAGAAGCATCATTTCACTTTTTGCCCTGAAAAACAAAGAAGCTTGAAGAAACCATATGAGGTCTATTGGCTGTTTGAGATAATTATACAGAAGCCTAAGATTTATGCTGGTATTTTCTCAGGAAATCATCAAAACCTTGTGTGTCTTGGCTTTGATAGAATTGTTTAATATCAGCAACATATTACAGTACAGTAAATATTTTATACTTCACAGAGAAATAAATGTATTGTAACTTGTGACATACATACTAACTCCACATGACCCCTTTGTCAGACTTCTACTAACATAAAAAATAAACTACTTAACAGATGCTCTATTGCTCATCTCAGGGGTTTATTGCTTCTACACATTTTTATGAAGACATTAATTTTCCAGAAGTATTCTTCCTGGAGTATTCTGAAGTATCTTCAGAAATTAGCAGTTATCAGTCTAACACACTGCACTTCCTGGAGGCCTGATCTATGGACTTATTTCACTTTCTTTTATTTGAGGAGTCTTTTTGATTTGCCTGAACTATATGTATACTTCTGGGGATTAGTAGAAAATTATTTGTATATAACTCAGACATGCATACTGGACTAATAATACTATTCATTTAGTTTGTATATTAGTTTTGCAAAGAGATTATAGAAGTTTACACTTCTAAAATTATAGTGGGTTAGGCCAGTCCATTACTTTAAAAAATGCTTTTTGAAATTCTAATTTTAAGCATTGGCTTCTTTAATTGAAGGCTTTGTAGGGATACTATTATTATTTATTATTATTATATTACAGATATTGATTTTGGCATAATAAGAGGATATTTCATGATCCATATGTCAAAATGGTTTATACAAAAAAGCATATATTAATCTGTAATTGTGGCTGAATCTTTACTGGTAGGGACAGAGTTGAAAGTCAAAGAGTAGCTCAGAAGGTTGTGTTCCACATGAATGTCTGAATAAGCAGAGCTTGAGTTTGTTCTAACAGTGTGTGTGTGATCTTGAATGCCTTTGTAGCAGAAAACTCAAAGTCATGCTGTCGAGATTGTGAAATCCAAATTTTCTTTTGTCTCATTCTTTCTCTACTAACACTTCTTGGAAATTTATCTGTTGTCAGCTCAAATACACCCTGTTCTTCTTTCTTTAACTATTATTTCTAATAAGAAAACAAAATGAAAGACTTTGGATAGAAGCATGAAAGGTAAGTTTATAATTGAGACTGGACTCCAAGAGCTCAGTACCCAGAGACAGTCAGGTCTTGGGGTTTTTTCCTCCCTGTTGACTCATAATTTACTCTTTGCAGAAAAAAAACATTTCTAAATCTATTATACCTTCAGTTGCATGAGAGGTGAAGCTTGATATATTGATCATATGAACTAGTTTTCTGAATTAACTGTATTTTTCAGGGAAAGAGTTTGCTTTTCTGCTGTGTCCTATACGGGATAAAAACCCAGTAAATGTTAAAATAATAGTGGATTTTTCTCATTGTCCTACCTGGCTTTCTTCCAGTTGGCAAAGATGCTGTAAATAGATCTCATTGTGGCTTTTATTCTCTGTTTTGACCCTTGAACATCAGGCCAGACCTGAGAAATAGGTGGCTCATGTTCTCACAGTTTTAAACTGAAATCCATGGCCATACTAGAGTGGAAGCCAGTACAATAACAATCCACTACCTGGATATCAAAAGCATTACTGAGTGGATTTTGGAGGCTTTCATAGATGTAAAAACCAAGGCAGAATTTTTCTGACACCTTAAAAAAAGTGGGGGAAAAACCTTTTGGTCAGTAGCCTTTGGTGTTGCTTTTGTTACAGTTGTATTTTACACAAAAGCTGTGTCACTAAAGGCTTATCCAGTACAAAATTATCCTGCAGTTGGGAGCATGTAGCAAAAATTTAATGGAATAGCTGAAATTAGGATTTTTCTGCTTCTGTAAAAGAATTTTCTCACCAATTTCAAAATTATTGTTGCTGCCTATGCATTTCTTAGTGTTTGGATGTTTGGGGTCTTTTACACAACAAATATAGGGAAATTTCTGGTAGCTTGGGGCTTGAAATAGATATTTTCAGGTAAAATTATGCATTTGTTACTGCTTTGTTCAGTATTTATTTCCAGAGCCCACTAGAGCAAAAGTGGCATTATACGGCTGCAAGAGATAACAAGAAAGAAAGGAATATGTTCCTAGCCCATCCTGGAGGATTGCTGTGGAGTGGACATGTGCCTGAGCCTTGTGTCACCCTGCCAGTGCCTGATGCTCTGCCAGGAGGGAGCACGGCCAGGACAGCTGGCCTGAAGTGACCAGAGATGGCCACAGCACAGACAGCCCTGCCCAGTTTGGAACTGGGGGCATTGGCCAGAGGCCACTGATGGCAGCTCAGGGCTGGGCTGGGCACCAGCCAGCAGGTGCTGAGCAACTGTGTTGTGCTTTTCTTGTGTTTCTTGGGTTTTCTCTCTTTCCTCCGTTACTTTTTATTGCAATGATTATTGGTAGCATTCTAAAAATTGTTATTATTACATCTATTTTGTTTCAATTATTAAGCTGTTCCTATCTCAATCCACGTGGTTTAGTGTTTGCTTTCTTTTCCTCCCTGACTCCCCTCTCAGTCACATGAGGAGCAGCTGTGTGGTACTGGGGTTAAACTCTGACAGATTTATATTGGATTAGTTTGGTTTTATGCATTTTCTGTATTAGGCATGAAAGATTATCTTGTGATCTATTCTTAACTTGGAAATAATCTTATCTATGCCTAGAGCCCTAAAAAAATCCTTTAAATATCAGTGCTAGATAACAATATGTACTGAATTCAGGCAAAAATTCCTCCTTCCCTCAGAACTGTAACTGATTTCCTGGTAAAACCATGATCATGTATATCAGTAACTTGCAGTGCAGCTGGATGTCGGGCAGTGTTTGTCCATGGGAATTCTCTGATTCTAGATGTATCCTTCAACACAGAAAAAAGTTAACTTTTAACTGTAAAAAGAGGACTTCTAACTAATTATATGGAATTCATACCAAAAGTATAATTCAAAATTAAAACGATTTAATTTTACCCATGAATCTATGCATTAGCAAAATAAATGCTTAATAGAAATATTCTACTTTATTAAAACAATTCCAAGAAATTCCTACCAGATTGAAAGTTGTTTTGCTAATTAACAGTAACACCGTATAAAACTGTATTTCACCTCCATCAGATGTTCCTATATTGGTTATGTGATGTTTAGCTTTCATGCTACCTGACCAAATGGATGTGTTGAGTCTGTCTGTGAGCACTTCCTGCCTTCACATTTATTCATGCATGTCAGTAGTTCTGCTGTGACATTAAACTCAGGTGCAAGTAAAGCTGCAAAGCTCCTGTACAAAGGTTTTTGTCTGGGGGTTTAATACTGTGTATTATGGTGGCAGCTCTCCCAGAATGTCAGAGGGGCTATGGAAATAACTCCTATTGCTCCAGTGTAGGGCCAAAGCATTCAACTGTGCCACTTAAAGCTGGAAGTAAGAGGGCAACAGTGTAGGAGTGGTTGTGTCAGACAAGTGGTCCAGAAAAATCCTTCAGTGCTTAAAGCCATGGGATTTTACACAGAAATTGCTCTGAAGCAGACCTGACTCTGAAATCAACTTCCATCTCAAAATCACTGCAAGGTTTGTAGGCCATTTTTTCTCTGTGGTTGGGTTTTCTTATTTGTTCATTGTAGAGAAGAATTTCATTGCAAGATAAATGTTTTCCATACATTTTACTTTTTGATTAGGAAGTACCTTAATTAAGCACCTTTGCTAGAGATTTTTAACATCCAGAAGTGACCAGATGTACTTCTAAAGCCTGGAGGCTTGGTGGTGTTTGAGGTTCTGGCATACTCTGGTTTCTGGCAAGTCATGTTCAATAATAACTGGGATGAGGGGCAGGGATAAGACATTCCAGCAGCAATGGAAATGTGACACTAAATCTCAGACCTTCTTCCCAGCACATCAATTCAGCAGCAAAACAGTGAGTTATTTCTTAGGGCAGCATTCCTGCACCTTTTCCATCTCCCACCATGCCTTATTAACATTTCTGCAGCAGCCTCTTGTTAAATCCATGATCAGCATTATCTCTGTGAAGGTTTGCATGCAACCAAATTGTGAATTGTTTCCAGAGATCTCTATTAGTTCTCCATTCTCTCAGAGAAGGAGGGTCTCTTTCTTCCCTTTTTCTTTCACGGCATTAATTTGGTGCCTAGGAAAAGACAAACTTTGATGCAGCCCTTTGTGGAGGTTCAAAATGCCTCCACCTCTCCTGCTGTGAGATATTCTTTCTCTCCTGGCACCGCGATTCTGACAAACCCATACATAGAACATGAAAGCTTTGCTAAAATGCTGCCTCCTGTGCATCAGCAGAGTCTGTCAGGATCTGCTCTGTGGTAATGGCAGGGGGATTCTGAAAGGTGAAAAAGGCAATTTGAGGGTTTGAAAAATGAGGCCACTTGCTTAGATGCTTAGCTCACTCTAACTTCAAGGACAGTTGGACATATCAAGATTTGTCACCAGCTTTGAAAATCAAAGGTTGTGGAACTGGGCTGTGGCTGCAGAGTGGCTAGAAGATAAGCCTGATGACTCTCATATTAAATGTTTGTGTTTATAGAGATTTTTAGAAGTTTTTCAATTGATTAAATAACAGTTAAGTTTCCCTCTGAAAAATAAAAGGGGCTAAGAATTAATCTGAAAGTTTTGTGCAAGATACACTGAGGCCCAAGTGTGTCACGATGCCCTTCTCAGCTCCCTCCCTCCGTCCTCTCTCCCTCCTCTCTCTTTCTCCCTTTCCCTCTTTCTTTCAATCAAGTGAACAGTGCTACACAACCAGCTCTTGGTATTTTAGACATCTTCAAAAAGAGCTGACTTTTAAAGTAGGTCCTCTACTACTTAAAGATTCAGTTTTCCTCTTTTTTTTTTTTTCTGAGGCAATATGTGGTTTATGTAGCTAGCTTTATTACACCCACTCTGTCCACTGAATTTGCTGGTTTTCTTTACTATTTATAAGTAGAAATCAATAAAATATTAATGAATTATATCCTTTGATTTACTTTGCAGGGCATCTAGATAGTATTATGAAACCATTCCACTACACTTTTTTCAGTTTGTCTCAGTGTTGTTTACCTCATTAGTACTCTAATTCATGCAGATGTGTTTAGTTGCCACTGAAAAACAACAATTCCTGAATCAGAAGCCCCATGTTACCTTTGATTCACTTCTCCTTGAACTGCAGTAGATGCTGTGGCTTGGGAAACAGGGGGTTTGAATCAGTCCTGTAAATGGGAAGTTGAGAAAGGATCTTTATTTTATGCATAAAATAAGAAATGGTTTCCATCTCAAAATAATTACGAGGGTTTTCTGCAGGACCCTATTAGATGCTATCCTGATGTGCTCTGTGCACAGCAGAGAAGCTGCAGAACATATTTCTCATAGTGCCAGAAAAATCTCTATTATATCTGTGTCACATCAGTGACAGAACATATCCAGTGGTTTGCTTTATAATTGGGCTGATGTAATTTACACTTCACACTTGTAGTCTGCTGGCAGCATTGTCCAGTAATGTTTTTCTTTGACCCCTCCAGCACTACATTCTAAAACAAATTTCTCTAACAAAATTATGCTATAGGGGCACATAGATATTTCCCTTAAAAGTACTGCATGATTCATGCATCATGTATTGCCAAGTCCTCTGCTTCAGTGTCCCAAAGGAGATGCTTTCATCTTCTAAATAAAACTATAAAAAATAATTTGCACTGTAGTCAGTCCCTGTGTCACTGGCATTTATCATTTTTTGGTAATGCAGAATTGGAGGTATGGGCTGACAATTGCTAAATTAGGCTTTTTTTTTCTCCCAGTGTATGATATTCTCTGATTTGTATGTTCCCTATGTAATGGCTAGGGGTAGGTATAACTAGTGACCAGCTCACTTGGGGAAATTACTTAGGCATATATTCACATATTATTCTTTTCTTGAGGACCCCTTGCAAACATTTATTGCTCATTACCAGTAACTCCCTGTAGTCATGTGGAGTTAGAGGTCTTGGAAAACTGACTTGGCTGAGGCTGGGTAAAAGGAAAGCTAGTGGAAATTCAGCTCTGATATTTTTAGCTTATCTGTTTCTTATATGTGTGCTTTGATTACTTTTTCCTATCCTAAACCATTAATTATATACACAAAAGAAGAAATGACTGTCTTTTCTTATGTGATTATCTTTGTTAATAAAGATGTGGAAGATCTGTGGCTGCAGTTGAGGCACACATTCCCTTCCCCCCAAATTTGTCTCTGACTTTATTGTAAATTAAATACTACAGAAACAACCAGTAAGTGGGGGTTTTGCTGCAGAAAAGAATGGAAATGGGATTTGGCTCAATCCAATTTCTGTGCCTTTTTTCATAATGAATGAGCACGGTAAAGGAATGGATGAACAAACCGGTGTTCAATGCACTCCTTTATCTGGGGTGGATGTAATTGGAAACAGGGTCCTTGGGAGACCTGTGCAACTCCTGTATATGATTCATAGTAAAAGAGATAAATGCATTAAATTTGTTGGGAAACTTTATTCATTTTTATTGAATTTTACCTACTTGCACGAGTGATTGTATGCACACTATGCATAATGTGAAGGATAGTCTAGTGACTCCAATTAAATTATACCTCATATTTTATTTCCCCTTTGAAACTACCTTTTATGTGCAACATAATTCATTTTTGTTTGCATTCCTTCTTTAACCCCAGCTTTACCAGATGCAACTTTGTCAATGTAAAAATCAGATTCAGTGCTAATTTCCTGGTCAGGTCATATGCCTCTTGAACTGATCTTGCACTACTGACAGCTATTCCTTATTGTGAGGAATAAATATATTTTTGGAGTTAGCAATGAGAAATTTAAAACATTTCTTTAGGGTTTTCAAATCTTTTATTTTTTGTAATCTCTGTTGGTAGAAATTGCTTTTGCCTTTAAGGTCTTCAAAGGCTTTAGAGAATAGAGTTTTCTGCATGGGAAACTTGACACCTAGGTGTCCTCAGTCACTTGAATTTTTCTATAGCCTAGGATAAGTGTATGCCTTTGATTTCTTAGGAATGGATATTGGGTTGGTCCTAATATGGTTGTCTGCAGAAATTTTTCCTGTAAAACAAATCTTCTGGTATGATATTTTACAACACTCTTTATTGAGCCTATGTATCAGGTGCTGCATTACTAATACATGTTGAAATAAGTATAGCCATGATTGTGACATGCCTGGCTGGTGCAGATGGGCCAGTGAAGTAATCTGGTGACAATATCAGTATTCAGTACAGGTCTAATAGCAAATGTAGTCCTGTCAAAGTCGATTTATCTGTAAGCATATGTTCAAGTGATTTGTTGGATTGAACAGCTCTTGCAAAATACACTAGTTCTGAAAAATAGAAAATAAAGGTTAGTTTATTTCAACAGAGGAAAAAATACATTCGTTTTAGCAGATATAACCTCTGTTCTCTATCTAGCTGATCAGAAAAAAGAAAAAGTCATTTGCATGCCTATTTTTTTTTTATTCCAAAAGTGTGAAAGTTGACAACACTTTTTTTGCTCCCTCTTGTCTGAAAGGCAGAAACAGAGCTGCCAAATTTTCCACCACCAAGGAGGAAAAGAGGACAGTCTTACCTGAGCTCAGGCAAGAGCAATGCAAAAGGAGAATCACTTAGATTGACTGGTCTAAGAGAAATGGTTTTGATAAAATGTTCTTTACCTTGGCATTCACTTACAGTATAAGTTTAACTTTAGTTAGGATTATTCCCTTATAGTTTGATAAAGAGGTGGCAGCCTCCAAACTGGCACTATCTTACTGTCTGTTCTTAGTACTAGGATGTCTTCAGAAAGCAGTGCTGATAATACAGGACACATTTCCTGCTTTGAGAGTTTGGCTGGAGAGCTATATGCAATTTTTATTAATCAAAATAATAAAACAACTTTTCTCAGTGCTTTCTGTATAAAATATACAGGAGAGCTTCAGGGTGCCACATCCTAATTAAAGAACTTTTTAACTCTATTGTGAACTATTTTGATGCTTTTATTGCAAAAAGTTTGTCTTCTAGGAGAAATTTTGAAGGAATGTCTCATAAATCCCTCCAGTGTCTCCTTCTGGCTTCCTAAGTCAGAGTTTTAGGAGTGGTGAATGGCCTCAGACACAACTTGGTATTAAATGCAATCTGTGTGTGCCCAGTGTAATCAGGAATGGCCTTGGTTTATTAAAAGGAAAACGTTGAACAGTCTGTGATGCCAGATACACTCTTAAGTGTCATGTGCTTTCTTCTGCTTGCAAACAATGATCTTCTTATAGCTTTTCATTATCTTTCACTCTTGTAAAAATCTATTCAGAGGCATGGAACCTCATACAACCCCACCTTCCCCTCAGACATGGTGCTGGTCAGAAATTGAAGTGTTCCTGTGTATTGCTCACTCACTTGAACTGTATTACCAGAGTGATGGTTGTAGCATGAAAACTTTGCAAATATGGCATCCATTCTGATTTTAAGTTTCACAGTCTAAGTTTTGCCCCTGCAGTGGGTTCCATTTTGTTTGGCTTTCATTTCAGCTATAGGAAGAGAGATCTGTGGTTTTCTAGAGAAGTCAGTAATTTATTTAATCTGCTGGCACTGCTGCAAGGTCTGGCTGTTGCTCTTTCTGCAGCAAAATCAGTCTTGCAGTGGCTTCAGTGACTCCTAAAAGCTATGTAAAAAGGATATATTAAAAGGAAAGAGTAGAGATCAGAGAAAAGTACTCAGCTCCCGACTCTGCTTGTGTCCATTATTTTTTTTCTGAGTTGTATTTATCCTGACCTGTTTTACCAATGTGTTTTTTATCACAATGCTCCAGAACACTGCACTCAGCAGTTCAGCTTTTTCTCTCTCTTAATCACTTTGCTTTTTATCAGACAAACATCACTTGAGAAAAAAAAAATGCTGGAATGCTGAAAATCTAGTTTGTTAGTGGATTAAAGAACAAATAAATGCACCTATTGAGTATGAGAATGGAAGAACAAAGCTCATTTTCTCAGTCATTAATTTTCCTTGTTATGTAAGGACACTTTGAGGGGAAGATGTTACTTGAAGATGCAGGAAGTACAGAATTTTTATCAGTGCTGTTGCCTGTTTTAGGTGACTTTCCATGGGATGCTACTGAAACTGGCTAATCCACAGGGACATCTTTGTTAGGTGGGGTTTGCCTTTGCCAAAAACCCTCATGCCAACCCCAGTCTCTCAAGACCAGAGAGGATCTTTTCTATTTGAGACTTTTACTTCTACCAGTATAAAATAGTGTATTTTCAAGAACTTGTGTGAATTCTGAGTTGTTGGTCTTAACTGAGACTAGCTTTGTCCAAACTGCCTCCCTATTCCATTATCACTTACAAAGTTTTACTGTTTTACATTTACTTCTAGGTTTCTACCCAATAACTAGATGTGTTTATTAAAATATTTTAAGGTTAAATAGACTTATAATTGTCATTTTGTCTGTTTGTGTAAGAAACACCTAGAATCTGCCACAGCAACTATTGCATGAGGTATAATGTGGCTCCTGCTTGATTTAGAGCTTATATTTTTAGGAGAAATTGAATGCTGATTTGGAGACTTCAAGTGATGGAGAATTCAGCACACCTATAGGCAAACTGTTTTAAGATTTGATTATTCACATGATAAAATTATGTGGCTATTGGGTACCAGATGTTGGAAATTCAGCTGTGATTTAATAAAGGTACTTAGAAAAAAAAACCCCTAATTTTATATGGAGACAGAAGAAAGATTTCTGTGAGGAAAAGATGTACCTTTTTGGGGGCATAATTTTTAAAAATTGAAAGCAACCTGTGGTGAGCAATTATAAATGTGAAAAAGTGGGGAAATGTAGGGAGGTAAAATCACCTTTCTCATTCTCTTCTAGTCTAAGCCTATGATGAAAGGCTAAAATGCAATTTCTTAGTGGTACTGAACACTGGGAGGACAGCATTTTCTCCTAGGATGAAATGCACAACTTCCCTGTGCCACCACTGAAAGGGGCAGCCTCAGCATGCAGCAAGAAGCCACATTTCCTGGCAGAGAAGGAATGGAGATGCCATGGCATCCAGGTTTTATGTCCCCAATAGATTTGCTAGGCTGCACAGCTGAACTGAATCTAACCCTTGCTGAATTGCTCTCTGCTGTGCAGCCTGCATTCAGAAATGTATTTCACAAGTCCCCAAGACTTCACTGTAGGGAAAAAAAAGATCACCCTTATTGTGTATAAAAAGATTTGAACTACTCTCATTTTGGAGATTAATATAAGCCACTTTAATTTATCAGCAAAATGTACTTCACATCAGGTGTTGAACCAACAGACAATCCATTGGGCAAGGGAGAACAAAATGAATACTATTAGATCATTTTTTGTCCTTTTTAACTGTCATTTTATCCATTTCATACCATGTGAGTGTTGTTGTGACAATATTTGGTGCATTCAGTCATCCACTGGCTGTTGTGTATTTCATTTTTTCTGAAAACTGCTGCCGCTGGGGAAGAAAGCAAAGCAAAACAATTGCCACAGGTCAAACTGTGAGGAATCCAATTTTATCAAGAGAAGTCTGGAATTCACAAGCTCTAATCTGATGTTTTAAAGTCCCTAATGTCAACAGTGAAACAATCCAATAAAGGGACCTTAAAAATGTAGATTGTTATAGAATTTGTCTCACTGGCCAAACCTATTAAAAATCAAATGTGTTAATTGATTTGGTGAGTGGGGTTTTTTACAGTTTTAAGAGATGTGACTCTATCTGGACTAGTAAATAGCAATAGCAAAAGCTGATAGCAACCAGCACCAAGGTGTGTGGCAGGGTTGATCTGCTGGGGGCAGGAAGGCTCTGCAGGGCCCTGCCCAGGCTGGACCAGCGGCCTGAGGTGGGAGAGGTTTGATGAGAGCAAGTGCTGGATCCTGTCCTTGGGTCACACCAGCCCCTGCAGGGCTCCAGGCTGGGCAGAGGAGCTGGAAAGGACCTGGGGCTGCTGTTGGCAGTGGCTGAACAGGGGCCAGGTGTGGCCAAGGGGCCGGTGGCACCCGGGCTGTTCCAGCCATGGTGTGGCAGCAGGAGCAGGGCAGTGACCACACCCTGACCACCCCAATGTGTGTCCAGCTCTGTGTCCTCATGTCAAAAAGGACATTGTGGGGCTGGAGTGTGTCCAGAGAAGGGAGCAGGGCTGGGAAGGGTCTGGAGCACAAGGCTGAGCAGGAGCTGAGGCAGCTGGGGGTGTTTAGTCTGGAGAAAAGGAAGCTCCAGGGGGACTTCATCACTCTACCTACAGCCCTGGAAACACCATATGCACAAACAGGGCACTGGCTTTCTGTTATTGCAGATTCCCAGTTTCAAAGGGTAGAAGCTGCAAGTACAGGAAGATAAAATAAATTAATTTTTTTCACAGAATGTAACAATGCCTGAGAGGAGGTTGTAGACAGGCGGGATCAGGCCCTTCTCCCAAACCACAAGCAATAGGACAAGGGGAAATGACCTCAAGTTGTGCCAGAGGAGGTTTACACTGGATATGAGGAAAAATGTCTGCATCCAAAATTTGTCACACACTGTCACAGGCAGCCCAGGGCAGCGGCAGAATCACTGTCCCTGGAGGGACTTAGAGTTGCACAGAAGGGTCACTTGGGAACATGGCTTAAGGATGGACTTGGCAGTGTTAGGTCAGTGCTGGCACTTGATCTTTCATGTATTTTCCAACATAAATGATTCTATGACTCTAAATCTAAAAGAAAATAATGAAAATTTAGTATTTCACTGGGGGGAAGAAAGGAAGAAATGTGAGCATAATAATAAGCAATAACTTCAGAGTATCAATCTAACTGTCATAAGGTTGACTTAGGGTTAGCCATGATTAATATATAGTATTTGCTAGTTTATCTTTTGTGTTATAATAAATTAGAAACATTCTTTCCACTGAGACATGGAAGGTTGTAGATAATGAAACAGCACAGTAACCACTCACAAATAAGCTTTGGCATTAAATGCTTAAGATAGTTTTAATACAATGTCATACATTCATGAAAATGTCTAAGTTCTGACATACATAGAAAACCTTCCCAAGAAAATACTTATTTATACCATCTTCATATTGATACTGTATGATTCACCCAGCTTAGGTCTATATATTACAGACCTGAGGTGCTGCACTGCATCAAAAATAACTTCAAGACAGACTATTTTAAGTCCATAAACTTCAAAATACTCCAACCATACTACCAAGGAAGGTGCTTCTTGACATTTGTTCATATGATACATCATTTCTTGTTCTTTAATCAAATTAGAATAAAAAGATTGAGGTTTAAAATAATTTTAATATATAGCAGAATGCAATTAATACTAAAAATAATATTTTTACTTCCATTGCAGTATCTCTCAAAAGCCTGTTTGTTTAATACTACTAATAATACAGAATACCTGCAGAATTCTGAGAGTAGATAAAAATAAAACTTGGGTCTTAACTGAGCCAGCTGTTGGAAACTGGTGCAGTGTCAGTTGATGTGCATGACTCGGCAGAGGCATCACTTAAGATTGAACAAAGGCTTAAAAAAGCTTCTCAAAAACTGCTGGGACTTCCTGGGCTTAGTTTAGCAGGGAGGCAGAGCTGCACTGAGCTAACCTGGAATACTCCTCTCCATTATCATGGCTGTCATTAATGTCTCTCTGACCTGGGGAAGTTGGTCTTGGATGGGACATTTGCACCAGTTCATGGGTAGGATCAGCTCCTGGCCTGATGGGTGCTGTTGAACCAGAGTAATATTGGAGTGTGTATTAAATAGAGGTGAAGTGGAAAGCAAATCTGTTTTTTGAATCAAATCACTTAATTAAAAAAAAACCAAAACCCAAACCCTTGTTTTTCTCCAAAAGTAGGGCTTGTGAATCTGAAGGCGATAAAGTAATTTCATTCATGTCAGAATCACAGATGTCATTTTCTTCAATCCTTACAAAATTATAACATGAGACTAATATTTCTGGAAGGAATGGAGTGTAGAATGTTAGTCCCCTTTTGTTTTGAGCTGTTAATTATAGGTTGAAAGTATTGAATGCCTCTGTACTAAAAGTAAAATACAGCCAGTATTCAAAAAGTACAATATATAGCACAATCATATAGAGCAAGAAAATCTTGGCTCGTCTCTACATAAATTATATTCTTCTCTCTGAAATATCAGCTCTACTGTCATAAGTATGGATATGAGAAATAATGTTGGGGCAATGGCCAGTCTGGAACATAAATCAATATACTCTGCATTTATCAGATTTAAAAAAAGAGGAAAATGTTAACTGAAATTTAGTGAATGAATGCAGAGAATTTTCAGTCTCTCTTTAAGAACTCAGCATGTTTTCCAGCATATTGCTCTTCTTCCCTAAATAGTTGGGCACAGCATTACCTTTTCATGTTTATGTAGAATATTGAAATGAAATGGAAATTTATATGCTCACTCCCTAAGAATTATTTCCTAAGCATTAACCTGGTCAGAAATTACTAAAACCAACCAACAAAAACTTTTCTAACATTATTATTTGATACAATTGTTGCATAAAAGGCTATGCTCCATTAAAATAAATGTCTTTCTCAGTCATCATAACTGCAGTGTGGTTCCCAAACTAATGAGGAATAAAGCAATTCCCTCATTCCACCTGCAGCCCTGGAAACAGCATATGCACAAACATGCACTGGCTTTTTGTTATTGCAGCTTCCCAATTTCAAAGGGTAGAAGCTGCAAGTAAAGGAAGATAAACAAAATAATATTTTTTTTTTTCACAGAATGTAACAATGCCTGACTACAAGTCAAGGTCTCACTGATAAAATATTTCAGTCTAACTTTTTGAACTAATTCTGATATTTTAAACTGATTTGGGGTGCTCGGGGGCTTTTTGATCCTTTTTTTTCCTTTGATTTGGTTCTTTAGTTTTGTTTTTTGTTTGTCTGTTTCTTTCCTGATTTGTTAATTTTGTTTCCATATATCCTGTAATTAGGTTTTGCTAGGGCATGTGAATGCTGCACTCGTCCCAAACATGGACTTCAGGGGATATGTGTGAGTCCTTAATCCTAGTCATAGTCAGCATAGTTTCCTGCTTGAAAAGATAGAAATAGCTCAAGAGTTTCTCTGCTGCCAACTTCCATTTTATCTTCCTTTTATGTAGCCTGATTCACAGGTAAAGCAGGAGTAGATGCTTTCTCTGCCACAGTAATTTTAGGCTGTGAGAAGCAATGCTTATTCATGGTTTTAACTTCTAGTATTTTATCACAAAATGTTTTAAACCATAATGTGGTTCATGACAGCAACATGGAGAGCTCTGCCCTTTGCATTCTCACATTTTGAACTGCTCCTTGTGGCTTTGGCTTTCCAGACTTTATTTCAGTGAGATGTGAAAGATAACACCCCAGCATCAATACTGAAACTCTGTGCCTGGATGCTGGTATAATTGACTTAAAGTTGTTAAAATTCACAGGATCATCAACGTGTACCTCAATTAATCAATTTTTTAGAAACACAGAATTGACAGTTTAATGAGAAAAGCTTTCCCAGGATCATAGTCCCCTCCTCCTCATTACGAGAGTCAGTCTCACATTACAGAAATGGTAAATCCTATTTGATTTCCCTTTCATGAAAGACTGAGCTGTCCCAGGGGTAACCTTTCTTTTTGCTGGATGAGGAGGACAAGTGCTAAAGTAATGAGATAATCAATAGGAGTTGTTTCTGTATTGTCCATCTCACATACTGCTGGGGATGTTATGTGTTTCCCTTAGTTTTTGCTCCTTTGCTGGTCCAGCCCATTTCTGGCACAAGAAGTTATTCAAGGTCAGGCCATTCCTTGGTTTCAAACTTTTCTTTGGCTCTTCTCCCGTTGTCATTTAAATTAGCCTGAGCTCATCAACACTTTAAAGCAGCTTTTAAAAAATGCTACTGAGATTGTGGTTTAACGAACTGAGAAATGAATGTGTTGACCTTACCTTTTTAAAGGGGATCACAGGATGGTTTTGCTCATGGCTTCATTGGTCTCATTGTGGAACAACCCCTTCAAGCAAATGTATTTTTCCACAGGTCCCCTACAAAGTTACAGGATATCTCTCAATTAGCTGCAATATTCTTTTTTTAGAGCTCAATCATCTTTTGGAGTAAGTTAGTTGACTGGTGTAATTTATTGGAGACTATATCATGTCATTGAAGTTTTAAGCTGTGCAAAAGTCAGTGTGTTAGAATCTCACAGATTTAAAAAATTTAAATATTTGTATTTGAATATTACCTCAATCTGAGATTTTCCCAATTCATCTCTCTCATTTCCTGCAAAAAACACTATTATACAGTGTTTAATGGTATAATAGTTATACAGCCTTCTGGGGTGTGGTGGGAAGGATTGTAAGAGAGGAACAAAAAAAAAAGCAGAAAAAAGGAAAGAAAAGAAACCAAACATAAACATTCTTCACCTTTCTGAAAGAGAAACAGCAAAGTAGCTGCAACACAACCTGGCATTCTTCTGTCTCAGCCCTGGGCTCAGCTGTGGGCATCCAGTCTTCTCTCAAGGAGGTTAACAAAAGCCCCATCACAGGATCACTGAAACATACCTGCCCCTACTGTTGGCTCTGACCTTCTATTATTTGCAGAATTTGGTGGAAGGAATATTGTGGTACCAGAAGGGAGCATCTGGGGAAGTATCAACACTGTATAAAGCTTTAACTGAAGAAAATGGTAGATTTTACATAAAGCAGTACAGTTTAGCCACTCCATTCTTTTCAGTTTTTTAAAACTTGAAATGAAGTTCTTGCTGGCCTACAAGTGCTCTGTGCATGCAGGCTTACATGGTGACTTACCCAGGCTGGGAGGAATTGAGCTTGCTGTATTTAGTGTTTAGGAAAGTATGAAAATACATTATTCAATTCCATTCATTCTAATTAAAGTACAGTAGGTTGTGTGAATTCTGGGATAATTGTTTGACTGTGGTATGAAAACTTTTCTTTTGCTTCCTTTCCCTATTCATGATGTGATTTGCATAATAATTCTTTAAATTCGGGTCTCTGAATATTGTCTCATTAACATAATTACCCGATTTCTTGTTTTGTGAATTGCAGTAGATAAGTAACAATAGTCTTAGCTTATTATCACACTTTCTGCTTTGCTTTGTGATCACAGTAAACAGATGAGCAATGAGATTTTTTTTTAAGGAGGGACTATTCAAATATCAGGATGATTATGTGACCCATTTATGCACATGCAAAACCCCCAGGAGGTTTCAGCTACTGACTGCAGCATCATTTTAGGCACCTGCCTGAAGTCTAACTCTTCATTAAGGCTTTCTCTTCATCAGGAACTTGTTTTACTCTATCTGAACACCACAAGGAGCATTAAATGCCATTTTTTCCTTTAATTTTAGAAAATTAAAACCAAATTATTAAAGGATTTTAGTCCCTGCAGAGATAAGTCTCAGGCACCTATGCTGATTTGTGGTGAAAGTGTTGTTGTAAAAAATAAAGGCATTTAATTGCAGTTAGGAGCTGATTTTCTGTAAATATTTAATGTATAAATTATTTGTACTGGCATCAATAATGTCCCAGAATCCAATAAAACTGCTTTTGCATAGAACATGTTTTGTGTATTTGCATGATGCTCCTGCAAAGGGAACTCATCTTCAGACAGATCTTTAGACCAGATTTTCTATTTTTAACATAATGTTTGCCATATAAACACCTATACTGGAATATAAAACAATATTTAACTGGGGAACAAAGACAATTACAATTTTCAATTATATCTGAATATATTTGGTCTTACAAAAACCTTTATTTCAAAGTGCTTTAAGAGGTTTTTATATTGAAGCTACTGTTACACAAGTCTCTGCGAGGAGGTCCTGAGGTGGTTTTGAGAGATCTAAAACCTTGCTTTTACCCAGAAAGTATTGGCTCTAATTAGGCACATTCCCTGAAACCTAAGTAGGGAGTAAAAAGGATATTTTTGAGAGTAAAATGCCATATAATATACAGGCTATACTGTTCTTTTCCAGTCTAACCCACGAAGAAAGTATGG
This sequence comes from Molothrus ater, assembly GCF_012460135.2. Lineage (NCBI taxonomy): Eukaryota > Metazoa > Chordata > Aves > Passeriformes > Icteridae > Molothrus > Molothrus ater. The sequence continues at coordinate 9,454,361 of NC_050491.2, forward strand.
TAACGCTCAAAATCCATTTAAAATAACTCTCAAAACAGAGATTCCAAGATCCCCACTCCTCAGATCTGTTTACAGGAATATTATCTGGGCTTCCATCTGGGTCCTGGATGTGGGTTTGGCCGGCAGCACGAAGGATTGCTGGTGGCTGAGCACAGCCAGTGCTGGGTTCCTGTCCCCATGAGTTCATCACTGTCCATTTATGTGACCATGGCATTTTTTATCTGGATCAAGCATGTCCTATTTTTAACTAATTTATGTGGCTCATGCATGATTCTTTACTTGTAAAAGAAATTACTTTCAGGAAGGAAAGATTTTCAGCAGTTTTGTTCAACTGTGTTAAAAGAAATCATCATGTAGCAAAACTCTAGAAAGACCTTGTGAAATTTCCAGTGTCAGTTAAAAGTAAATATGGAAGAAAACTCTTCAGGAAGCAAAGGGGCCCATGAGGCTTTTACTTGGCCAAATTGGTTGCTCTGCCGATATTTGATATGTTCATAAAACAAGAGAAAAATGCATGAATATTGTGCCTTTTCTGTCTGTACCAAATCAACTTATTTGAGCTGGTAAAAGGCCTCTCAGCCTTCATCAGGTGTGGTGAACAAGGGAAAGCTATAGAAGGAAAAATAATGTAATTAATAAAAGCTACTGGGGGTTGTGTTGTTTTGTTTTGAGGGGGGAACATCTGTATATAATAATAGAATAATAAAAGATATAATATAATTGTAGAACCTGGGACCTGAACACCCATCTTTTGAGATTGTTGCAAAACCTGAGGTAGATGCTTAATTCAGTTCTTGGATCTGTCTGCCTTAGTCTTGGTATTTTCAACAACAACGGTAGAATTTCATCATGGAGAGACAAGTTCTTTGCACTGAATTTCTTGAGATACAAATATTGGGATTTGGATTTTCAATCAAGAATTTTTGACCTAAATAATAAATTTGTTATGTACTTGGGGGATTGCATGTGCCAACTTTCCTAAGGCAAAGAGAGATGTTTCAAGAACAATAAAGCACTTCCCTCACAGAGGAGTGGAAAGAGAGATTATTACTTAATCCCTGTGTGCTGGCATGGAAGTTGTCCAAAATTATACTGGAAATTCTGGTCCTTTCCTCAGACTGCAGACTCCTGTGACATTGTTACAGCCCAAAGGATATCCATCCATTCTGTCCCTTTGAATTTTTAAAACAAAAACACAATTAATATTTTATTGCATTTTGAGTCCTGCTAAACATAAAATGATCCCTTCCCTTGTTGTTTTGTTTGCACTGCATGTTTTTAAAGTGGGCATCAATGAAGGCTTGGAAATAGGGCCCTCTCTTTTCTATCTTCTGGAAGAAGCCTTTAATGCAATGCTGTCCTTAAACACACTTTTTTTATTGTCTGGATCAGGGAAAATATCCTCAGAAAAGAAGCAAAACTTTTGAGATAAGCTGTTCATTTGAAATGTGTCTGACAGGAATAAACATGACATCTCTAGAGTGCTATCTCACTGAAATAAATAAAAAAGACAGTGGCAGTAGTTTAATAAGTGGGTTGCCTCCATTTGTTAGGTTTTTGTAGTGAAATAGGCACAGACTGCCTGTGCTCAGAAATGCTGGGTTCCTAATTTGCACTGGGACTTCTGTTATTCACAGTGCTGAACAAAAGGAGCTGCAGAGTGGTGCTGTTGGAGAAAATCTTGATGGGCACATGTGTTTGAAACCTGCTTTGCTGTTGATAGTGTGGGAGGCAGTTGTTGCAACAGCCTGACTTGGGGTAGTGTTTTCTTGAGGGAAAGAGCATAAATACAAACTACTGTCTGACTTAATATGACTAAAAGTATCACACACTAATGTAAGTGATTTTTGAGATGAAATTCCAGTGCATTCTCTGCCAGTGTTTGGCTTTTAATTCTAATTAAGCCCTTTTTAACAGGAAGAAATCAAAGTTAGTACAGACATCTGCCTTATAATGGGTAATACATGCAAGTGTCTCAAATTGTATTTTCAGATTGTGACAAGATTATTCATCTGTCCTGGACATACAGTACATGAGAAATTGATTTTGGATTACAGTGGTTAATGGGTAGAGGATACTACCTGAATTGTATCATTTAAAACAAGGATGTGAAAGTTTCTTGGATCCTGAGCTGATCCTCTGAACAGAAGTGATTTTTTTTTTCTAATTGAAAATTGATTTAACATCCACAGAGCTATACAAAATCAAAGCTTTGATTTGAGGACCAGAGGGACAAAAATCTGAGGCAAAGCTTAACTAACCCACATACTTTTTCTTCAAAGCACATAATCAAGCAAATCTTATTTACTTCAGCAATCTGCTACATGATTCTTTCCCTCTGAAAAAAACTCAAAGGATTGTATGGTAGTGTGGATGGTCTCCTGATACATGAAGTTCTATTGAAGTCTTTATTCTAGTGATCTAGGATGTTTAATTAGGCATTTGTCTATAAGCTATATAATTTCACAAACCTCCATTAACTAATATGAATTCAAAAATTTGAGATCAATAGCATAAAATTCATCCAGTTCTTTGAGGTCCAATTAAATGCTTGTTAATGGTCAGTATCTATCTAGAATTCAAGTGATTCCTTAAGGTTTGTTTATACTTGTTATTGCTATAAATGATGTTACCTACTGTTTGATTTTGGAGGCCATTATTTCATAAATTAAATACTTATAGAAAATTTTAAAAAATCCTTCATTACTTTTTTACATTTAAGATTAGATGGATGCTACACTGATTTGTCTTACAAACAAGTGCTAATCAATTTAAAGGGTGAAGGGACAGCCCTTTTTAAAGTCAATAGAAACTGCCTGTTTGTGAAAGCAGCAAGTTCTGTCATTTTTGCTTCAGCTCCAAGTTAGAGCTGATTCCAGCTGCCTTTCTGAGACATTAACTTGTTTTGATTAATGGAAATAAACACTCATAAAAGCAAACTGTTTCTCAGAGCACATTATATATACTTAGACCTTAACAGATTTTATGGTTATGGGGATGTTTTTCTTTAAAAAAATCATAATAAAAGTAAAGAGCCTTTAGTGATGAGTGGAATCATCTTAAACCAGTTCTAACTGATAACAAAACAGCATGGATAATATTCAGTTATCCTTCAGAAATATTGTAATAGAATTTTAAACACAGGAAGACAATAATAAAATGTACCAACAGTTTATGTGAAATTAAACAGGTGTGAAATGGAGCTCCATATTTCTTCTTCATTTGTTATCTCTTCATGAAGTAATAATACTTCATTGTAGCTGTCCAGGTAAATTCAGCTTCAAATTCTAAAAACTTATTTGCATTTTTCAGCATTCATTTTTAGTATGTTTTATAAAGTTACGTTTCAGTCCTCCTCTTGTGTAAGGACATGTGTAGCTAAAGATGCGTCGGCACAAATATGTTCATAGATGGGGGGGTTTTATGATTTGAATTTTGAGATACCTTTTTCTTCTGATTTTCTGAGTCTCAGCTGCAAACATCTCTGTTTCAAACAGTGCTAAACAAATGCATCTTTTCTTATATTAAATACTTTAAACTAGGGGTTGACCTAAATTCAAGTCAGATTTTTTAACATTCTTTGAAGTAGAGAAACCAAGTGTTGCTACTCCTTTAAAACATCTCTGAAAGAGTTTTTCTGTATTTTCAATTGTTTGTTTATTTTGGGAGCAACATGAAACCAGTCTTGTTGTTTATATTGAGATAATGAATCCTTTTGGTGTTTTGATTCTGCACTTGCAAGGAGCAGAGGATAGATGGTAACAAGTAAATAAATACTCAATGCCTGGGACTGTCAGGAGGGGTTCACAGGAGTTGGAATACATTAGCTCAACTGAAGTGACTACAGTAACATTAAATAATGTGAAATATTTATTCAAATTTCCCTGTTGTAAAATTGTAGAACATGCTCTCACTTTGTTCAGTAATCTTAAATAAAGCAGAGTTTCTAATTACTGTCACATCTGGAGAAGGTGATGGAAAGGAGCAGTTGGGACTCATGGAAAAAGCCATGCCAGGAAAGGTTGCTGTAAAAGTTGTATTGAAGCATTTTTGTGACTGAGGAAGGTGAAATGAGACCTCTGTGTCTCTTGGAGTTGGAGGGCAAAGGAAGCCTACCTTTTTTGGTTTTAAATACTTGGTTTGTTAACAAGTAGGAGTTGGTTTGGGGTTTTTTTTTGGCTGGAAATAGAGGCAGACAGAGAAAAGAGTAATTGTTTTATTTGTTTTGAACACCTATTTCACACAGGGCTTGGAGCAATGAAGAAAATACACAAAAGCTAATTTATTATTGGTTTTTGAATGACATGAACAAATAACTATGTTTAGTGTTGATAACTAAGAATTATGAAAGATGGTGGAGAGGGCTTTTTTATAAATTAAAAAAGCAGTATGATGTAATAATAATTGATACAAAAAATCATCTTAATTCAACAAAGTGAGTCCTTCCTTGCATTAAAATAAGTGTTTTAACAACAGAATGGCTTTTCAGCATAACAGGAAGGTTAAGCTGGGCAAATCATGTCAGTTCAGGCTTTGGCAACATCATCTCAAGAAGGATTTTACACCATGAGGTTGAAGTCTCTTTTGGCAAGTTATTGCAAAAGGAATTAAATTTCAGTTTCAGTGCTACTGTAACAGGACTTGAGCTCGTGTAATTTTTCTCCTTCAGTTTTGCTATGAAAGTGAATTCCGATGGATTTGTCTGTCTTATGAGAAATTGTGTGTAACAATAAATTCATGCTGTCAGATTTGGACTTACTTGAGGTGGACACATCAGAACTCACGTGCCAAGCAGTGCCTGTGAACTAAACTGATTTAAGGATGGAGATTTTAATTATTAAAAGTCATTATAACCTATAAATAATAGGTGAAAATATTTACAGACCATCTCTCATTCTCATACCAGCAGAGGGCATTGGGATACTTGGAAGTCAAATAGGAATTAAGTATTTGTACACAGATATCCCATAAATGAACTTCACAAAACATCTAAATGGAATGATAGCACCTGACCTTTTACTGCAGGCAGGGGTCCCAAGAACTTGTGTCATGCCAATATCTGTAGGCACAGAGTTTGTGTTAATTGGGAGTGGGGCTGAGCCTCATCCCCAGTGGGCGCAGCTGTGAAAAGCTGGTGAGCAGCATTGACACAACGAGCCATGGAGTGCCCAGGGGCACTGACCAAGCACCAAAGGGAGCAGAGGGGGCACAGGTGCAATGCATGAACAGGAGGGTATAAAAGGCTGGGCTGAAGAACAAGCAGGGCAGATGCTTGCAGCCTTCTGAAGTGCCGTGATGTTGTCCTGTGTGGGCAGGTGCCTGAAGCCTTCTGAGGAGGTATGGTGTTACTCTGGGTGGGTTGAAGCTTTCTGAAATTGTGTGGTGATATTCTGTGTGTGATGGCTGTCTCAACTGCCACATGTGCTGTGACAAATATCCCCTTGGGTACCCTTTCCTCTCCCAGTCCTTTCAAGCCTTGCAGCACAGAGCTTGGCTACATTGGCACTTTACCTTCCAAAGTCCCTGTACTCCAGGAGCATTCCTAAATTAGGAAATCAATGTCTTTATGGCTTTTTTTAAAGGGGACTTGGTGCAATGCAGAAATAGCCTCATATAAAAATTATATCTTCCCTTGACCCATTAGCCTAGGAATGCTTGCAATATTTTAGCTGTGTTCCAAAGTTAGTGCCCCATTACAAAAGGGAGGTCGCGTTGCCTCTGATGCCTTGCCACTGGCTCCTGAGGGACCTGGGTGGAAGCCAAAACACATTGACCTGTTTGGTCATGGCTTGCTAGTAAGATGTGCGACTATGGAACTGATTTTTGGTGCATGAATGTCTCTGGTTTTGCTGAGAGTGCAAGTCTCTGTTTCTTCCCAGTTATTATCTCACGCCTGGGAGCAGCTGCACCACTACCAAGTACAAGTGTGAGGTTTTCCCTCTGTATTTATTTATGAAGTGGGTAGTTGTTTTAATATCTTTAGCTTGTAATTATAACAGTGGGTTTTCTTCCTGCCATTTAAGCTTGGAGGTATTTATACATTGTGTTTACTTAGCAGCAGACACCAGGAAAATGCTCTTTGAAGATTTAGCCTTTTATGGGGCTTTGTACTTACTAGAAAATAAATCTACCTATTCTGTGTCACAGAAAGAAGTCTCCTGTTCAAACAGTCTCTTTCAGTTGAAAACAGCAAGGGAGAGATTGCAATTTTTTTCTACTATTTATCTGCTATCTATTTCTTGATTTTTATTCTGCGAGTTTGTTTTACCTATTGTTCTCAAATGGCATTTTTTGGTGACTGGAGCAAAATGAACATTGGTTTAAGAGTCTGCATTCACATAATGTAGAAATAACTGCAGTAAAGAAAATCTTTGTTTACTATGGCAATGGTACAAGCAGAATTATGTAATATTTTTGCAACAGGCTGAAAGCATACTTTGCATCCTTGTGTAGCCAAAAAACAATAATATTGCCTGCTCACGTTAAAGGAAGTCATGATTGCAGGAATTCTTGGCACCTGACAGTACTGGGCTATTGGATAGACTCCTCTTAGAGGCCTTTATCAACCTAAATGCTTTGGTAGTTATGTAATTCTGGGATTTGGTTTAGTTGGAATATATAACTCCAAAATTTTAGCTTGTGTAGAAAAAGATTCTTATTTGTTGGAAGACTTTTCATCAAAGCAGAAAGTCAAGCTGGTTGTGGTTTTGTTGGTTATTTTTCTTTTCCCATTCCAAAGTTAATTTGTCTTAGTACAGAGATAATAGAAGTGTTTTCTTTTTTAAAAGTGTACATATTTCCAGGAATTTCCTAAGTATCTCCTGAAGGAACTACTTTTCTAAAACCTTTTGAATTTTGGCTTATTTCCAAGACTGCAACAAAGCAATTGCTTTTGTTTACACCCATTTCAGTTTAAGTATAAACAGAGAGCAAAATAAATGGTGGTATTGGGGGCTGTGTAAGAAACTGGAATATAGATGGTCATGTAGTTCTTTGGACATCTTTGTTCTGTGTGAGTGTAAATAGTACAGATTTATGGTAATGCTTTTAATAAGCAAAATTTACTTTGTCTATCTGATATCTCCTCTCATCTCTTTTAATGATGTAGCTATGACTGAGAGCTAATACCCAAGGAGAACAATTTTTCCTGCAAATCTGTAAGGTAGAGGTTGGGTTTTCCCTTTGCCAGAGAGATCTATACCTGCCAGGTCAAGGACCACGTGTTTACTCAGCAGAGCCTCTGTTTTACAAAAGCAATTTTCTGATAGATCTGTGAGAAGCATTAAAGAAACAGCAAGCTGGGGTCCTTCAGCCTGCTGCAGATGCAGCCTAGGAAAAGGTGCTGCATCTGTGAGGCCCCTAAAAACTCGTACAGGGCCATGACAAGTAGGTCTGGGAAAGAGGAGCACCCAGTGTGGTGCTCCCAGTGTGGTGTTCCCAGAGGAGCTTCAGGAGGGGGACACCTGCCCCACACAGCAAAAAGACTCAGGTTGTTGGGAGCATTCTCTTACTTCCCACAAGGAATTTGAGTAACAAATTTACTGAACTACAGCAATTGAAATAAATGCACTTATCAAAACTCTAATGAGGTGAGAGACCTTTGACAGGAAGGTTTGGGCCTTTGCTTGTCTTTGCAGAGATTTTCTATGAAGACAGTGCTTAGTGAGCTTTGGAGCTGCTCATCACAATGATACTGGAATAAGCCAGGGCCTGTGGTGTGTTATGAGACTCACACACCCAGCATCTCCAAGTCTTTTTGCTGTGGATGTGTTTACTGGCCTTCCTCAGACTGAAGTTTGATGATTTCATAAAACAATTACCAAACAAATTGAATTTAATCTAAAAAATGCTTAATGGAAATGAAACTATTTTAGTTATATCTGCCGTGAGATCACAGCAGTTTTCACATAGTCATTAGAATTTTTTCCTACATTACTAAATCAAATTTGTTTTACTATTGGTTAGTTCCCACTTTTTATCCTTTGATGTTCTAATGTTAAATTAATAGCTATTATCTTCTGAAGATTTAATTTACACTAATTTAATTAACTTCGGTGCATCTTGGTAGATATTAATTGCAGCATCAATTCTAGCAATCAATAGTTCCTGGAAAATAGACCAACAATTATTGCCATAATTTGTAACAATGTAGGAAGCATTTTTGTAATTGTTATGTTGCTCTATTTGATGGCAGAATTCTACCTAGCGTGCTCAGGACTTCAAATAGTGGTCATTATTCAAGTGTGATTCTTCTTCCCATACTATTGTTAACTATTAAGCATGGATGAATCATGTTTTTAGTTAATACAATATAGTAACTCAGTGCACTCTGTTTAAATTGAATTTGTGCTACAATTAAATTTTGACTTCAGTGATAAATATCTACATTTTCAGCAGGTATTTCTGGAAGAACTGCATAAAATTGCTTCTTTTTGTGTCAAAGAATCTCATTAAACTAAGCTGGGATTTTTGTTTATTTTACCCTTTATGTCCATTTTATTCAGTGGATTAGGCAATCATCCTTGTAATTGAATTATGAACTTTATCCCATCTCTAAATGAAGTCTGTGTCGCTGGTAGCCACAGCAACCTAAGGGCCACTAGACATAATGTCTCACTTGAAATGGTTTGGATGTGGATTCCAATTCAGATAAGGAGTCAGTATTTCATATTTGGAGCTTATCTTGAATGCTCTGGGTCTGAAAAACTAAGCTATTGTCAGAATTCTTTAAAGATTTCCTGTGCCTCTGAAAACTCATCTTCAGATGAAAAAAAAACCCAGAAAGAAAAATTAATGGACTAAACGATTAAATATTTTATGTATCTTAGTGGGGTTTGTTGGTACAAAACAGCATAAATTAATTCCAAGTCATTCATTTATAAGTGTTAGAATTCAGGTTGAAATGTTGTATTCTCAAAATTTTGGAAAATTATTTTCTTTGTGCAAAATGGAACTATTTTTCCTTGCTGTTTAAACATTCTACTACACTGTAGAAAAAGATATTTTTTCCTAATAATTGTGGGTTTATATTTCATAAGTGTGTAGATAAAAGTGTAGCCTGGAGGAAAATATAATAAGCAGGTATATATATTTATGAATATAGGTAGATATGCAAATTAGGATCACAGTTAACTCTAGTTGTGTCAGGTATAATTATAGCATGTCAAAACAGAATCATTTTCAACCAGGTTGTAGAGATCTTAGAATGATTATTTTAGATGCATTTTTACTCTTTTCTACCTTTCAGCTAATACCTGAGTAGCTGGCCATCTGATTCTGTTAAATTTATATCTATTTGGGTGGGGAGGTGGGTAAATTGCAATATAACTCTGTTTTTTATTAAGGAGATGTGGTTGACAGGTGTTGTGCATACAGATAATACATTAGGGAGTGCTAATCTCGTGCAGCTGATTTGTATTTCTTCAGCTGAATGCATTTGCTCCATGGAGGCCAGGATGGGATTACACGCATTAGTTCATCTAAAAGTTCTACAGGTAAAGAATAACTTTCCTAAGGCAGTTTGCTTTATGGAATGTTGGGTTATTCTGTAAAGTGATTTATTTAATATCCTGAAAACGTGCTGGTCAAATTTCTAGGAAAGGTGTTGTAAGCTGTGTACATTTCCCTGGGGGCCATTTTAAACAGTTATCAAATCAGCCTGAAAAGGTGCTGGCAAAGATGGACACAGTGCCCATCCTTGTAGTGACTGCAGTGGCAAAAGCTGTATTCTCATTTAAGAATTAGTGGGTTTGTAACTCAGAGATTCTGTATGTGTTACCAGTTGATTGTTTCAGAATTATTTTGCTTTGTGGTCATTATCCCTGGTTTCTGAAACGGCCGAGCTTCTCCCTGGCTTTTTTGCTCTGCAACATTAAACCACAGATTTCTGCTGTGATAACTTAAATTTGTGCAACATGCTATATAATGATAGCAACTAATTATTCAGATTGACAAAGGTCTGTATTGACAGTACAGAGCAAAATAGCTTTTACTGCTGGGGGAAAATTAAATAAAGGTGTAGTTGCACTCTGTGAATCTTGTTGGGAGGAATTATGTACTCTGAGGTTCTGCCCCCTGAAATGGGAGCAGAGGTCTCCAGCTCTGTACTCACAAAGGCAAGTTGATTCAAAGCAGCCTTTTTTGAATTCCAAGTGGTACAGCGTCACAAATTAATATAATTGGATCTCTAGCAGGATGACTAATCTTACTCTTTTTTAAGTATATGCTACCTCTTAAGAGTGTAAGAATAAAAACAGGATAAAGCCCAAAGCAATACAATTTTTTTGTTGTTTGATTTATGTCTACTTGAGAAAATGTGTATTTTTTAAAAAAGCCCTTTTTCTATCCTGAAAAAATGAGATTCAACATCCCTCAGCAGCTAATTTTTTAGCACTTAGAGGTTCCCTTGGGCTGCTGTCAGCTACAACTTATTGCATAGGTGCTTTCCACTAAACTCATTATAAAATGGGTAGCCCCAAGGAAAACAGTGTGATGTTACAGCCTGCACTTTTGCAGCTGAATTGTGCATTGTCAAATTTTATCAAATGGTGAGCATAGAAAAATCATGGCATTAAACAGACAAGTTGTTAATAGGGATGCTAAGCTATATGTGTAAGAAGGAGTATTTCTAAGGAATTTTTTTCTACCAGATTTTCATTTGCTGGATAATATTGTGGTAAGAAAAGGACTGTAACAAAACATGGACCAAGTTATTAATGCTATTTGTCTTTCATTACTTGTTAGGCAGGGGCCTTTTTTAATAAAATAGCGTGTTTATTGGTAAGCAGAGTTTCCACATCATGAATTTGTGACAGGAAGGTACCTTTGGACCAAGAGTGTTGGTCATGTGAGGGTGGGTCTAGCTCAAGTTACCAATTATTTCCAAAGATACAGAAGTACAGTAACACTCTCAGAAAGGCCCTAATTCTTTTAACATAATCATTTAAATGCCACAGATGTTTCTTGGTTAAGAAGCAACAATCCTTCTGAAAATGTCATCTTTGGAGAGTGAGTGTTCCCTTCAGACAGGCAGTGTTCTGTAGTGCAGATTTTGACATGGATTTTGCCAAGTTATCTGTACTGAGAGTTATATTATGAATGTTAAGAGAGCAAAATCATCAGTGCCTTGTGATATCTGTTTGGGAAAGCTTCCTGAGAGAGCTTGGAAGCAAGGGAGTAAAATTTCTGGGTGCAGGAAAACCCTGCTGGCATTTAAAGTGTATCTCACTAGAGGGAGTCTGGAAGAGACCTTTGTCCAGATCAAGTCCTTCATTTAGCAAGAGTTCTTTATTTAAAAGAGTCTTTGAGTTAAAAGCTTTTGACAGGAGGGAGAATCAAGAGGCTGAGGAGCAGGGCCACAGCAAAGGTGGTGTCCATCAGGATTTGGGGTAGGGCTGAGGGGATGCAGAGAGTGTTTTGGTGTTGCATTTCCACTACCAGGGCAGTAACAACTGTACAGGTTTCACTTCTGTTTCTCATTTTAGTCTACACAGAGGATTTAAAACACACAACTTGTTCGCTCTAGTGCAATATAATTCACTTTCTTTACTGTGTGTGAGGCAGGTTGAGGGCATAAGAACAGCATTTAAGGGTTTCCAGAGGACTTTTAGTCTTCCGGACTTTTGGTCTTCTGGAACAGTCTTCTGCCTATTTCAGAAATTTTAGGATTAACCTTTTTTCTTTTTTCCTGGAAAAAGTTTTTTTTTCCCCCTCTGTGTTTTCTCATGTCAAAGATAATGCCTTCAGGACACTAAATCAATGAAGCCATTTATTTACCTGAAGAAAAAAAGGTGAATAGTATAGGCTACCTCAACCTAGTGAGTTGATTTTCTTCAATTTTTTCACCATATTCATAAGCATTTCAAAAGCTGCTTTTTAAAGATTCTAGAAATTCCAACGAACATCCTTATTTGAATTATAACTTCAGCGTGCCCTGGCACTGTCAAGTGTTTTATCACAGAAAGGGCATTAAAAATTTCCTCCAAGCCCTTGCACATGAACAGACCCCTAACAGTCCCTAATGAGGAATCCACCTCGTGGACTGGAAGAGAAGCTGAAATGTCAGTTCTGGCAGCTGAAAGAGTGCAGTTAGCCCAGGATTTCCTCTAAGACAACTGAGAGGGCAGATGTTTCAATAAAAATGTTAAAAGTAAAGCATCCTGTCTGTGCCCCAAAGTCCCTAATTAATTAGTGGAGTTATTGGAGCTTGGTGGTACTTCTTAGTCCTCCCACCTAAGCACCTTGGGGCAGCTGGAAACCCAGCACTGAACAAATGGCAGGCGACTGCTCTGGAGTGATTCCAGGTAAAGAAAGCATTACCCAAAGAGCTCTCTGAGGAGCAAGAAATGTACGAATCAGAGAGACAGTAACTACAGCTCTTGCTTTATTAAATAGAGCTGATATGGACCTGTCCTGATAACAAGGACTGCTATTTACCACTGTGTCATTTGTCATCAGAAGCAGAGCCAAGACTGTGAATCATGAGGGGAAGAGGGAAACAAAATGTTTTTTTTTTTAATTTCTTGGATCTTTATTTTTTTTAATTTCTTCTTCATGGTTTCAGATAAATGACCATTACCTGACTCACTGCTGTGTTTTATTTACTTATTTGTTTGTAAGTGAAGGCGTAAGAGGTTTGTTTGCAGGATTTTTTTTCCCCCTCCCCAGAACTCTCTGGGAATCCTTTTGATGTGAGATCAGCTTTCTTGTCTTGACAGCTAGCAATACATAAATGTGTGCACGTGCACAGCAAGAGTCATTTGCTGCTGCTCTGTACTTTACTTTTTCTCTAGGAAGCATCCATAAAATAGCTGAAATGCTGATGTTATTAATATAGGTTGCATCAAATGCCTAGTGAGTTATTTTCTGAATATATGAAAGGATGTATCCTAATATGTATGTTCATACAGTGCAACCAGCATCAAAATGATATGTCTGAAAACACAAAGCTTTTATTTTGCTGTTTTGGACCATAGTTATCTTGACAACAAAAGAAATAGTTTCCTTTAGCTTTATGATAAAGTTCTTTTGGAGCAGCAGAAAGAAGATAGGTACTGAGATATTAGAGAAGAAAATAAAAGAACCAGTTTTTCACTATATGTCACTAAAGCTTCTCCAGCCTGAGTCACTGTGAGGCCTTTAGTCTGCCCATGTGCCAAGAACCAGAGCTCACAGCCCTGCATGATCCAGAATGATATTCCACTAATGCAGCCCTTTGTCATGAGAATTTGCTGTAAGATATTGTTTGGTTTTATCTTTGAAATTTAACAACTGTTTGCAGAATTTTGTCTTGCAAGCCTTTCGTCCTGTTCAAACAAGCCAGAGTTCTATAAGAAAGGATTTGAAATCAAATATTTCTTTCTTGGGCACTGCTCCAGTGGTTGCCATACAGCATTGTTTGCAAAGAAAAACTTAAAACTGGAAAAAATATGTGTTATCTCAAATACAGCTGTGGCTGCATTTTAGTTTTTGGAGGTGAAAATTGAACTTTAGTTCTGAATTTTTTGCAGCCAATAAGAAAATCATCTTTAGACAAGGTAGTGCTGTTCTTTGCGTTGTTTGCTTTAGCAAACCTTGACTTTTTACATTTTGGTTCAAGGTCTTGAAGATCACAAAGATTATTGCTATTTGAACTATGAAGTAGAAATGCCTTCCTTCTGTGTATAAATATCTTATTTTTTTTCTTTTAGCTGTATGAAGGGGGTTTTCCCCAATGAAGGTGAAATGATCTTATTTTAATAGGCAATGCTTGCAGTGTGATCATACCTAAAAATGTGACTGCCTTAATAAAATTTAACTGGGTTGGCAGTTTTCATCTCTGAAGCTATGTGTCACCTTGTGAATAAGTCTCTAACATATCTACAAGAGCTTGCTTATTCAAGTAAATTTTAATTTACTGGTCTTTAAGATTGGAACAGGATCCTTGAACAGCATCTTAAGAAATATTAATATACTGCTTTTAAGCTCCTCCCATTCTTAATGATTCAAAGTCCAAACTTTATTTTTCCCTCCCTTTTCCCACCCCTCCAGTGAAATCATTCAACAAGGAGGGCTGCTCAGGCCAAACTTTTTACCACATTTTGATATTTTCCTTCTGGTGAGATTAGAGCCCATCAATGTCAGTGTCTGACCTGTTATTCACTGCAATATCAGTATCAACTGCTCTTGTCATGATGGGGTAAATGTTGGCAGCCTTTTAGACACTTCCACTTGGTTGTGATTCAAAGCCATAGGGAACTTCAAATATGCTGTGAAAACATAAATATGTCTAATCATGCACTTAAGGAAGGCTTCTGAGGAAGCCAATTTACTACCAAATATAAGTCTCTAGTTTTCTTGTACTGGTTTGGTTGTGCTGGGTTGTTTTGGGTTTTTTTTTTGTTTAGAAATAATTCACCTCAGTCCTATGAAATAATGTTAGTACATTTCCATAACATTGAATTGAATAGATTATTTGCTTACAGTGAAGTTGCATTTCATTCATAAATATAATTTCTTATATTTAAAAAGGTCATTATATGTATTTACTGAAAGAAGAGAAGCATTTGATTTAGAGTGCAAATTGAAGGCTGTTACTTGGAAGTTTCATAATGTCCTGTTCTTCCACTGGGAAATACAAATACAGTGTTTATCTCAATGTTAGGACATGAAAATAAGATTGGGGTGAATGAAATCTACAGAGTTCTTAAACATGCTTTGTTTTTTAAAGGGTGATGGTTTAAGGGTGAAGAATTGAGCAAAAATGCATGGAGGGGCTACTGCTGTGTGCTTTTATCTAGTTTTATTTGCTTTACATGTATTGGAGGAAATGTGTCTGTCTGTAGGGGAGGAGGACAGCAGGGACAGAGGGAAGCTCCAGGGTCCCCTGCTTTGTGGATCCCCAGGGCTGGAGCAGACTGGGACAGGAGCATCCCTCCATGTGCTGGGGACAGGCTCGTGTGGCGCCAGCAGTGACTGCAGCACACAGGGGGCTCTGTCCTCCCCTGGCTCTGCCTGGTGTCAGTGCAACTGTCCCCAGCCACTTGTCCCACACAGGGAGGTTGTGTAATTCAGATGCTACTTAGGCAACAAAAAATTTCTTGAGTCCTGACCTAGATAAATCAAATAATATCCTAATTGGATATACGTAATTGGTGTTTGAAGGCATTTTTAGACAGTGTTTTCTATTTCCACTGGGAATATTTTCATTTTTCTGTTTATAATTTACACCACAAATTTGTTTATTAACAATTCTTGACATTTCTTTCATCTTCTTATGAATTTCTGCTTGAGAGCAAGGAAAGTATATCTTTGTTCTCAGGAAAGAAAAGTTACTTTGAGTTTTACTTTGAAGCACCCAATGATATAACTGAAATGTCATGAATAATTTAAGCAAACATTGATGCAAATGTTACCAGAAATAATCAAGGAACTTTAGAGGTTGTAAATAAAACCAATTTAAAGATGAAAATTGATGCAACTTGCAATTCTAATTTTGTATACATGCAAAAGTAGGACAAAATAGTATCTTGGAACATATGGGAATGGAACAAACAGCACTGACACTACGTGGGTGATTCATTTGTGAGTAAAAGAACTTAAATATCTTACTCTGGCTTGCATATATACAGCAAGAACACTGAATTAAAAAGCCTTTTAGATTTCTTCATGATATTTTGAAAAAGATTCATTATGGAATCACAAAATGGTTTGGGGTGAAAGAGCCTTGAACACTGCCAGCGATGGGGCACCCATAGCTTCTCTAGGCAACCTGTTCAGTGCCCCACCACCCTCACAGGGAGGAATTTCATCCTAATATCCAACCTAAACCCACCCTCTTCCAGTTTGGCTTTAGTAGCCCATATCTTGCCAATAGCATGAATGTAAATAGATGTGCCATTTACATCCCTGTATGCTCCAACATTCTCAACTGCCTGACATAAATGACCTTGTGGTACTTGTTCTATAATATTGTCTTGTTTCTGGTAATTTAATCAAGGGAGTTGCAGGGAAATTGTGTTGGTGAGGATGTCATCCACCAACCATGAATATCAGGTTTTCTGGTATCTGCAAGTCTTGCTCTCTTGTTCTGGGGTTTTTTGGTTTGTTTGTTTTTTATTTCTCTTGACATTTTGAATATTACAGTCCTTTTACTAAGCATGTTTCATGCTTTGAGGCACAGCCTGTATGTAGGAGACAATCACAAAACTGATATTCCACCTCAGTGTTTCCATGTGCTTCTCCAGCCCCCAAGGGATGGTTCCAGGCAGGGAAAGCTGTGCCCTTCCCAGGGCTGGGCTGGGCAGCAAGGGTCAGCTCACAGGGTCAGGGTGGGTCTCAGGACTGTCACAGGCACAGCACAAGCTGGGAATCCCAACACACAGAACCGTTCTTGGTTTGCCTAAAGAAGGCCTGAGCTGAGGTGCTGGACTCCACAGGGTATCCACAGCCCTCTGGGTTTTGTTGAGTTTTAAGTAGATGCAAAGTTCCTTCCTCCTTGAATAGAATTTTTCAGACTGGCTGAAAGGTAATTCTCTCTAATGTTTTTGTGGAGTGTAAATAAGCTACAGTGAGACTAAGACAGCATTTCAATCAGTTCAGCTCACTACAAGTCACTGTATCACTACTGGTAAAGCAAATAGATGGAGAGAAAAAAAGTTTGCATGGATAGTCTTTTTAATAAATAGTATAGAATAAGTTCATTAACTAACTCCTTTTGGATGCTTTTAAAACATTATGGTGATGGTAGTGCAAAGCTATCTGATTCAGATATGATTGTGTTCCTATAGTTTATTTCTCAAGGAGAAATCTCAGAGGAGACTATAAAAAATACTTGAAAGATTTAATTAAAATCTGTTCTCTCACATTTAATACTGCCTAATACTTTTAATTAATCTGAATATTCCTAATTGCTTCTGTAATTTTTCTGTAATTTTTGCCATATGTAAATAGCTAATTAAAGTATTAACCACCATCAAATGTAGTCTAAAATTAAATATATAAATGCTCTGTTGCTGATTAAGAGGATTACATGAAAAAATAGTCAACTTTCAGGTATGAATGCTTTCTGACTGCAAATAAAGGCAGTTTAGCTGTAGTAAAAAGGGAAGTAAATAAAGGAAGTTCATGCAGTTTATTACTGAGTTTGTAGTTTCCTACTGAGCCAGCCAATATCAGACTTGTGTTGCTCTAATGGTGTTTGGAGAAGTTTGGAGGTTGTGTGAAACTTCACCAGTTAGTTCCAGTCCTTGAGGGACTGTCTGTCAATGGAGAGTGCTGGAATGCAATATATTCAGCCTCCTTTACTGGGTTTCAAGGACCAGATGGTAGGGGACATAGTTATGACCTACATCCTCTGAGAAAACTTTCTTTCTCATTTTCAGAGTCATGTCAAAGGTAGAGAGAGCTCTTCTTGCTCCTGGAGGTTGCACTACAGAATAGCCTCATATTTGTTTGTAAGCCAAAAATAAATGGTGACAAACTAAAGGCTGAAGGAGAAAAATTTGACCTTTTCTTCATGATCAGCTTGGGAACAGCATCAACACAAATTCTCCATAAAGATATCCTCTGGCATAGCTGTCTACTGTAATGAAATAGAAGCCAATAAGCTCTTAGCTTAGACCAAGCTGAACCAGAGAATTCCTGTGAGTGTCTCTGGAGTACGCTCCTCAGCCATTATGGCTCTAGAATCAGCTCATGCTGAACTGACCCATCCCTGCCCTGTGGCATGGAATGCCATAATCAGCAATGTAAGGAAGTCTCTCAGGTAATCAGGTGTTGGGAATTCTTAATGGGGCAAAAGTAAAAGCTGCTTTTACTACAAAAGCCAAACCAATATTTTTATTTCAGTTTCCACTGATTGTTCTGTGATTTGATAGTTTGGTTGTAAACATCAATATTTTAGGTCATTGCTCCAGGTTGTTATGTTACTTATGGCAACATTCCCCCCTCACGAACTTATGGACTAGAGATAATCAAATGAGATGTTTCAGTATGGGATGCTATTATTATTTTTTGGTCCTCTGAAAGGCCTCTATAGATAAATTAGACAATTCAATCCTTTAGCAGTCATTACTCCCAGTGGCACTTCTGGGTTCTACTAAAAAAATGAGATGGTGTAGGCTCTTGAGTTGGCAAAGCCTCAAACCAGTAATGAAAAGCCAAAAAGCTCTTCTATTTAAAATAATCTCCAAAAGTGTCAAACATTTCCTACAATACATAGAAAAATCTCATCAGGTTTTGTCTTTGTTATTTCAATAATGTCTCAGATATAGTACATTTTGCCTCTTCCATATATATTCCAAAGGATTTCTATATGCTTTTTCCTATTGAAGTGACAGATCAAGACTGGGTTTAGATGCCTTTTATGCTCTTTTTTTATGGAAAACTAAGCCAAGAATAGAAGAATTTCACTTCTTATTCTGGTATTTTCATGTTAGTTTTTCATGTTATCAGAGTGCTCACAACTAGGAAACATTATTTCAGGTACAGTGCTCCTGGGGAATCTTCTCTGTTATGAGTGTTCTCCTTAGGTAGACCTGCCACTGTTAGTGAAGCATGAATTTTGGGAATCAAAAATTTATATTTCTGTCCTCTGGTTTAGAATTATTAACCTCAGGCTCACATCTCAGTTTTAGAGAGATAAGACCCAAAGGATAATATTCTAATATTTCTCCCAGCTGATTTTTCCTGTAGCGTGTACTCACCATCTCCAGCTCCCCTCCAGAACGTCAAGGCAGCAGTTGTCTCTGTCCTCATCCTGAACAGTAGACTGCTCCTAGTAAACTATATAAATAATTCTACGGCTTCTTCTGGCATAGAAACAACATCTCAACTGAGAATGGTGTCCAGGTTGTTGTGGGTTAGTTTGGTTTTCCCATATAATGCAATACCAGAAGTACTGGTACCAGAAAATGTCATTTGGTTCATTAAGTGGTTTATTGCTGCTGAACTATTAAACATATTTTATGGCTTTGTAATTTAATTGATGTAGGCATAAGTTACAAACAGAAAGTTAATATTATGATAATACTTTTACATAAATCAGATCTTTTAATAGAAAATTACCAGTCTAACTTGACTAAAAATTGTTCTATTCTTAATCATACTGAATATACCATTGGATACTGCACTTGAGCTTTTGAAATCATCCCCTGAGATTCTGGAAAACTTGCAAAAAAATGTTAAATTTCCTTTGTTTTCGTTAATATTTTGACTTGATTAGCTGAAATTATAATATCTCAAAGTGTGGGTAATTGTATTCATGTCATTTTTGCTTCAAGTAGTGGCATGTTCCAGATAACTTTTTTTATTCTGAAGCACGTTGGCATTTGTGGTGGTACTGTCAGAATCACAGGATTTCATTGATGTACATTTATGAACTTATTATTTCTGGCATCCTTTAGAGACCTGAACTACTTTCCATATCAAACAATTTCAATAATCTAGCATGAGATCTCTCCTCCTCCTTGTTTTGGAGGTAGAGTGTGGGTACTCTGATGGGAACCAGGCAGGTGTATCTCCTCTCTGGGACTCCCAAATTCTTGGTTACAGAATATGAACAGTCTTAAGGGAATGATGCAGTTTATTGTAAGGAAAAGAAAACCTCATGAAAGGGAGCTGAATGCTCTGCAGCAGAACTGGTGATGACCCAGCCTCTGCCACAAAGCTCTCATGGCATACAAGGGAAAAAATATTTTCCCAGATAGTCACCATCTGTGTTTCATTTTGTTGCTTTCTAACTTAGTAACCAAGGTCTGACTTGGACAAATAGTGAGGGCTGGGAGCTGTGTTTTGAAAGCATCAAGTGCTGTAACAGAAAATATGATTATGGAAACAATGGGGTCCCACATTCTTAAATTCTGCATCTGAAAATAAAAGACATTTTGTTTACTTGATGCTTAATGTGCCTCATCCATAAAATGGGAATCATATATTTACCTGGAGTTGTTATGGAAATTGTTATCTCTTAATTAGAAGCCATGTATGACCCTGTAAAAAACACAGGTCTCTGGAAACAAATTCAGTCTGTCTGTGATAACAATTAGAGCTGAGTTCTAAAGAATTTGTATTTTAAAGGTTGCTCTTTAAATTCATTGTTTTCTGACACTTCACCCCCCTGCCCTCAAAGGTCTAAAGTTTATTCTTGAAATCATTAGGCACACTTGATCAAAATTCTTTTTTTTTCTTTTTTGCACACAGTGTAGGAAATCAACAGACAATACTGGTTACTTTTCATTCTCCTCGTAGAGATGAACCTTACAACTTGATTTTGTGTATGTAGATTTAATGAGCAATTATGTGCCTTCTAACTTTGGTAAATAAACTGTCTCCTCCATCAAGTGACAAATACATACAAAATACATGGAGAGGAAAAAAACAGAAATAACTACTTTACCACTTAACTTCCCCTCCTGTGTCATGCAGCCCAGGTTGGAGGTGCTCCTTTTCCTATACACAGGAAGAATTTGCCAATGACAAAACATTTGGCAAATCAGGCAGAAATGTTCTGCACATGTATCTCTGTAAACAGATAATTATGCAGCCTGTTTTAAAACCACAGTGAGAATCAGCAGTAGGGCTTTCTTAGTGATGCTAATGCACAAACACTGACCAAAAAAACCCAGTGATGAAACAGCAGAGAAATGTGGCAGAGGAATGATGAATTCCTAAAATTATAATGATGTCCAACTTGTCTCATCTTGTCTCATTTTTTTCTCCTTTCTGTCTACAGAATGCAGTGAGAGCTTTATATAAATGCTTGCAAATAACATGGGCAATTCAGGTCAAATAGGTGGATTAGTAATTTGTAAAACACAATGAGTGACAGCCATAGATATTTAGCTTATGTTGGTTGGTGTTTTGTTGAACACCTTAAACTCTTAAAAAGACACTTAAGAGCTGGAGAATTGTTTTGGGGGTTTTCTGTTGGGGTGTTTTTGGTTTTGTGTTTGTTTGTGGGTTGGTTGTTGTTTGAGCTTTTATTTTTCTCTTTTTTAAACATCTGAGTAATTGTACATGTCTGTAGATATATAAAATACTGTTAAATATGGGAGACATTCTGTCACTGCACAATGTAAACCTGTAATATAAACTATTGTTGGATTTAAGAGATTTTCTGTCCCTGCAGATTCTAAGTCTATGCATTGTTTCTTTTCTAGTTCTTTGCATAGGTTAATCATATTTGTTGACAATTTTGTTAAAGGACAATTCTTTGAAATTTAAATTTCACCTTTACTTGTTTGCTTATTTATGCAGGAAAAATATAAATCTAAATCTTGGTTGAAGATCAGAGAAATTGTCAGTTTCATGTTGGTGG
This sequence comes from Molothrus ater, assembly GCF_012460135.2. Taxonomy (NCBI): domain Eukaryota; kingdom Metazoa; phylum Chordata; class Aves; order Passeriformes; family Icteridae; genus Molothrus; species Molothrus ater. The sequence goes on from NC_050491.2 coordinate 9,475,656, forward strand.
TCAAGGGTGTAGAGTAAAGTGCATTTGTTCTTGGTTACTGACACACTCACTGTGGGTATTAAAAGGTTCTTAGTGAGGCCAAAACAAAGCTGCTTCCAAAAAATGAGTATATGACTTATATAAACTTGTTTGTTCTTAGATTTTTTGGGTGATACAATGCTGGTTCAGGAAGGAAGAGCTCATCTGGTTCTGAGTGTGGCATTAGGGGATTTGGAACATGCTTCACTGGAGTGCCAGAAAATGGCACTGGGACATGAGGAGCATCTGTCTGTCCAGAAAATTTCTGATAATATTTTGGAAGCAGATGAAATTGTGGAAGATGCTCAGCTTATTTTAATTACCAGCCTCTGGAAATGAGGAAGTTATAAAGAGGCATGTGTGAAATGAACAGGAGAAAATAAAAGCAAGACAAGTGTCTATTGCTGCAGCCTGGCTATGCTTGCACCTGCAATGTCCTGGTGCTTTCAGTCCTAAGAAATGAGTGCAGACCTTCCTCTTCTGTACAGAATATCTGGGCTAATTTTGGAAATAGCCTTTCTGGGTTCTTCAATGCATCCAAGGAACTGTGTCCTGGACTCTATATTTCAGCATTTCCTTGTGTCACCTGGCATATAACCTAGCTGAGATGAGGGTGATGCATCATTTACTGAGCTGAAATTAGAGAGTAAGTTAATTAGATGTGAGAAGTTTTGCCTTTTTGTAACAGACTAAAACAGCTGTAGAAGATTAAATTACAGTATCACTGGAGGGGGGAAAAAGCTGTGGTTTAAATCCAATTGAGCTCTGTGGTTAAGAAACATTATATTTAAAACTACGGTGCTGTAATAAAATAAAATTTTTACATCATGTGTATATTAAGAATAGAACCATTTTCACCTTAAGATCAAGGCCAATTGTTAACCCTGCCAAGTCCAAAGCTAAGTGTTCCCAAGTGCCACACCCACACATGCTTTAAATCCCTCCAGGGATGATGACTCCAGCCTGTTCCTGGGCTTGACAGCCCCTTCAGCAGAGACATATCTTTCTAATGTCCAATCTAAACCTCCTCTGACACAGCTTGGGGCTGTTTCCTTTTCTTCTACCACTTGCTGTTTGGGAGAAGAGGCCAACCCCCATATGGCTACGACCGGCTGCATTTTAACTTCACTCACCCCGGGAGCTCTGTTTATTTATTTATTTTAAACTACAAAGCAATCAATTTGCATCTTGCCACGAGATGTGTATGGAGGGATCTCTGGGCCCTGTGGTCTGACCTGTGCTCTTTGTGGGTTCAGCAGTGTGCAGGAATTTTTTACATGGCTCTGTAATTGATAGCCCTGCAAATATAAACCTCACCTGTATTCACATTTCTTTGTAGGATTCAGCATGTGTTTCTTCTTTAAAAGAATTTATAACACTAACTTATTTCAGGCTAAATTTTAATCTTCTTCTGGCATATACAACTTCTCCTCTGTAGGGCAGTTCCTGCCTGATGGAACAAGAGGATTGTGTGAAAATCAGATATATAATATTTGGATTTGTACAGGCTACTATGAGAGACTAGAAAAATTCCAGCTGAAGGAATAGCATACTTGAACAAGTGGAGGGGTTTGTTTGTTTAAAAAAAGATAAAAGCCCTTTTGTTGTATACTTTGGCAATTTTGGAATGTTTTTCTCTCCATTACCCTACTATTTTTAAAGTAATTGCCTTAATTAAGATGGAAAAGGTGATTTGCTTATTCTTCTGACAGTTACAGGTGACCCAGGAAAATTGACCTTGTTTTCCTTCCAGGGAGATTTAGCTATGGAGCTGCTGCTTGCTTGGCTTGGGCATCATGTAGCCTGGCAGGCTGCAAGCTGCACAGAATTCATACTGCACTGAATTCATGCTGTCCTATATGGAAACTCTGCCCTGGGTGAATTGGCATCATAAAATGAACCAGAGATACAGGACTCTCACAGAAACAGTCCTGACTTACCCAATATCTATGAAAAATGCTCCTTTTAGATACTCACTATGGTTTTGCCACATACATCACCTTTGTGCCTTATAACTAAAAATCTAGATTGATATCCCCCTCCAAAGGGCTTTTTTTAACCTGGTGTAAATCTTAAATGGAAAGTTTGGAGATTCTGTAATCAGCCCATTTGAAGCTCCATATCTGAAAATCCAGCAAGTGAACCACGCTTTAAACACTGATACATTTTGAATTTTAATAGACTTTATTACAAGCCTTCAAATTAAAAGCTGTCAGGAGAGATAAAAGGTTGGGGATTTGGATTCAAAGGGACTTTGATTAGACATAAAGGTCAGCAATGGTGGCAAAACGTCGATGCATCTAAATTAAGCATAAACCTCTGGAAGAGAATATGCTAATCTTTCATGTAAAGGACTTGTCAGGCTGATCTTGGCTCATATCCACAACAGTTAAACTATTTTCTGTGATGAAATTTTAACAAATGGTAATCCATGTGTAATTTGCCTGTCAAGTGTGTGCCATTTGTTTTTACAAATGTTAGATTTTAACTGCTAAGGAATCATATTATACTACATAATGTGCTCCCGATTAAAGGTTTTGTTTTAGAATCTTTAGCTCAGTTTTTAGCTGCAACTTTTTTTCTTTGGGAATGTAAAATGCAAATGGGAGAAAAGGAAAAAGAAAGAAAATCAAGACTCTAAATGTCATTGCTTTGTGTAAAACTAAGTGTAAATGTATAAATCAGGCTTTAATTGAGCAGCTACTTCAGGAGCTTAAAGTTATAGTAACTGTTAATATTTCTGAATGTGAAATTAAGAATCTGCACTGTTAGTGAGCAAACTCATTAAGGACATAAAAGGATGACAGGATGAAAAAGGATTTACATTTAGAGAATCTTCTGTAAAATTATAAGAAATGACAGGCTCCATTTTTTGATGCTGAAATCAAGGTTGCATGTCTAAACCACAGTGACACTGTGGCTGGATTTTGCATAGCTGAGAACTAATAAGAAATTAGTAGAGTGTAATACAGGCCTATAGGGCTCAGTCTAACTTGGTAGCTTTGATGTGGAAGAACAGAAGGCATAATTTCAACCTTTGTTTAGTGTGCTGGACAGATAGCTTCACTAACATCCAACTATGGTTGGGATTAAAACTGTGATGGATGGCACCACAGCACATTCTTGACAGCTTTTCTGTTCAAATACAAATTTCTGTCACAGTCCCAGAATGTTTGAAAGAACATCCCAAGATGAAATATTGTAGGTGCAACAAGTCCAGTGTGAAGCTGTTATGCTTTGAAAGTAAAAATAATTACAAACTGTACATCTCCTAGGCACATATCTGTACTAATAATGAATAGCAGTAAATACACTGGAGTATACTAATGAAATGTTATTGAACACACAAGTTTTGGAAACCGTAAGTTTATCAATCTGTCAAGGAAATTGCCAGTGCATCTGTCTGGTTTATGGGGTTTTCTACCTCTTTTAGGCAAATAAGTATTTTGAAATGTTATTGTAGGTCCTGATTTATTCTACCTTCATAACAACTATTTAGAATATTTTCTTAAAGTTTTTTAAGTGTTCATCAATTTCTGTATGAAAAAATATTTCCTTTCACTTAAGACAGTCACTATTGCCTCCAAAAAACTCTGGTTAAGTCAATGCTTTTATTGAAGCACTCATAGATATGGTACTTATTATAGCAGCAAAGTAGGTCAGAACCTCCCTGTTTGACAGATGTGACATACAAATTCCCTACCTCCATATTAGTCATGAATAAAAGGAAAAAGAAGCTGATTAATGCAGGAAAATGTCTGCATTTAAAGAGCTAATACCTGTAGTGATTTTCTTCTTTGTGCTTAACTGTTAATTGAAGGAGAGACTTAAACTTTATCCCATTGCAACCAATTCCCAGACAAGCACGGGGAGTCCAGCTGACACTGCAAATGGCATGGAGCTCTGTAATATGAGCCATTGATTTAGCACAATAAGAAAGAAAATTGGACTCCATGAAGTGAGAATAAATTGTCTGACTGCTGAATCTGTGTCATGAAATCTGATCTCTTGCTCATGTGTTGTCCATGGGATGAGGTCATTGTCAGCTTCCAAAGATCTCCCAGTGATCCTCTGGTGCCATTGTACTCTGGGCTGCCTCAGTTATCTCAGCAGAGGTAAACACAGGTGAGGTTGCTGTTCATGTTGAATAGTCTGTGATCACACTGGTCAAATTTAAGTATCAAAGAACTCAAAAGTGGGGCAGAAATATCTTAAATGTCTTCAAATGCACTAGGTGTATTTTTTTGAGGTAACATTGATGAAAGTATTGTTCCATTTTAATCCAAGTACGTTTGTACATCATTCTAAAGGTAAAAGCATAGACCCCAAATACTCAATAAATGGGCAATTAACCTGTCTCCTCAGTGAAGTCTTAGTCTTCTTGGAGTTTATTTATGCTATTCTAGATATTGTTGCTAAGTAGGCCTTGACTGGGCTCAGAGCAATGACTGTGTGCAGTCTCCTAAAGCAGCTCAGAACAGAGGGACCACCTCATTTCACACAACACTGGCTGCATCCTTGCTACAGTAATGTACTGCTTTTATTTATTCTTGGCTTAATCTGTCAACCATATAACATTTATACCAACACTTGGGATCCTCCCTATAAAAGTCATCGGTTGAAGAAACTGCTCAAGAAGGCTGAAAAACTGAAGTACTTAGAATTTATTGCAGTCAAAAATACTAATATTCATATATAAAACAGGATAGGGGAATGGCAGAGAGATGAATGGATATGAAAAACATATTTTAATATTTATTTTTAATAAAATGGGGGTGAAATGACTGGGATGTAGTAGCTCTGTGTCTGACTAGGACCTGAAAGCAGGAGAAGCATTTTAATAGTAACTCATGCTAGGAGTTGGTTAACCTGTGAGAAAGAGCTAAGCAAAGAAAACTCACCTTTATCTCCTTTATTCTCCCATTTTGTCAGTTTTGTGCAGTCTGCTGTCTCTCCCATGTTTTAATTAATACATTTCTTTGAATGTGTGTTTTTAAAATAAAAATAATGCAACCACAGCTTTCTATAGAACTGAAAACCAAAAAAAAAAATCTTGTTCAATTATTGAAAATATGAAATTCAATCTAAGCAACCAAAGCAACAGGATTTGCTGGCTTAGGAGGTGCTGTTTTTGAAGTTCAAAATATTTTGGTTTGACTATGTAGATTTGCAGGAGACCCTGGACTCATGGTTCCTTGGCCGTGGAGAAATCTGCCTGGTGGGTCTTTCCCAGAGCCATCCCCACGTCCCTGCCACAGAAAGTAGACAACCAAGTGTAAATTTTGGCTCTGTCAAAGTCTTCAGAACAACTTTCCCAGAGAAATTCCTGGAAGTCATCTTAGTTAGGAAGATATTCAGTTATTTATTTAAGTTTAAATTTGGACTAAAATATCAAGTAACAAAACTCCCTGCAGCTCAATTCTATTCCTTCAATTGACTCTCTAACTCCTGTCCATCCTTTTAACTGAATGTCATAATTCCCACTTTTCTGAGGAAATCAGCATTGTCATATATGACCAGAAACTTATATTTTTTCACCAAAGTAGAGAGAAGAAACATATTGTTACCTGGATTTGTATGATGAATAATATCTTGACATTAGTTCTTTAATGAAAAGGACTTTCAGGCTTGAATACTTTTCTTAATACCATATTTTATGGAGAATGTGATTCCTCCAATAGGCAGGAACCTGGACATTAAGATTGTATAAGTAAAATGAAAGACATTCAGCTCCATTTAGCAGAGAAAGGGCTGCAAGGGGGCTGTTACCTGGCTTGTGCACATGTGTTGTCCTAGTTTGAGTTTCTATCATGGGCTAAGGTCAAGAGACTGCCTGGAATAGGAAGTAATTTTTAACTTAGGCTTATTTAGAAAAAAATGCCAGTTTAGAATATAATTTTGGCTTACATTTAGAAGTGTGCTATGTTTCATCAGACCTTGAATTACTGACCTCGTGCATCCTTTCTACTGATGTTTGAACTACAGCCTGAGCAATATTTCAGTCTGAAAGACATTAAAGTTCAGGAATGAGTGCATTCCTTTGCTCCCCAAGACTGTACTAAGTAGGTGACCTTTATCTTGAGGAGAAAGGATGGCTAGACCCCCAGAGTATCTCACTGGTGTCAGGTTTAGTCTGCAGGACCACTAGCAGAAAAACATGCTGGTCTGTCACAGCAGCTTCACCCAAGGCATGCTGAGCAGCACATTTGATCTCTGGCAGCAGTGAAGGCACACACCCATTTTAGCTGCTCTCTCCCTCTCCTATTGTCTTCCAAATAATCTGGAAGCAAATGAGTTGTGTTTGATAACAAAGTATTTTCTACTCTGCCAGCACAAGTATGAGTTTCCTCATTTTACTTCTTTTCATTTCATCCTCTCTGAAGTTAGAAAGAAACTTCAAAAAATTACTAGGAGCTAATACCAAATGCATTACAGATATAACATTTTTGAATAAAATACTTATTTTGTAAAGGTTTTGCTTTGGAAACCTTGATGATATAAGAACACATAACCTTTGGTATCTTCTTTTTAACTATAGGAATTGGGTAGGATTGTGTATTTGGGCTTGCATTGTCTTCTCAGAATGCCTTTGTGACTAAAAGTAATCTGTAGAACTGAAGTTAAGTTCTGTAAGGAAAAAAATGAAATAAGCAAAATCAACTTCAAACTGTTAGGAGTTCTCTTCTCAGCATGGTAGATGTATGTGTGCACTGACCCATGCAGCTGGTGCTTGAGAGTGTAACCTGCTGAGGTGAGAGTCTGTTCATGTTTTAAGGAAACACAATTTCTCATCATAGCTGTGTTGCTAAGGGATAGCTCATGTTTCTCCTCTTTCTTATTCTCTGTCAGATTTCAAAGGCCAAGAGGAAAATTGTTGCATTGTGTCTCAGTATTTCTTGTTCATGGCGAGGAGTTAGGAATTGATTGCAAAAGCAAGAAAACCTTTGAATAGACTATACAATATGTAGCTCAATTCTTCTCTTGAGATATCCCCTTCACTCACTTCTTAGTAGTTAGTGGTATTTTCCAGATTTCAGCCCTTGTCCTTAAACCAGACTCGGTGATTTCATGTTAAAGGAAGGTGGTATATCACCATCTAAAGTAATGTTTTCTACCTTGCACCTTAGTGCTCCTCATAGTTCTTTTTTTTACATATTGATAGCATGACTGATCCAATGGAAAAATAACCCTGAAAAAGATAATGCTTCATCTCAGAAGCCAACTAACTCATCTCTCCAGAAGACATGGATTGGCAAGAAAGAGAAGAATCGTCCCCTTCAGGTGTTAAACTGGCCTAGAAGCAGCCTGGAACTGCACTTGCAGAAATACTGAGTCTCAAACAGCACAGTGGATGTAAATTAAAAAAAAAATCTTATATTATTTCATTAACCTTATAAATAACCTGGGAAAATAAAAAAAAAAAGTTGACTCCATTTATAAGCACATAAATAAAGTATATGAGTCCCAGAAGGAAAAGGAGAGCAGTGGAGCTTTCCCACCCTGAGGAATGCAAACCAAGGGTGGCTTGTGGGGGCCCTCTGGTCATCCCCAAGACTATATACACTGGGACATTACTGATGGACTAGCATGAAGAAAAGTAGCATTAAAATCATGTGCTGTGTAAAAGGAGTTTAATTCTCCATCTGACATGTTTAAGATCCAATATTAATAATTTAGCTGAGTTTTAGTAGCCTTTTCTGCTGTAGCCCACTAATGACAAGCTTGTTTTCTAATGTTTAGCGCCTGCTGTGCAAGCGGTATTTTTAACAAAATACATTTGCTGCAGGCTCTTTGACATGGCTTCACACTGAGATAAACACAATTAGCATGAGCTATTTAAAATGCTTTTCTTTTGTGCTTGTTTATAATTGGTCTTTTAAAATCTATTTTTATTATTAATTTTAAGGAATGTGTAACAGATTTGATAGCACAGCGAGGGTGTGTTATTCAAGTGTTTTACTCCTGAGATATTCCTGTGTCATCCTCTGTTTGTAATAACATATTCATATACAAAGACTCAAGAAATGACCAGATTGGTCCTTCTTTTAATATGCTGTACCATGGGATGTATTGTAGCAGACCATGGAGGATAATCCAAAGGAGTGCAGGCAGGCTAGCTTAAATAGCATAAAAATTTCATTAGAAAGTATTTCCTGTGAATCCTCTTTTGTATAAAAAGTCTTATCTTTTCTATATGTCACATCAAAATGTCTTTTTGTAAAAATAGTCTTGCAAAGAATGTCTGCTGAGGCGGGCTGTACTGAATATTCATAACATCTGAGTGTGTGCTGAGACATTTTAGAATAAATATTTTTTTTGTTAAACTAGTTTGGAACATTATTGTTAATCTTCTTTGCATCCTTTCAGGCATCCTGTGTAAGGAAATTTTTGAATTGAAATAGAAAAGAAAGAAATGCTGTCCTCAGTGAGAGCCCACATGCTCCAGGTCTCATTAAAATCAGTGAAAATCTTCTACTGACCTTGCTCAGAGTGGATCTACTTGGCATGCTTTTTGGAGGGGTAAAGGGAAGAAAAGACATGCCTCAAAAAAAGACATAAGTCTGTTGGAGCCTTCAAGGGCAAGGCTGTTGTAAGGTACATTTTGTGCTCTTCTTTCCAGGCTGCCACTTCTGCTGACTGCTTGAAACATCTCTACCCACTCCCCTGGCTTTTTGTAGGGTTTAGTCTGAAAGCAGGGCCCTCATGGCAGCATCAGAAAGGAGACTGTTCCTTGCATGTTCCTCCACCTGGGCAGGTGACAACAATCATTGCCTTTTAATGGTTGGATTTGAAAGAGGCCGTGAGCTGATTTGATAATAGGCAGGTCTTCACTTAATAAATGAGCATGGATTGAAGCTCTCTGCTTTAGCAATTAAGTACAGTAAATATTCTAGATTTGCTTATCACAGCCTTTCTGGCCAATGGCTCCTGCAGCTGTTTGTGGGCAGTTCTGATAAAGATCTGTGCCTGGATATGGGTAAAATGCTCAGTCTGACAAATCACCCATGTGCTGGCTGACTCTGTGGGGGCTGAGCACTGCACTTGGGAGCAGCTGTCTGAGCATCAGCCCTGATTCTGACACTGAGCCCCTGGAGACAGAGGGACTTGTTCCATCCTTGAGAACAGAGCACTGTGGTCATTTGGCAGCTTGTGCAGCATGGCAGGAGGGCTGACAGGGCCTGGGAGGCTGCAAGCTGGAAAGCTTTTAGAAAAAAGCCCTGCAAACTGTTGGGGCTGTTGTGATGGTTAAAACTTTAAGAGTTTACTGAGGGCACATCCACAGCCATCACAGCCTTCTGGCTGCTTCAGGACCAGTGGCAGCATCCCAAATTATGCTTCCCTAAGGAGGCTTTCAGAACACTATGGATTTCCCCATAAATCAGACCAGGCCATACGTAACACCCGCAAGGCATGACAAATGATGGATAGATGGCTTAGCTTTGCTTTGAATGTTATCTCCTATGTCCTTTGCTGTAACTGGATTTCTTGGCATCGGATTTGGACTATCCCAGTAGGATCTGTGGCTCAGGAATGGGGGAGAAAACAGTATTCTGGGGGGTATGTAAGCCTCTGAGAATGACTGGAGTGCAAAAAAAGGACCCAAGGAAAGAATATCCCACTTTCCCTTAGTGCATGGACGTGAAAGAAGGGAAATGTTTGGTTTGAAACATTTTGCTTCATTTGTCACACAGCAGTTTTTCACCACCAGGACTCCATCCAGTGCCTTACTCTGGGTCATGACTGCTGAGTCCTCAGTGCTGTGAAAATACCTCCATCTAAATCCCTTGCTTTGAACTCTGAAATTATTTTGATGCATGCCTGCTTCTATCTCTGCTTTCATCTAGCTTTTTCAAAGTGACGAATACATGGCTGAAATGTCTCAACTACTGAATAATGTCATTACTTGGTTAATTTCAGTGACTTGAATCTGGAGGATCTATGATAAAATATAATACCCAGGGATATTTGTCCTAGTAACTTTAGACAAGTACTGGGGTTTTTTTTGCTGTCTCTAATATGTTGCTGTGATGACATTAGTGGAAATGTATCCTTTGTCCAGACACTGAGTCTTGTGTGGAGAACATTTCAGAAAAAAAGGTCCTTTTAAAAACAATTTGTCAGTATAACAAAAACAAGCATTTGGAAAAAAGAAATAAAGCATGTTTTGGAGTGTTATATAACAATCAGAACTGGTTTCTTTAAGAGATTCAGTTTTGCTCTAGTCAGGCTACTGAAATCCTACTTTCATTTGAACTCACATGTCTGGGATGTCTGTAACATTTAAATATTTATAGCTTTGAAGGTTCACCAGGTCTGTAATAAGCACAGGGGAAAATAAATACATTATGCAAAGGGTGATTAGTTTTATCACATAGTCTTCCATGGGGCAGCTGTTTATTTTCAGTGTTCATTTTCTTGGATCAGTCAGGTAGACAGCTGTTCTTTTAGGGCATTTTTGTTAATTTAAGTAACTTCTTTGAATTGCAAATCTACAACCATATTCACTTCTAAAAATTCAGCCTCCAGCTCATAATTATATCATCAAAAAAAAATCTTTAGATCACTAATTCAAAAATATCTACTTGTCAGAGATATTTCAAACAAATGCAAAGCATATACTCTCTAAATCATCTGATACATCAATGTCTATATGAAACTGAATATACAATGTCCAGGTCTGCAAGATTTCTGAAATAAAAAAATGCAATGTACATTCTGTACATTCCCACAATTCCACAGCAAGCTTGAAATACTGTTGTCTCAAATATGTGACTTCATAAATGCATCAATATGCTGTTGCAATGATAGAAATATGATAAGTGGTCAGCCTGTAATTAATCTTTTTATTTTTTAAATTGCCTTGGATTTTTGCCCTAGCTCAGAGGACTTGAGGAGAGTTATAGGACACAGAAAGGAAAGGAATACTGCAGAATGGGCTGGCACTTACCACATTGTACAGGGACAGAGCTTTTTGTGCACTGGAGCTGTCAGGAACAACTGCAGTGGAGAAGAACTTGCCAATGTAGTCACCCATGGAACCCTCAGAATAAACTTGTTGGAGTCAGTGCATGACTATTCAGATCCTCATTTTGTATTCACACTCTCAGGCTTGTGCTCTAAATATTTGTGTCCCTTTCAATTCATGTGCAAACATACCTCTCAGCTACCATAGTTTCATGAGGGCATTACTGGAATGTTGCATTAAAATTAATTCTTTGTATTGAAAAATGCTCAGCTACAGCAAATGTAACATTATGGCTCCAGTAGATCAATCATACTTGGTGGTGTAGGCACTTATGCTGAAATTGCCACCAGAAATTTCTTGACTGACACATTTTGACCATTCTTGACCCAACTGTAGTCTACTTAAGCTGCGAGTGGAAAATAATTTTCATTTCACTGTGAACCAGAATTTGTTCCATTGTGACTTGATTACTGACCTAGTTTGTTCTGAAATAGCCTCGCCTGGTGTCTGTTCCCAGCTCAGCCTGTTCTGGAAGGCACAGTTTGGGGTGGGAATGAGTAAAGGGTTTGGAAGGGTAAATTTCTTGGTGTAATTACACCCATTGCAGATGGAACATGAGCAGGAGAAAAGCCAGACATGGGCAGTGATGGCAAGTTTATATTCTGTGAGCTTCTGGTAATACCCAAAGTGCCCCTCAGCAGCACTTGGAATCCAAGCAGGGAATGGGGCTTTGTTCATTCATTTTCCAGGGTGTTTTCCTCATTCAGAGCTGTTACTGGTATACAAAGGAAGATCATCTCCACTGAAATTTTGGAAGTTGGCAAGAAAAGCAGTTAGGTCTAAATCAAACAAATAGAAGTGTTGATTGTAAAAATAGAGAAGGAATAAGCTTTTAATATATTTGGCAAATGTAATTTCACCTCTTATGTAATTAATAAGCTTTGTGTATTTATTTGTTAGGACTGGAAGCTTTTGACAAAGTACACAAATAAGTATTCACTTGAATACTTATCATTTATACATGTCTACCAATACCAGTTGTTTTAATTTGGAAGTACTTGACAGAGTATATCAGAGCAAGTGAAGATGTTATTATGATGTAAGTACAAATGGTGTTACACCAAATCAGTAGATTGTTGTACCCACAGTTAATTGTAAGATTGTGTCTACTATATCTAGGTAATTAATATGCTAATTAGCTAGTTTAAAGATAAAAGGGGTATTAAAAGAATGCAATAAAGAGCTTGTATTTTTTTCTTTTACTGTGCAAACACAGCTCCCTGCAATAACTTAATGAGGGAATTTCAAAGGAACAAAACTAACAACAAACGAATTAGAAGCTTAACTAAGTAATTACATGGTATTGCTGAGACCTTTTGGGTAGGGACTGGCATGAATATGTGTTTAGATTATCATAGCAGCAAATAACAGAGAGAGTGGGAATACTAAGAAAATCTGTTCATTGGTTGGAAATTTATTTTACAGAAGCAGCCTAAGAAAAATTTGAATTAAATGGTTTTTATTGAAATAAATTGTTTTTTGATAGTACGAAGATTGAAAATATATCTAAGGTAGAAGGATGTAAGCTCTTTGAGGGAAGAGAGCACAAATAGAAAGTGCTACTCTGTTTTCTTTCAGCCAGCCTTTAATATATTGGTAGAAAAGGGATTGGTGTTCAAAAACCACAATGTATGTTTGTTCAGCACTCTGAATTTTGAATCTGTTCCAAGGGCCAGGTTTTGGTCTGGCCTGAAAGATTAATATAAAATCTTAGGTGTGGTACTGCAAGAGGAAAATCCTTAAGCACAATGAAAATGTGCCTTAAACTGAGTCTGGATACACATTATGGGCTAAAACATGGTGTAGAAGATTTCAGAACAAATTAAGGCAGGTGTTTCCAGAGATGAAGGTAAGAGAGAAGAAAGTGTAAGAAATCACGAATTTTTGGGTTGGAAAAATGCTTTCAAAGCTTTAACTGCTTTATTAGTGTTAAATTTCTTTAACACTAAAAGTCTAAAATTTCTTTCTAAAAGTCTCCAAACACTTCTCAACTGGAGGAAGCCCATGTTTGAAGCCTTCTCTTCTGTCAGGAAGCCACACAGATTTAAACTTGTGAAAATCATGACTCTCTCCACACTAGAAAATGCAACTTGAACTACTCTGTACAGCCTCATCTGACATCCATACTTGATAAAGATAAAACCACTATCTAATAATCAGCTTAGCTTGTTATTAATGGGCTTCTTATTAATATAAAAGTACTGTTATAACTAATTTCAAAAGATACAAACATACAAAAGGAAGCATGCAACAAATCTTCTGTTACTTTTGTATTTTTATAAGCAATTCAACAGTAACAAAGAAAAAATCTAGCAGCTGCTAAATGAAAGCCAGAAGTTCCCTTAAAAAAACAGTAAATATTTTTCTGAGAATAAATAGTATCAGCTTTAGAACTTGTTATGTGAAGAGCTAACTTTGAATCAAAAGTCCAAGATGCTTTACCCTAATATTTAAAAAGCAAAGTCCTATCACATAATTAATATTGAAGAGAAGCAAGGGTGATCTATTCATGGGATCTCAATATTGATAACTGAGCTGCATTTGCAAGAACAGGGAGCACTGAAATAATCTGAACATCACACCTCTCCTCCAAATGAAAGAGTGTCTCCTTCTGGCTCTCAGCAATGGAGAGCAGGGATGTGTCTCTAAAAGGTGCAATTTTTTCAAAAGTGTTGGAATGATTTAGAATCCCCCTGGGACTCTGTGTCTAAAAGCTGTGCAATTCTATCCTCTGAATATTTAACTGCTGAAGTAAACATCTGAACTTTGTTAACTTCAAGTCGATTAGGACATCACACCACTAAACAGATTCTAACACACAGTTTAAATGCAGTTTTCTGATTTTATTGGTCTTTTAGTTTGTTAATTATAGTAAGAAAATGTGTGAGATGCAATATATTTTTAGTCTTTTTTGCCAAGGAATGGAGGTTTATGCCTCACATCTCTCTGGGTTTTTTCCCTGGTAACTTTGAACCTATTTTGAAACACATTTCATGAAGAGAGAGAGCTCAGAAAAGCAGTGAGTTCCCAGAGCATGGCAATCCTCAAAGCAGTTTAGTTATCAGCCTCCAAGGGTTGGGTGGGGAGCCCCTGTGAGCAGCCCTGTGTCTGATTGCAGGGAGGCTGCAGTGTGTGTGTGTGTGCTCTGGCCTAAACACCATCTATTGCACCAGGAGAGAAATGAGATCAGCATTCACACTTGGAAAGTTTAGTTGGAAATTAAAAATTTAGCTTTGAACCAGACTCCATCAGTTTTCTGTTCAAGATATTTCGTGTTTCAAATGCTGAGGTTTCGTGTGGGTCAATCTCATTACTTTTTAAAAAGAAATTGTTGAAGATAACTTTGGGTGAGATGAGAGCTCATGTAAATTGTGTGTGTACACACACACACACACACATTATAATGTGAGCTGCAGCTGGCTTTATATCTCTGTAGAGAGTTAACTGTAGGACTGTCAAAAAGGAAATGAAGGGAATTCACAGAAGTGGAACAGACTCTGAAGCTTAGGAAAGAATATGTTTAATGAAATACATCCACTTAAAAGGCAGTGCTACATAAAATGTAAAAGATTCCAGGTTATGAATCTCAATAGTTTTGAACAAGCTCAGACCACTGCTAGAGAGCCAAGATAGTATGGCCCAGATGTGGCATTGGATAGGAAACAGCCTGGAGGAGAAGATTTCCTCTTTAATAAAGAGTCATATTCTATGTGGGGTTTTATATGGATTTATATATACTTAAATATATATATATATATCTGTGTGTGTGTGTATAGTAGTTTTCTTTATCATTCAATGCTATCAATTTAAAATGGGTACATTTTTAAACTTTGGCCTAATATTATTACAAAAAATGTAGCTCTAGTTAAACTTTGTGGTATTTTTATGTCACCCATAGGATCTTTATGGTTTGGTGTTTGTATCTACATCACTGGGTTTTAAAATACATCTTCTGTATGATTTCAGTTATGGTTGTGAATGACTGGCATGTCTTAAGTAAAAGATCTCTTGTCCCCAGTGGTGGTTAAAGTCAGAGCTGTCGTCTTTGAATTATTTTATTTCATGAGCTTTTAATAATACCCCAAGGACATGTCAAGCATGTCTTGCATGCTCTTTCTTTCAAGTATATTCTTTCACAAACACAGGCTGTGGAGGAGATGCTGTCATTTCTTCTCTTGTTCCACTCCAAGCATATATTCATCATGGTAGGGTAAACTTATAAAAAAATCTAATATCATAGTAAATTGCAATTTGGTGAGGTGTGGCACAATTTCAAAGGTTTAAAATTTTGGTGGTTGTAATACAACAGCAAAAGCAGTACAAAATGTGTTTGCAGTAAATCAATCAGTGCAGTCACTCTCTAAATAAATACTCAGTTTGTTAGTTAGATGGAGTCAGTTGCCCCCAAAATTATCTTTGTGACATTTCTGTGAATGTGAATTAATTTGAAGACATTGTGTGGTTTGTTCACCACTTTATTGCATTTTCTATGCCTGAAGCAACAATAAGTATATTTATAGTAAGGCTCTTGAACAATTTTGTTGGGTTTTTTTTCAATTATTGTTCTCATGGATCCCAACTGGCATGTTCCTTTGTCTCGTATACTGCACAGCATCTGAATGTCCCAAGGGTTCACAAATTTCCAGAGGGGACCTAACAGCTGATTTGTCCTGCTTTTACTGCTCAGGATAGGATATTGTCCTGTTTCTGGCAGGTTTTGCTACAGAAGTGTAATGATGTCTATTGTGATTGCTGTTATTTTTGTATTTGTTATTTTATAGCTTCATAGGTAAGTAAACATTAGGTGGGGACTCAGTGTCTGAGTGTCATTTAGAGCTCCAGGCTCTGAAATTGCCTCCTGTGAAACTTCAGTAATATCTTTGAATGGCTATGTATTAAATGACTGACTCAAATGTTTCTTTGTGCTAAAGGGAGCAGTGCTGCTTAGAGAGCTTGCAGTTTGCAAGACATTTTTGAAATGAACACCAGGAAGCACAGTAGTTGTATTTAAAATAATTTATTGATGGAGAAGTAAGTGAAAGAGTGATATTTAGACCAAGAATTGTTTTCAGGTAGAAATAGCCTGTTTTCCCCTCAAGCTCATTTCTGAATTTTGGGAGAAAAGACAGTCATAAACCTCTAAAAATATCTGAGGCTGAATTACCAGTGCTGAGCATTGCTGCTTTCTCTCTGTGGTACATCAGAAATCCACAGGTATGTCCTTAGCTCAATGTGAGGACTTCAGCTTTGCAGCTGACAGGGTAGCCTGCTTCTGCTTTGGGTTCCAGCTCCAAGTTAAAATTCCCAGTGCTCCTGCCAGCCCTTCTTTGGGGGCCTGTGCACTTAATGACGTGACTCCATCTGAGGCTGAGGCAAGGTGGGCACAGCTGGGCAGTAGAAAAGGTCTTGCTGAGCCAGGAGCCGCTGGAAACAGTGGGTGCAGGATGCGGACCCTGAGCTGAGTGCCGGAGTCAGGTTTGCCTGGCTGGGGAGGGTACCAGCCCTGCCCCATCAGCTGCTGTGCTCTGGCTCTGGCGCAGCCTCCCTGCATGTCTCTGCTGCAATCTGGGCTCCTGGGAGAGCATCATGGGGCAGATGGGACCATGCACAGAGATCTCATCTTGTCATTGCAGCTTTTGTTGACACAGTCTCTATGCCATGCAAAGAATCTGCCTCTGCTTTCCCTCTGCAGCAGCTTTGCAAGCAGACTGTCACATACTCCTTGTCGTGCCTTTAGCTCAACAGTTCTGGAAAGGAAATGATGTACAAGATAATCTGAGCATGGAACGTTTATATTATCATCGTCTTGACCACAGATTACCTCTTCATTCTAAAAAATGCTTCTGATGGGATGCTTGGAGAGACATTTCAGTAAATTAGTTCTCCAGAAAATTAACTTTAATGAAAAATGTTGCTATGTCTATGTCATAGTCATAGACATCTTTAGTCTTTAAAACCCACATAGCATCTTGGAGTACTCAATCAACAAACAATAAAAAAATGAATTCAATATCCATACAAGCTATCATCATGCAAGGAGCTTTTGCATTATGGTCTTACAGCAGTTTGAAATGGCACTTTCTGTACAGGCTTTAGATATATTTGCCACATTTAATAATAACTATGTATGTAATTGAACACACTTAATGATAACTCCTTGCCTACTTCAGAATGTTTACTGAATTCCACTGGCCTAGTGTGACTGAGGTCGTGGTACATAAATCAGATTGTATTCCCAAATTAAACTTATATGTATTTGTTGTGCAATAACAGCAAAGCAGGAAAATGAAACGAGCCCTCTCCCCAATGTAGCTTTGAGAGCTTGGAAATTATAGCTCTGTTGGTCAGATTGGTTACATGGGAAGTTATTCCTGGTCCATTGAAATAATTTGTATTAATGCCATGTACTGTGTAAGAGTCTGGTCTTGTGGTCTTTTGAAATTTAAAGTGTAATTCTGTGACCAAAATATTAGAGTTGTTCTGTGATGCACCTGAGATTTTTGTACTGTATGTCTGAATAAAAATTACTAATGCAGAGATATTTTACTACAAAAATAAGCAAGTTACTCATACTCTGGGTTGCTTTATTTTGTTGGTTATTTGGTTGTCGCTTGCCCAATACCACAACTTATAACCTCTGACTCTCTAAAAAATTGCTTTTATTGTTTACTTTTATGGAGGTTTTTATGTTTAGAGCCCTTTCCAATCTTGAAAGAAATGAAATTTCTTTCAGTGGCTTTTGTCTTGAAGCGTGAATTGTTTAGCATTATGACTTGGCAGCATTTGAGTCACATTCTGTATAATGGTTGTGCTCTGTCACGTGTTCACGGGGCAAAGAGCAGCACAAGGACACGGCATTTTGAATGCTACACCATGGGAAGATTCTTAAGTTTTTCAGAAAAAAATGCCTTTTGAACTTAAAGCTTAAATCAAGTAAATTCTGACATTACCAATCATCAGTGGATTACTTCTGCAGATGAGACCCATCAGCACTTGTTAGTAGCTGTGCACACCCCCCTGAAATCTCCTGCTAATGATTATTTTTCCACCATGGTTTGACTAGCAGGCTGCATACCTATTGAAATCAAATACAAAGAAGTGCAGTGGAAGCTACCTAAAGCAGGATACATGAACTCACTCTGTCTGCTAGTAAAATTAAATTATTAATGGTTTAATTTCTTTTATTTTTCTTTCCGCAGGATTTGAGGTTCCAATTAAATCCGTGTTTGGGCCATTGCTTTGCCTGACAGTACTTAATCTTTTTCGAAGGCCTCATCACTTATCTAAAACAAAAGAACAAGGTAAGGAGAAAAAGTAATGAAATGCAGCATAGCACATCTGTCAAAGCAACCAAAAGTAGCTTTAAAAAAATCCAGGATCAATGACATTAAAAAATTATTTGTTGAGCACTAAATGTGATCATGTTAGGCATGTTAATTGTAAAGAATCTGTAAGTACCAGCATGTTCTTGCATACATTGAGGGTTTTGTTGTTTGTGTTTAAGAGATTTACTGTTGATGTAGCCACAGGACACAAATGACTGATAGGAGTAGTTGCTAAGTGTGCTTCTCTGTACTACTGAGTCCTCTGTAAGATTGTTTGACATCTTAATACTGAACTGTTGAATATAATTAACATTTCTGAAGTTATTTAAAATTCACTTTTGGGTCAGTCTCGATTTATGTTCTTCAGATGTGCATAGTGCAACACTGGGTATTGTATTAAAAGGCTTAAACTGTTTCAGCACTTAGAGCTGTACTACCCTTTGTAGTTGATAATAGATCTGTCCAAAATACTTGGAATTGACTTTTGCTCTGTCACTTAGGATTCCAATAACATAGAGCAAGGCAGGCATAACTAGAGGTGACAGAGAAGAGTAGTAAAGTGATTTAGCCTTGACAGGCTAAGGAGGTAAGGCAGATATGGTCTGAAAAATATAAACCTTTCCTGAGTTGCAAAAGTATAGCCTGCAGTGGCCACCCCTGCAGCCGCTGCTGACATGCACAAGAGACAATATCAGGATCTCAGTTCTTTTTTTCTTTTTTTGCCCACTCATTTTTTCTGCCTTCTCACATCCCTTCCCAGGGTCAAGTTCAAACTAATATTAGCTGGTGCAGAGCAGGCTCAGTGGCTCCTTAATACGCTTTCACCTCAGGGTCTTTATATGAAAACCAGCAGGTTAGAAAGTTTGTTGGCCTCTCATCTTTTCAACATAAAATATCATGTATTTGGTTTGGGAGTGTTAACCACACATCTCCTCTAGGGTCTCTCTCAAGGATGCTATTTATAGTTTTGCTTTTCAAGCTGTGTAAAGGGTGTTATTAAGTAGCTGGGAAAAAATGTTTAATCATCAGACCATGGAAAGCCATAGGCCAGGCAGAAAATTGCCAGTGGT
This sequence comes from Molothrus ater, assembly GCF_012460135.2. NCBI lineage: Eukaryota > Metazoa > Chordata > Aves > Passeriformes > Icteridae > Molothrus > Molothrus ater. Next base: position 9,495,095 of record NC_050491.2, read on the forward strand.
ATTTGTCAGCAATAAGTAGAACTGGGTTCAGTAGGTGTGTTTATAAAGCAGATTTGTTGCTGAGGGCTGTCCCTCCACATCCAGAGCTGATGATGGAAATGGCTCACTGAAAGAAGCATTCCTGAAGTATTTCCTAGAACTTCTCTCAGAAATTACTTTTACATGTGTAGATTATTGGCTTTGCTATGTAAATCCTTTAGATTTGCCAAATAACTGGGTTTTCCAGGTTTCTGAATCCTGTCTTGCTGTGACTGTGTCTTACAGCAGAGTTGTCTTCTAAGTTGCCCATCTACTGCCTCATGTCTGCTAAAATTTCTCATGGTATTGGTCTCTGACACTGAAAAAGATGATGAAACAACAAACATTTCTATAATTTAACAAAATTATAATAATTCTCTATATTAATTATTATATATTAACTCCCTACCATTGTTATGGAAGCAAGATGAGATGCTTGTGTAGAATCAGTTACCGACAGGATCCATCTTAAAAAAAATTGATTAAGCTTTAATTTAACTACTCTTAATAGGATTAGAATATAAAGCACACTTGATTTGTCTGTTGCTCTTCAATTTTCTTTCAATTCCTCATAATTGCATTTCAAAGCTCTTCTTTCAATAGATAAACATCTCAAATTTATTATAAAAAGATTCCCTTATATTTTCTGGTTTAAGAAAAATTGACTTTTTTACCTTCCAAACCTTCCTGCTTCTTCATGTGTTGGTGAGGCACATTAACAACTTAAAACAGATAATCTTTGTAATTATTAGCTTCTTATAAACATAATTATCTTATGATTAGTGCAGATGACATTAAAAAAAATCTTACACTGAAATGGTGCCTAAAATGAGTTATGTACTAACTATGTATGCAGTTTAATTGGGACCCCTACTGATACTGAACACAGTTGGTTTGTTGAAACAAAATCAAGACTTAAATGATTACAGTGTTATATCTGGGATGTCTGAGTGTCTGTATCCCCCAGTAATTTTTAACTCATTCACTGACATAAGGGAGTTTTTACCCCAATGACTGATATTAACATGAAGGTGGAATTTTGAGACAAAATTGTTCCTAATATTCTAGTGAAAATACATGGCTTTGCAGTCAGAAAAAGGATATTGAAAATGCCCTGACTAAGGGAAGGCCACTTTGTGAGCTTATCTGGAAGATTCTACAACAGAAAGAGATCTAATTAATATGCCAAGTTTGGGAGAGGAATTTTGTCAGAATCTGCACCTTTCCAACATGGGAGGGTCCACAGTGAAAACGTGTGAATGCAGGGAATTTGCAGGATTCTGCCAAGGGAATCAGACTGGCCCCCTCCTTGTGTGCTCTGAATATCTCCCTCTTCCTCATGGTAAATATATCCTGTTTGCCTGGAAGATGCTGATATTTGATGTGAAAAAACCTGTCCTGCAGCCAGAGGAACATTTACCTTCAGGTTATAATTTCTATGTTTAAAACAAAACCCCATTATCACGCTTGTGGCTGGCTGAGATCATGTTTATGGTTTATTATATTTGCAGTTTCAACTGTAAACACAGAAAAATATCTGTTTTCTTGTGGAGCAGCTTATTGTGCTTATTGAACAGTAACAAACCTTATGCTATGGATGAAAGAATGTGATTTATCTGTGTTCTTAAGCATACTAGGTATGTGATTAGACACCACCCTCATAAACAGTGTCTTATGCTGTTATTTCATAAATTCCTCTTAGCTTGTACAATTAGGGAAGTTCTTAAGCACATGAAATATCTGTCAACATGTGGCTTCTCACCACTGCAAAGGGTTACAGGCCTTCAAGATGAACTGTGGTTTCCTGGACAATTTGTGTAATGGATCTTTGGGGTATTCATACTTTCAAGACATATGTGGATTTATATGCCATAAAAGATGAAGCATGCTCTGCAGTTTCTATTCTAGATACAGCACCATTTGAAATGCTTGAGATTACATCCATACAGTGGATGGTTTGCTCTGAGGATCTTAAACATTCATTTCTCCTGGTTTTCATATCAGAGAATCTCTATTAATATTGCCATAGTGAAACAGGAGAATGACTGCTGGGAATCTCCAGGCAATCAATGAAAAATACTTGGCAACAACACTGTCCTTTTCACTTTTATTAAAGGTTGTGAGAGCACTTTACAAGCATTAATAACACATTACAGTAACCTCCTGAATCTCTGTGAGCATTCACTTCTAGAAAATTTAACCTAAGCTAAAAGTAGGTAACAGCTATGCTATGACAGTGGAAACAAACCATTCTCTTGCTTGCCTCCGCTTTTTGTGAACCCTCTTGGACATCCATAGAGTTTAGTTTCAAAAAATGCTCGGGGCTCACAGTTTCCAATCTCTGTAATCTAACGTTTGAAGCTAATCTTTGATTATTCCATCAGAGCTCTGGTCTATCTTGAGCTTTTAAATTGCTTGAGCTAAATTATGAAATAATCTGAAGAATGAGAAGGAAATAAAAACACTAACAATGTTTTGTAATAGTAGTATTCACCTTGTTGGAGTTTAGAAACTCTCTTAGAATGACTGTGTTCAATGTTCAATCAGTTTTACACTGTTGAAAGTTTAGCCCCAGTTGCAAATTAGCAAGAGGAATAGTGAGCAATTCAAATGTCAAATAGCAAAGTCTTCTCTTACTTTGACAGACATTTTATTATTTTTTTCTTTCTTCTTCCCCCCCTTTTTTTACATAAATATCTTGTTTAAATTTTGCAGTGTATTCTGTATGATAACATAAACCTTTTGATTCTAATTTGCTACACCTAACTATGATGTCTTAATGTAGGGCAGTAAATACTGAATTATCCAGTGTCAGAATGTACTTGCCAAATTGTTATGCTCATTTCTCATCAGCTTGTCTCACTGGAATGGAGCCTCATTCCAACTTTCCCTCCACAATCCATTAGCAATTTACTGCCAAGTAATTCCAAGACAGGACTACAGTGTCGGTGTAACTTCCAGAGACACCAAAGCAGACAGTAGTACACTTTATTCCTTGGTCTTTTGTGTAACAAAACCTTATTTTGATATTAATGGAAATCTATGATGTAAAGGCGTTTTTTTCACACTGTCCAGTACTATAAATCACATGTAAATGTACACTACCATTTGAATTGTGATCTCATGAACTCTCATTGTTTCTACTTACAACATCAAAAAGTATTTTTTAAGCACAGAATAAAAGCACTTCTTGGAGAAATCTTGAGTTATCTAGCAGTGAAATTTCATTATTCCTTTAATTATGTACATAAAATAAAAAAATGGAACTGCTGTAGAATTCCAGCAATGCAATTTTTCAGTAGTGCACCATGGCGACAGCTTCTTGCAATATTCCAGAGTTCTGTCCTTTAAGATAAATGTATTCTTATACAGTTCAAATTATTTTACAATCTTTAAAATATTATTTTGCAAATCACTGATGTATTAAGTTGGCTTAATCATCTGTCTGCATTTAGGCTTCCAAAAGCACATGTGGTAGAGATGTTTTGTGGTTCTTCCAACCTCTGTAAACCAGTGAATCAGTAACAGGAAAGATAAAATGAATAATTCCAAAGATAAATGCTGACCCAAGACCAGAGATAGTTACAGTATTATTATATTTTTGGTTTTCTGCCTGTAGGCCATAATTTTATATAGAAAACATTTTTTGGAGTAAATAAAGCTGATCACTATATACTATAAATAATAGCAGTATGTGCTTTTGTTAGCATTAGAAGGATTGTACCTTCTGTGATACATTTTGCCAGCACCAAAAAGGCAGTAAGTGATTACAGATATATCTTCTGCCTGACAAATTTCACCTGTACATCCACAAGTGTGATCACATCCTGCTCTTTTCATCTCCTGGCTGGTAATGCTTTCCAGCAGAAGGGAGGCCTGTGGCACCAAAGAGCAGCTCCCAGGGCATGGGGATGCTGCTGAACCTGAACACTTTGGTGCCTGGTTTGGAGGATCAGCACTGAGCCTCCCTCCTCAGGCTGCCAGTGAACAGTGAGGCTACAAACATCAAACATCATAGAGGAACTCAAATCATGCCAGGCACAAGAGTTCAAAAGTGACTTTTATCCCAGTGAAATTCTGCCAGGCTTGCAGTGAGATGGTAGCTTCCAGATCTTTTTCTCAAACTTCCAGGAGTGTTTAGGCTCATGTCTGAGCTCCCTGCTCTCTCAAGTTGGAGCTGTGAGACCAAGCACAGCATTCATGCTGCTCCTCAGTGGTTCATGGCTTCTAAAATACTGCTGTCCAAGCTCCACTTCACTTAAGACTACACATAATGGTGCAGTAATAATAGTAATAATTGAAGTAATCATTGTTCTAACAACTAACAAATAATAATACCAGAAATAATAATGTAACCAGCAATCTCTTTGCTTGCAGCAACCTCTACTGCAACTCCTCTATATTCCCAGAAAAATGATTTTGAGATTTTCTTGGATTTTAAATGTTAGATAGCTTTCAGGTAGCTTAGTATACTAAAGTTGTGACTCTTGAGACTCAGATAAAACTCTGTGTAAGCAGACTGATCTCGTCTAATCCCTGGTAGGCATTCTTCCAAATCTTAAAACTACAACTGTAGTCATGTCAAAGTAATTTATTTTTTGTTTAACCCAAGTAGCTGAGTACTTGGATTAAAAAAGAATAGGTGCAGCAGGCCAGGACTTCTGCAGGTGAGAAAGTTGGAACAGTAGTAACACTGTTTTGGTGACACTATTCTTTGTTGTACATGATAATTCCAGCTGAAAAAAAACCCCAAAATTATAAAAAGGTGTCAACTATGGGAAGAAACTGTGTAAAACCAAACCAAGACAGTATGTGTAAGCTCTTGTGTAAGCTCTTAATTTAATTACTGCAGGTTTATTTTGATTTCTATCTGAACCACAGCCAGCAGGATTGTATTTGCTGGAAAAATAGGTAATTTCAATGCAATCAACTTATATCTGTATTTTCTATTCCTTCATTTAAGAAGATTTGACATGTAACTTTCATCATAAAAAACATAATGAGATAGATAGTAATACTGAATATATCCAAACTGTTTTAGCAGCATGGCTTGTTCCTTGTAGTGTCAAGAAGTTTAGGGACAGCAACTTGGATAAATCTAGATTTTTCAGGGCATTACTCCCCCCGACTCCTTCAGAAATCCCCTTGGAAAAAATTGTTCTCTCACATCCCCAGTGTCAGGAGGACTCTTTCATTTGGGTAGGTACAGACATGTTACAGTCACCCAGCTCTTGCCTTTCATCAGTGGGATGTGTAAAATTTGCAGTTTCAGCACAACTTGTCCTGTGGATCTCTGCCTGTGTGCTGTATAAGTAGAAATGGAAATTTCAAACCTGTCTCAGAGCATCTCACGGAGTTCAGGCAGCAGCACTCTGACATCAGCATGCTGGGCACTTAGCCATGCCTTTGCTCAGTGCTCTGCCACCCCCAAACTTGCCTTAGGCAGGCCATGTCTGCAGTCATTCCTTACTCAGAGCACTTGGAGATTCTGTCCCAGCAATCTCACGGCAGAACTGCTGGGGGCCATCAGCTGTGAGAGAGCAAAGTGAATTTCTAGAAGACAGGTTACTTGCCTGTCAAGTAACAGGCAAGTTTGAGCACTGGACGTACTCCTTCACAGTTTGCTGCTTTTTTTTTCCTTCTCAGTCTCTTTAAAATACAATTACAGTTCACCATCCAGGAGCAAGGGACAGGAACTGCTCCAAGTGCTGGAAGGAGCGAGTATGTGCTCTTAGAGAGGAGAAGATTCTGCAAAGAATCTCTTCATGGCAAAGAGCAGATTCTGGATCAGCCACTGTCCTTTCATGGTTCCTGCAGGCTGTCAGATACAGAGCAGGCTTGGCTCTGCAGGTGGCATTCAAGTTCGTGCATGGACAGTCACACCAAATAGTGCTGGATGGACATTTTCAAAGTCATTTGGAAATAGAAGGACAGAGATCGGGGGAAAGATTGAATTATAATTCAATGATCCCATATTTATAAATTATCTAGTATCTATAACACTTTAAAATAGAATTTATTTGCTTTAATAATTAATGGAAAGTTCATAGTAGGTAATTTATTAATAATACAGTGTCATCAGTATGGATTATGTCCAATTCCTATTTCTATTCTATTGAACCTACTGATCTGGTTTATGGCAGCAGCAAGAAGCTCAGTTTGAAACAGTGAAAGGAAGCCTATTACCTTGTTTTCAAAATAAAATATGGAGTTATGTGTGGAATACAAAGCTTCTGTTTGAGGTCAGGAATAGCTACAAACACAGAAGGCAGTGTTTCTGTTTAGATGATTGCTATAGGTCACAATACAGAAAAATGCTGGAATATGTAGGCACTTAGATTTGAGTCACACCACTAAAATCAATGGCATGACTTTTATACTTATTGGCATAATTATCCTATTGAGACATTTACTTAAGTGTTCTGCTGATTCAGAGCCAGAATATTCAAGCTTGCCGCAAAGGCAAAGCCTGTCTCATTTGAAAGGTGCAGTTTGCAGAGTTTCCCAAATTCTTCAATATTCCAATACTAATTTCAGCTGTTTCATCTACTCTTACTATATAAATTATATAAATTAGTTTCATCTACTCTTACTATATAAATTAGTATTTTCCCCACAAAAAGTGTGTAGATACCAGTTTGAAAATGGGGTTTTTATAGCAGTGGCAATCAGTAGGAAGGACCTATTTATTTTTATCTGTGTTTAGATTTTTTTTTGTTTTCACCAAGCAGGTTTCTCAAGCTGCAATTCTCTGACATTGTGTCTGAAACAATTTGCTGCAGAGTAACAAATCTCGGTGTTTTCAGGGAAAAAAAGCCAATATCTAGTTAGTGATATTGCTAAAGAGATTAGGATTGTAGCTCTTAAGAAGGTAGACCTGTTTGCACTGAGACAATTATAAACAAAGATGCACCAAATATGTTGCTCCAGCTATGATGGGTTCATGTAAGCAGTGTAACAAGTGAAAAATTTATAAAAATTGGAAGTAATGGAATGTCTGACTAAGTCCATATCCAGACCTGCACACTGTATCAGCACAGGTGATTTTTCTATTGCACTCTGCTGATGGTGAAGCCAGACCTCCTGGTGGCTATCTGAGTTTCTACTGCATGAGTGTTTGTGTGAACAGCCCATCTGCTTTGTAAGTTTTAGGAGAAAGGAGTGGAAAACTGTTGTGATTATATTTTTAAGTGAAGGATGCAGTGCATTGCTTGTACAAAATAGTGTTCAAGCACAAATTCCCATATTGACCAAGAACTAAATTTGAGCAGCATTTGCTTTGGTTTATGCTGGGTAAGTGCAGGAGAACTGGCACAAGAATGTGTAGATGAGGCTTGTGTTTGATGTTGAGCACTGTCAGATTGAAATTCCTGGGAATGGTGGAACTGCTGTTGGTGGTGGCTGCAGTTCCTGGCTCTCTCTGAAGTTATGTGAGAGAGGAGGTGTATTTATCCTCTGCTTTCACAGAAAACTGGCGTCTCATGTTTGTGTGCTGTCAGTCTCACGTGGGTAGTTGTTAAATCTGGATAGGGAGTATCCATCAGTAATGACCACCAATTCTATGGTAAAATAGCTAAGTTATTTTGGAGTGAGATCTGGTGACTTCTAAAATGTTTTTTACAAAGCTGATCTATGTACTTCATTAAACACTATTTTCTCCAAAACTATCACCTCTGATTCAGACATTGCCTCAAATAATTTTCTTATTTAGAAAGCAAAGGAAAAAAATGTTCAGGGTTTTCTTTTAAAATTTTTTCCTTCTTTTTGACTGAAAATCTTTCTTGAGTTCTCTTTGTCAGTATTTACTATAAATAAAAAGCAGCTGATTTACAAGAATATGCCTAAGAGACTGCTATTTATGGCTGTATAGAACTTTACCAGTTGCATGGAATTTTCTTGTTTGGGCAGTTCTTAGGCTTTACCTGGTACAAATCTTTCAGTGGTATCATGAGATAATCAGCACTGCTGTGGTATGACAGTGTTTTAGGATTGTTCTTTAAATCAGTGCATTTCCACTTTTAGAAATAACAAAATATCTCAATAACTGTAGAAAAGGTTTATGGAATCATAATAATTGATTCATTTAGACTCTGATTAGTTTTCTTTGCTTTTGAGCATTCCTTGCATCTAATGTTGGTCATTACCCTAAAACATCCCTTGGAGTTTCCCCTTATCTAAAGGTGAGAATGTTTTCCTGCTTTTTGTGTTACTGAATTAAAATTATTCAAATTAGGGGTGTGTGCACATTTCAGGGTTTAGGACTATGCAAAGGCACAGTTATTATTTTGATTTATAGAAATAATATGCTGACTTAAAATACAAAAGCAGTGCTTTGTAGTAGAACCACCTGCATCCTCCTCACTTTAACACAAAGTACAAACCATTAAAAGAGCAGCATAGTTAACATAAAGAGATTTCCAGAAACATATCATCATGAAATACCTTCTCTCATACACCTGCACATGGGGAGGAGGGAGAAATTCATTCTTAAATCCTTCTAGCAAAACTGTTGCTGATCTTCAGGCGTTTGTCTTTGTGCTCTTTCCCTTAGCAATTGCCAGCCAATGGACAAGGACACAATCTATTACTACTTTCTGTGTGATTCATTCCTTAAAAAACAATCTGTTCTTTTAGTGGCACTTGTTATTAATCAAGGTTTTTTCCTTTCATGAGAGTAGTTGTTGGCTCAATCACTTCAGTATATGCAATCACTAACTTTTTCCATTACACTGGTGAATAGGTGCTCTTATATTTCTGTCAGAGGGATGCTGGTACATTTAGCATGATGCTTTGCAATTTCAGTGAGAACATTAATGGTTGAAGTGTGATTGCTTTTTTTTTTCCTTTGAGAGAAAAAGTGTAACATGTTCTCCTTAGAGAGAAAAGAGAGAAAATGATGGAAATTTCTAAACTCAATTTATTTTTGTATCATTAAAATGTTGAAAAGTACCAAGGAATACTCTTGCAGAATCAATCATTTCATAATGTATCTGCAGAGGCCCCAGACTTGCCTATCCTGAAAAGAATGCTGAAAAGGCTAAAGTATCAATTTTGTACAATAGTCCGTGTATTTGCAGAATATAGCACAAAAATTCTTACTGTTGCAAATGAGATGGAGGAGGGAGGGTGTGTGTACATAAAACCTTCATGGACATGGTATTGTTTTCTGTGCAAAATATGGGAACAAATAGAAAGACAAAGGAGATGTAATACATCACTGAGTAGTTATATCTTTCCTTAGTTTTCTGTGAGCTAATTTCCAGAGGAGGCACAGGTCCCAAGGTATCAGCCCTTCTGCCAAGGGCAGCAGGCTCTCTGTGCCCTGCTGGCACTGCCCTTCTCCCCCCTCATTGCTGCACAGTGTGGGCAGAGCTGTGAAGAGAACGCCTGGGGCTCCCACTGGCAGAAGGACACACTGCAATGATGCCTTAAGTTTCAGCTTTCATATTTTTTAGATTCTGTACTGCCTTAGTGTGTGACTCTGAACTCCACATGAAGTGGTAGCAAGTTCTCTTCACAGTTTAGTCAGACAAAACAATCCTTTTCCAGCCCAAGAACCAAGGACTCTGGTGCAGCTTTAGGCTCAAAAAATATAAACAACAGTTAATTGAGGAGACAAAACTGGGAGGATTGGACTTCATAACCTGGAGCTGTAATTAGAGAATTGACCCCAATATGGAAATGGACCAAAACTTATAAAAGTATGAAAACATGTGACTGGCTGTCCATCTTGGGCCCAGCTCAGGTCCATCTTGGGTAGAACCATGGCCAGGCTCTTGCATTGCCCAAGGTGTATCCTTTAAAGGCCTTTTAATAAATACCTACTGTATTCCTCTAACACTGCCTAGCCTCTGTTCCAGATGGCCTCTTTAGGCATTTCACTGCTGCCCAGGGCTTCTCTCGCCCCACGTTAACACTGAACCAGTGAGGGACAGGATGATGCCAACTGTCTGCTGAATGGCTGAAAACTCTGCAGCAGTTCCTGACTCATTGTTTTTCCGTGAACCCATTATTAATAAAGAATAAATTTTTCTTCTGTAGAGATTTGATGTTGGCAGATGCAGCCCTCTTCTCTTGGCCCTGTTTGTTACCTATGCTGTGTATTCAGCTGGGTGACACACGAGGCCCAGGCATAAAATTGCTACTTATCCCAAGATATTTATATTTTTTATTTTTTTAATATGTCTTAAAACTTTTATTAACATTCTGAGAAAAATAGAAGCTTTTTTGAGATACATGATATTCTGCACTGTATAATTTATCTCTGTGTACTTTCTAGAGTTAATGAAGTTATTGAGTAATCACACCATGTCCCTTGCAGCTTTTTTGGCTTATTGCATATGTGAAATAGGCAGTGATATATTAGGGGCTGTCTCTTATAGAAGAGATGTGGATCATATTAACAGTCATTGTGCAGTTATATTTTGAGTTATACAACTAATAGTATTTATTTGTTTTCTTGTGTTTTGTTTTGTTTTCATTTATGTCTACTTTGGCTTGTGTATATCTGAACAATGTAGTGGTTTAATTGCCAATAGAATCCAGGCTGAAAGACAGTTTTTAAGGAGTCCTGGTCTAATACCAAAGTAATGCAGTGTATGAATCTGGTGGGAGGAGAAGAGGGAGCAGGAAGCACATATGGGATGTGGCTACAAATTACTGTGTTCTTTATCTGCCTGTTGGAACATGATGCTTTAACTGTGAAATCTGAGGAAAGCTGTCTCTTCTGGATCATTGCCTTCTCATTGTTACTTTTTTCCACTCACTTATTCTCATATTTTAAATAAAGGCTCTGTCAATAATGTGTTTTAAATAAAAGTAAGATTAGATGAATTGGATTGGATAAGATTTCTTAGAAAATAGCTGTAACCAACAACTCTAGGTTTAAAATCAATTAGATGATTTAAGGTGCAGAACCTCTTAGGTTTTGCACTGCAGTGGTTGTTCATTGAAGCAAGTAGATCTTTCCTGAGGAGTTTGTTTCTCCATGCATGGTGAAACCTTTCTGGAATTGCAGAGCAGAAGTTTTATTGTGTAGGATCCTGTTTTAGTAATCAGCTGGAAAACTTTAACTACAGTATTATATCAGAAGGTCACTCATGTACCATTTCAGCAGTACTTGTCGAAGATGCTGCGCCCCAAAAGAACAAGTTTTCTCAGTGAAAAGCTGTTGGGAAAGTTCATCTGCAGGGGCAAGTAAGTCAAGCATATGAAAGAAAAGGACTGGTCTGTTTAGAATAGCCCAGTCTTTCCCAAAAGAATGCATGTTGCACTGTTAATCCAAATACACCAGTCTTGATAATCTTTGTTATTTCATGTAGGATGGTGAATTTTGCTTATTTTAAAAAATCAGCTGTTTTCAATGTCAAAATCAAAATCAATCATTTCTGATACTATGTGAAAAGAATGTGATCACAGTTGGAGAAAAAACTGATTAAATAGCACTTACACATGATATTATTAAGCTACATACAATTATAATGTTAATGGACAGTAATGTTCATGGGATGCAGCAGTTCTAAAGTATTACAAATAATGCCCATTGCAAATACTGGGAATCTACTGCTGAAACTGGCCTGGCCGTACCTTGGTGTGCATAGGCAGACACTGCCTGGGCTCCTCTGTTGCTTTACAAATCCACAGCATTTGGCCATAATTGTTTTCAGCCAATTTCCAAGTATTGCTTTGTTCTTTTGTTGTGTGGCATGTTCAAAGCAACCTCCAGTGCCACTGGAGATTTATTGTTGGGCCCAGTTTCAAATCTTGGAACCCTACCAAATTTGTGGTTATCAGAAAAATGAGATTGTTTAATATTATTATACGTACAATACTTTAAACCCATTCCTGTTACTTTAGTGTGTTTTCCCTTTCTTGTAAAATGTGTACAACTGGCACACTCCAGAAGTTCAGCAGATTTAGCTGTGCTGAACCAAAGTTCAATTTTGATGCTCTCCAGAGGTCTAGATAAGACAGATATTGCAGAGGTGCATCCCTGCTCCATCCATGTGCAAGCAGCCACTTGGCTTTTGCCTGAGATTGTTGTAGGCTTCTAACGAGGAAGAAATATAAGAAATATGTGTGATTTGCATCCTTCCTAAATCCATTGCCTTTCTTAAAATACTTAGCTGAATTTAGTGCCCAGATTAAAAATGCTATTTCAGTAATTGTTTAAAGGCCAACTGGTGAGGCACTAAACAAAAGCTATCATGTTTGTAGAGCAAAAAGCATTTTCTGTAACAGCTTCTTGCTATTTGTTGATGTGGTGGGGAATGGGAAGGCTTTGAAACCTACTCTATGAATCATTCCCAGCATTTCATGTTACTGAAACGTGAATATTACTTTTAAATGTGTAACTATGCTATTAGAGCCTTCTGTGATTTAGAGAGATCTTTCAGAATACTAAGAAGTCATTATTTACTTTCTTCCAGTCTATTAGTGCAGAACAAGGCTCACACCAGCTCTGTGGTGGCAGGGTTGATTGGCTCTCAGTGGACTTGTCTTGTTAATAGGAGGAAAGAGGCTCTTGCTGGCATTTCTGCTCCTGCCTGGAGCATGGCCTCTCTAGACAGCCAGTTGTGCTGCATTTGATCAGCCTCCCTGGTGTGACAAAGCAGGGACCCCTCACACCCTCACCTTCAGGAAGTGCCTGCTCCTACCTGTGCCAGAGCTCCTAGAGTTTACCAAACACAGCAGGGGCTAAGAGGAGTCACCTCAGTGAGACATCAGCCTTATGAAGCTGGAGTAACTCCAGCCTCAGCAAGGTTTGGCAGCTCTGTTGGATCTCATAATTTTCCCCTTCTATGCTCCTTGCACATGCTCGTGGAGCTCGCTGATATTTACATGATGGGGCTTGGATCACTTTGTCTCCTACAAATGGAATGTCTAATGCACTCTTTGTCTCATCATTAATTAAACACTGGAGATGTTCTTGTGTAGGGTAATTGTGTTTCTGACACAGCTGCAGTAAATGTGAACTCTTTGAAAGCTTTGCTGCAGGAGCTGTAGTTCTGCAGCCAGGAGGGAATGAAAAAGAAGTGTTGCAGAGGTGATGTTTACATACAGGTCTTTGCAATACTCCTGCCAGTGGCTATTTATTGAATTTTAAATACATGTATAGTAGCTGTCAGTAGCTGTATCTAAAATGGCAAGACAGAACAAGCCAAGACCTATACAAAAATATAGGCTTTCATTAAGTTTCAAACCATTTTTCTAAAATCAGTAAAGCTGTATTTTCACCTGGTTTTATTGGACTGATATCCATTAAAACCCACCACTGTTAACTTGACTGCACATTTGACACCAGCAACAGCAAAAGTCCTATTCAATCTATCTTTAAATTGCTTTGGTTATGTCACAGATACATTTAATTTTCTTATTAGCAGCTGGTACAGTGCTGTGTTTTGGATTTAATATAGAAATAATGCTGGTAATACACTGATGTTGTGGTTGCTGCTAAGTAGTGCTTCCCTACTTAGGTCAAGGACTTTTCAGTGTCTCACACTCTGTCCTTGAACAAGTGCACAAGACAATGGGAGGGAGCATGGCCAGGACAGCTGACCCAAACTGGTCAAATGCTCACGGTTTGAGTGAGAGTTATGTGTTAAAAATGATTCTAACAAACAATGTGAAATTGGTGGTGGCAATTTATATTATGAATCACTAACAATTGAATAATATCTAGTTTATTTTCTCCAGGCTATAGTATCTATTTTATGAATGCACTTGTACTTCATAAATCATTCTCAAGAGCAAAAGGGAGAAAAATGAAAAATCCATTTTCCTTCAACCCCTTGGGTCTTTATTTAATTTTTAATGAAATAGAGAGGACACTTCATCAATGGCAGCAATGGAGTAATGGCTTTAAACTGTATAAGAGTGGGCTTAGACTAAATTTTAGGAAGAAATTCTTCTCTGTGAGGATGGTGAGGCACTGGCACAGGTTCCCCAGAGAAGTTGTGGATGCCCCGTCCCTGGAAGTGTCCAAGGCCAGGCTGGATGGGGTTCAGAGAAACCTGGTCTGGTGGAAGGTGTCCCTGCTCATGGCAGTGTGTAGAAACAAGATGATCTTTTAAGGTCCCTTCCAACCCAGACCAGTCTGTGACTCTGATTTTGTGAGAAAAAAAACCTGAACTGCAGCTACTGAAAAATCCCAACCCACAGACCAAAACAAATAAAGCAAAAGAGCTGCCTTGAGACACAAAGCAAATTTGAAATTAAATACATTTGTGAAGCATTTAAAGATTTGGCAGTTACTTAATTTAGCCATGAAATGTTCTTATGTAACATACAGCAGAATACAAACAATCAATATTAAGCACTTACATGATTTTTAGCTGGCATAATACTTATTTCAGGTACAAATGTGTCAATCCTGTGTATTTACTTTCTAATTCTGACTCAGTGAGAGATCTGGGATCAGAACAATTCTGCCTTTAATGTGGTATATGTCTTTTGTCCTTATGGTAGACATTGACTGTAAATCTGTGTATGTGTCATAGGGAAAGCATCACTCAGCTGAATTCTGTTAAGTGAAATAGTGCAACATGTTAATATTGTGTAAGATCAGAAAAAGATTTTTGTTTTTTTTCCTTTAAGAATAAGCTTTCACAGTTTGAGGCACAATAGCATAATGAAATAATCTGATTTAGCCTCCTGTGTATCACTGACCCTTCTGTTTTACACATGTACCCTTGTATTTTATTTTGCTAACATTGATATTATGTACTTCAATCTCCATCTGATTCTGATTTGAAGATACCAATAAGAAAAAAAATGTAGTGATTTTGGGAGGGTGGTGATGGTATCATTTGGTCTTTTACTTCAAAGATTAATCAACCCTTAAAATATGTGCCATATTCACAGGTCAAAAATTTCCATCCTGAGCTTCTTTCTAGATTCTGGTTTTTTGTTAGATTTACACTTGCTCCCTTCAATTTTATTGTTTTTTCTTAGATGGAGGCTTAAATGCCTTTGTGCGCTCTTAGTCCTTTCCTTCATAAATGTTTGTGATTTGGTATTTTCCTAATGCAATAAAATTATTCATTTGTTTTCTTAAATGTGAATACCAGGAGCAGATTCAGCGGTTTGGTGCCTATCTTGCCCTGTTTCATGTAGCAAAACGAGGGAATATGTTGTGGCTTTTTGGTAGAAAATAGGAAATCTTGCTGTTCAGTCTTCAGCAGGAAAGATACCAGTGTCATGGAGCGGTCATGTTACCATTTTACTTTCAGGGACCTTGGTCTATTGTTAAAAACACACAGTGCTTCTTACTTGCCTAGGTATAACACAGTCCATATAGGAGTTTTCTATGCATAAGAAGAAAAATCTCTCATTCTCTCACTAATGGAATTTGCTTTAAGAAATATTTCTATTACAGCCATTATTAACTTGGTTTTCAGTGCATCATTCAGATTGCAAGCATCTAGTAGGTATTTCATATCTCTTTCAGATAGCAGGTGAGGAGTCTAGATCATCTCAGTGCATTAGACTCAATCATCTTTATATATTATGGCACTTTAAAAGTCTATTTTAAAGAATAAGAATTAGAGCTTGATTTACATTAATGATCAACATGTAATTCAGTCAAGATTAATGTTTGTCTTTAGCCCTATGCTATCATTCTGAATTATTTCAGCAGGTATTTGCATACTGCTTGCATTGTAAAATATAAAAATATTCTTTATGGAGCAAAAGTGAAAATGCAGCTATTGTATTATCAAAGGCACAAATTTACTACTTGCTGCTACTTTACCATGGATGGCACTAGTACTACTGACTTGTTCCTTTCTGTTGATATTGCTAGAACATGTTGTTGATCATTATTTCCTTCTCCCAATGTGCTTTCCCCAACTTGTTGCAGTGTCTGCTATTATCATGCCACTCATGCCAGCTATATGTGGAAGTTGCATATACAATTCTTGATACATCTATTACTCACAGAACAGTCTGTGAAAATAAACCTCTATTTCATCAGCTCTCAAACAGTATATGAAAGCTTACAGTCTTTAGAGTTCCATCTTTGTTGTGTACTGCCAGCAAAATGACTCACTCTATAGCAAACCTAAACATTCTTCACACCCATTAGCAGCTGAAGCTCTCCTAATAGACAGTGTTTTTCTCTTATGCACTGTGATTAGTTGTTTTGCTGCCGTGGATGGCAGTTCTGCTAAATTTTTATTGCTTCCTGTGCTTATGGCTCATTTATTGTTTTTCATCTGTTTGCTTACTGAATAGATTTATTACCTTAGCATAAAATAATTCTCTTGAGATAACTGCTTATTTCCACAGAGGATTCTTCAGTTTTAAATTATTCTGCAGTTTTGGGGTTGTATTACTCATATACAGAAGAATTTTGCTAGCAATCTGCATGGATTCTTTTAGAAGAAGCTCAGCAAGGAAAAAATAAACTTATTTTCTAAGTTATCGCATTTAGACCTTTGCCTTTAAAGGACATCTCCCTGAATGTCAATTTTCTTCCCAGACTAGAAATTCTAGTGTTGCTATGCATTTTCAAAGGAACTCTGAATGCTCACTGTTTTGAGGAGATCAGATCACTTATCTTTCTGTAGATACATGATCAGATTTAAAAAAAAATAATTAGACACTGCACAACTGCAGCTTGTTCTCAGTGTAGAAAGAAGTGAGCATGTGTCAAGGCTCTGCTCTGAAGCTGCTGAGACAGGTTATCAGTATAAAGCAAACAGCCATCTTGCAGAATGAAACAAAAAAAATCTCTCCAAATTCTGTCTTGTAGCAGTGGTTAAGCCATTCTTGAATGTTTTCACTGTGCAATTTGACCATTTCTTATGAGATGCTTACATTGGAATAATTATTTAATAAGAAAGAGTAATTTCTACAGAGCACTCCAAAAGTCAGACCAGCCTTTTATAACTTACCATAGTGGCAAGGGTAGATATCACAGCTTCTCCATGATTTATCTAAAAACACTTGAGCTGCAAATAAACCTGTTCTCATCTGAAGTACATGGTACCCTTAATATTAATATTAGGAATAGTTTCATATGTTGAAAAACAGATGAGAAGTGAATTCATTCCCTAGCAACGATGCAGATGCTGAATTAAATGAACAATTGGATACCAGTCTTGTCACAGATATTACATTTCTCTGTATCACTGAATATCAGGTAATTAAAAAGTTCATTTAGCCAGAGGAATTATTTTTATGAATTCACAAATATGCTTTAAGCAAATACAAAGGAAAAGTAATAAAGCTTAATTTACTTATGAACACTCTACCCCATCTGCTGTCTACCTATATTTCAGCATTCAGATGATCCAGCATCATTGTAGTACTCCTCTTTTCAAAATATATTCAGCTCATTAACTGATAACTAAGTTCTCCCCTTCCCTAGAACATGACTATCAGAAATAAGTTCAAATGGTGATGCAATAATTAATTTTATTTAATTTCCAAAGAGCAGTATGTAATGTGACAGCACTCACATATGCTTCTTTTATTCAGGGATTTTGAGTTAAAGAAGCTTCTCATATTTGTATTGCTGCATAAACTGCCATGTCCATTTCTGTGGACAAGTGATTTCCTGTCTTTTCCAAATAGCAGAATAGGATCAGAGCTGAACAATGATTTTTCTCCTCTACATCTACCAAAATATTTAGAGTCCTGTGAAATTCTGCTAGATAAGAGTCTTGAAAGGTGCACACAGAGTGACTGCTAACCACAGACCAAACCGAGTTGTGTAAATCATTACAGTTTATTTGATTCTTTTTCAGTTTTTAGTTTTCCAATTTTCAGAAAAGCGGGTAGATCAAACTAGTTAGTGGGTTTTTTTCCTTCGTGTATGTCTGCTTAAAAGCTTATTTTCAAGTCAAAAGGATGATGGTTAAAATGAAAGGAAGAAATTATGATAAGCTTATGTTCTGCTCTTTGTAAAGTAGTAATTCACTAGTGAAAATGAGTGATATACTCTAGGGTTCCTTTAGGGATTTTTTCTTCCACTCCCAGCCCCCAAACCACAATAATCCATCTTGTAGGATGAATCCCTCAGTCCCAGCAGGGGCTGAAAGACGTTTGGAGTCCTTACCAGAAGTCAGGAAGTGGGGGTTTGAAACTCCCTCCTCAAGCACGTTACCTCAAGCCCAGTGCCTGCTGATTATTGCCAGAAAGGGAAGTGATTCCTGCAGGCACCTGTCAGGAGTCCCAGCCTCGCCCCAGCCGGACGGCGGCTGCTGCTGATAAACAAACATCCTCTCCTGAATATGCCAAGCCAATGGTACCATTCCTCTGCCCCCTTGGCCTTTCTGCTTTATTTCTAAGCACTGAGGGAGCTCTCTCCTCAGCTCTTCTTGGCTTCCTTATCCTCCTAAAAGAGCACATTTGATGCTGTCATCCATGACAACACACAATTCCAGCTTTCTGCTGAAGCTTAAGATGCTCTAAGTTAATACAGTAAAAAGGAAAAACTTGTACTGCACTCATTTATGATCCTCCTGTGCTCCCTCTGTACCTCTTCAGCTCCTGCTTAACTTTTGTCACTTACCACAAATGGAAAAACCCTCACTGTGCAGTGCTGGCTCGGACCTGAGCCTGCCTCTTACAGAAATTATTGGCTGAACTAAATTTTATTGTATGTATTCAGAGATGTATGACTATGAAAGCAGAACCAAATAATTTACAATTTACTGTGAAGAATTTAGCTTTTTATTTAGTAGGAGGGGAGAGGAGTTGTTTTTTTTGTTTATAAGCTACTTGTTCTGGAGCACATTTTCTGTTAAGAACACGACATTTCTGGTGGGAGATCATTTGTGACACTGAGGACACTTGTACATTTGAGCTGAACAGATTATTATTGATTTGATATATGGAACTAACTCATTATATGGTCTTTGACTATATGTTTTAAATTCTGTATTTCCTTGGGAATGCAGGACTAATTTTCTTAACATTCTTCAAATTCTGTCAACACAGTGTTGCAGTTATTCATTTCAAAAATATATTCAAGCACATTCTTTTGAATTGTCCATGTTCCAGCTTTTGTCCATTAAACATCATGAATAATAGTAAACCTGTAATCTTCTTGTCACATTTCAGTTGTAAAAATCATCCTTAAGTCTCTCCGAATGTAGAGTGCTTTTCTACTTTAATTTTAAATAAACAAGCAAAAAAAAAAAAATCCCACCACAAACAAAGAAGTCCAAACCCAAATCCTTGCTGTTTTCTAACCATTTCTTATCCCTTCAGCTACCATCTGGCTGGTTTCACATTGTTTCACTTTTTTTTTTAAAGATGAAACATTTAAGAAATGACTTGGTCTGTGTAGAAATAGTTCTTATTTCAAATTTTCATCTAATAGTGTAAAAAATTGCAATACTTCACGTAAAGAATCAAGACCACATAGTACTGTTTCCCTTCGACACATGAGCTCTCTGAGAATTTTCTATCTTTCCTTATTTCATAAAGAGAGTGAGATGGTGAGGGGAGTGTAAAACACCAGGGAGTGGGAGCGCAGCTTTTGGATGTGAGGGGTGATAGGTCAGCACAGGCAGAGTGCACTGGGAGAAGCTGGAAATTTGACAGCTTCCCTAAGCAAATCTGCAGCTCAAAGGTACTGACAGGCAAGGATTGCACCTTTGTCTTTCATTTTCTCTTTGATGGTGCTGAACACTGCAGAACATTTGTTCAGTGGCAGGTGTAGTCAAAAGAGTTTGGTCTTTGCTGCAGACCAAAGAGTTCGTTGGGAGAACAAGGGAAGAAAAGGATGCTTTGAGAAATGCTTCTTCTATGCCCAGAGGCTCTATATTTGAAGTAGCAGAACTACATGCAAAATCAAAATGACTACAAGCCACACCAATGTAAACAATGCTTTCCTCGCTGCTTCCTGGGATTATCCTGGCTTTTATTATGGTTTGACTCATTTTGGGGTTATGCATCAGGTTTGCATTACAGATGTTATTTTCTTTTTTTATTCTCCTCTCATTTTTCTTTCTTTAAACTTCTTTTTCTTATCTCCAACAATGCTTAAGTCTGTATCAAAGTCCAAAAAACAATAAATTAACACCAAAACCAGCACTGCATGTAATGAAATGCTTTGGGAAGGTGTGCTGGTAGACATGGCATGGAAGGCTTTCCCAGGTTGTCTTATCTGTGCACTGAGCCAGAATATCTTTTTTAAATGCTCTTTATAGCAGAGGAATAATAACTGAATTATAGAAAATAAATGAAGTGAGCATCTGCTCTAAGTTTTGGAGGCTATTATTACCAAATATTGCTACATGTTAGGAGCCAAGTTTTGAAAACCATTAATACATACTTGTTATCAGCTTAGTAGCACACCTGGAATTTATTGTGGGCAAAAATTTTATTAATGCAAGAATTGCATGCTAGTGAATTACCAGAAGACTTTAAAAGACACATTTACAGTAGATTAATAAAATAGAGCAGAAGTTGGTGAGTCCCCAGAAGACTCACAGACACTTATAATCACTTAGTGGCAAGAGACCCTTGTTATCTCTGGTTCTAGCTGGCACTCAGGGCAGGGTATAGTTGGCTCTGTGTTTGCTCTGAACCTTGCACAGGTGTACTGGATTACTCCAAGGGAGGAGGTTCAAAAAATCCTTGAGACTCTTGTTCATATCTGGCTACCTTCATTGTAAAAACATTTATTGTTATATTTAGTCAAAATTCCCCACACTCCAGCACGTGTTTGTTGCCTGTTGTCCTGCCTGTATCCTCTACAGGAAGCTTCTGGCTCCATCTGCACATCCTCCCGCTGTGTGGCTGCAGGTGGCAGTGAGGTCTCCCCTGGGTCTCTCTTGTCAAGGCTGAACAGACAGATCTTATCCTCTCCTCAGTTCCCTGTGCTCCATCCAACCTTCCAGCCCTCTGCAGGATTTCACTGCAGTGCACCCAGCTTGTACCCAGAGACACCAAATGAGACACAGCCCTTGGAGTGTGGCCTCACAAGT
Source organism: Molothrus ater (assembly GCF_012460135.2). Classification (NCBI taxonomy): domain Eukaryota; kingdom Metazoa; phylum Chordata; class Aves; order Passeriformes; family Icteridae; genus Molothrus; species Molothrus ater. The sequence goes on from NC_050491.2 coordinate 9,516,055, forward strand.
GCTGAATAGAGGAGAAGGAACATTTCTCTTGGGCTGCTGGCTGCATTCCTGCTAATTCCTCCCAGGATGCAGATGGCCATTTTCTGTTTCAAGGGCACACTGCTGGCTCTGGTTCAAGCTGTCCACCAGCACACTCAGGTTTTTTCTGCAGTTGCTTTCTCTCTGCCTGGTCCCACATCTCTACTCCTTCTGTGGGATTCTTCCACCCTAGACACAGGACTTCACATTTTATTTTGCTGAACTTTGCATTCAACAGCACCAACTGAGAATCAGGATGCAATCAGTTAATTGACCTTGGCTTCATACACACTTTCATGTAGTACCAGAGGCATTTAAATGTGGAGGTGGTTGTCTCTGTCCTTCAAACATTGGCCTTTAGTTCTCTTCACTAATAGCTTTGGTCATTTAATAACGTATTTTACAGCAAGGTCAGGTTAGCAGGAGTTTTTATAGGTCAATATTTTACAGGGAATTGGTGAACCAAAAACTGTAATTATGCATGTGAAATAATCCCTTGAATAATTGGTGGTGATTAACTGGCTGTTATCATTGAGACAGGTTATAAGGATTTGATATAAGAGGTCGAAACCAACTTGCCAAACTTATGGCAAGTAAATGTTATATATTTCATAAAGCCCTTAATGTTTTCTCTTATATCTTAGTTACAGGGCAAATACAGCAATACTTGTGATTTTTATCAATTGGTATTGCAATCTAAAAATTGTATCTTTATGGTAGGTCTTGATGACAGTATACCAGAGAGCTTCAAAAATTTGACAACCATTTTTCAGTGCATGAGATTAAATGATGAGTGTTAACAGTGCTTAAAAGTTTAACCTGGTTACGTATTTTATGCACAGCTGCAATTTTTTCCAAATACTTTGATATTGTGCAACAGAACACAACTGCATAAGGTTCCTAAGTATCACCTTGCAAGATTCAGCAACACTGAGATTAGTGTATGAACATAAACTAAATTCTGTATTTTTGGAATCAATACCCCCTCCTAAAAAGTGCTATAACTACAAAAGGAACTCTCTCTACAAAGTTAGAGAGAACAGAAAATCTCTGTGAAAACAATATGCTGTGGGTAAAATAATGCATCTTTGATTTCTGATTAAGTCCAAATTATATTGCTATGAAACTGCCTCCAGCTGAGTCCCCCCACAGCCAGGAATGATGTGCTGGGGATATGTTAGAGGTTTGGGAGGAGGAGCTAAAAGAGATAACTGCAGTTATAATGATATCTAAAAAGTAAATAATTGAAAATTGTTTCAGTTGAAGTGCTGTGTTTAGGAAGGAAAATTTCATGTGTGCAACACAATATATTGACAAATGATAGGGAGAAAAAGATCAAAAGGAACCATGTTGATCTGTCAGAACAAAGGTTCAAAATAATTTCTCTTATTCCAAGTATATTTCAAAAATATCATTCTATAAAATGTACTGAGGTCTCTCTTAGGTTTTGCTGTTGAAACTGTTTCATTTCCTACAGAATATTTAAATTTCCATTGGAAAATGGAATCCCAGATGTTACATCTTTCAGGAGACTGATCCAAAAAGCTCCTGTATTCAACTATCCCTTTCCAAGAACCCTTTCTCCATCTTTCTTAAGCAGTCTGACCTTCACAGGAGAATTTTCTAGGTTTATTGGCTTCAGACAGTGCCCCAGACTCCCCCAGCAGTTGGCTTCAGCTCATATCCAATGAACTCTCACAGGGCTATTTCCTGAGACACTACTGTAAGGTAGCTACTGACTATTTTGGTAAAATTGCTCTATAAAGTGTCTGCTATTTCACTCTACTTATTTTTAAGCATGTTATGTACTTCTAGAATGATAAATACTAAAGAACTGAATTAGGTCTACTTATAATTGCTTATGCTGTTCCTTTAAGAATGCAAATTCACCTGGCACAAAATTAAAAAGAATAAATTTAATAAGTGCTACCCTTTTAATTTGAATATGAGTCAAAATAGTCTGTAACACTCATTCCAGACAACATATACTATTTTTACCGTGCAGAATAATTCCTGTTTTGTACAGCTGGTGCTAATTAAAATAAATTCACCTAATTCAATTTAATAAAACTAGCTAATTTAAGAAAAGTCAGTGCATTAAAATTTACTGTACATGACAACTTTTCTCATTTCAGAGTGCACCCTACCACCTCTGTTTGATTAGATTTCTTATTGTAAGTTCTGAAAAGGTTAATGAATACCTTAACAAAGCAGCTCAGGTTCTGTAATTGGGTGTAATAAGCTGATGTGGTGATGGGCTTCTTTGTCAATGTAATTCTAATGAGAGATCTTTGATGTGCTATAAAAACAACACAGAAAGAAATGTAAAGAAAAGTACAATCTTCTAAGTTCCTGGTTTACAGATATGCTACAGAAATTGTTTCATTTCCTAGCTGATGTAAACTGCTAACAAAGCTCTCTACAGTTATATACTCTATATCTGCAAGCATGTACCTCAAAGGCAATTACTTTTCACTCCCATAAACAGAGACAGAAAATTTCTGTTACAAGGATCAAACTGTAAAAAGGTCTCTCCTGAACTCTTGTTATCTGAAACCCAGTTGTGCTTTGAGTTTCTAGCTGAGATATCAGATTGCCTTCAAAGTCAATCTGCCTTTCACACTTGACTTTGGTTTTGCTGGGGTAAAAATTCGAGGCTGGTCATCTTTGCTCTGGTAAGAATCCATTTTCTTGATCATTCAGAAAACTCATCTCTGAACCTAGTTCCAGTTTGCAGTCCTGTTCTTTGAATACTTGTGATGAGTTACACAGAGGAGTACAGTTTGAGTAGCGCTAGTACTTCTGTGTGCCTGTTCTTTAAGTGACCTCACTGACTGATGTGTCCCAGCATTGCACTTGCTCATCTCACTCTGAATCCCACTGTGCCAAACATTTGATTCTTTCATATTTTCTATTTTGAGATCTTTCAACTTGAGGAACATGGTTTTGCAAATAGTTTCCTATTTTCTAGCTTTGCCTTTCCTGCATTGCTGAACTTCATTCTGTTTGTGTCACATGAGTCCTCAAGGATATGCAGTTCTTTTGTATGGTATCCTGAGCTTTTCTACATTGATGAAACATCCTGAATTTCTTCCATCATTAAAGCTGGCAAGAACATTCTTTATTTTTATTAAAAAGAATTCTCTGTAACAGTGAGGTTGTTTTACAGGATGGGTCCAAACTGAACCTTGAGGAATGAAATGTTTTAACCTTTTCTAAGCTCAGGATTTTTCTTTTGTTTTTTCCATTCTTTTTGTAATAATTTCCTGATCTACCTTATAACATTTTGCTAATATTTTCCCTTAAGGCATAACATTAAATAATTTACTGAAATATAGATCAATAACAGGTGCTGTGTTTACTATATCTCATGTGGAAATAGTGTGGATTAGAAATAGAAATGGCTTGTGTGCAATAAACAGGGAAGGTAATTACAGTGGGAGAGGAATGGGAGGCAAATGCAAGGTGAATGGACTGAACTAAATTATAACACTAAACAATGAAATTTAGATTTGAACCAGGTTTTTAACATTTTATTTCCAGCTTAAGTTCCTACTTTTCATATCTGCATACCAAAATGACTATATGCTATCATGTAATGACTGAAATAAACTTGGGGGAGAAAGAATATATTTCAGTGTTCGACAAATAGAACATGCAAATGTGAAATAAATTGCTGTGGTGTAGGTGGGTAATGTAAGCAAGTTCTCCATCATCCTACCTGGGAGATCTTTCTTTAAGGAAACCTTTAACCCATCCTTACCATAACCAAATAGCATTCAGTGTTTTCAATGTATTTCAGGAGTCTGGTAACTCTTCAGTTTTTATTAGATCACCAAACAGCTGGCTTTATAGTTAAGGCTCCACATTTCTCTAAATCATGTGGCTGTGTAAGTAGATACCTTAATAATAACTATAATTTTAGTAGATGAAGCCATCTTTCCATATACCCAATCAGTGACTGGATGAGACTGCAGGGACCTCCAGAGGTCCAACCCTCTGCTCAGGCAGCACCACCAGGGCAGATTACCCAGGGCCATGTCCACATGGATTTTGAAATGTCACCAAGGGGAGAGATTTTACAGCCTCTCTGGGCAACTTGTACGTCCAAATAAGTAGTATTAGTATATAAAGTTAATGACAAACCACCTATGTGATTTGCATACAAATATATAAACTTGCATTCCTGAAGAGTACAGTTGGACAAAAGTCTGCAGAAGTGTATCAAGCTAACTTTTTTCCTCAAGACTTAGGGAATGGTTATTTAGCATAATACTTGTGTATATGCTATCAAAAGAACCTTCCAATTGAAATTTGTTGTTTATTTATACAGCAACAAAAAAGAAAATTAAACCTGAAACATACATAGGATCTGTATTTGTTTTTCTCATACCTGTTTCCCCTGGCTAAGTCACGCTTAGGGGAAGAATTTGATTGAAGTACCTTTGCATTTATGCATTTAGTATAACACCTTTTTTTATATATATAGCATTTCTCAACTCGTTCTACCTGAATTCTCTTCCAAGGAAAATGCATTATTCATTTTTATATATTGCTGGCAGTGGCTATGATATTCAAAGTCTTGTTGTAGGTTTGACCAAAAGAACTCCTGTGTCATGAGAACAATGTTGTATCCACAATACCATGTCCATCATAAATCTGGGTGTTAAATGACCACTTAAAAGAGACAACTCAGCCTTTCCTCAGTGTGAGGCAGACTGAATAAATACATATCCCTTCAGCAAGTGAACCTTTTCAACTTGTATTCTCCTTAATTGTAAGAAATTATTTATACACAGTTTGGTTTTATATGAATATAGGCCCATTTCTGTTGACTTCTTCTCAGCTGGTATAAATTGTGATTGTTCCCTAAGCCACTGAACCCATGAATGTTTGCATCAGGTGGCATCTCCTTGACTAATGTGCCTGTAGCTTGCAGTGACCATGGAGGGAAATTGTATAAAAATAAAGCTGAATGAGTCCTAGACAAATGTTTTTAAATGGACCTCTCAGGCTGCAAAATAAATTTACATTTATAGTCTGTTTACATTTACATTTATAACTGTTTCTTAACATTACCTGCAAAAATGCAACCTTTTCATATCAATAAGTTATATGAAAGGAATATCCAGTGTGAATAAAAGAAGAAAGAATCTGTATCTATTCCTTTCCAGTCCATCTGGATTTTAATGAAAAACTGCTAGTTTATGATAATGAAAATACCTAAGAAGCTAAATTCTTGAATTCCTATTCAGTATCCTTTTTTTAAAATTTCTTTTTAAAACCAGCATAATCACACAGGCTGTTCAAAGTGCCTTACAGATTGTTAAAATAAGCATTTTCCCCAAAATTAGATTTAGCCTTCATTTCTATTTGTCATTGTGTTGTCACACACAGAATATAAACATTATTTAGAAAACATACTCACCAATCAATCAGCACTTATTTTAAAAAAAATATTTTGGGTTACAAGTGAATTTGAATATCAAAAATACATGCTACACTTTTGAGCTTCCCTCATTAAATCATCACCATAAAAAAGGCCTTATTATGTCATAGCAGGTAGAAGTGACACATGGAGTGATGAACTAATTCACTCCACTGATGAGGCCATTCAACTGAGTCAGTATTAGAGATTATGCCCTGTCGTAGTTAAAAACACATAAAATTTACTTAATCAGTTTCCAGGAGATGAATATAAAAAGAAATCTCAATCAGTGTCTGCATGTGAGGAAATATTTTAGTTTTACCAGGTACTTCATCACTCTGATAGAAATCCAGGGGGGCAGTTGGATTCAGTTTTACAGAGGAGATCCCTCGGTTCATGTCTTGCCTGTTTTCTTGTTCCCTAGTGCTGGATTTTGTCCCCTGTATGTTTACAAGGATGTTCACTGATGTTTAGCTGATCCCTCACTGTACAATAGAGAGGCTGTTTTTGCAGGGAGACGTGTTGAGAGTAATAGCCCAGCAATAGCAAAATGACGCTAAGCATAATGGAAAGGTAATGGGAGGCTACTCTGGCTACTGCTAGGCAGGCTTGTGTCAGAGGGATTACAATAACCAGTATTATTTCTGTTATCCAAGGCCTGTTATGATATTCTGAGTGCAACTGTGCTGTAAATGTAGGGATGGCAAGTATTGAAAAATTCCTGTAATAGAGGACTATAGAGCTCAGTGTAATTTTGAATGATTGCAGCACAGTTTCCATGCTACTTTTGAAAATCATGGCCCCACAAAGGGTTGTGACATCCCAGCACTGCATTTAGAACAGGAGAAGAGTACACATCAATCTTCCTCTAAAATGCCATGAACAGAATACAGTTTGCTGTTATTTGCAGATTCCCAAAGAGTTTAAGGGAGATTGAAAGATGACAATAAAATGGTGACAATTCAGTTCAGGCCAGTGAGATATTCCCATTCCTCCTATTTTTGTGTATGCACTTTCTGTGGACAAAAAGTGAGCATTTGATCTTCCAAATCTATTTGCCAGCTAGTTTTAGTCACTGATTCCTCAATTTCTTTTGCTTGTACACCAGCACATATCTATTTAATAAATAAATAAATAGAGTTTAAGTGCATTCCTTTTCAGGTACTGTAAGTGACTAACTTCAAAGCTCTTCATGCTAGATTGGTTCTGTGTATAAAAAAGGGGACAGAGCAAATGCACATTACTTAGTTGACCAGGATAGTGAACCAGAAGCCAGGCCTGACAATTTATTTCATTTCAAACAAAGCAATTTCAGGTGATCCACTAATACTCCCATGATGCAAAGTTTATCTGGAACTTCAGCAGATTTACACTTTGCTTTAAAAGGTGTACAGGAGGAAGAAATGAGTGGAGTACCTATACTAATTAGAAAAAAAAATTAAATAAAAATATTGTTTAATAACAAAAGTGCTTGTAAGGAAGCTAAAAATTTACTGGATACTTGAAAGTTCACAATCTCATCTTCCTCATCCCTGAATTAAAAAAAATATATTAAAAGCCCTTCTAAAAGAAATTTGCAAATTCCGGTGTTTTATGTTGTTTCCTCATTCATTGGCCCACTATTCCTGATAATATACTTCCAGGTGCCCATCTGAACTACTTCCTCTGTGATTTAAACTCAGCTAATAAGGCATTAATAAGCTGTAATCTTAACCAATGTTCTTGAAGTGATGGTGATGAATTAACAGCAAGTAGGAGAAAGACTATATAATGTCCACTCACCCAGTTTAGTATTTTAGCCTTTCCAGTGATAGGGTCTCAGCAGGAGTTACTGTCACTGACCAGAGGTTTTTATGGAAGGGAATACTGTAAATGGCTCACTAGTGATGGATGTTGCTAACATTGGCTATAACCTATCTGCATATGGAATATGAGGTTTTTTTATTCCTTCATGTCTTTGAGTTTCCAATGATGGTGGATTTTAAGGACAGGCTCCTGATTGTGCTTCTAATAAGTTTTTATTCTTGGTTGAGCTCTCTGTGTCAATACTGATCCCTTTACTGCGTTCATTTCCAATGTCTGCAATTGAAGATGAATGTTAAAAAATATAGAGAAGCTCAGTGAGTTGAATGATGAATGATTAAAAAAAAGATTAAAGAGAAAATGTAATTCATTGAGAAAATATTCAAGAATATAAGTTTTGAAGTATTTGTCAAATAGAATATAGTGATCAGATTTTTCTCTAAATGTCAGTGTAATAGAAAGTTACTAACAGATGAGCCTTCCATCTAACAAAGAGAGGTTTCAATATATATATTAAAAATGTCAGGTCTATAAGCCTCTGAGTATTTTGAAAGTAAAGAGATATTAGAATGCTTTTTTTGTTTGTTCGATTGGTTTTTTTAGCTAGATCATGAAAGCACTGCAGATGAATATTTTTCATCCTTCTCTGCAAAGAATTGTCATAGCTGTATAAAATCCAGTCAATAGATAAATCAGTCTTCTCATATAATATTTTTAAGGTAGGGAGGACAAAATTCGGAAGGTGCCACACAAGTTTAACGGCATTTTCCAAAGTTCAAGCACGTTATTTTTACTACACTAACCAGCATTGTTAAAATACCAGAAGACATTGACTCGCTAATAGCTGTTATAATGATCTCCTGTGTCCTGTCCTCCCAAGTTCAAGGGGGCATTCTGGTGGTCATACTCCTTTTACAGGCTCATGACTCTGTCAGCACTGTGGGGATCCAATAAGGATTCGGTTCAGGAAGAACTGAGCATGTTAAAGGCCTGTTAAACAGTGCTGTGCTTGGATCAGTGCGTCTGGTAGAAACTCTTCATGTAGAACATGAATATGGGAGTCCATATATACATTTTTAAAGCTTTTATTTTAACTGATACACCAGCTGCATACAGAACCAACAGAAGGGTTCCAACCACAATCTTTTGCACTCCCCATGAGCAGAGAGAGTTATAGGTATTACAACTTGATTAATATCTATTAAAAAGCTTTAGTGAGACTCTGGACTAAATATAGTGTTCAAAATAGAGAACAAATTATAGCCTTGTGGAAATGTCATTTTTGTTTTATAGTAGAGTCTGGAGGAACTAGAAAAAATACTTTAATAAAAAGCATGGTGTTAATGGCTTGGTCAGAGGACAAAGTCTTCTAAGAGGCTGAATGAAAAATATAGTATGTCCCAAAGAAAGTCTTAATTCAGTAGAGAATTCAGATCATTTGGCAAGTTGGTCAAATAGAACATTCAGCTCTTTTCTTTATTAAAATGAGAAGTCATGCCTCAAGGAATAAAAGGCTTTGCCATATTTAAATGAGGGACGGGAGAGGTGACAATGAACTCTTGAAAAATATAATTCTGAAAATAACTGGAGTGTCAACATAGTGAAGTAAAATGTAATTTATCCCTGTGTGAAAAGTTAACTATGACAGAGAGCTCTAAAGCTTGCCTTTAAGTGGGAAGTGATCAGGTCAAACAGATCTTTTATCACATGTGTATGATATTAAATATGTCATTAACAGACATATTTTCAAAGAAAGTTGAAACTGGCAGGGAGTTTGGAACTGGGTGAATTTTAAGGTCACTTCCAACCCAAACCATTCTGGCATTCTATGATCTTTATGTGGCAATATGATGGAGTTGCTGACTCTTGAAGTCATTAACTAGAAAACAGATTTTGTTGGGGATTTTTGTTTTTGTTTTTTTTTTTTTTTTAATAGTCTATGCTTGTAACACATTTTTAATCTGGCAGTCTGAATTATGGGTTCTGTTTTTTGCAGGAGGATGAACTGGATGATCATAGAGGGGTCTTCTCTCTACTTAGAAATCTATCCATGTATGGAATAAATGGTTAAATGTAGTGATCTGCCTGAAATTATGTAGAAAAATGATGGAAAACACATTAGACAATGCTATTTTTTCAGTCATCTTAAGACACTATGAAAGGACCCATATGGATATAAAACAGTGGCAGGAACTATATGTCTCTTCTAGAAAATACACAGGACTTAGACGAGTATTAGACTCATGGGACATCTTGTGCAAGACTTGAGACTCTCAGTGACAGGGCCACAGGGAAAAAAATAATACTAAACACCTTTATAATGTCAAAATCAAAATAGAAACTATTTCTCCATATACATGACTACAAAGACATTTGAAATGTTTCCAAGAGTTCTAAACATCACTAACTGCATTGTGTTGTCATTCTTACTGTATCATCAACTAAACAGTAACTGGGAAGTGGTTTAATCACAATTATTTGGACTACTCACCTTGAAGATATCTTTACTATATTGACAAATTGTCATTTTGTCATAACTACTTCAAATAATTAGAGCACTTGCCAGAAATCTCTAAATCAGATTACTTATACAAAATAGATTTTTTTCTTTAAAATTCTATATCTGAATCAAGTTATATGTTGCCCTTGATATGGCATCACATCACTCCTGATGACAGGTGATAGTGTCACAGGTAAAGAAGCCTATTTTACCAAAGGATTATGCCTGACAGGGCCTGAGAGATTTTGTGTCATCCAGAAGCTGATTGCAACATTCTTTGTGCAAGTTTTGGGAGCTGGGGATAAGACTGGATGACAGGGCTATCACAATGAGTTTGCATCTTGTCCTAATTTAATAGAAATGGACACCCAGGTTTTTTCATTTTAAAATTTCGTATTTGAGATTATGAGTTACCACTTGAATCCTGAACAGCATGTCTGTGATAGACACATTACATTTTGTCCCCTTCTGGTTTTTAAACAAGCTTATAGGATGAAGCAAACATTTGTCACTTCTTGTCAGCTCTGTAATGGTAATGTGAAGCTTCTTCTCAAACTTCAGATAGAGCTGTTTTGTTGCTTTCCATCTGCATCAAGGTTATTCAAAATGTAGAATCTTCCTGCTATTTTGAAAGATGGGACATTTAAAACTTTTATTTCTCCCCCCTCCCATAAACCTCAACACTGAAAGAAATGTCATTTCACTGCTTTTAAATTTCTGTGATCAGATGCATATAGCTGAAGCCAAGCAGTTCTGGAAAATTGGGACTGTTCCAAGGTAGCCTGCTTCATTTTGTAAGAGAAGATTCATCTTTTTTCAGCAGCATCTTTAGCCAAAGCCCAAATGCAAAGGCTAAGACAGACTGGAGCCTGGCTGACCAGCAGCTGTTCACCCACTCAGGAGACCTGGTTTGAAATCCCACTGAAAATTCTCCAGCATAGACATGTATCTTGGAGTAACAAGGTTTTTAAAAATTAATTTTAAGCAAATCAATAAGTTTTAGCCCATCCTGGTTTACAGATGGGTCTTTTGAGTACTTCGAGGAGCAGGCCACATGATGCAAAGATTCATGAATAACATCTTGTAGAAATTTGGGTAGGGTTTTTAACATGCAAGTACCCACATAATTTACATTTTAAAGTTTACCCCTGAGGAAAGAAATATAGTAATTACTCAGAAACAGCTATGTGATATGTTCAGGGTTAGCATTTTTAACTCAATTTAGGACACTATTCAAATGGAGAGTAGAAATAATTCATGGACAAGTATTTCTCTGCTGTGCAGCATTTTTGGCATGGTATGCAGCATACTGCCCTACTCAGCCTAAAAAAAGGGTTTTCTTTTTCTTCTTCCAAAGTTTCTTAAAGAATCCACAATGCTCTCTTTGGAGTGGGTTTTTTTTTATTTTCTGTAGCTGTTGAAGAGCATTGAAATGGTTTTCAAAAAAGGAACTTTGTTTCATGGGAATATAATGTGTTGATATAACTAATTGCTAATAATTATTAGGGTTTTAGAGGGAAGTCAGTACCAAGGACAGTTACAATGTAAATAATCCAGGTAGTAGCCAAAAAAAAAAAAAGAGAAGAAACAGGAAAGCAAATGTGCAGATGTGCAGAACTGTGTTCTGGTCTTGCTAATTAACAATTCTGTTAGTTCAAAAAGCTTGAAGTTAATTTTCAGCTTATTAATAAGTTGTATATCTGTACAAGGTCTTCCACATGGACACTTGTCCATGAAGGTTTGGTTTTAATTATAGGTTCTAAAACAACAAAATTCTCTCACCAAGCTTACAGGAAAGCTCAAGGTGTCTGAACATTTAACAAAATATCTGTCATAATCAATATAATTAATTAGGCTCATTCTTCTGAAAATATTTTCCCTTTCAAAAACAATAAATTATACAGATGGCATCAAAAATGTCAATGAGCTAAATGAACTTTTTAGTAGAAGGATTATTTGGGAGACATCAAGTGAAAAACAGATGATTTTCAAGGAACAATGCATTCAAAGGATCTATAGGAAATAACTTCTTAATATCTAAGAACAAGAGCATTGTGCAACATTGTACTGTGAACACTGGGCACTGCTTTTGAGCAAACTTAGTGATGTGTAAGACACCTTCCATATGTAATAAGCTGTTATAGATTTGTTTTGTTCCACGTTTGTTTTCTTGAGTACAGCTATTGAATACCTGATCACTGAATATGAAAAATAATAACAGTGGTTGTCAGAATTATGATAGAATACTTGTAATTCTTTATGTGAGTGGCATATGGTGGTCAGTTGCTCAACATACTATTAAATATTTTTGTTTTCCTCTTTTCTACCTGTTTTTACAGCATCGTTTCAAAATGTCTGCAACAGCTTCAAATTCTGTATTTTAAAATTTCATGTATTATTCATGTATATCTGACAGATCTCAAGTAGCTGATGTTGAAAAAGAGGTGAAGTTCACTGAAAACAAATGCATTCTATTTAGAATGCAAAACCTGAAATTTTCAGAGCTCCAACTAATCTACAAACATTTCGAGGGTTAACTATGTTTAATTTAGGTCCTGTTGTTCATGTGAAGGAGTAAGCTACTATGCTCCTGTAGTAGACAAGATTTGTAGACTAACAATGTATGAAGACATCATTTTCAAATGATTCTTTTTAAAGATCTTCTGTATTAAGAAGCATATTTGTACTTCATTATTTTAATGTTTCAAATGGTTGGGTTTGATTGCAGATGATTTTTTATGGCTTGGAGTATGGAAAGCTCATAAACTAGTATGATGCAATTGTACAAGTGGCTTAGATCAGGCTGCAACCTCAATTTCCTTCTCAGTGATTCTCTGTCATTCTGTTTTGCCCCAATGCATTGCAGTTGAAAAGAATGTCAGCAAAAAAGAATTCATTTGACTTGAATGAGAGGATGATGAGAGAGGCCTGGAGGTTTGTACATGATGTCCACTGCCAAACCAGGTCACAGTTAGGATGGCTTTAGAGCTACCACAGTAAAGTGCCAAGGTCTCTTGTCCCAGCCCCTCCTGCATCTCAGGGAGCAGCTCCTCTTTAGTGCATGCAGGACTCACACCCCTTTGCTATCCACTCCTCATTCCTCCTCCTGGCACAAAACTCAATCTTCCATCTGTGTTCTGCTCATCCTTTTCCACCTGTCCTTTCCTCTTAATCTCCATTCCTCTTTGCAGCTCCCAATCTAATTCCCCAGTTCTTCTCATCGATGCAGTGATCTGTTCTTCATGTCCATGTCAGCCCTTCACACAACCTCTGTTCTGCCTCTGCTCCAGCAGGATGAGATGCTGCCACTTCCATCGTGCCTCACTCCTTCACCCCCATTTCACGCTGTCGCCTCCTGTTACCATGTTACCGATGGCTCTCATGGCCAAAAGAGACTGCTCCACAGCAAATCATGTACTGAAATATGACCTAGTGATGCTCATTAGCTTGGGAAAGCACTGAACACTATTAAACTAGAAGCAGCTCCTCTTTTTGCAGTGATGATGCATGTGGACAGGTTGGAATTGTGTTTCTATCTTTGACCTTACTTCCTAAAAATACAGTTCTGAATTGCCTCAAAGTAGATGGAAAGATGGTCATTTACTAGAAGTGCAACTAGTGGATTTATGGGGAATAAAAACCTCAGAGCCAAAGCTAAATTTGTTCCTGTAAATGTCTGATTCAAATATGTAGGTTATTCAAGTTTCCATGAATCCTTATTTAATGCTTCTTTCTCTGGGAGGAGGAAAGCACTGGATGGGGGGAATGAAGCAAAGGAAAAAAGATTGTAGTGGAAAAGGGCACCTGCTTTTAGGTAAAATGGGAACCTCTAACACTTCAGCCTCTGCCTTCTTTGAATAAAACCTCACAGTGAGACAGCAGCACTGCTGCAGTGCAATGTCATCTGATCCCAGACCTGAGCTGTCTTAAACACATGAAACAAGGTGTTCATAGTTGAATATCTTCTCTATTTCATTTAATTGACAAAATATTAGGACAGTGATTTGGGTGCTGATAGTAATTAACTTTTTTCTATGCTCTGAGATTTCCCATTACAATGCAATTTGTAATGCAATTTGTAATACAATTTTCTGGGAGATTCATGCAAACAAAATATAGTTAAGAGAAAATAAATACAAAAGGAGAAAAGAGTGGAGTGTAATTCACTTTTTAAATGGAATCAGATCTTTTGGGTTTGGTTTGTTTGGTTTTCGAGGGGTTTTTGGTGGTATTTACAGTACTACCTTATTTTATTTATACAATGACTTAGATTTCCCTGATGTATGAGTGGCTTTGCACTGACCTTCTCTCTGCTATGCCTGGGACAAAAGTGCTCAGTGATTCACTTGAGGATGCAGCAGCCAAGCAAGGCTGCAGCACTGCCTGCCTAGGCCAGCTTGCTCTTTCTTCTGAATCTTTAGTTATTTCTCCATTTTACACAAATGGTTTCTAATGGAGTCTCTAAATGAGGAAATGAGTAATCAGCTGTGAAAGATGAATATCAAGCATCTCTGCAAAGTGCCATATATAAAGCAGGAAAGCCTTCAGGCATCAAGATATTACTTGTCTATTTTGTGCTGGTTTTACATGCCTGTTTATTCTTCCAAGAAAAAACCCAAACAGCCCAACACTCGTTACCGTAGCAACGTGGTTATGTTATCTTCAGACATCCAAACCAAATTCTCAAGACACACAGACTGTTGGTCAGGTGAACCTCTATCACTGCAGGAACATGATATGGTCAGCATATTTCATGGCAATTTTTAACCTACATTTTTAATCTGCATCCATCTGAGTTAGCTCCTTGGTTTTCTTTTCAAGCTTTAATTCTTGAAAATTATGTTCATCAATTGATTGAAGGATTTTTAATAAATTATAGATGGCAAGCTTTTTATTTTAAAAAACATATTTTTAAAACATCTATATTTGTTACAAAGAAGCTAGTATGCCTTTGTTTATGAAAAAATACCTATCCTCTCTTGTGTATCAAATTGTGAATAATAGACTGAGGACATAATTTCAAGAAGTCCCTTTCCAAAGCTAATAAATAGTTTTGGCTAAAAGATAAAGTACTGTATTGAATTAGAAAATGGCTGTATAGATTCTTAGCCTTATAAAAATCTGTGTAACTTTTGTCAAGATGCACTTGTCAAAAATCATATCCACTGTCCATGGTAACCATAACATTGAGTAAAAGATCCATAACCATAACTGAGCAGAAGATCATCTCTATGACAGAGGTGAATATATATGCCATACCTGTGTAGTAACCATGCATTTGGCTAAATCCAAATGCAATTTATATGATATTTAAGTACAGTTAAGTGTACAATTAACTGGGAGGTCTGCAGAATTCCAGGCAGTTACTAGCACAGGTGATAACATCCCCCCTCCCACTGTGATAGACCAAAACTATAGAGACCCTATTGGAGTTACTTGTTGAAAGATTCACATAAAGTGTTTTTCTGCCTAAGTGAAGCCAGGCTTTTAACTGCAATAGAATACACACCAAAAAATTTGCTTACAAACTTAATAGATATTCCTAAATATTTTCCACTCTGTGTTTTGCATTGGTTTGGGATATAGGCTGCACTGGAAAAGGAGCAACACGTTTTTCTGACTGTTCCAGTATTTGCCTATTGTGCTTTAGACTTTCAGCAGCAAGAGGTAAATTTGCTGTGCTGCTGGAGCTCCTTTATAGCTCCTTTATCTATTCCATATAAATGTGGGATAAATGAGGTGAGTAAACAATCAAACATTGTTTTTCTTTTTGTTGGCCTTTCCTACAGCTCTGGAATATTAAAGTGAACGTGTGCTTTTCTGCAGGGTAATGACGTAAAAGTTGTGTTTGATTGTCTGTGCCCTTCACAAATCACAACAACTGATTTCATAGCACTCCATGCAATCAAAGCCCACAGCCATGCAGCACTGAAAATAAAGCACTTTATTGTGAATTGGGCAGCATGTCTGAACTGTTCACACTTAGAAAATTTATGTCTGATACTTGGATCACCTGAACCTGTTGATTAGAAGGGAAATGTGAAGTATAAGTAAACTTTGAAGGCCACAAAGATTTGTGAATATTGCTTGATAACAACAATGAACTTAAACCCCAAAATATGGTGCTATTTTCCATTATTTTTTTACTATAATAGTACTAGGAAAGTTTTCTTGTTCTAGGAAAATCATCAGTGAGGGTAGAGTGCTGTCATAGCAGAAGAGTGGCCTTGTATAGCTGTGTGTCTTTTAAGAGTCTGTCAAGTAGGTAGTAAATATGAGAAATAAATATAGTACTATAGGACACCATTTCCTCACAGGAGATTTCAGAATGCCTTACCTTCTGTAAATATCCATCAGCTCTCAATTAGTCATTTGTTCTTTCCCATCATACAAGACATCTCTTGCATAAGCTTTTGGACTCTGATTTTGAATGTGTAGGAAATAGACTGCTAAATTCAGAAAATGAAAATATTATTCATCTGCCTTTGTGTTTGCATGAAAAGAAAGCAATATAGCTGTTGATGGTCTATAGCATCACACAACATGCATCTGACCTTACATGATTCAGTGATTACAAATTAGGAAAGCATGGCTCAGTCTGCTCAATATGTTACATTAATGCAATTTGCTAATTATTTGTATAGGACACAATTAGACAACTTTTTGCATCCTGTCACTTGAGAGGACATGCCTGCAGTTGTAGCTGGTCAGAGTCTAGTTCAACTCTGTTGTTTATAGGTGGAAGGATATTGACATCAAAACTTGAGAGCATTCATGATAGAATTTTAAATACCATCTTGTTTCTTGTTAACTTGAGAAATACTGCTGTACATAATGATATTTAGCAAGAACTTTGAGGTCCCAGTAAGGTAAAGACACCTGTTGAGCTCCTGCTTCTGTTGTGGTCTGACAGGGGACAGCTGTGGTTTGGATCCTTCCCAGAACCCAACCACTCCGCAGTCAGCTGCTGCAGAAGTTGTGCACAGAAATGCTGAGGGCTTGCTTCACACAGAAGCAAGTGTCATATGGTCACAGCAAATTGGAAACAGTTTTCTTCCCAACTGAATTCAGAAAATGGCATTCTTGACCTCTGCTGGAATTTGAGGGTGCAAATGAAGAGATGCACAAAGCAGCCCTCAGCTACCACTGACCACCGCTGCTGCTGCCAGATGTGCCACAAGGAATGCAGTCATATTTTCTATTCCTTTATGAGCCTTGTCATCAATTAGGCCCAGCCATGAACTAAACACTGCTCAGCTGCTTGCTTACACAACCCCTCTGCTATGGGACTGGGAGGAGAATCAGAAAAAAGAAAAACCTGCATTAAGATATGAAATGTTTAATAATTGAAGTAAAATATAATTATAAAAATTATAGTAATAATTTTTTAAAGGGAAAGAGAGAGAAATAAAACCCAAGCAAAGAAATTGATGTCCAGTACAGTTGCTCACAACCCACTGACCAATGCCTGTCCCATCCTAAAGCAGAAACTTCAGTTAAAATCTTCACTGCCTGAATTAAGTGTGCTGTGAGATCAAATACATTGTTTGTTGCTTACAACACATTTTCCATTAGGAGTATAGGAGTATAGCAATGTGAAAAATGCATTTTAGGCAAAAGAAATAGCATATCTTGGCACTGTGGCTTAAGTAGATTTCCTGTTCATTGAATAGATAAATGAAGTTCCCATAATGTGTTACTGAAAGTGTTGCTTCAACTGCTGCTCTATTTTACTGTGATACCCACAGGAAATAGTCCATCTCTGGTGCTCAACATCAAATCCAGCTTCCAGCTGGGATGTTGTACCTGCTACATACATTTCAATGTAGCCCTGTTTTTTCAGTTGTATTGCTCTTTTATATGTAAAATATTGTTGGACTGCAACTCAGAAGCAGTGGTTTATCTCATTGCTAGTGGTAGATAATGGTTCTGTAAAACAGCAGAGATTGCACTGACAAAATGCTGTGAAAATATTTCCAAATGAGGAAGCAGAGGAGTGTTAAATAGAAAGTTAAATTTCATTGTGAGTGAGGGTTGTATACATGAGTATTTTTCTCTTGTCCAGTAGGTATTGCAGATACAGAGTTCAGTGCAACTTATTTTCTCTGGTTTTTAGTATTTCTGGGAAACTTTTATTCCATTAAAAAGGCACTGAAAGGATTTTTTTTTGAATGCTGGTAAAGCTCATATTGTAAATTATCATATTGAACAATAACTAGTTCAAGAGAAGATTGCTTGATCTCTGGAGGAGCAGTAAGAGCAAAAGTGTGCCTATTTCACTTTAAACTTAGTAGGTTGGCCAGTTTTAGCTACTCACTTTTCACAGAGCTTGCCAGCTTTAATTTAATTTCCAAAATATTTTCTGTAGAAGGAGTTGTGGTGCTGGAATCCCAGAGCCTCTTTTTCTGCATTGGATCTTCCTGAGCCCCCCAGATTTGCAGAGATGATTTTAGGCTTTGCTCTGTTTGATGTGATGTGCAGCTGGAGTTTTGCAGGCTCATCCAAGGTGATCTGAGGGCTGTGGAAATGTTCGTGTTGACTTAAACACAGCTCAGACCAGACCTTCAGGAGGAATGCAGGACAGTCCACATACATATGGAAGAGAGGAAGGAGGGGGAAAACAAAACTGAATGAACCACTCCCTTTCTTCCATAAAGAAGTAGGTGCTGAGGAGGTAGCTCCAGAGTGACTGTGGTTTTTGACTTTAGTTATCACATAATTTCTGTGTGAGCTGATCCAGTTCACACTGAGGAGATATAGAACTTCCCATGACTTAACCAAAAGCACAATTCTTCCTGCCACTCCCAGGCTTTATAGAAGTTTTTCTGGTTTATTTTTAAGAATAAAGAACAGTGAAATGAGAGGGATTGAACTTCCAACTTCCAAAGAGGTGCTTTGTAACTCATTTGTTTTCTTAAAATCTGTATGCTTTGCTAAGGCACTAAAGCTTTTAACTTTGTTCCTTGAAGACTGAGTATTTTATCAACTGCTGTGTCTTTTATGCATTTTGAAATAAGTTAGCCTTGCCTGCAATACTAATGGGCATCTGTCTCATGAGGGACCTGCTTACTTTGTAGAGAGAGGTATTTGCAATGAGCTGAAAGAGGAAAGTTCTTTTTCTCATCTGAAATAGAGGGTCTATTTTACATTTTCAGCATTCAATTAGAGCACTAACAGCTTCTTGGAGAACACTATATCCAGCATAATGCATATTTTACTGTGAAATAATACTTATTTCTCTCTTATCACTCAGTATCTGTTGGTCATCCACACATTTATGAGCCTTTTTTACACAGATATTTCTTCTTTACTGAACAGGGACAGGAAAGGAGACAGACAGCAATTGTCACATCACAACTTTGATAGTCATTACATTTCATCATAAAGAGACACATTCGATGCAAACTGTACGTGATTGTTACAACTACACTAATTTCTTCTGTACCTGGGAGGTGAAGACAGCTGTGCTTGAAGCACTTCAGTCCAAGCTGTGCTGGGCAAGGAGGTTTAGAGGGAGCTCCTGCACCTCAGCAGGGGAAAAAAATGGTCATTAGTAACCTAATGGGATTCTGTCATCTCTTTTTAACTTGGCAAAGTTCTTATTCTGGAGATGGCATTTACAGGCTGGCTGGAGACATTCTGTCTCTTTGCACTGGCTGGCTGACACTGCTGAAGCTGGAAAACCACAGAGGAACCAGGCAGACTCAGTATTTTCTCAGAAACTATTTCCCAGTAGTTAATTGTTAGGTACTCAAAAACCTGAGCACAGTGAAGATTTGGCCACCAATAGGAAATTGGTGGAAATTTCAGGAAATTTTATACCTTTCCTGAAAAAGAGATTACACATATGTGTGTATGTATATCCATACATCTGTGTGCATATATATGTATAAATTCATGTACACATATATGTACACACACAAATATATATATATATAAAATATGAGTTAAGATGAGTAATGAAAGCTGCTGAAGAACAATGGCTGTTATTTGTTCAGGCTGAAAAATAAAGCAAACTCCTTTACTGACAGCCAGGAGAGCAGTGGGATATATAGATATATAGACTGAAGCCAAAGTTGAGTGACATAGATCAGGAAATTTTGGCACCTGAATGCTAAAAGTTGTATCAAGAAGCTTATACAAAAGAGTTTAGGCTGAGGAAAAGCTAAATATAGAAATAAGGAGTAAGAAAGCTTGGCAGTAAAACCAAGAGGTTGCAATATGACCTTGAAAGCTACAGGACAAGAGAGTTCCTTTGGCTGATGTGCCAGCTGGAATGAGGTAGGGAATTTGGATTAAAGAGAAAGTGTGTTAACGTTAGGGCTCTAATATAGTGCTAATCATGCCCTACAGATGCCCAAATCAGGACTCAAGTTTCTTGTCCAAACAGAAGCAATCTAAAAGATCCTGAAAGGACATTCAAACTGTCCAACAACTGTCCATACAGTGACAGCAGAACACATTCGAGTCCTTACAATAAATCAACATTTAGGTGCTGCAGCCCAAGTGGAAGTGGGCAGGGAAGGTGAAGGGAACATCAGTGAGAAGAATTACCAGCAGCATGACACGTGGTGTCCATGGGTAGTGACAATGGAAATATTTAACAGAGTAAGCAGACCTTCAGTGAGACTCTTGATATTGTTTCAGACAGTTGTTTCATGGACTATATCTGCTATGGGCAATGGGGATTAACTATGTGGTGTCTGCAAGATTTTATCTTAATTTATATATTAAAAGCTGAAAAAGCTAAAAAAAAAAAAAGAAAAGTTTACAAAGATTCTGTTCATACTATTTCTGTACCAAGTGTAATAGGCTTAGACAACCAGAAGAATTTATCAAGCAATCACTTTCTAAATTGGATCAGATCTTAAAGTAAAACATGGATTTTCATTTTCATTGAGACTCTGCTACAGGAATTAAAAATACAATTTCTAGCTTGGAATGCATTTGTTTGAAAGTCCCTTAAATTTAATAATTAGATGCAGTAGAGATGCTTCTCTTACAAGCTGGCATGCAGCACTACTTTGGTGATGGAATATGGTCAATTCCAGTAATGTCTGTGAGCACTGGTCTTTACTGGTCCACACAAGGCCTCAGCTTTCACTCTCCCACAACTATAAATTCAATTTCTGCTAGAAGGAATATAATATCTTAGATATTTTCTAACTTGAGTTAGCAAAATTATTTTTGTATTGAACTGGCAGACCATATGCCTGGAGGTTCTAAACTGGCCTCCAATTTCATCTGCCGTGTAAAATATTACTGGATACAAATGTCTGTTTATTTAATGAGATATAGGACAGACCTTTGTCGTGCATGTACCTAAAGGAATGGCTGACATGAGTATGAAAAATATGGATATTGAGCAAATAAAACTGTAGAGATATTTTAACTAATATATTTGAACTGTCTATATAGTTGAACTGCAAATTTCAGAGTAAACTCTAAATTTCAATTCCCACCAAAATTTTCATGTTCTGGATGCTCTGGCTTTAAGAGCAGAGAATTTATCTGTGGTGAACCAGGCCATGGACGTATCCTATCTGCCACCTCCTGCTCAAGCATGTCACTGTGCTAATCAAGGTGAAAGAATAATCCTGCTGCAGGATCCCATCCGGGGCCAGGGGTGTTCCTTCTGCAGGTTTGAAGCCTGAGCTGCTGTTATTTGAGACTGCAGAGCTCAAAGTGTTATCTGTCCATTTAGCCTTCTAAAAGCACTGCAGATCATGTCACACAACAATCCTGAGTTAGTGTTATGTTACAAAAAAGTAATGTTTCCTTTTCTTCCCTTTCAGTTTCTATTTCCATTTACTGTCTTTCTGCTTGGACTGTGTTGGAGATTTACAGGAAAGCTCTGGCCAGATATTCAAAGACTTTAATAATGTTCACTGCTGTGTGACCCTTATTGATCTGCACCAAGCATAACAGTTGTATAAATACAGATAATTGAGAAAGCTTAATTTCATTAGTAAAAATTAATGGGCATACTCTGTACTGAAAAGATAATTTTGCATAAAAGTAATTAGGGCAATCAATTTAATTCTCCTCAGTCATGTGCAGTTTGCTATATTTCCTGAATCTTTCTTTTTTTCTTCCAAGCTGCAAAATTCCAGCTTTTTATTTCTATACTTGTTTCTATTTCTCAGTTCTATTCAGTGCTTTATCCTTCTCTTAATCTCCTTGGCATATGATAATTGTTCATTAAAATGTGCATCTCTAAATTTCTAGATGATCCTGGGCATAACAAAAAATACACTTAGTGGAAAAAATTATTGTTTGATTCCACTATTGTAGTTGCTATGTTGTCTTAATCTAAGTAACTTTTTTTGATGGTCTATGAAAAAAAGCATTTATCTTTGTAGCAAGTGTACGCCAACAACCAGTAACAATGACAAATAAAGTTATTAAAATACCAGTAAGTTTTGAATATGCAAGCAAAAGTATCTATAGGCAGGTTTATTAAAAATTAAATCCTGCCTTTTAAACAGTTTTAGTCATTAAACTAGTCATTATTAAGATTTAGATTTAGATTATGATAGGTATTTCTTCAGAATTTAAATTATTTTACTTCAGTGCAACCATTTAGGAGAAATGTACTTGAAGTTTTAATCCTATAGTAGATAACACAGTATTTGTCTGATTATTACAAACTGACTGTGTGGCTTGAGCACCAGAAATAATATATTACAAATGTTAAATTAACATCCAGCTTCTGGAACATTTGCATAGAGTACTATGACTAAATAATTGGCTATGGTTTTCAAATCTGGAATTAAAAAAACCAAAACAAAACAAAAAAAGCCAGTATTTTTAAGCAGAACCGAATGTCAGCTTTTGAGACACTTTAATTAGAAATTGGACAGGAGTTTGCCAAGGGACAACTGTAACATTTAGGAGGGAGAGGGTTTATTAAAATCATTTGCTTCCCATAAGGCGAAGATTCAGTATCTGCATGATCCCAGAATGCAATCTGAAAATAATGGCACAAGTTTTCAGGAAAATATTGTTCCAACTCTGTTCCAAAGATCTCTCCAGGCAGCTGTGGCTGTGTCAGAGCACCAGGCAGGGCTGGTGGAGGCTCAGCCTCGTCCCAGCAGTGGAGCAGGGCAGGTGCCAGGAGGGAGCCCCTGCACACAGGTCCTAAACAGGCAGATTACAGCCATGCTTGGGTGTCTGTGTGGGCTGGGGACATTCAGCTGGCCACTGAAGCATGAAGGATTCTAAAAGTGTGTGGGTTTGTGGGTATTGTGTGTTTTGCTTTTTGGATATGAAGTTCTAGAAATGTGAAACGCAAAATTATGCCCCATTAGCCCATCTTCTGGCCTCCAGGTCTGTATTCTGTCAAGTCTTTGGTAACTGTTCTTAACAGCCATCCATTATCTTCCTGTTAAAATCTCCCTTGAGTTTTGATATGGCTTATCTGCTGCACCTACTGTCTCTTCCATTTATTTTTTCCTCCTGAAAATGCTTCAAGTTACACCCACATGCCTGAGTAAATAAGTAGAAAGCTTGGTGGATTAGATCTTAAAACATTTTGGCTACCCAGAGTTCAAGCTTGTGTTTCTATATCAGGCAATTTTCCATTAGTTTTATGTGTGCTGAAATAGGGCTGTGACACAGCTGAATTTCAGAGCAAGCTTTTAAGAGGAGATATGTACACATTTCATAAAATTGTCTCAAACACTTTCTATGGCTTTTGCAGTAATTGAATCAACCCAGAAAATCAACATTGGAATGTTGCCTTTTTTCAACTGTAAGAGAAAAGAAGAATTTTTTTAGAAAGTCATAATGGGGGGGGAAAGCATATTTTGGAATAATTTTGGGGGATACTGAGCCAGTGAAATTATTTCAGCTAAATTTTGGAGCTTCTTCTGAGGCATAACTTTTACTCAAGAAACGTGAATAGTATTTGTGATATACTGCCTTAATGGCTAAGCCAGGATTCAATACACTCAAACCTTTTTTCTTAACAGTTCAACCTGTGTCTACTTTTAATTAGTTTTATGATGAAAAACAGAAACTAAAACTGTTGCTCCAGCAGAAAATCCACTTTTATGCTTGAATGGTCAGCTATAATGATTATGCAAACTAAAATTACATACATTTCCTTTTTATTGCTCTAACTACAGAGAACACACCTACTTTGCTGCAACCTCAAGTTCTTTCATTTTCTATTTATTTATTTAAAGAAAGCAAAGCATTTTTAATTCTAGAATTGAGGGGTTTTCTGACTTATATATTTGCAAATATTTCAACAGTCTCAGTGACTTTTTGGAAATCTTTAGATTTTCTTTCCTCAGCTACAGCTGTTTTGATATCATCTCTACTGCAGCTACTGATTAGATGAGGAATATTCAGTACCTGATCCTGAAAGTACTATGACTTTTCCATGTATTATTTTTTAAAAAATCTTTTCTTTGTCATGATCTTAGGACTGAGGTGATACATGACGGAGCCTTCTTAACTGCATGAAAGATAACAATTCTTTAGAATCTGATGGGTCAGAAATATGCTACTGAAACTAAACAAAAACACAACCACAACAAAAACAATTCACAGAACACAAGAGCTCGAGCCTGGCTGTGAGAGAGCTCTGGTTGGTACAGCTACATCCTGCAGTGATGCCCTGAAAAATCCTTTCAGTCAAACTAGTTAGAAAATAAGGCTGAGCCTGAGGGGTAAAAACACTAGGATGTGGCCAAAAATGTCAGGAAGATTAACAGTTTGGTTGGAAACTTGGATTGATCTCAGCTTCTGCCATACACATTCCTGAGTGTAAATCTGAATATGGTGAGTAAATTCTTTATCATTGTGGTATTTAACTTTTTGAAGTTGCCTGAGCACTTGCACTCTCTTGTAATACCCTATACTAGATGCTAGATTTGTTTTTTTCCATAGAAGTCTGAAACTTCTAAAGGATCATCACTTTTTCTGTTTAATTTAATTTTCTTTTAATATTAGAAGATATGTTCACTCATTCCTCACAACACTGACCTCTTCTCAGAGTCCCCTGTCCAATTTTGCCTAAAGTGTGATCTTTATCATGGGACACTTGGTCAGCATCTTAAAACAAAGTTCTGAAATGGAATCTGAGACAAACATCCCAAATTTAAAACATGTACTTTCTGCCTCTAAAAATGGTGTAAAATTGTAATGGGAAAATAAAACCTTCTACTTTCAAAAGAACTCTAGGCAGTAGCTAAGGAATTGATGATCCTAATTCAGGGAATGAGGACACAGATATTACCATTGTATGTCTGAAATGGTCTGTCACAAAGATAACACGGCAGCTACTTTTCTGACAAATGTTTTTTATTTCAAAAGTTACAGTTCTATTAAACTGATAAATAAAAGCACTTGGATTGGATTTTTCTGCCTCTCCTCCACGCAGAGAATTAAATCTTCACTTTTTAGCCAAAGTATGGGTAGTCTATGAATGTGCATCCATAATTAAGTAAATCTGATACTGTGAGTACTTAATTATTTGGGGTTTCTTCAGCTGCCAGCAGAGACCTATCAGTGAGGGCAGGGACACTTCCTGACCCTGTACATGGAGGGGCTGAGTCTACTTTGTATTTTCAGTGTATTTTTTCAGTGTAGGATTTGCCAGTCACTACACAGTTCTCTGTCAGTAGTGAAAGCTCTTCAGACTATCTCAAGATTCTTAAATTGATTACTTGAGAAAAAGCTTCCACCAGAATTTGTACTCTTGATTTTTTAAACTGTGATATGTGTTTAAAGCTTGTTGAGAAGCTGTACTCAAAAACCCTTGCAAGCAAAGACAAATCCTTAAACACTGGTTGTTGCATGATTTCTTGGTGTTCTTGTACTTGTTAAAAGTACTACAGTAATGGCAGAAAGTCGCAGGGAAAGTGCTCTGTTTATGAACTTCCTACCTATCTCTACCTTGTTTCAAAACAACATATGGTTTGTGATTTATATGTTATCTGGCATCCAAAATGTCATATAATCCAAATATTGTTAAATGCAGAAAGGCTCCTTGGCCATTCTCTAGATGAGTGTGTCTGCCTATTTAGTTTGTTAGAATTTCCCATTCTAACACAATCCATATGATAGCATTTGTGGAAATAAAAATGGCAATGCATGACACAGGTACTCATCTATTTATCCTATGGCTGCTTTCACACCAACCACTTCAGAACAATTCCTGTCAAATTTCTTTATTCCCAAAATAATAGATATAAAACACAGCTATGTGCACATTATATATATATATATATATATATATATATAAAGTCTTTTTTTTTTTGCTGCATCTCATCAAAAGTTGATACAACACATTGGAGCTTGTGATAACAAAGAGTAAAATTGTTTAACTTCTTTATTTTGATAGATGTAGCATGAGTTTGGCAGTGTGAGTTGTTGTTCCCACCCAGTATACCTTAGTAGATTCTTGCTATTCTGCTCAAGTAAAACTTGAAGGCTCATTCTATCCATAAATGCAATCTCTTAATTATTTACTTTTTTGCCTGACTAGAAAATAGCAGTTCCATAAAACAAAAACTCTGAACCTGTAGTCTGCAGACTAGCAGACATTTAATAGATAAATGGAGTTCAGGTTAAATGATATCACAGAGTAGAAACTATCTTGTTCAAACTGAAATTCCCTGTGATTGGTACAGATATTCCTGTTATATCTGATTGGCCAATATCAGAGTGCCCTTCACAAGGGTCACTTAACTCCTAGACTTTATAAAATTTGACATCTCTGTATTGATGTGTTGTAGGTTAACCAAAGGTCTGATCTGAAATACTCTGAAGTAAATAGAAACCTTAGTGCTGATTCTACTAAGCTGTTTTCTAGACTTAAAAAAATTTCAGTGTCTAGAGAATTTATTTATCTGGATAAACCCAGACCTCAGAGTTAAAACCAGAGAACAATAAAGTTCTTTGACATTGGATTGTCGGTAGTGTGATGAGGTTTAACTTTCAGCAAAGAGCTCTGCTGAGCTGGAGACTTAGAGTCATAGAATCACTTAGTTTGAAAAAACCTCTAAAATCATCAAGTTCAGCCATTAACCAGCACAACCGAGTCCACCACTAAACCAGGTCCAAGTGCTCCATCCACACATCTTTTAAATCCCTCCAGGAATGGTGGCTCAAGTGCCTGGGCAGCCTGTGCCTGTGCTTCCAGTACATTGGGTGTCCTTTCAGTAAAGATATTTTTATTGATACTCAATCTAAACCTCCCTGGCACACCTTGAGGCCATTTCATCCTGTCATTTGTCATCTGAGAAAAGAGACCAGTGACTGACCACCAGGCTCCAGCCTCCTTTGGGTGGTGTCAGCCACCCACCCAGCAGTGAAGAATGTTCCCATCCACGCCATTCTCCAAGACAATGCTGTGGGAAACAACAAGAAAATATCATTAGTAAATTCCAGGTAGACAACATGCACAGACTTCTCATCTGCTAAAATTAATTCCTTTTTTCATAAAAATTAATATAGCAACTCTGTGAAGTGAGGAGGCAGCAATGTGGTGATTTTGAGGTGTGGTGCATCACTGCAGTGTTGTATTAATTGTGAAGACAATTGTATGCTTATTGGAGTTTCAAGTTTGTGCTAAGTCTCTCTTCTGAATGCCACCTCAAAGGTGTTCATCTTAGCTGCACTGGACATATGAAAGAGTCTAATTTCTTCTTGCAAGTGCTGTTACATTGCATAGTGATTTCTGG
Organism: Molothrus ater; assembly: GCF_012460135.2. NCBI lineage: Eukaryota > Metazoa > Chordata > Aves > Passeriformes > Icteridae > Molothrus > Molothrus ater. The sequence goes on from NC_050491.2 coordinate 9,543,500, forward strand.
GCAGGCTGAACTGGTGCAATTCAGTCAACCTAAAATATCAGCATTATTGCATTGATATGGGCATTAGAAACCTAAATAGCTTTTTTCAGCTTTGGAGTTTGTGTTAAATCTGGAGACCCATCAGGTATTGATACATTCCTGATTGTACTGAGCAAAAGGCAAACCTCCTTAGCCACCTTTTATCTCTCTGCTTTTCTCTGCCCACTCACCTCTGCCTTGCTTTCTTCTGTTCTTGCTCTCTCTTCTTTTGTCCAACAGCTGCATTTAGACCATTCCTGAACCAAGCTAGGTTCTTAGTCAATGCCATTGTGAAGACCTCAACTATGCATTCCTGATGAGCATATTTGGCTGGATAATAATTTTCAGTTAGACTTGGTATAAATTTATATTGTTTTTGACTTATGCAAAGTTGATACTAAAAAGCCCTAATCCCTATTGTTTGTAAAATTAATAAAAAAGCTTTTTCACATTAGATATAGGGTAACAAAGAAGTAATTTTAGAGTAGGAACTGAGTTTCATTAACATTGGTAAAATCTCTGAGATACCAGAGCAAAAAATACAAACCATCCTTTATTAGGAGTATAGTGGCACTTTTCTATTTCAAGATAATTTATGCTTGCTTAACATCCAGGTTGATGTTTATACCCCCTGATAAAGAATTTTTTGAAATTTATTTCTTCCCATATATTCAGTAACCTAAGCAAATATGGGTTGCAAAGGAATATAAGGTACCAGAGTTCATTGCCTTTGCACATTTACAAGTCTCATTGTCTTTGATGAATCAATCAGAGTAGTAAGAATCAGACAATGAAGTTTATTGGATAGGGTAGAGCTGAAAAGTCAGGAAACTTGCAAGTCCAGTGAAAATGGTTTAATAAAATCAACCACTTTCTAGTCCATTCTTTTTGAATTATATGTCTCCTATGGCACAGGGAAGTTTAAAATCCTTACCAAACCTTAGGATCATTCATTCCTTGACTGAAACTTGAACCTGGAGCACAGCAGTTGACAAGACTCAAGTGCAAAGAAGGATGAACTTGAGTGAAATCAGAGGCATGAAAGTTGCAGCAAAACAAAAGTATGAACACTTGCTGGCAGGTAAGAAGTGCAGCTGTGAAGTTTTGAACAGCTTCCTGTTCAAGTGGTGTGGGAAATAGAACAGTAACAAGACTTTTTCAAACATTGATCTGTCTGTCTGTGTCTTTCAAGCGTTTGTTTTTCAGTAGTTAGGGTTTCATTGCAAGCAATGCATTTTCAATAATATCTCAATAGAAAAAAATAGTTGTACTGTAGCAATACTAAAATATTTGGTTTATTTGGAAAAATATTACGCAACACAGCTTTTATTTTTTATTCAAAAATATATCTCAAATGCCTCAAGTTTTCTATCCATCAGAAAGTTCTTTTTTAACTGAGTGACTTAATGATCCCAGTTTTCCAGTAATGACTCTGATAGTGGCAGGAAGTTCTGAATTCTCACCTCATTTCAGGATCTCATATAAAAAAGGTCTTGTAGCTTACCTCAAAACTCTTTGAGGTTGCTTTGAGTGCTGTGACTTATTTTTGCATGCTGTTTTGTGCTTTGTGGAAAAAAAAGTAATTATAGACAGACTTGTATCTCATAGAAATGAGGAGCCAAACTTCTGAAGTAATTTAAAATGTTGATGACTGTAGTTAATATATGGCAGTTGAACATATTGTTGCTCATCCAGTGAAACTGCCTGGATGGAAATGAATTGTGTTGGTTGAAGAATCCTTTCAGGATTCTGGTCCAGAAATATAATTTTACTTCTTTTAGGAAGAACTGCACTGTCCAGTATGGCAAAAACCTTACAGCAGCTCTCAGTCAGCTTCCCAGAATTGTCCTTTGTGAGCTTTTCCTGCCCTCCTGAGCAGCAGGAGCCTGGGAGCACAGGGGTGGGGATACCCAGCCTTCCTGGGCTGCACTAGATTTAGAGTGAAACTGGTTGGTAAATAAGTGCCCTATCATCAAGAAATGCAATAAAAGAATGATTAACACTGGCACAAGTGGCCCAGAGAGGTGGTGGATGCCCCATGCCTGGAAATATTCAAGGTCAGTGTGCACAGTGCTCTGTAAATAATTTACTTTCATATTAGAACATCCTCAACAAAGCTCCCATGCTTTCCATTTGTTGTTTTGGTGTTTGGGGATTTTTGTGGGATACAGAGGTACTGCCAATCATCAAGAACTATCAGTATAAATATTTATTCTATTTAGAAGAGCTTCAGAGAAAGTGAAGGGATAATTGGGATGTTCAGCTAATGTTTGATATCAGATTTGCAGTGAGATAAATTATATTTTATATATCTGTCTTCTTATTTTTTTCATTCTTGTATGCTAATGATTATTGCTATGCAGTATTACTTTGACTTGGAACAGGGAATTTCCTAACAGATAAAGAATTGCTTCATTTAGGTTATCTGTAACAGAAATGTAAGCAGTGGGAATTTTTGTCTCTGATCTATAAGACTTTTGTTGTATCCAAGATGCTGATTGAAGGATTTGATATCTTATTCTGCAGCAAAATAGAACTTTTCTTGTTAATACTACTGCTCTTACCTAACTTTCTACAACTGTTTTGTATTCAGAAACAATCAATCATACATATACATATAAAACCATGGTTATATAGGGGGTTAATCATAACTTTTTGATTTAGGTACTTAACTCACTGAAGGTGCTTTCACAAATTGTACTGAGCCTATGCAAGGATCTGGCCTGGGAGTATAGGTAGGAGGAAGGTAAAATCTGAATCTGATTTTCATCACCTCTTAGCTAAAATGTTTCTCAGTTTGAAAGTTCTCTTAAACTGTATTGCAAACTGAAAAAGGTGGTTGTTTATTTTGCTGAAGTAATTTCAGACTAATAGTGAGTGATTACCAACATAACATTACTGATGTTGATTAGGCACTGTACTTATATTTTTCTCAATTTTCAGGGAAACATTAGTTACATTTGCATCTCGTTGCTAAATGAGATAGGAAAGAAGTTCTATGAATTTAGTTTCATGACATCATGGCAGAGATAAGATCCTTTAAATAGCAAGGCAACCTATTAGGCATAAATGATTTTGAAAATAATTATACCCATTTTAATGAGGGGAAAAGACTTTACTGTCATTGCACCACTCTTCTGCTACGTGGTGTGTTTATAATCAGCTTTTTAATTTCTGCTTTCCACACTAAATAATCCTGAGTGCTCACAGAGCACAAGCTGTGGGAGAAGCTCACACCTTGAGTGGTACTGAGAGGAGGCCAGACTGCCCTGCCAGTATGGACTGACTGGAGCAGGGTTATTCAAGGGATAAATGTGAAATTTGGATTTAAGTAGACCTAGAATTCCACATTTTTGGTCAGAATATGAGGTCTGGTAACACTCTACCATGAAGAGACATATTAAAAAGATGCTAAGAATGGTATTAAAGCTCTGATTTTAATAAAAGGGACTGTAATTCTATCATAAATGATGGAAGGTATGGTTGACACCATTTTCCTGGTGTTTGAGTAATGTAATGCATTTAGTGAATAAAATGAATTCATTATAAAGAAAATATTGCTCACACACTATAATTCAGACTGGAAAGCTCTATTTACTCAATTGGACAAGCTTTTCATAAAACAGATGCATAATTTATGTCACTTTTTGCTGCTAGCTGTTTATATGCCTTCTGGTATCCCATAGTCCTTCTGAGATAACTATTTACAGTTTTATACAGAAAGAGATTAAATGCCTCATTGAAGGTCACACAGGAAGACAAACAAAACCAGGAATTAAACAGAGATCTGTAATAATTATCTAGTTTTATATTTACTTAACATAATTTTCTGGCACTTCAATTATGGCTCTTTGGCTGGGCAATAGCCAAAGTCAAGCCACCTTTCCTAGCTTGACAGGAGACCTGTGTTTTACAGTTAATGTTTCCTCCAGGATGACAAGCTGCAATCAGAACCAAGGATTGTCTTAAACTAGACTGTATCATAAACTTGTGTGATTTTCACAATATCTTTACAAGATCTGATAGAATGTTATTTGATGTAGTTTCAAAATCAAAATTATATTTTGTCAGGCATTTTTTGCCAGTGAATTTTTCAACAGACTTTCTATAACATTAGATACTTTCTATACTATGGAGAAATACATCCTCTGAGGAGGTTTACTTGTCGTTTTCTTTGCCAAGTCAACGACAGAATTATGCACTAAGAACATAGAGGGATGAGAATAAAAAGTAAAATTCAAATGACTGTTGCTTTTTCTTGCATTGTAATTATTCCATGCTTGAGTAGATAAACAAATAAACACAGTTCCTTCTTTGGATTTTGAAATTTCTGAGATTTAGCAGTGGTAACACAGACACTGGCTATTCTTTGTACATTTGGGAAAACCTGAGCATGTATTTTAGGTTGTAGTATCCTATTGGAAAAGAATTTAAACTCTGCTGAATCCTCTTTAAAAGCAAACCCAAAACCTCAGAATATTTTTCTGAGCTTTTCTGTTCATCTTAGGTACATGAAGTTGTTCAAAAAGAATGGATGATTTTTTTTTTTTAATATATTTTCACATCTGGTCTCATTTCAAAGCAACAACTAGTGAGTTCCAGGGCATGGATTATTCCCCTGGAAGTCAGCTGTGTTTCCAGCATACCCTTCACAGCTGCTTGACCTTGCTGCTTTCCTGCCCATAAAAGCTGCATTTGCTATGGAACTGCTGGCTCTATGAGAAACAATCCATCAGTTTTACAGATGCTACAAACACTTCAATTCTCCACAAAGTTAACAGTATCACAGGCACTCTCACATTACCACTTCTATTTTCAAATAATTGACTTAGGAACAGGTATTATTTGGCCCAGCTTTATGGCCAGGTCAGGCCATGTAAGTCATGGCCCAGAGCTTGGGGCACAGGAGAGCTCTGTGGATGTCCCAGCAAGCTGGGACCCTGGGCCCTTTCTCATTTCCCAGCTCAGAGCAAGAGGAAGACTTTTAGGTCAGTCACAGAGGAAATATGTCAAGCTTTGTGGTGAGGTCCTTAAGCCTGGACTGGCCAGTTTAAAAATTGAGGATTAATTTCTTGGAGCACGGATGCTACAAACTGGTTTCCATTTCTTGAGTGCCCACCTAGAGGACAGAATCTTGTTTGTTCTGCCTCAGGGAAGATGTGATGTTTCTGTTTGTTTCTTTGTTTTTGTGGGGTTTTTGGTCTTTTTGGGGTTTTTTGGTGGGGTTTTTTTTTGCTGTTTTTATTTTTTTAAGTTAGCGTTATTTTTTAGCACAGTAAAAAATGGTCCAGAGCTGCAGGTGAAATATCCACACCAAATCTTACATCTCTGAGTGTCTTAGAAAGCCCCTGCAAGATGCGAAATAATGTTAGTTAAAAGGTGGTCATGTGCTCCAGACAGGGTTAATCTAATGAGGAACTGCTGTAAACTTTGATCTGCTGACTGTGAGCTCCATTCTTGCTAAGCACAGATGATCTGAGCCCACACTCAAGGGGTCAGCAACATGGGTGCAGGATACCAGGGCCCATGAGCAGTTGAGTAAGGGAGATTTTTTTTAAGCAGCATTTGAGCTTCATGCTTGAGGCATTGCTCCATTGATGTTAGAATGCCTCTCCCTGCTAGGAAACCTTTGGTGAAGTTCATATATTAATTTCAGTGTCATTTATATCTGAGTCCCCCAGTGGAAAGACATGAACAATTTTTGAATCTATACTAAATTGAACTATTTATTATGAAATATTGAGATTTTAATGATGTCACACTTCATAAATCTAGGGGATGCTGGTATTGTCAAACAAGTACTAAAAAGGGAGAAAAATATCTGTCATCTTTGTCATCATCACCATCACTTACTCTGAGCACTTTGACATAAAAAGACTGATTATTTCCTGAGTGCTCATTTTATCAATTAAATAATGACAGAAGTGTCATGTAGCTTATTATTCAATACATATAGATACAGTCTTATTCAATGTTTTGCAGTTAAACAGTAAATAATTTATCAACTGACTTGTTTGTGAATGCTCTGTAATCAATTTAGAATTTTCTAAAAGTGAGTCCCTTTTTTCCAGCTGCATTCTAATCCCTCTGTGAATTTCTTTTCCAATTACTCAAGCTATAACCTTTTTTGAGAACTGTCAACTAAGGTTGATAGCTTTAATGTCTATTGTGAGAAAGTGATCTTGCATATATTAGGCTTCTATTCTTATAAATTCATGACAAAGTCTTAGATTAGAATGTGAATTTTGTGTGTTTAAATTGAAGGGTTTCCTCCCAACAAATATTGTTTATTGATGCATTGAGAGCAATTCAGACTGGCTGAATGATGGGTAGAAATTTAACAAGGAGAGGTGGCCACAGCAGATGTTTAGCTGTGCAAAAATATTTTATCCAGGTCAGCAAATAACATGCTTGTCCTAATGCTGCCACTAATAGACTATAAGTCACATGTTTTAGTGAGAGCTTTGCAATGTATTTTTAGATAATATTTTCTTGAAAGGGTTTTTGAATCTGCTGCTTTTGTACACTGCTCTTACACACATTCCAACCAGAACACTGGTTGGAATGTGTGTAAGAGCAGTGTACAAATCTTTTTCTATTCAGTTTTCACAAAAGTAGTAGGTACGGTATCTGTAAATCTATTTATGAACATATTCTCATGAGCATAAAAAAAGATTATTTATGCTGTAAGTTTTTAAAAGTATAGCAAAATATTGCAACTAGAAGTAATTTTTTTAATGCAGAATTTTAATCCAGTTTTGTGGAGAAAACTTCTACCTTTAGTCATTTTGCCATTCACTCATATGTTTGGAAGTGAAAGTAGAAACACATGCTAGACTATTTTGATCTGTTGTGCCATATTTTTCAATACCATAAATTAAACCTAGATATCTCAGTTTAAAAAAACCTGACTTTTAGACAATATTTTAGTCCAAATCTCTTTTTCTTTTGTCATATATTTGTCATTTCACTGGTTTAACTTTGAGGTTATTGGCATAAAAATATAGATTTTTATTCTTGTTAATCATTGCTGAAATTACATTAAATTCAAGATTAATGGACTCCATACTTTGCCCTGGTCTAGAAAATGAACATAAATCAAGACATGGTGCTTTTCTTCCTCACATCCACATTATATATAGAGGAAGCATTTTCTAAGTCACTTAGAAATGTTCCTGGTTGATGTTATTGGTAAATTGTCGTATAATCGTTATGTTGCTTAAAGTTTAGGATAAATTTGAAGAATTCTATGCATATCAGTTTAATTACTTTTCAGATATCAGAGTACTGGATTTTAATTATGTTTTTCCAAAGAAAGACAGAAAAATAATAACATATTTTATCTGTCATCCACCGAGTTATTAAGGTGACAAGAAATGGGCACTGTGTTTGAGTGTGTTCTGGGATGTGGAGAATGCAAGTGAATTGTGTAACACTTTGTGGGATTTAGGGATTCTCAGTTTGTGTTTGCATGGGCTAGAAACCACTGGAGATACAGTTTAAATGCCATTTCAGAGCAAAGCCAGCTCTGATCCCAGAACTGGAATTGTCAGTCTAGCAAGAACACTCTCCAGGCTTTCCTAGTCTCATAAACTTCCTGTGGAAAAACCAGGCCCCAACCTTTCCAGGTTTCCAAAGAAAGGTGCAATATATGTTCCATTCCTTTGATCTGAGGTTTGCTTCCAATTTTGTACATGCATTTTAAAAAAGTCACATATACCCCTTTTAAAAGCTCTCCCTGAAAGCGTGGCACACAGGATTACTCTGAGACACCCTTGGTTTTCCACTGTATTACCCTTTGCAGATTCTGAAAGGGACTAAAAGTACTTTAGGTTGCAAACATTTCTACCATTACTGTAGCTGATGCATTAAAGGGAAACAGATTTTTTCACATCCAGTCTTAATGCAGTCTTTTCTCAGTGTCCCCCATATGACCCCATATAAGAGTTCTCTCCTTCCATCATGGGACCTAAAAGCAGTGCTGAGTCTTCTGATGGACATTCTTCATTTCAGCCATGGCTTCCATTCCTCTTAGGCTTTTGACCTGAGCTCTGCCTTCTAGCTCGCTCTGTGTTTGCCTTGATGAGTTAGAGCTTCATTCTCTCCTGCTTCATTCTCTTGTCTTAAATATCTTTTTCTAACAAAGCAACAGTAAGAATACTTCTAGGATTTTTGCCAAAAGTAACTTCCAGCACTCAAATAGATCAGGAAATAGTTCTTCCTTTCTTAAAGCTGAAGTTTCCAGATTCCTCATAGCACAAATTGCATTCCTGAATGTCCACAAGGCACTTGAAACTTTAAAATATATCTTCACAGAGCTGGAAGTGTTTGCAAATCTCATTTCTTGTTTGCTCTGAATAGATGTGGTAGCTTTACAAGAGACCAGAGAAAATGGATTTTGTTCACCTAATCTCCTTAAAGAACAAGAGGAAAGATCCAGATAATACTTTCTAATTGTACATGTTGTAAGTGAGCAGCCACTGTGAAAATTGACTTTTAGCTGAATAAAAATCTGGCTTTCCTGTTTTTAACACGAACATGAGAGACAATCTCTACTGAGGTTTCCAGTGCTCAGTATTATTATAATTTCAAACCAAAATTACTTAAAGTCTATAGACTATATAATAACCATTATTTTACATCGCTGTGTCACTACTTCATTGTTCTGTAAACTCCGTGTTATCTTTTTCATGAAGGAATTGTATCTACTGCACGGTTTCAGAATGAAGTCTTCTGTTACTGTACTATGGCCAATGCAGCCTGAAAATTCTTCAGTGCAGCAGGCATTGAGAATTGCTTCCCTTAGAGCAGCACTGGTCTCTCACTTAGCAGCAAAAATAGAGCAAAGCGTGAATTAGCAGGAAAACTCAGCCACTGTCCCTTTTCATGCAATTCTTGCATTAAAAACTAAAAAACTTTGCCAGATAAATGTCAATCCTAGGGTAAAGGTTGTAAGAAAGGAAGATTGGACAGGCTGAACCGTGCAAGCAGATAAAGGGCTACTCTTAGACTGCCATGCCACCATATCTAAAACACGTGGAAATCTGGGAATGGCACAAGCTTTCAGTGTCTTAGTGAAATCCCATGAGGCGAGAAATTTGAAGCACTTGTGCAAGAGTAACTTGTGAAATGAATTTTCAGATTTTAGAGGTCAAGTCGGGCATGATTGTTTCAGTCCTGTGCAAAATTGTTGAATGAAAGCATTGCAAAATTGTAATATAACCAATCTGAATTACAGGCCTGGGATAATCGAGATCTTAATTAGAAGTTTTTACCAGCCTATAATAAAAATATGATGATGATGAGAACTGTGAAATAATGTTGTTAATTTTTTCTTTCCTTTGACCAAATTTTTTATGAATGCCAGCATTTATCAGTACACTGCAGACAAATTAGTCCTGCTAATTTCAGGTATAAATGGATACCTGAAATGAGGAAGCCTTTAAAAACCATGGTTTTACCAATACTGCTCCCACTGGTTGTTCTGATTCCTAAATTATTTCAACAGATAGGAAAGAGGTAGTTATTTGTGCTCTGTAGAAAAAGGATTAGGAGAGCTGTGGAGTTTACTTATTTATGGTCACTTCCACAGATTTTACAATTACCAAGCAATGCACTGAAAGCCTCTGTGCATAATTCAAAGGCTCACTGCATTTTCATCTTGAGTTTATTTTCTGTTTACCAGAAGCTGTGAATTTAAAACTCCTTTTTTAATAATACCCTTTGCAAATTTAATAATAAATAATATGATAGTCTGCCAAAGCATATAGGACATCATATTGCCATGATAAAGAAATTAGAACATGTATAAAAAATCTGCGTAATGATTTTTTTGTCAAAAAAGAATGCTTTTTCTGCCACCATAGTAAAGCCTTTTTATGTTGAGATGACTGTCAGAACAGCTTTCTATTTTCTCAAAGTTATGTTTAATCTTTCCAGCTACTTTTTAATAAGAAAGGGAATGTACTCAGAATGAATATATAATTCATTTTTCTGACCATGCTAATTATTTGGCAAGTTTGAAATCTCAACTTTCTTTTAAATTATAGTTTCATTTATTTCAGTTTTTGGTACTCTCGCTGGTGTAAGGAGAATCTCACTTAGTTGTAAATCTTGTTGCAAAATCAGATGATCTTTTCATTCTTGGTCTCATAAATTAAGGTGTTATGTTGATGTCCTGGCCTTTAATGTAATATTTATTTCAACAACTGAAATGAAAGATTTTGAAACCTAGAATAGAATGATGATAGGGATGCAAACTGTAGTGCACAGTGCAGTAACTGTTGTGTTCACAAAAAGCTCATGCCAAAAAGTAAAGGCTGTAAATGCTTTCATTCTGGTAGCATGTCTGATAAACTATAGAAAACAATTTATTCTCCTGCAGTTTCCTGGGCCTAGTACATTGTGGCTGTGAATAAATTACCTATTCCTACTAATTCCACTTTATTGTTTCTGAGATTTACCACTTGTGCTGTGAAATATAAATTCCATTTACCTCTTACAGAAATCTCTTTTGTGTATTCTTCAGTGATTCTATTGATTTAATTGGTGAAAGGGACTTATCAGTAGGGGCTTGTCTTCATAAGGATAATCCTTTAAAAACACTGTCTTTTGGTGAACTGGGAAGTGTACAGAGGTTTCCTGCCTGGAGGCCAGGACCTCAGTTTCTTGATGCTTACCCAGCTCAGCAGCTGGAATCCTTGCTGTGGTATTGCAAAAGAGTAAATAGAAATTTAGCATCTATCATTTGTTAATCCTCCATGTCAAGTGTGAAATAACAAAAATGCATTTTACACTTCAATTTTTTCACCTATAACATAAGTTAGAGTAGTCCATTGCTTTGAAATGTGTCTTATTTACAAAATTTAGCACACAATAATCACCTACATAATAGATGTAGGCTGGGTCCAAACAGCATCAAACCTTTGTATCATCCTGAGCAAGATCCTGCTCTGTATTGCTTATTTTCATGCTTACCTCCAGATCTGCAGTTTGGGGAAAAAAAGTAGAGACGCTTTCTGGCAAACCTTTGGAGAAAAAAAAGTAAATAACAAAGTTAAAAACTCCTTCCCAAAAATACACTGCTTCAGGCAATCTCAGCTTTAAGCACAAGGTTGGATACGTGAAAGGAATTGTGTAAACACGGGGGAACGTGTGGTCACCAAGGTCCAAGGAGTACAGATGTTTAACGCCATAGGGATTGAAATACTCAGCTTAAATTGTATTTGGAAGCAATGTGGAAAGCATTGAAAAATCTCAGGTTGTATTTTCCACTGCTCTGCCTTTCTATAAGCTGCTGAAATGCAGTAAATACAGAAAAAACAAGGTAAATGTAGTGAATGACATGAAGAAAACAATTTAATATCTATGTTACCTAGTGCAGTACTATCCATTGCAAAATATGAAATAAATTTATACCCATCAAAGGAATATCCCCATGCTGAAAGTCCTTTTACTGAAGCATGTATAATCCTACTCTTTGAAAATCTGGACCTGATTCATTGTGTTTCTATTTACAGCACTCCCATGATTTTGATCTCTTCTAACTTAAAAGTCTAATTTCTCTCTTCTAACTTAAAAGTATAGATTTCTCATGATTTAAACTACCTCAAAAAAGATTTTTAATGGAGCCTTTCTTTTATCCTACCACAGCTCCTGTGCCTATCTGTTCCTCTGTGACTCATTTGCCTGCTGTGTTTTCTACCAAAATCTCTTCCTTTAATTTCTGCATGGGAAATCATTGGGGGTTCCAGCATTTTGAACAAGGATGAGCAGCAGTATTGTTGAGCTGGAGTGGCTTTGTGGCTGCCATCAAGCTGGTTTCTGACCTTTGAAACATTGGCTCTGGTAACAGATTTGGAAGATCTGCACAGTTCCCTTAAGAATCTGCTATTTTCATAAAATTAATAAGGTTCTGTCCATTAATCACTATTTCAAGCTCATGTGGATATGTTAGTCAGGATTAGGCAGAAAACAGCTATTCCCTTGAATGTTCAGGTTTTAAGTGCCTGGCTGCTAGCAGAATTTTTTCATGAGTTTTAAAATAAAACCGTCTTTGTTCAGTTTGGAATTTTGATGTTTTGGCATGGAAGACAGGAAATAGAGAGAAGGGAGCATTGTTGTTATGTTGTGTAAGCTTCAAGAATTTTTTATTCTTCCCCAATCACTTGAGACATATTCTGCCCTCATATCATGTGGTCTGTTTTCCCTCAGACTGGGCAGTTGTCTTAGTGGTTTGTGGATGGAGATAAAGGATGTGCAGTAGCTGCAAATCCCTTCAGGTTACACTTGGATGGCTTACACAATGTGTAAAGCAAGCACAGGAGGTGTGCTGTGCTCTGCTGTGTGTAAGAACAATTTGGAAAGCAAAAAAGTCATCCCAATTTACACACATTTCACTAAAAACCACACAAAAGAGCCTGGCAAAAAATAGTTTCCTACAGTAGAACTAAGACTATTTAATTTGCAGGTTCCATGTGTTCAGGATGTCCCAGGCAAGATTCCCAGTTGTGCATTTATTACACCATGACCTTCAGCACAGCCTGCCAAGGTCACTGGACATGCTGCAGGACTCTGTGTTCCTGGTGGCACTTGATTCATGGCTCACAGCAGTTTGTTTGCTCTTTCATTTGGTGTAGTAGCCATGATTTTCTGAGCATCATGCAGCCATAAAGAAACTCCAGCAGCATCCTCTTTAAATTAATTTCCATGTTGTGATTTGTATCAAAGCATAACATCTTTTAATGGTTGACTTTTAGTGTGGTGACTGTCACTGGAATACCTGGCTAGTATTAATAATTACAGAGTGTAGAATGAGGATTCTTCAGCTTTGTGTTTGGGACTGCACTTGCAAATCCTTCAATGGTGCCAGCTCTGTGCTGCCAATGAGAAATGTGCTATGAATCTTCATTTTTGGCTTCTAATGTGAATTTTTTTTGAGGGATCTTCTCAGATGGGGTGATAAGGTGTTTGTTTCATAGATTTTGTTTTAAAACACCACTAAGACCAAAACTGTTTTCATGCAACAGTTACACTCTGCTCTCCGAAATCCTCTTGAGAGTAAATGAGATGTAAGAAAAGAGCAAGCTCCTAGAGCATGACAACTACATTGTACTTCTACTACTCACCAAAGAAATGCTTTCAATAATTGTGAAACTTAGCTTTTATGTCACTTGAAGCTGGAATGAAATACAGCAATGCTTCCATGTTCCCAGAAAAAGAAATATCTTTCCATTCTGTCCCTGTTAGAGGCAACTTAGTAGATAGTGTTAATTTAATATGTTGTGGTCTAAGTTTTTGTTATATAGCTTAGAAGTAAAGGTTCTAGTAAAGGGCAATGGCTATGAAAGAACATCAAAAGAGACCTCTAATTTCTGCTATCAAATGCTGTATTCTTAGTGATGACACTTAATTTCAAATATTTTGGTATACAAAGAAGTGCAAAATTATCACAGCAAGACTTGAGGCCATAAGTAGAAATTATATCCTTAAGTGGAGTGAGAAAAACTGTATGAAGTGCTTTGTGTTTCTTACTGTCAATAACATAAGAGGTAAAAAAGAAAATAGAGCTATTTTCAGACTTTATAAATCCAGCTATTGGATAAACAAGTACCCTACCTTTTTCTTTAGGTGTTTAGAAGTTTAAATGAAAGAAATCTTAAAAGATACTGCTACTTCAATTTGAAGAAATGTGCTAAATACACTAAAGCCCAAGACAAATCATAGAAAACTGTTTTAGAGAGATGAACAACCTTACATATTATTTTAAAAGCTGATTACTTATCTGCCTTCTTGATTTAGATGTGAGATAGGAATTTTTCAGTTATTTTGTTTCTTATGAGAAATAACCACTCTCTCAAAGGTATGCTCTAGTATTGACCAGCTCGTTATAAAAGATGTCTGTACTCAACCTTAGTGCTGCTTACTCTTACCATGTGAAATGCAGAGGGGAAACAATTATTCCAAGATCTATCTTCCTTTTTTTATTCCTGGACATAGCATTAAAAAAATCCACTGCCCCGAGAGGGAATTCAAACAATTTTGACCTGTCCTCAAAATAAGCATGTACATTTTCTGGATACAATAAAGAAAATCTCATATTCCATTGAATCAGCCCCTTGCATATTAGGTTAAAGTCCCATCTCTTCAAAGCAGGAGATAACAATTATTTTTTTTCTGTCTATCATTCAGTACTGCTGTGTTTGGAAAGCTGCGTGGTCTGCATTCTGTCCAGGGAAAAGGCAAAGAAAGAATAGACCAGAGAGCCTTGCTGCATATGCATGACAATGTGGAGAATTATGAGCAGTTTCTTGTTTTTCTTTTATGTGCCCTCCTATCCCAAATGTATGAGAAAATGTGTTGTAACAGAATAAGCAGCATTGTTTTCTCTTGTTGCATGGAACCTTCAAACTGTAATAATATCTTCCTTGATCTTGAGTTTAGAAGCCTTGAAACTATTTCTGTAGCATTTTGAAATGTAGCTGTTAGATATATCTTTAGATTTTTACAGTGATTCACAATCACCTTCATTCAAACAGAAGTATCACTTTAAAAGAGTTTGTACTTTGCTCATGATTAAGGACTTTAAAATCTGTCTGAATTTGTGTTTTCTTCTCTCTTGAAAATTTTATATTTCTGTCTGTCATCATAATCTCTAAAAGACTGCTTCTCTTATCAGGTCTCTTGCAACCCCTCAGCTTATCTATGACTCTTGTTTAGAAGTTTGGCTTTAGAGTATCATTTCCCATAATGGAACCTTGCACAAATTTCTGTGCCCTATGCTGGATGCAAACACTACTGTCATTTTACTATAGTCATATAAGAAATATTTATTGGTCAGTTAAATATTTCAAATTTATAGCTACTGTATTCCTACTTAATTTTGGCCACTTCTATAGTATTTTTTTAAAGTGGAGTTTCATTAATCTTTCAGAAACCCTTTCTGAAATACTTGGACATTTTCCATTTATTCTCTGCTTTCCTCTTTCTTTTCTTGACATTACTGAGGTGATGAATGCCAGCTCCACATCTTAGCAAAGTCCTAGCAGAAAATAAAACCGTAAAATGGAAGCATTTCATTCCACTGGAAAACAACTCCAGTAAGATAAACAGGTGTGAGCACAAAGCACATTCACCTGCTGATGTGCACTTTAGTGTGTTCCTGATTTAGGTAGCTGAATTGCAGTCAAGTGCTTTTGCTCAGCTGTGCTTTTTCTTGTGTCCCTGTGTTTCTGATATTTTAAATCTATGTAATCAGATCACTCTGGAGGTTATTCTTTTAAAGGGAGTAGCTGCCTTAAAGATGCTACATTTAAAAAGCTGAGATTTGTTGTACATTGGTTCTTTCTGTGGTTCCTACAATCTGAAGAAACATATTACTTGTAATATAAGTCACAGTGAATTTCAGTATTTTCAGACCTTCCTGTTGCTGAAGCAAAGAAAGCAAAAGCAAAATAATGTTGCAATACCTTTTAATCCTGTTATCCTGTAGTAAATATGGTTTGTTTTCTAGCTGTGTTTTAAGGAGCAGATGTTTATTTACACAAAGATAGGATTTATTTAGGGTTGGAGAAAGGAAAATGACACCTCAGTTTTACAATGTGATTAATATATGTGTAAAGAATTAGATAAACTAAACCAAGCCAGTTTATGATTTATACCTTATTTCTAAAAAATTTTTTGTACTTAAAGCAGATTCATGAATGTTAAACAGCATGGCTTATTTTCAGAGGAGTGCATAAAGGTGCACCTCATCCATAACAAACTATTCCCCTAGCATCCTCAGCAACTAAGATCAACTAGTTTTAGATCTTTTTCTCTCACTAGCCAAGTTGTATGCTGTTTTTCTCCTGTCCATATGTAAACTCAGACCTGGAGGTGACAATAATATCCAACATTGCCAGCACAGGGCTTCTGTTTCAGCATCAAACCAAATTTCAGTGACTTGCTGTTTCCAAATCCCACCCAAAGAACTGCTCTTATTTCCATGTCTTCAAGACAAACGTTCCTTGGATGCCATCTCCTTTTCCTATGTCACAGTACAATTACAGCAGTTTTTCATTTGTGATTATATTTTTGTCTGTGCAGTGCACCTTTCCTCTGCAGCAGGAGTCTGAAAAAGCTCAGTTTCCAAGAGCCAAAGGTGTGAGGAAAAGGGACCCTGAGAGGCAAGGACAGCCAAGAGCATGTGCACTGTTTTGGGTAGAAAATCCTGATACTTCTCTCTGCTAAAATCGTGCCCTTTCTAAAAACAAATTTGATGGGAGAACACTGTGACATTTACCTAATCTGTCTAAAAATAATTGAAGTCTCCCAGTCCTGCTCTGATTTCTGCCCTTGCAGTTTAATCTGCCTCAGCATTTCACAGTCTTTTGCACCTGGTCAAGTTGTCACTATTATAGGTCCAATACTAATCTTTTTATTTAAGTTTGGAATTTGAAACCTTGATGCAGGTAACTTATTTGTTAAGCCTTCTTTAACATAGGGCATTTTTCCAGCAGTGATTTACTGTCTTGTTTCTATGTAATGTTTGTTGATACTAGGGTTTTCAGTTCATTATTTTCCTTATACTGAGTTTCTGACATGCCTTTTGTGCCAATGCCCTAATTTAAAACCTGCTATTCTTAATCACACTTTTCTCTTATTTAGATTTGCTGTATTTCTGTAAAACACACACACAAAGAACATTAACTTCCTTAAGCCCTCCCTGTATAAAACAAAGAAGCACAATTTATTGTGAGGGGGGTTGGAGTGTTTTTAGCATAGAGGTTAAACACGTGTGACTTTAGAAGTTACTGAAGTCTTTGCAGCTGAAATATTCTCTGTTGGTTTTGTTTGCTCTTTGTCTCATCACCCTTAAGATTTCATGAAGGTAGGAGCACAGAGGGTTACCTGTGACAGAAGACAATTCTCCTCACCTGGAGAATGGCTGATTGCCATGAGACTGCTAACATCTAGTATGAACTTCAGCACTGATACTCCACTTCAACCCTGCTTTAACTGATCTTACCCCAACAGAATAGCAAAATCAAGGGAAGATTGTATTGAACCATATCAGGAGAGCCAAGGAGAAGGAACACTGCCAGCTGTTTCACAACTGACCTGCTGCTCACAGCAGCTCTGTTGCATGTGCACTTACAGCTCCCAATGGTCAGAAACTGCATGCTCACCCCACACTTCTCTTTTGGTTCATCATAAATAAACAAAAGCCTGACAGAGTAAGATTTGTTAAAGTGGAAATAGTAGCACAAAGTCATATGGCAATAGTCATACTTAGAGTGTTTTAAATACACAAAGGAGAGAAGAAAATACATACACTAACAGAATGCTTTTTTATTTTGTTATGTTATTCTGATCCTACTCTCTGTTCCCATAACTACTGAAAAACATGTGTCCTCTGACAGCCAGAGAAGATATTTTCCTAATTGATTACAATGGTTGTAAAAGAAAACTTTTTATTATTATTATTATTTTGATGTAGCCACAAAATATAGAAACAGTTCTAGGATCCAAATTAATACTAAGCTACCTTGAATATACAATCACTGTAATAACCAGAGGGCAATTAAACATGTACAGGAACACACTCTATAATTTCAAAAGGTTTTATCCTAAGTGAAATTAGCTTATGTCTAACATTTAAATTATAATCCAGATGCTTAGTTTTCATAGTTTGTTTACTGACTTTAAATGTCATGGTGTTTCAGCATTATGGGGAATTTTTGCAATGGAAAGACTCTATTAAGCATATTTTAGATACCAGTTTAAAAAAAAGATATTTTCCCCCCCAAAGCTGCATTATTGAACTTTTTTTTTTAAATCTGTTGCTCACTGACTATTTTTTAAGTAATTTCTCATATAAGAAGATCAAAATAACCTAGACAGATTTCACTTTTAACTTAGTTTTAAATTTTAGGCACAGTTTCTAGTGAATTTGACTTTCAAATATAAACAATCCTTTGTTGATGTCAGTAAGATTGTGCAAATACAGAGCTGTCCCTAAATAAATTAATCTATAGATTTTTTTTTTCCTGCAATACACTATTAGGCAGAAGTCAATTGCTATGCAGTTAAAAGAACTATAGATATTTCCATTTTGTCTGATAATTCTAGGTAATGCTAAAACTGACTTAAATGATCAATATTGTACCTTACAGTTGTGGAAAATTTTGAAGAATAACAGAAAAAAGTGATTCTGTGCATGGTAACACATGAGAAATTATCATCACTGTTTCCCCCAATAGTCATCCTTTCTAATATACAGAACTTTGGAAGGGTTTGAAGAATTTCTAACTGGATGTGAGTCTCCATTCAAATAATAAAGGAAATTGGTGCAGTGCTCTCAGACATGTATTGCATGGGTTGATTACATTGTCATCTGTGCTTTGTGGCTAAGAATGGTTTTACATCTGTTCTTTCTATTGACACTACTGTATATTAAATTTCTCTCTTTGTCCCAGCTGGAATTAATGGAAAGTCATGCTTTGGTTGAAATAGTCTCAGTGATCTACTGCTGCTCACATATATTAGCACTGCAGTAGTCATTTCCTAAATCTCTAGCTTTTGCCTTCCAAATCCCATTTCTGAAGATCAGGCAGCTTCAGTCTGATTATTTAATCAGTTTTCATTTCAGAGTTTGTTCTGCACAGTACCCACTTTGTATATAAAGATCCATGTTTGTATCCTACAAAACAAAAAACTATGAGTTCCACATAATATTATTATTTGAGCTCTTCTTCCCAACTTCATAACTTGAAGGACAAGCCTGTGATTAGCCATGTACTTACAGCAGGTAAGTGCCCTCCTCTGTATGAGTAGTTACATGCAGGGACAAACAAGCTTCATTTCAAGCTCCTCTCTAAAAATATTGAATTATTATTTTGACAGAACACTGCTTCAATTTCAATGAGGTCATCTGCAATATCATATTTCATTACTGTATTCCTGTAAGTGGAATAATCTTCACCATTTTTTATTCTTGCTTTTCCATCATTAGCATTCTTATCTCTTTAGGGACTGTGGTACCTATTTAGTAAGACAATAATGATGCTTTTGTGTCCATGTTCTTTTCAAAGAACAATCTCTGTCAAGTTGAAGGACCTTTGGTAACACAATAATTAGTGTTTCTGTCATGTTTCCTCTATCATCTTAACACCAGCAATGTAGGCACATGCAGTGGAAACATCTTTGGTCGCTCATGCATGAGAATGTGGGACAAGCATCACTGAATTTACCTTCCACTTGTATTAGGTGCTGATGAGGCTTCACTGATGTGACCTCTTGTTATCATGGGCATTTTCTGTTTAGGGTACCTTGGAGAAAGCTCTGTCTAAAATATAAGTGAGATTTATTTGTACTGTAGAAAGTCCTACTCTGCAAATAACACCCCAAAATAATTGCCAGCAGGATGAAGCTTACAGGCTACTTTTTAAATTCCTTTAATTTAAGGTCTTGAGGGAAGAATTATATCCTAAAATCTTTAAAGATAAAAACAAATAAACAATTTCCTTCTCCAGACTCCCTCTTCCAAAAAAAAAACCAAAAAAAAAAAACCTCCAAAGCAAACAAATAAACAAAACAAAAACAAGCTAAAAAATAACCCCCAATGTGCAGCGAAAACATTTTGTGTTTCCTATAGTCTGTCTTAAACAAGACTGTACCATTTGGGGGTTCCCATAGCAAAAAACTTTTAATATTTTTTTGCTATACTTTGACACACAAGAAAGTTTGTGTGACCAAGGTCATGTCTTCATTCATCAAAACCAGAATCTCCTGGCCAAGGAGAGAGAGCAAACTCGCCACCCACATCCACATGCAGTAGGAAATGCTGGCAGTATTCTGAGATCAGGGCATCCAAATTAACAAAACAGTCTGCAGCTAGAGGCCTCTTTCAAGAGTACAAGTCACAAAATTCTTCCAGGATTGAGTCACCCCCAAACCCCTTCCATAGGGACTCCTATCTCTCCCAGTTTTGGATGCCTAAAGTATCCCTAGTTGTCATAATTGTTAGCACCTTAAAATAGTGAATGGGTTGAGTGAATTTTGAGTTGTTCAGAATTTATAATCCAGCTGTGGTAGTGGAGGTCAAGATCTGAATATCCTGACACATGTATTCTGTATGTAGTGAAAGGTTGGCAATTTTGAGAAAATAAAATGCTGCCTAAAGGAATACAGGTTTGAGGAAAGGTTTTCACAAGCCTCAAATTGACTTAAGTGCTCAGGAATTGCTTTAAAGCATGATTTCCCAGTCTTTGCACCTGAACATGGGGTCCCTGGGCAACACTTTAAACATAATTTTTGACCTCAGTGTGTAATTTAAGGGCCATAATAAATGTAGCCAAAATACTTAATGGATTTTTACAAAAATTGCATTTTTGTAATGTGGTGAAGATTTTATTCTTCCAGACACAAGGTTCTGGTTTGATTCTATCACATTTTTTTATGTTTTCTATAAAAATGCTCCCTGTCATGTATATAGTACTCACATTGTGTTGTCTGCAAAATACTGATGTTTGCCTAATCTAAACTGCTTCATTTGCAGTCTTATCTGAAAAAAAAAAAAAGTTTCAGTGTATGACAAGTGATCTATCTTAATAATTATCTCTCCAGTATGCCTTATGGTGAATAATCAACTTGTTCCAATTTACCTTGCAAAATATATAAAACAGTTTTTTAGAGAACTCAGCTCAGAACCAGCTCAGAAAATGACCCTTCAAGTGTAGTTGCCTCACACAGTGAAACTGTTCCTCAGGAGAAAACTGAAATAAATGATAATTGTTCATTTCACGTGTTTAAACTTCTCTGCCCAGAGGGGACACACAGCTGGGGTGAACATGGGAGTGATTTAGGATTAGCAAATTCATGTATAGTAAATTAATGGAGAAATTATTGGATGTTCTGTTTAAGCACAGGCAATTGAATGTGCAGCAGGTAAACCTAAAAGACCTACAAAGGCAGTCTTTTTAAATCCTTTTTTAATATTTTTATTCATTTCAGTTGCCAAAATGTACTTAATCCTACCAATTCTTGTATAAAATAAATTCATTTCGATTTAGCTCTATTTTTTAAATGTTTTCCTATTGAAATTCAGGTCTTCATACATTCTGACCTTTTCAAGAAAGCCTGCTTCATTGTGCATTGTGAGTGCATTAGGAAGGTAAACACATTCAGTACTTGTTATTCAATGAGTTTGGATTTAGAAAGTCATTGTCAATAGGTTAATCCTTTTGTACAGACAGTCTCTTTGGCTAAGAGGCATCTTAAACAAATAAAGGTTTTACCAAAATACTAATTTTTCAGTCTTCCTGTCAACTGTCAAAGAACAAACCTCAGTGGAGGTCTTAAAATTGGTTATTTCTAGTTTATATTCACTTCATGTCAGCAGTTTGAAAAAGAACTTCTGTATACAGAAGCCTAGTCACAGGCTATTTGTTACTCTGCTCAAGAAATCATTAAAACCTAGGATTTTCTTGGAGTGTTTTATGAGGATGAGGGAAGGGATAAGTTTATCTGGGTTCAACAAATATTTATAAATACCATGAATAAAAAGGATACCAAATTCAGCAGCAGATTGGGTAGGCACTTAAAGAGAAAATAACATATCCCCAATCTGATTAAAAGTCAAGTGTCTCTTGAACTGCATATCATAATATTTGCCAAGTGGATATATTTTAGACTATTGGTTAAATGTGAAAGTAGGAATTAGGGATTCTGAGAGAGAATTGCAATAAAACAGCTCCTTGCAAGAATTATGTGGGCAGAAGTTCAGCAATAAATAAGGTGAGGCCGTATGTACAGCTTTTATTTCACTGGTTATTTTAAATCCTTTCATTGCTTCACAGGCTTCCTACAGAGCCTACATTTCTGTTTATTTCTACATCAGAAATTACAGACAACACGACTGCAAAGGAAAATGTCCATCCACACAAGCAGGCAGTAAGATAGCCCTGTTGAAATACAAATGCCAGAAATTGTTTGAAGATTCCTGGATCAACAATCCACTGAAACACAACCTGAGCTCATGAGTCAGAGCCACAGGAGAATAAATTACAGAAAAGACACTCTTCACTCGACCCCATTTCTGGATGTTCTTCACCATGAGCTGTATCTTGATGGTGCCCCCTAAATATGAACATTTTCTCTTCACCTTCATAGGGATGTCCTGAAATTTTCAACATTCCATACACATTTTTCCTCTTTACCACTGGGGACATCTTGTCCAGAAAAGGAATGAGTCAGTAGGGACCTTCTATATTTCCATACACAAAAACAGGGGTGTTTCACATTGAGTTCTTATCTAATCTCTGGTCTTGCATTAAACATCCTATTTCACTCAGTGTATTTCAACAGCCAAACAGAACTTTCTCCTTAAAATCTGCAGTACTCATAAATTGTATCTAAATTTTTAATGTGTTCATCATAAAATATGTATTTATTGTGAAGTTTATGTCTAACAGTGCTTCATTAAGATATAGAAGGTATTAGAATTATACATATTATCTGATCAACAAAATAAAGAGCAGTTCCTCAGCTGCTTCAGTAAAGTCCTATGGGTTGAATGTCAACTGGAAAAAAGTCAGGTGACATTTGCTGCAGGTGTAATCTATTGCTTTGTCTTCTATCAATCTTCATGATTTATGTTTTTCTGGAGCTGTTCTTGCCAGATTGACATTTACATATAATTTTTTAATATACTTCATATTCACATGCACATTTAATTTTTTATTAAATAGTCAGGACTTCACAGAGTATGCCTGGCTGAATGCAAAATGATTGACTAATTTGAGGGATAATTATGTCGATTTAACTGGAGCCAGCAGGTACCTGCTCAAAAGTCAAAGTGCTTACCTGAAATTGTGTTGCAGAGTTTGGGCCCAATTAATGAGAATGGTCAAGAAGGTGCTAATGCTTCCAGGAATAAAAATATGCTTCATGTCTAAAATACTTTACAAGCCTGTAGATAGAATTTAAAGATGGTATCTGGGCATGCTTTTTTTTCCCAAAGAACTTTATATAGATCTTTGGGATATAAAGCACAGATAAAATGCTAAATAGCATAGATTGACAGCTGGTTGTTCCATTGTGTCAGGGAATATAGTTAAAAAAAAACAAAAACCCCCAAACTTTTCAAAACTGGTCTCTAAGCAGTTCGAATTACTGTGCAATGTTCCTCTTTTATAAAGGCTTGAAAAATGCTTAGCTTCTATCAGAAGAGAAAAAAGTAAATAATTTTATTAATTCCACAAACAGTGGCCTTCTGCTCCACTATTTTGTTATGAATTTATTTGGCAGATTTTTCTGGTGATTAATTATTGCAAATGCATTTGTAGCTTCCTATAGTAAAGCTGAAAGATGTACTGATTTTATTCCTTCTCCTCTGTCTGCCTCTGAAACTGTGTATTTGACAATTTTCCTATTCTTTCAGATTTCCAAACTGTGAAGGAAATAGCCACACAAGAAATAGCAGGTCAGCCCCAGGGCTGACACACTGAGTGCTGGTGGAACTTTTAGCTTGATTCCCTTGACAGAGAAAATGAGGGAAAGATAAGCAAGATTTTGTCCCTGAAACTGCTGTCCTTGGGCAGGTATGTTTTTAACAGCCCAGAGAGCATCAGGGATGTTCAAAAAGTCCTTCCTCATCAATAGTGTTAGATCAGGAATAAATTAATACCGAGCACAGTCATAGGCACAGTGCCAGTCTGAGGTATTGGAGTACCCTCTGAATGAAGTAATATGGCCCCTCAAATTACTATATACATTTAGAAAAAAACCCACAAAACATAATCTATTCCATTTTTAAATGAATTTATTTAATTACTTATTTAAATGTATATACATCGGTCAGTATATTAAAATTTCGGGTTTCTTTTGTGTTGCTTGAATTTAACCAATAGCTTTTAAACAAGAGAGACAGGACAAAATTAGTGGGCTATTGTTTTGAGTTTGTGGATTTCTGAGCATGATTAGATGGGCAGTAATCTGATATTTTTTTCTACATTAATTCTGTTTACTGACTGGAACAGTGCAAGGTCTTGTGCTTGCATATCATTTTTCAGATCAGGCACTGTACAGTTGCACAGATTTAATAGAAGCATAAATGCAACATAATAACAAAAAATATCTATAATGTAAATAACTCTTTAGAGTTCAAAAAGTACATGTGAAAAATATAAGCAGGTTCAAAAATTGTGGGAAAAAAATGACAGGGCAATTAAACATTAATTCTGGTGTGAATGAGGGAAAGTCAGAATTTAACTAAAGACAAATCAATGTGGCTGACTGGCAGAATTTGAATAGCACTACAATAACATTCCAAAGGACAAACCTTCACCTTATGGCATAACACTTTGCTCCATGCTTTTCTCAAATGCCAAATGTCATTGACTTCAGTGTGGACCCATCTGACTGTTTAGAGGAGACAATAGCTGGTAATTGCATTAAGTTATTTTGATTTTTGAAACTATTCTATTTCCAAAGTTTTGATCTAGCTACTAATGTTGTTCTTTACTCTATACTGCAAAGTACAAAAAAGATTTGAAAGGAAATGACAATTCATATTAAGTTTGAGATAGCTTGCAAAAATCACTGAAGATGTGAAATGACACTTATTTCCAATCAGACCAAGTAATTTAGAACCACCCAAAGATCAGAGAAATGTCTCCTTTGAGAAGACAAGTAAGATGTTTAAAATTTCCAGCTGAGGAGGAGAGCAAGGGAGTGGCTTTGGTGGCCACTGGCGTCCAGCCAAAATCAACCCCCACCACTGGCATAATTTCAATATACAATTATAAATATCTAAGTGTTTTGTTCCAGACTTTGGGCTGTAAACAAATGTATTAGTGTGCATACTAAAAATCAGCATTTCATCATAAACATCAGAATCTGTACTGATAAAATATGCTGAGTGTAGTGATTAGAAGCTAAGTTTACATCTGAGTACAATTCTGCATCTACATGCATCATTATTAATCACAGGCATTGCTTTCCCCTTGCAATTCTGTCATAGGGCAGCAAAATCCAGGGACCCAGTATGCTGGCATCCCCACACACAGTGCTGTTCTGTGTCCTGCTCTTCAGAGATGGGTTAGTGTGCACATGCCAGGTCACAGTTGCGACAGAAGAATTAAAAATATATTTCTTGTGAAGAATAGTTTGAGTTTATCAGTATAGGTATCCATTGTGTACCTACCAAGATAACAGTGCTTCACAGCCTTCCTGCCAAACACAGGCATTGCAACAGCAGAATTCTTCTTCTGCAGTGTGTCAGAGATCAGCTGTGTGCAGCCAGTGCAGAGATGGGCAGATGTCACAACTCCTTGTGACACACAGGGGCTGATGCTGGGGGTCCCCTGGCCACAGAATCCAGCTGTGAGTTGCACTCCCCTCAGCCCCACTCAGAAACTGCTCCTGTGCCACCAAAGGCTGGAATTCCACATTATCACATGGCACTCACTCCTCACATAAATCAGATTTAGCCAACTGCCACGCTTATAAATTTATAATGGAATAACAAAATACATAGAACAGGAAAAAATACTCTAAAAATTCTGAAACACACTGGTTAAGCTCCCACCCCTACCCAAAGTTCTGCTTGCTGCATGACTAAGTTCACAGAACTGAGCTGTAATCTATTTTGTTTTGGTCACAATGAAAATGTGACAGGATGAACATCAGCCATAGGCTGCTTCAGGAGGAACTTGAGGTTCCTGTCCTGTTATGTTCAGGGCTGCTCTTGCTGCATCTTCACAGCTCCTGGTATCTAATCTAACTTGTATGTGTGTATGACATGCTGTTGACAAGTATCCTGAAAGTATTGGAATCATACCAAGAACTTAAAATAATCTCAAGCTAGCAAATGAAAAATTATTCTTTAAAGTTGAGTTTCATGATTCACTTTCACTGTGTAGCTTTTGATCTTTCTCAGGTAGAGACCATATGTCATAGGCAGGATATGTTTGAATCTGGAATATTTTTACAGGTATTTCTGTTGGTCTGTGAAAGGATAGATTTAGAAATGCTTCAGAAATACAAGGAATCAAGCTGAGAATTGTTTTGATTTCTATCTTTCTAAATTATATGGGGATACAAGAGGGTCTTCTAACTTGAAATTTAAGGTTACTGTGATATCAGGAAAACTTACAAGATTTAAACTTGGACCCAGATTAATTTTTATTTTTAGTCAATTTTTAAGGACTTTGGCCAATTTTAGGACCTGTCAATTCTAGAAAAAGGCACAGAAACTATTGCCCATGTGGAATTTGTCCTCTCTGCTCTTTGAGAAAAAGGACCCCTTTTTGTCTGACTGTTGTATTAGTTGATGCCAATGTACTTTATGCTAGTATTTAATGCAATATATTGTGTCTTTGAAGAACAGCATAGAAGCAATATGTGCAGCAAAAGGCAGCTGAACTAAAGAGGGGTCTCTATAGAAAATTCCAGACTGGAAAAAGTCTTTTTTTCATATTCTGTTTGACAAGCATTCCTCTGTAAAATTGTCCAATAGTTTTTTTAATGTATTTTACCTTATTTTTTATTTAACTATTTTAACTTAAAAGATTTGCCACGAATCACATGACAGCAGTACAACACTCACTTTATATTTTTGCTAAGGTATAAACCTCTGCCCAATACATAATTGTACCTTGTGTTTTTAAAATGTCAATTATATAAAAATCAAAATAAATACCAGGCAATTTTACCATTAGGTCTTTCATTAAAGACACAGTATGACAACATAATCAGCTTTTCATTTAATGGTTTGAAAAGTCATCATAGTCTAATTAATACGCTGCAGTAATAACCATGCTGCTTGCATTCTTTTTCTTTCCCTGGCCTTTCCAGTCTTTTTTTCAGTTAGTGATCTCAAAATACTGCCATATGCAGATTCCTGTATCATGCATATGCCATAAATCATATGCCAGCTTTGTAGAATTACTTAACTCTTACTAGTGAATTTCTAAAGACAGCTTGGGAATGTTTGGATTAAAACCAAACAGCTGCATTATTATGTCCAATGTTTTATTTTAGCATGTGCTGTGTTCAGCCTGTTCTGTCAATAAGAATACACTGGCTGGCCTTTACTCTCCATGCCCTGCAAAAGTAGAATAGACTGAAGTAGATGGGGCTTTTTCATGTGGTTAAAGTTCAGCTGGGAAAGAGTAATTAAAACAGTTGAAAAGTGTTTTAATGATGATCTAAGTCCAAGGAAACTTGATATCCTTCCATTTCAGCAATGAATTCAAGCATTTAATGATCCCTGCAGGGAGAAAGACGTTTGAAACAAAAAATTGACTCTCTCCTTTAGTACCTTTGCCAACCCATGTGTGTCTCTTAGATGGACAGGAAAGAAAAAGCAAGAGCAGAGCAGGGTCCTGCAGTTCACCTGGGCAGCTGTGGTGTGTAGCAGCCACACTCACCATGGTGTGGAGCTGCTCCTCTTGCACAGGATGCTTCCTGAGACGGTGGGAGGATTGCAGTCCTTAGTACCACATTGATGCCTGCATGCTCAAGTGTTGGTGAAATTGATACTACATGACCCCAATGAGAAAAGTGACATTTGATTCACCTGCACCTGAGAAGATAAAATATTTAACCCCTTAGACTTGTTGACAAAGATGCTCTTAACTTGCTAAGAAGTGAGGAAATATTTGCAGTCTTTCCCCCATCATCTCTGATTCTTTAGTGTAAATCATTTAACCATAAATCAATAAATTCTGTTTTATGAAACTCAATACTTTAGAAATTTGAATGGTAAACAGCATCATCATAAAGAATTTTGTTTCTGATTTATGAGAGCAAGACAGTATTCAGTTGGCAAGAGGCTAATGCTGTAGAGATTAAATCAATCTTCATTATAGTTGCAAGGAAAAATGTTATAACAATAGTAAATCTGAATGTCCATGAGAGATATTTACTATGTAAATTTTTGCTGAATCAAGATGGAAATAAACCCAAAAAGGTGGAGGATAGCTCCAGTGTAACCTGATGTTTTATACAGTAATTACTGGTCATTACTGTGGCAATATTTTATAGTGTATTTCTTTGGCAAAAAGGGGAAAGCAAAAGACTTTTCTGCAGAAGCCCTGTTGATTATTCTGACAAAGGATCCATGAATATTTGGACAGTTGGGAGAGTTTCTGAATAGATATTTTGTGAGATTGAGTTCTCTGAGCTTCTAGGAGCTAATCATTTTGAGAGGGCAAGACAGGGCATGGTGAAAGGACTAGATTGTCCATCAGCATTTTCAAAAGTGCTAAGAGGCCTCTAGAGGGATGACATTTGGCTTCTTAAAATGCAGTTCATGTGTTATCACCAATCTGGTGACATACATGCCCCTAGAAAGATTAACAAGGTTTGCCAGATATGCTGCAAGGTAAAAATACACTGTCAGAACTTAACCAGGCTTGGAATGATGTCAAGTGCAGATATGCTCTTGAAGGAGCCTTCTTAAAATCAGTCACAGTTAATTTGATGTTCTTAACTTGTTTCTGATAATCTGTGCTGAGAGGCATGTCACTATTCCACCCTGCAGCATTTTCAAGGTGATTTGGACTGTTAAAAAGATGAAGCATAAGAGAGGTGCTTAATTATAGGTAAGTGTGTGAACAAAGTGTGATATAAAGTAATTGAGTTAATAAAAGGATGGTGACTAACACAATAATAATAGCAATATGAGTTTGTGATCCATATACAGTAGACTTCAGATATGGTTGATAAAGATCCTAAATTAGTTTCCTAATTAATTGTTTGGAAACAAAATATTTTCATTTCGCTTTCCCTACTACTTTTGCTTGATTGCCATACTTTCATTTCAATTCCATGTTTCCACTTTTCTGCTCTAATTCGTCTTTGCAATAATTGCTTCTGCTTCTTTTCATTTTGCTTCTCTTCTGTAATTCCACATTTCAGCTGGTCTTCAGCACCACACACAGTGTAGCCACTTAAATAACAAATGCCACCAATCCCTAATGCTGTCAGTCATTAGGCAGTGTTTTTAACTGGATATCAGCTTCTCAAATTATTCTCACACCATCTGCTTGTTGAATATTTTTCATAGTTCATGTTTTTAGTTCTGTTCATTTATCCTTTAAACTGAGACATTCTGCAAAAGGGGCATTATTCTCTTGCTATGATATTATGAGAGAGTTATTTTTTTCCCTACCTGTTAGCTTAGTTTCTCAAGTAGTCCACAGCACTGAGGCTGCAATTGTTGGTCTAGCAAAGCAGGCTGTATCTGCTCTGTCATTTCAGAAGGCAAAATTCATTTGTTTTACTTGGAAGGGCCAAACACATTTGCAGGTACTATGTTTGCATCACAGCTATTCTGCAGATTTTAACAAACCTTACCCTACCTGTAGTGATGTGAAGGTATCACTAGGTTTCCTTAAATTACACTGCTCCTTGTCTTGTTACAGGTAATTCTGAGATGCAAAAATGACCTCCTAGTTTCTCTAACCCTTTAAAACATTTCATGTCTGTAACAAATCCCCCTACATTGTCCCTTCACCACGTTCTCTCAGTATCCACAGGAGGTTTGAAGAGGAGCCCCAGGGTGACTCACAACCCCTGTACTGATGGTATTTTTACCACAGAATGCATCCACACATGGTCAGAAATGAACTGGAGGTGTCACAGAGCCACTGCAACCCTCATGTGGTTTTTCTTTAATTACAGGGTCTCCAGTGGTATTGGGGTGGTGTTGAGAAGTTTTCAATTGATTTTCCATATATCAATAACCACAGAATCATTAAGGTGGATCAATGAATTCAACCATTAATTTTCCTGAGTTGAAGAATAATAGCTTGTTGCTTATCAGCAGTACTTTGCATTATTTTCAGTTATTTCTATATTTGTAATTTGTGATAACTAACATTTCAAAAAGAATAAATACTTCCAGGTGCTGGAAAAACCCCAACTAATCTATCCTCTGTCAGCTATGAAATTGTGGCTTAGTTAGATATAAGTGTACCTGACTAAAGCCTGACTGGGCTGCAGTGGTTTAGGGTTGTCTACATTTCTGTATAATGCTAGACCAAAAGTAATTTTTCATTCTCACCTCAGCTTCTCTGTTCTCTCTTACACACACTCATCTCTTGGCTTGGGTAGTACTCAGTGAAACTGGTTATCCCTGCTCAATGTGGAAATACTCAGCGCTCTGTAGATTGGGTGGAGTCACCAGAAAGTAAAGTAGTTCTGCCTGGACTTGGTTGAGTAGCTACTTTGTGATCTGATGTTTTCTCTCACCAGAGGGATGGATATAACTGCAAGTTTCCTATGCAGGTTTCTGCAGTCAGCATTCATTTTGCACAGATGCTTCCTTTTAACGGATCATAAACTTTTTGAATTTCTATGAATTCTCTTGTTAGTGAGCTCATGAACACAGAAAGCTTTACATGCCATACCAGAGGTACTTCACAAAGATGGTTTCCTATTCTGAATTATCATTATTGTGGGCATCTTCATTTCTCCATGTTATCCTTAGAACATAATGTCTATAAACATTTTCAGCCATCAGAATACGTTTCCCCTATACAAAGAAGCAGACTGAAAGAACAAACATTTTTAGGGATAATAACTTGGCTTTTTATTAATTTTCTGTGTGGCTGATAGTTCCCTATCTGATAGTTAAATTCAATCAATATTTCTTCATTTTAAGAAAATGATTTTGTTAAGGATTTACAAAACTGAGGCTTCAAATTTTTCTTTATGAAAATATTTGGCCCCTCCCTGGCATGCAACAAGAAGCCTTTCAGGAGCCCTGGGCCAGGAATTCATTCCCCAATGCCCTTGGCTGTGCCTCAGCTCACCTCCTTCTGCTGTGGCTCAGATGAGCTACACAGCCCTTGCACCATGGTCTGGAACAAAGCTGAGGACTCCAAAACAAATATACAAAACTTTTAGATGTAATCTCACTTTCCCAGGGAAAGACCTTAATATCTTACAGTAACAAACATTGTTAATCTCCTGATTGCATAAACTTTGTCTGAACTGTGGGTCCAAGTTATTTTAAAAAAGGTGATTCAGTGATATCAGGCCATGAGGAGGCTCCTTAGCTGGATGTGCAGTCAGAAGTCATTGAACAGGTTAATTGCTTGTACTTATCTTTTAAAGCAAAGATATAATGTTTAGGAAAAACACTTTTATACCATTTAATTCTTGACAAAGTGATAGAGCTTTTAGTTTTCAAATGTACTTGGGTCATGAAACTTTATGGCCTAACAAAATTAAAGGGTCACATCTAGTAATTGTCTTGTTTATTTTTATCTCAGAGAACTGCAAACATTTTAAATCTATGTAAATTATAAAATATTATAAAACAAAGAGTTTTAACTTTTTCTTAAATCTAGAGATACTCCAATCTCTAAAAACTCATTCCTCATTTCAAAATAAAAATAGGGTTGGTATCCATTGCCATTTCACTTGTTGTTCCTGATATGTTGCTAAATTTGATTAGAGATTGAAGGTTGCTATTATTGCATTGTTCTTTTCTTGAAAGGTATATTCCTGGCCGAAACTGAGTTTCATTATGAAGTAATTCTTATGATAGGCATCCAATTTTACTCTTGAAAAGTGATTTGAAGCAAAAGTCATTAAGTAGTCCTCCCTGGCTGTCATGGTTTAACCAGCTGGTCACTCAGCCCTCACACACTTCCCACTGGTGGGATAGTGAGAGAATGGGAGGGTAAAACTGAGGAAACTCATTTGTTGAGATAAAGACAGATTAACAAGCAAAAATCATGCAAGCAAAGCAAACCAAGGAATTCATTCCCCACTTCCCCAGGGCAGGCAGGTGTTCTGCATCCCCAGGACAGCAGGGCTCCATCCCACAAAACAGTGACTTGGGAAGACAAACACCATCACTCCACATGCCCCCCCGCCCTCCTCCTCCTCCATCTTTATTGCTGAGCATGAGGCCATATGGTCTGGGATATTCTTTGGGTCAGTTGGGATCAGCTGTCCTGGCTGTGTCCCCTCCCAGCCCCTCATTCATCCCCAGCCTCCTCACTGGTGGGGTGAGGAGCAGAAAAGGTCTTGGCTCTGGGTAAGCACTGCTCAGCAATAACAGAGCACCTCTGAATTATCAACACAGTTTTCATGAAAAATCCAAACCACAGCCTCGTACCAGCTGCTGTGAAGCCAAAACCAGCACCCTTTTGAAAAACAGTGGTTGTAGTACTGGAGTTTTGAAAGACATAAATGAGCTGAAATGTTGACCAGCCATTATTTTCTCAATGTAATTCTCTGTTGCTAATATGCTTAAGGAGCTAAAATGTGGGATAATATACTTTATTATGTTTTCTAACATCAATTACTTGCTAACTTGCAGGGTCGTTTTCCCATAAGTCGCTCAATATTGCTATGCTAATTCATCTGGCAAGTCAAGGGTTAAATACCAGTGTACTTCAAATGAAATTAGATAAATTACCTTAGCAACTAAATGGCTGTATGCTGGAAAGAGCAAGCTGAGATATCCTTCCCTTTCCTTAGTCAAGAACATTAGAAAATCAGGTGTTTCATGAAAACTGTTGGATATAAAAGGATGAGCCTCAAACACTTGCAACCTACATTTTCTTCAAAGAGTAATTTGCATAGAGACAATGTAAATTCACAGTTTTCCTCCAGTTTTGATCTGATGACAGGTACCAGAAGCATCGTGTCTACAGTAGCTCTGGTCTTTTAAGTGCCAGTATTTGGCAATGCTGTTTATATCAGGAGCATATGTGTTACAATATCCTGAAGGCTTTCAACTTATTTTAACTTTTTAATTCATTCTAAAAGCATTCTTCTGGGTTTTTTTAGAATTTTGGCACAACCAGTTTTCTTTGAAATATTATAGAACAAACAGTTAGTGGCAGGTAAATTATTCAGAAGAAATTAAGTAGCACCAGAGAATTCAAAAAGACCGTTTGGCTTTCTTTTTTGTAAATTTGCAAAAGTAACACAACTTTAGGATTAGAACTGAAATTTGAATAGTAATACATTATTTACTCTTCTGCTGTCTGACAAAACTTTTTCTTTGTATCTCTACCTAAGACTTTCTCACAGCCAATAAGTTCATTCAAAAAAGTAGAGATTTTGTAATTCCTAAAAAACAAAAAAGAGAGAGAAAAATGAGACAAAATATTTAAATCAAAAAGGTGTAAAGTCAAGAACTGATTTTGGTTTACAATTTTATTTTTCATTGAATGTATTGTTCTTTCATCCTGTCAGTGCATTGTAGTGTAAAGCATTCTCCATACTTCTCTGCCTAGAAAGTACATTAATGATTACTCTTTACTTAAGCAGTCAGTTTGCCCTGTGCTGCACATCCACAGGATTCAGCTCCTAACAATGCTGGATTTTCTAAAAGAAGTGCCTGTGTGGGGGCATGTGCACACACATCAGGAAATGTACACAAGTTCCCAAACATATTTTTGGCTTTTTCCTTTTGAAGTGTAGCTAAAAAAGTAAAACCCAAGAGCCTGCCCAAGACCCTAAAAAAGACAGCCTGAGTACGTGCCCTGGGGCTTTGGGTCACCTCCTCACTGCTGCCTCTTCTAGTCCTGCCTAGATGCTCACAGGTCTGTCACCACTTCCTCACTAGAACTCCCTAATTAACTAGGTTGGGATATTTGGCTTGTCTGCTTTACAAACAGAGATCATGTGTACTCTTGTTCATTAATATTGCTATGAAAAGGTAAGAACATCATTCAGAAAGAGTCAGAATATGAAATGAAAAGGTGAAGATTATTTTCCAGTTCTTCCCTGTCCCTCCCACCTTTCCATTTAAAACTAAAACAAGTCTTCCAGACATTCCAAATCATTTACCAAGCCAGACTTTTCAGGAACACCAGTCCCTTTGCTCTCCTATCACCCCATTCTGGATACAGCATTAACCTTCACACAGTTGATGATCAACTCTTGACCCCTGTGATTCTCCCCACAGTCTTCCCTAGACTTGAAATGGGTCAAACAGGTCAGGCTTTGCCTCATTCTTGAAGAATACTTCAAGACACTCATTTTGGGCTGCAGAAGTCACCACAAAGGCCAGACTCTGACAGTGGAGCACAGCCTTGCAGTCTCTGTGTTGGGCATCTCTGTACACATGGGATTTTGAAGGCAGTGAGGTGTCCCCATCCAGTCTGTTGCAACCTGAGCAGCTTTTGTTGAGTTGATGCTTTTGTAAAACACCAACTGCATCTTTTAAGCTAAAGCAGAGAATCATTGTGTGCTGCCCCGTGTCCCAGAGCCCTCTCAGTGAGATCACACAGCCTCCTAGGAGCTCAGCAAGAAAGGAAACTGCTGTCAAAAGATTTTTGCTGCAGGTATGGCAAATGGAATTGAAAGTTATGAATGTGTAAGTGAAGAGTATATGACTTTCATGAAATATAAAAGTGGTTTGAGTTGATAAGGTACTTTTTAATGGCTGGAGTGTTAACACTTTATTACAGTTAGATCTTAGTCCTGTGCTGATAAAGCAAGGGGAGTTGCCAATACCCTGTATGCAATTAGTCTACAATTGCCTTTACAAGTGTGACCAGAGGATTTTTCACTACACAAGTCTAACTTCCCTGCTTAGCAAGTGGATCTCACAGCTTTTGAGCTGAAATGCAAGAACCCTAAGTAAGCTTAGAGCTTATTGCTATTGCTCCTTACCCCATCATCAGTCCAGGAAGAACAGTGGCTCTCCTTGTGAGCAGCAAGCAGTTGAAGAAAAAAATTCCTAACGCACCAAATGATGTAGAATGTGTCGTTCTCCTGGATGCTCTTTCTCAGTGTGATCAAGAGGCTTTCGTTTAGTGAATCCATTTGCTCACTCAGTTTTGGAGAGTCGCCCTTCATTTATTCTTTCCCTTTGGAAGTACTTTCGAGTGCAAATTACTGCTATCAGAAGCCTTGAACTGAGAGGCTATTATTCTCCATGCTCAGATTAAATTAATTTTGAACAGTTTAATGCAGCATGTCCGAGCTGCAAGTCCAAGTGGTGTCAAATCTATTTCTCTGCTTTTTTAAGCTGCACCTTCAAGGGCAGTATGATTCATGGTAAATGTGTTCTTCTAATGTCTTTTGCTAGGCATTATTATTTTGTTTCATTTGCAAGTCATGAGGATAAAATGTTAACTATTTTACTTCTAAAATTATATAAAGAATGCACAATTTGATACCAGCCTTTTTTTTTCCAAGACTATTATATTTGCTTCCTGTGCAAGAAATAAAGGAAAAATAAAAAATAATCACAAAGAAATCAAGAAATTCTTTTTTAAAGTGTCTAAAGGAGAAAAGAAGACATTATAGGATCCTGCAACATCATTGCATTAGTAAGGAATTTTCTTTATCAAGGTCTCTGTAATGAAAATTAAGGAGTTTTTAAGGATTGGCTACAAAAGTCTATTTTCATTTTTGCCAAGGTGCAAACACAAAGCAGGACATAAATCTGCTTTACTTTTCAGGCTGAAGCATTCAGCTCTCTCTCCACTGCTTCCAATTGCTAAGGTGTCATTGAAAGGTAGTAATGAAGATTTCCCCGAGGTTTCTGAAGTCTACATAGTCAAAAGTGGCAATCAGGTTTGCAGTGTGTGGAAGTAGGGAATTTGTGATGCTGAGAGATCCAGTGGGCTTTCTGTGAAAGGGGGCCTGATGGCCAAATTTACAAACCCAGATTTTCAAACCCCTTCTCTAGCTCAGCAGTTGCCATTCCTGTTTCTCATTTTGCACCCTTGGATATTATTGTATTCTGATATTTAGGTAGTGTCAGTACCGTCTGATGTATTGAATATCACATTGACATATGGTGTCCTTATTTTAACTTCGTCTTGTATGTCAAGTAATTGTTGTTACTTTCATGATCATATGTATCTTTGAAATTGGTATAACGCCACTAAAAAGTGTATTTGCATATTCATAAATAGCTATTTGGCTCTCATGTATCCTCACTACAAAATGAGGTATATACACAGTTAAATTATAAACATAAGGGCAGCGTATTCATCTGACAACTAAAGTCACCAGTATGAAAAAGAACAAGTCATAGTGATATCTCCTTTAGTAACTGAAAAAGTGAAATTTTTAATTCTGCCTGTAAAAAAACAGCACTTTTTGAAGAGTGCCAAGGATGGATATTTTTCTGAAAAATCCTGTTGAATTTTTATAGGCTGGAAAGTAACAACTTCCATGTTGAGGAATTGAGGACTGAAATGTAATACAGTAAAAAATCTGTTCTGTAAATTATACAACATAAATTGCCAAGAACTTGTCCTACATTAAATGCTCAAGAAATAGGTATTCACCTGTTCTGTACAATTAAATATATTTATTTTAATGGATTACATCACCAGTGATACAGCTCTCCTGGGATGCATATTGTTCTCACAAGCTGGTGATCATATGGCTGTTATTTTTGAGATGTTTATTGAGTGTCTTCAATAGCTCAGCCTATCAAAAACACCTATCAGGAGGTTTTTCTATTGTTTTCACAAAGTTTAGCTTCAGTAAGCTGACTTTTATTTATTAAATAGTTGGATTACATAGTCCTCTGTATATTTTCACGTAGAACACAGATATTTGCAGAGTTGTAGAATCATTCAGGAGCAAAGATAAACCATGTAACAGGTAAGCATGCCCATCAATCATCATCATCACCATCATCACCGTTCAGTTATTTTAGCCACCATATATTTTGTGTATATATTAGGTTGAAAAGTATTTCCAAAATACTGCAATCACTCATGACATCAGAACATCTGTGATATCACTTCTTTGTTTTTCTTTCACCTCTATTGCTATGGTGTTTCATTTATCTTAGACTTTTTTTGAACCAAGAGCACATCAGACAATCTACTTCTTCTATTTCTGCTTCAGATGCAAAGTTGAGTTCCTGGATAATTTGGCAGTACCATGGGACCTTAATTGCTCTGACTAAGGAAGCTCTAAGGGCACCTTTTGTGTTGAAAGGGCAAAGAGTGATGTGCATGATACCAGAATCAGGGATTTGCTGGTTGTGATATAACATTGCCATGAGAGATGTGCTACTGTGAGGAAGGTTAAGGCACAGCACAGCAGAGACACAATGCCAGGCTTGTGAGACAATGACTGAGAATAAGGCCAAAGAACCAATATCCTGGTAGGATCCCTAATATTCATAATTTTAAAAACAACAGAAAAATAAAATGAGGCCCCAACATGAAAAATTACACCAGTGCTTATCATAGAGAGAGATGTCAGAGAAGCAGCAGAAACTGTGACATTGATGAAGCAAAATAAGATAACAGAAAATGAGCCTGAGATTCATCCTTATTGGAGTTACTGTGAGTGAAATAAAGTATGACAGAGGAGTTGTTGGCTCAGATGCTTCTAAAGAACAGTTGCAGTACACTTACAGTCCTCAGCCAACTCCCTCTCCTGGGAGAGTTTTCTCCCAGTTATTTTTTGGGTCTAAAGAATAAAATAACATGCAGGGTAGATTTTCCTATTCCAGCAGAAGTTTTGAAATTGACTTTTTTTTAATTATCCAACTGGAAGCCTTTTGTGCATTTAAAAGAATTTGGGCTGTTTCTGATCATGACTGAGCTACACTTATTGCTCTGAAGTTCTTCCCTTCAGTAACTCCATCATCTTTTTTTTCAGGCCTTGCCTGAAAGCACAAAAACCTGTCATGAAATCTGGGTATGCCAGAAACCAGGCACTGGGATAAATTATGGGATGGAGACAGGTTCACCTGTGTGAATATCAGTGCAACAGGGCATCAGACACCAGCTGCAAGGAGTGTTTGAATTTCCATGACATTGTATAATTCCTGTGCTGTTAATATGGTGTGAGCCTGATTTATAGCAGCAATTTTCACAGGGCATTTTTGAGCTCTGTGCCATTTTTAAAGGTTTGGTCTCTAGGAACAGCATAATGAAATCACTAATATGATCACAAAATCTCTAACAAGATAAACAGTATTCTCATTCTTCTTCCTGTCGCTAGCAGTGTTGGAAATGATCTCCTCCTCAGCAGCCTGCTCCTGTCTCACAGGGGGTGTATTTGGCAGCTGCAGAAGCCGTGTGCCAAGTCTGAGAATGCATTTTTCATGTGTTAGTAAGTAGGTCTGGTGCTGACTGTGTGAGAGCCGAGACGCTCAGTTATGTAAATCCTACATGATTTGTGAGCAGTTTAGTCACTGTGGCACGCTCAAGACCACAGTTTTTCACAAATCCCTCATAAAATCAACTTACAAGGTCATGTGACAGCACTTAATCTTGGAGAGAGATTGTTTCTGTTGCTAACATTTGAGCAGAAACACTCGACGCTCGTTATATCCACCAGAGCCCCCTCTGCAGTTTACCAAAGTCTGAGGTCTTGGCCCAGCTTGAACTTGAAACCAAAATTGTTTTGGTGCTCTGGCACAAATACCAAGAAGGCCAAAACCCAAGAATATATGACAAATATGAAAATTATATGGGCAGAAAACAGTCATGCTGACTTAAAATGGCATGACACTGCATTAGGAACTTTAAATAATACATTCCTTCACAGAGTGGTTGAGGGAGTCTATGAAATTGTGTTTCAACATAAAGTCATGATGAAAGGAGTTTCAGAACATGCAGGAACCAAGATCTGATAATTTGGAATGCGGTTTTTGAGAGAAACACTCCTGAGAACTGCACATCCTAAAAAGACAACCAAAGGAAAACGCTGACTGGGTTTACTGGGACAGCCCTCCTGTCCCTGATATCCAGGGATGTGCTCATACCTGTGTGAGCTCTCATCCTGAGGGAAGAACAGATTTGAGGGGTTGAATGAAGATACCACGAGGAGGTTTCCCTGTGGCTGGAAGGGATGGTGGGAGGGAAGGTTGAGGAGAGCAGGGAGGAGGCAGAAATGCCTGGGGGATAATGCAGTAGGACCAAGACAAAGAAGGGGAGCTGAGAGAATCTGCTCAGCTGAGAGTGTGTGCTAGGCAGAGAGATGGGAAGTTAGTCCAACTGGTTGCAGAATTATTGGCTGTTCAAAGTGTCTTTTTTTTGAGCAAATCCCATCCTAGCTATCTTTTACCTCTTCCCTTGGATGCGGAAAAATAGAATAAAGTTATGCAAACTTAAAAGCAGTAAAAGTCTTCGAATAATTCCCTCCCTGCCCCCAGTTAGCAATCTGACATGCTGCAATCCTGAATTCTTGCTGCCCAAGTATTTACTAAGCAGAAATTGACTTTTTAAAGCCCCAGTCAGTATATATATTATATATATATAAAAACCACAAACAGACCTGTAATGAAACTATGTTAAATTTTTAAGTTCTAATATCCCAGAAATTTGAAAAAATGATAATGATGCACCAAGTTATTTTTAAATACCAAGGTTTTATTGTGATCTTAAATGTTGTGAGAATAATAATTACATGCATGTAAATTACATTTGGAATCACATAGTGCAGGTGGTTGGTTGGTTGGTTGGCTGGTAGGTTTTTACTGATTTCTCTCTAGAAATAACTGAAAGCTCAAATTTTATAATAGTTGGATTTTTTGGGGGGGTGGAACAATATTATTAAATATATAAATAAAGGCAAATAAA
Source organism: Molothrus ater (assembly GCF_012460135.2). Taxonomy (NCBI): domain Eukaryota; kingdom Metazoa; phylum Chordata; class Aves; order Passeriformes; family Icteridae; genus Molothrus; species Molothrus ater. Next base: position 9,583,045 of record NC_050491.2, read on the forward strand.
ATCATGGCTTCTGAAAATATTAATTCCCCTCCCTTTCCCTGAAGGACATTCAAGGCTTTTCTCTAAAATCTGTTTCACTTTAGTCTTGTCGAGAGTGCATGGCCCAGTCCATTCCCTTCTATTTCAATTGATGACTATATTTCAGCAGTGCAACACCAACAGAATGGTTTCATATCAAAAATTCCTAAGGGGGAAAATTCAAGGCATGAATAAATAAAGAAGAGGTTGTGACATACAATCTCTCTCCATTATCTGCCAACCTTAACAGCTGCTTGCAAGTGGAATTTTAGCTTGGCTGAATGCTTTGCCCCCTTGTTGCCCTACAGGAATTGTCCTGATGCAGACTCTGGTGAGCCAAGCCCAGTTTTGTGCTGACTGGAGCTTCCTGCTTCCAGTCTCTGAAATGCTGTGAGGGAGACCCAAAATAACCAACCCTTGTGTCAACTGCAGACCAGAAGTTGCCAATGGAATGAATCATGGTTTTGCAATTTAAAGAAACAAACTTGAGCGGTTTGATCCAGTACCAGCAGAAAGTGATAGGAGAAGCTTGGCTGAAAAGTTTAAAATCCTTCCAGTTGGAAAAAATAAGTTACTTTGTTAATTTTTTTTTTGGTTAAAATTTTCTGAGAGAGTAATCCTCCAGTCAGTCTTTATTCTGGACTACCTGTATTTCTTAGAAAATTTTGCCTTTTTTTATATGATGTCAAGAGGAAGCAAGGGTGGTGGTGGGAAATGGCAGGGAGGCTTATTCCCAATTTGTAATGTCCCTTCCTGTTTCACACATTTTTTTTCTATGCTGGCAGAATGAATAGAAAATGGGAGACAAATTTGAAGGCAGGCCTGTCTGAACATGACATTCAGAAAAATGCACTTAGATGCTACAAGAATGAACCAAAATTGACTCTTGTCACTTTTTATCAGCTTTGAAAAGGAAAGTAAATGAGAAACTTACCTTGCTGACTATATTTTTTATATCTTCTTGAAAAAGGATCTGAGTCAACTTTGTCCCCCTTTCACAAACCTATTTTAGCTCCTAATTCTGCATTCAAAGATAAGAATAAAATATGTTGTTTAATAAGAAGAAAAAAATATCTTCAAAGTACCAGTTATACAATAAAAGCAGAATCTTAAAGCCAAAAAAGCCCCCTGTGCATAGAGATTTATTTTTAAAACATTATGAATTGTTGTCACTCATCAAGCAGCATTGAGAGTACATTGAACACCTACAAAAGATCAAAGAACTTCAATATTCTGTCGATTCTGCATTTTTAGCATAACTACTACATCAAATAAATTATTCTTTGGCATTTATTTGAATGTGAAGTACAGTAATCAGGGCTCTAAAGCTAATCTGATTAGGTGGTTTATTTCACAAAAGCTGTCCTATCTCTTTTTCACTGAAGATTAGCCAAAACCTCAATGTTTCTTTTTCATAAATTTAAAATTCAAGAATATTATCTAATAATTTTATTACTGACAGACTGTACACTGCCTCTCTTTAGAAATACTCAATACAGCAAAACCAAACAAATGGGTTTCTTCTGTTTGAAAGAAGCAGGATGATGGGACTGTTAAATTGCTGTAGAATTAGTAAAAGCCTAATCTTTTTCATGAGGAAATGTTGTAAAAAGCTGCAGGTAGAGTAATTTCCTTCCATTTTATTTTTGGGGCTTATGCTGTGAGTATGAATGCTATGAAAATGCAAATGAATTGCTAGATTATTTAAAATATGCATAATATGCAGCTATTCTTTTAGAGGGAAATTTGCTTTCCTTTCTCATCACCCATCTGGTTTTTTGTCTTGTACATATATTTGTTTAAGATTTATATAAAACACCCTTTAGATTTTGGACATCACGTTCATAAAACAGAAGTGTTTGAAGTTCTACATCTTTGAAATTCTTCTTGGAGAATAGGAATTTGCCTGTGCTCTTCCAATATTCATAACATAACAGCAGCATGGCAACACATTACAAAGAATATTTCATTCTTTTGCCTCCAAGTGGAGATACATTCATTTATTTATTCCTTCCTTCTTTCCTTACCATGAGAAGTAGGAAGTCCAACCCACTTACTTTGTTAAAAAATGCCAATACAGTGCAGTAATGCTACATTATATGTCATGAAATATGGTTTGATTTTCCTCAATATAATTTCCTACTTGTATTTGTCAACTCTGTGTAAATTAGGGCTTTTGGTTATGTAATCAATCTTTTTTAAGTGTATTAATTTGTACTAAATGCATTTTTTTTCAGTTTTATAGCTAGAAAGATATTTTTAAATCAGTATTATTGCTTTTATGTTTAGTTTTCATGTCCCAGGGGCTAATATGGAAAATACCCAACAAAATCCTATGGCCTGTTTTCTGCAAAACCAGCAGATGATCATAATGATCCCTTTGGCCAGAAAAACTTTTGAATGCATTGCCTGGCCATCCTGAATGAGGAACTGTTCTTCTCTGTCCAAATCTGAGCACGTGTGCTCTCAGTGAAGTTGATGTCCTATTTTGTAGCAGATCATTCGATTGCATTATAGAGATTAGCAGCATTTCCTGCTCTGAATCAGGTTCCAGCTTTTTTTCCAGATGCAGACAGAAATTATTTTTCCTTTTCTGGTCTACCATTGCTTTGACAAGGGGGAAGGATTCTCTCTCCCCTCTGGGTTTGCTTATGTTGTGTCCTTAGGTGCTACTGAGGTGTCCAGCCCAAACAGCTCTGGAGTTTGCTTCCATTTTCTTATTTCATGGTTCTGGAGGTTTTTCCACCTTGAATGGCTAAAACAGCTCCTTGCAGTGTGACTCTAACAAAGTGTTACAGATACACCCATAGGTTCCCCACGTGTGACTTGTAATGGCAACTTATTCCCCTGCCTGCTCAGTGTTCTGTGGGAGCAGACTGGAAATGATGTTTAGTACCACTCTTTCATGTGCATTTAGTTGATGCTCACTGCTGGCATAACAGGGGCTAAAGGCTGGAGTAGGACTACCAGAGACTTAACATATGAAAGACTGAAATATTGGCACCCCACCCAGAATCTGGAAAATTAGGGAAATTAAAATATACCCAGTACAAATGAAAATAGCAAGATAAATTGGTGTGAAAAACTCATTCTAGCATCTGATGATGTTCACAGCCTGGAGCTCTGCCCTGTTGCACTCTGCTGAGGGCACAGGTTGGTGCTGGCACAGGTTCCAAGCCCGGATCTGTCTGTCCTTGCAGGCAGCACCCAACATTCCTCTTGGCTCTGACAGCTCCAAGTGACAGCACCCCTCTACCTCCCACCCTGTCCATTGTGGAGGAAAATGCCTGGGCTGAAAGCAAGTGCTTTAATTACCCACTGGGAAATAATGAGGACAGCAAGAAAGGTTTAAAGATAAGAAAAAGAAAAAGATAGAAAAAGAGCCATTTCTATCATCTACTGAGTCTGGCTGTCACAGGGAGGTGTTGGTACAAGCCCTGGTGTCCCTGCTGTCAGGCTTGTCTGGACTGTTTTATCATCTGCAGACATTGCCCTCTGCCTTCCTCAGGGTCAATTGGATCAGTGCCTTTCACATTTTTTGGTCAAAGCTTCAGCATGGAATTTTATCATACTTCAGTAATATCACAGTGTGGAAAATGTACCTCAAAACTCTGAATGTTCCCTCCTTTCCATGTGAGTCCTAGCAGGTACATCTGTCTGTGTCTGCCTGGGGAGGCTTATGCAATTTTTGGCTGATAAAGCAGCATTTAGACAGCAGAATTGTGGCCAGTCAGTGCACGCAGGAATAGCCAACTTCACAGTGCTTATGTATTTCACAGCTGGATGTTCTTTTTCAGGCTTTTTTTTTTTTTTCATTTATAACGTTTTTATTCTTCTGTCCTTTTGTGTCTGTAATAATGAGTAATTTCTGACACCTGTCCTTTAAGGACATTTACTTTTGTCCCTGACCATGGACACTCTTGCAGGGTATGTAGGAATAACCTCCTAAATAATGCAGAATAGAGACATTTGCAAGCAGAATGGTAGCTCAGCTACCTGGGTACCTTTTCTTTGGCAGTAGACTGACAGATGCTGTACCAGAAAATAATTTGTTACAAACCTCATCTGGAAACAAGTTTATACCCTGAAGTTCTTCATTTTTGCAACACATGTCCTTTGAAATGTTTCATTTGTTTTTTCCACTTACAGTTTTAGAGTGGTGTATCTCTGTAAATCATCTTAGCACATTTGAGTTCATGGGGTTTTTTAACAGCTCATGTTTTTCGTACATTGCAGCCTTGACAACCTTGAATACTTTTTTAAGTTCTCAAAGTGGTTGGGGTCTTAGAAGTGATTATTTCCTACAAGAGAGGGCAAGTTTTTATATTGAGTGTTTCTCTTTTATGCCCATACCACTCAATATGAGGAATATTTTCTTTATACTGACATGTTTCTGGTTAGAAGTATGGAAGACTTAAGACAATTCATGCTGGAAAGTCCTTTAGGCATTTGTGCTATTTATTTAGAAAACTACTATTTTATGTTCAAATAATTTGCACTCTTTTTTTCCCCAAAAATCCACATGGTTAAATACAGTCTTAAAAATCAAAATTTCAGAGAGTGAATATATCACTTACTCTTCCTATTTAATTGTAACTCCACATTTGCAAGAGGAATATTAGCAGGAGGAATCCAAGAAAGTTGATTCATCCCAGCTAAGTTTAATACAGGTGTACCTTAGGATTTACCATCTCTTCATCTCTTGCTATTGCTGAGGAGGGGGTAGGAGCGCCAAAGTTTTACATTGAGAGGGATAATTCTGTGCTCAACTGTCCAGAGCTTTGGTTGTCAAAATATTTCATAAATTATTTCTATTAAATAAACAGAGTGTGTGAAAACAACAGGGATTCCCTACTGCTGGAAACCCAGTATGACAGATTTCACCAAAGGAAATTTTAGTGGGGTTACAAAGATTTGATAAGGTACTCATCAATTTGATTTGTAGCAAATTCTTACTCTTGCTATAAAGTAAAAAAGAGATATTTAAAAATAGGTGTGCTTAAAATGAATGTTTGCCTGCCTAACAGATGTCAGTTTGGTTCCAGTTTGACATGTTGCTATATTAGTATGGCCAGTTTCTTCTGGACACCTACATTTTTCTAAAATCTGTTGAAAAGCTTCAATGTGAGTCCTAAGAGTCTCTTTTCTCTCTAGATTAAATATTGAGAAATAAAACAAAATATGTAAATATAGTATACCCAAAAGCAAAAAAGTAATTTCCAACACAGATGGGTTTCAGGAGGTCTGCTGCCAAAGATTTTAAAATTCTTGTGCCAGGGGGTAATTTGCTTGCAACAGAAGAAAGTGTATCCAATTACCCTTATGAAATTATGAGTTTTGCTCCCAAATCAGCCATTTAATGGGGCATTTGAAATGAAGGTGCAAGCAATGGCCATCTTGTTTCTCATCTCTTGTTTCTCTTGAGATTATGATAGATTTAGTGTATCTTTTTTCTCTGTGTCCCCTAAATATGAGGGAACTAACTATTAAGGATCATAACTTGACCAATATTATGCTGCAGGTAAAAATTAGTAATGGTTTGAGTTGGGTTTTTTTTCTATATATGCTCTGCAGTCATTAAATTTAACCTTTAGCATGCCATAAGGAGTGCTTCACTCCATCCCAGATCTTCTGGGCTTGCTGAGGTCAGTGCTGCTGTTTGCCATCCCTGCAGTCAGGGAGCAGAGGCAAAGCAGCAGAAGAGTTTCTGTGGGTGAAATCCTTGGGAGGGCAGCCCTGGGTTTGCTCTGGGTCTGCCCTTCCCTTGGGGAAATGAGCCATGCTTGGCTTCTGCATTGCTCTTCTACATCAAATCCAGGATATTTCCATGGAAGATAAATTTATTCCAAGAAACTGCCCTTCACACATGAACTTCTGTGTCTCCCTTAACCCAACATCCCTACTGTGCTTTTTAGTACTTTGGGCTTGGCATTGAAAATCTGTGTTTACAAGTGCTGTACCAGTCCTTCTATTGAAAAGTCATAAATATGGAATGTGATCGTGCAATATAAGAATGAATACAAGAATGTTTTCATATTGATTTTTTTTTTTTGGTAGAAATCATAGAAGCACAGAGCTCTGGTAGCTTTGGAGGGGGTGTTTGTCAAACTGCCACCAACACTGCCAGTCCCAGAGCCACAGCTGGCGCAGCCTCACCCGCCTGCTCCACTTTTGGAGAGAGGAACACTGCTAAGGGATACTTGTGCCCTAATAGCACCTCTGCTTTTGAATCCTGCAGGGGCCCAATCAAACTAATTAGGCCTTCTCTCTTTAATTCTACCTGTCTATCAGGCATTGTCATTCAGCCTCATAGGAATTCTGTGCCTGTTAATTAGCAAAACCTTGTGGAATCAGAGAGGACTCAACAACAGTAAGGAGAAAGACACAGAAAAAAGGAACAGAACTGGGAGCAGGAAAAAGCCAGCACAGGAGAAGGACAGAATTCAAGCACATGGGAGGTCCCAAAGTGGAAGGACAAGTGGAGAGCAGTGGTAAGTGCAATTCTGATAGAAGTTGAATGAGAGATAAGAAGGAATTTGTTTTTCAAGACATTTTTTTCTTATTAGGCAAAAATGAGGGAAGAGATGTTGTTATAAAGTTGGCCTGAAAAAGCTCAAAAAAATTCAAAAATATTAAATTGTATGAATAATTTTTTATTACTCTTTGTCAAACAGTTTTCAACAATAAGGTTACTTTGCCTAATTTTGCTGTGTTGATCTTTTTGAATATTCTGGACATTCTACAATAATAGCAGAAAAATGAAAGAGGAAGCAGACCTAAAAAAATAATATATGCTTAAAAGATTCCCATTGCATAATGTTTCATACAGGTAGACCCCATGCATCTCACATAAATGAGAAATTATTTTTGTATTTGTTTAAACCAAGAATTATTTATTCTGGAATTTTTTTATGCTCCTTCCTCTGTCATTCCTCCTGGTCTGATATAATTTCATTAACAAAGAATCTTCTACATACTTAATGGTGATTAGTTGGAAATAAAAATGTGGTGGAGAGTTAAAATGGCTGGTGAGTGTCAGAGCTCTGGCAGTTGTCTGTGACAAGCATTAAAAAGTTGAGAAGGAAATTCTGTCTTTTGTTAAACTCTCATATGTGGTTCAGAGTTTGCATTGAAATCATTCAAGCCTACAGAAATACTGAAGAAACCAATGAAAACTGGTCCTTCAATACTTAGCTTAAAGAATGATTGCTTGTGTGTTTCTTTATAGTTCAATTTGTCATTTCATTGAGTCTACTGGCATTATGATTTAAGAGTCTGACAGACACATTAACCTCTTAATAACAAGTTTCTCAAACTCCTTTTCCAAGCCTCTCTCTTTGATAGGACTAGAACACATAGTAAATCTTACTTTGTTTTGAGGTTTTTTGACTTACCCTCAAAACATGATTAATTTATTTCTGTCTGAACCTAATAGGGCAGATTCCATTGAAAGATGACTCAAGTGGTTATATAAAAGACAGATGAAAATTCAAAGTTCCACCTGCCTAGGCTTACTAGGCTTCTGTCCAGGTGATATAAACAAAATTTCCTTTCATGAACAGAAACAAAGTACCCTGAAGTAAATGTTAGACAGTCTGTAACATTTTTAAAAAGCTAAAGTTTGAGGCCATAAAATAGATTTGACTTAAATATTGTAAGAGTTCAAAGACTATTGACTTGAATTAAAAACTTTCTCCTATTCCATTAACCATCTCCCCACTCTTGATTTGGATTTTACCAACGTAAGCTTTAAACAGTTTATAAAATAGTTTGTAAACATATGTTCTCAGGAAAATTTGAGTTGCGTGGAAAACAATTTCTGGGGATAATCCTTTATGTGAGTTCCTCACCTTCTCACACACAAGCTGAGCTGCTGGAGCCATATTTTTGTTTAGATTCAGGGCAGCATTGATAGCCTGTGAATCTACCCTAATCAGAGCAAATAATTCTGCAGTCCTCATGGCAGTATATGGCTGAAGAAGTTTTCTGCTCCAAGAGAAAGTGGGTAGTCTCACAGAGCTCCTTTTGCTAATAAAATTGTTATTGCCTTGTGAAAGATTAAAGATTTATCCTTCTCACTTGGTCTGCAGAATAACATTGTATATTCCTACAGGTACCATGCAAGGCTTGTCCTTCTTCAGATAGTGACAACTGTTTCACCTAAGTCCTTACATTTCTTTCTTCTTCTGGCCTCAACTTTGACCATAATCTGGCTCCTAGAGATAATATTCTAAAACATGCATTTGAAAGCAGGTATTTAGAATATGAGGTGCTAAAATGTAGAGTAAAGCAGATGGCATCCCATGATTTCCTAAGGTTTCATCTGCTGACTGGAAAAGCTCTTCATTCAGAGTTTCTCTGCATACAGAAATCTTGATTCCAGACCATGTACCAAATTTCCATGGATGCTGCTAGGAAGATGCCATCAACAGCCCCAGCACTCCTCTGCAGCACTGGCTGTGTCTGAAACCTCTCAAGCATCAAATGCTCAGCATTTCAGTACCAAGCCTACAGACAGGAGTGCTGCAACCCACTCACATGGGTAATGTGAGAAATAATTATTTAATGCTCATGAAGCAGACAGAAAATTAAAAGTGCTATAGAGTGGTTGCTATTAAAAATCTTTACAATTTGACTTTGCAATTAGATTACGTTATCACTGTATTCCCCTTTTGCTCAGTACAGGAACATTTAGGGAATACTTCAAATCCATGAAGGCAGCAATGGCATTAATTACTTGCAAATGTAATTAAGAAAAACAATACTGGTGATCTCTGATGATCATGAAGTATCTATTTAGTAGAGCAAATACAGTTTGGGACTGAAAATGTTGCATTTTAGAATATGATTTTCTACGTCAATTATAAATTATGTTACAAGTTCTTTCTCTTCAGGCATGCCTGATTGCCTTACTGTAGATGGGAATGATCAGATTATGAAATATTGGCCTCCTTTAAAGCAGCACTGAAATACCCTCTGACTTTAGTGGAAAAAGTTTCATCCTTAGTCACTTGCCAAAAGCTGTAGAGGGAGTAGATGTCACAGAAGAGAACTCATGAGTATTCTGGTTAGAGCTGTGCAGAATATTTTTAGTGTAAATCAGAGTTCTTTAAAATGTTCCAGTTATCAAGAAAAGACCTGAAAGTGCATGGATTTTGAAATCCATATTAATAAAAAATTGCATGAGATCTTAAAAAAATATTAATATTTTGATGAAAAAACTTTTGATCTCACATTTTACTTTTTTTCTTCATCTTTTTTATTTCCTTGCCAAACTTAGAAGCCAGGAGTGAAAAAAAATCTTAGTGATTTTCATACCATTCAATCTTCAGTTCATTTATGCAATCACTTGACCATGACAGTTTCTTATTTCAAAAGGACTCAGAGCCTTGCATTTCAGCTCACAGTTGTTCTAAGTGAATATTTACCTTCATCTTTACTTCTTTTGGTCCACCAGCACCCAGAACAAATGCAGCAAATCCAAGATAACTGTGTCATTTGTGCTTTGTAATATGATTCAGGGATTGGACAGGGGAAGGCAAATCTGTAGGATCCCTACTTATAGTGTGCTGTACAGTCCAAATAGGAGCTGCAAATTTTCATTCTTTTAAGTAATTGAGCTGTACAATTGATGATGCCAAGACAGATAAGCACCCTGTGAGCACAGAGTTGTTAACATCTCATTGCAAATGTTCAGCTGGCACCCTAAATGGTAAAATGCAAACAGAGTGTAAATGCAACAGCCCAGAGTGGGTGTTGGGAGGGGGAATGAGGATGAATTACTGCAGTATTTTTAGATGGTAGTATTCATAGTTATTTTTGCAGTGCTAAGAGACTTTGAAACGTTTGGAGTAACTCTATTGACATTGCACTGGGATTGCCAAGGACCAGGCACAGCTGCTTGGATGCTGTTAACACTCTAACAATGCCATTTCTCTCTCAGCATCTTCCTGCTTTGCAAAATTTCTGTGCATATTTCGTTGGGGTGATGTTTCTTTGCATTGATCCAACTTCTAGCAGCTTCTAACAACTTATTTATCACAGGATGCCAGGCAGGATTAGGGCTTGTTGTTAAGACCCCAGCAGAGCCTTCAGAGCTTATTTGTGGCTGGTAACTGCCAGGATGCGTCTTTGAAAGCATCAGCTGGAGTGGAGGAGAGGGAAGGGAAAATGCTGTTGTGGTGTGTTGTTGGGAGCAGGTAAGATGTTTGCCTTTTAATAATCTTTTTGATATTTGCAGCAGTGGTGTGGACAGGTGTGGGAGTCATTCATCCAAACACCACCCACGTGCATGTAATTACACTCACAGGAACTTGTACTGTTATATGAATTAATTTAAACATTGTAGTAACTACTGTCTAATAACATACAGGTTCCCAGGGTACTCAGAGTATTAAATTGCAGATGAGAATTCCTTGGAGAGACACAGGCTGCATATCCATTTGCTGCTCAGGGTGGGGAAAGCTCTGCTCAATGTATGGTGTGGCTGCAGCTCGAGTTCTCTGTGCTTGCTCAAGAATTGCTGTGAGATATATATATATATATATATAAATATATAAATACTTTCTAGGACCAGCAGCAAGTTCATTTGAGTCTGTCTCCATTTAAAATCTAGTCAGGGGGCTGTGCAATTTAATGATACTAAACATAGATTGCTAGTGGCTGCTGCCAAAGGTGATTTTCTACTTTTTCACTAAATACTGCATGTAAAAAGCAGCAATGCTCCAGTGGCAGCAGTGTGAGCCTAACTTTAGGTTAAGCAAAAACATGAACATGGGAAAACAGCAACATTTTTGCATTCTGGGCTGAAATAGTGTTTGCTGTACTTTGTTTAAATTGGCCCTTAAGGATCTGTTCAATAGGACTGAATGAATAGGTATTCTTCAACAAATAGTTTATGATTTTGACCTCTGAGTTTTGGCTCCTGTTCCATGTTTGCTTGGGAACCTTTCATCCACCTACCTTCAAAACCATGTGCCAATTCTTTCCTGCAACATTTTTAAAACGCTTTAAGAATTAGCAACAAGGACAGGACCTATCAATAGCATAAGGGCAAGATTTCTAAAGATCTCTGAAATTGGTTGGTGGTTGCCTTAGAGTACTGCAAGTATTATTTTTAATTTTTGTGAGGTATACACAGAGGCTTCTGCAATACACTGCCACCAGACAGTCTAGCACATCTGGGACACTCTGAATTTCTCTGGTGCTTCTTGTCATGTTTCTTATTTAACAAGAAGGGATTGAACATATACCTATAATTAATGCATGAGAAGTCTGATATTAATAGATAAACTTTCTGTGCACCTTTAGTGTTTTTATCCACACACTTAGGTAGGCAAAAAGAGACAAATACTAGAGAGTTTTTGAGAGCATTTTGGCTCAAGGATTGTGTTGCTACTTAGTAAACCAATCTCTCCATCTGCCAGGTCTGGGATTCTTTACTCTTAAATGTTAGGCAGGACATTTCCAACAAGTAATAAAAAAAAGAGATAAAAAACTGCATTTAATTAGTAACACACCCCGAAATTTGGCTACATGATGCTTACTTCCTTAGTAATCCCTTAATGGACAAAGAGAAATTGAGAATGAAACTTGCAGATGACAATCTGCTCATTCTTCAAAGCATTTGGATAAGGTTTAAAGTGGACTGTTTCACATCTGCCTTAAAGGAAAAGAAACAGTTTTCAGATACCATAAAAGAAAGGTAATCGAGAGAATACCTCTGGAGTATTCTGGAAATACAGAAAAACACTGAAATGAAAAGAAAAAAAATAGCAAAACCAACTAAAAACAAACAAAAAAATTCCAAGTATTTTCAGAAGGTTTTAGCTTGGATCTAAGACAATATTTGGAGAGACCTCAACAGAACATAGGAAGATCTGTAACAATATTAGGTTTTAAACTTCATGTGTGTTCAGTTTTTTCCAGTTTTTGGTGTGTGTGTGTGGGGGGGGGTGTCATATAGATATTTTGATTCAAACAGAACCTTTCCTCCTAAATGACCAACCTTTTTTTCCCTATTTCTGCTTCCATTGTGAGATGTGGGTCTGGGATAAGATGCATATCTACAGACCTGAGAAAACCTTGCAGCCAATAGTTACTTCACTCTTGTTGGTGTTAGCTGCCCTGAAATATCTGATCAAGGATTTATATGATCAAATTGGCATCCTCCACGCCTCTTTTGCAGACTGGTTCTCTTCATGCAGTGTTTATTGTTCATAATTAGCCATTTGTTCATGTTAATTAGACACACATTTTCCTGCTCTGTAATCTATGTGTGCATGCAAATTCGTTTCAGTTTCCCAAAAGTGGAAATAGATGAGCAAGCATTTGATATCACTGTGAATTTAGGTAAACCACAGGTATAAACTGAAATAAATTGAAACATGCACTTGAATGTTTTTGGACTTGACACATAGCTTTTGTTGGTTCTGGATAAATATGTACTTAAAGCCGGGCTTCCCTTAATGAATTGGGTTGTGGAAGCAGAGTAAGAAATAGATTGCAGGTAGTAGAAATTCCAGGGAGCCAGTAAAGGAATGTGAGAGGGAAGTGAGCAGGTGAGGTCAGTGTGAGAGCAGTGGCCCCCGAGTGGCAGCTGCAGAGCCTTCATCCCCCTGTGTGTCAGAGTGAGGGCTGGATCCTCCCCAGAGCACAGCCCAGCCCTGCAGGGGGGTTAAGGGGGGAGCATCACTGGCACTCTGTAGAGGGGAAATGGAGCGAGGCTGCCTGGCTCTGATGAGAACATTAGGCTGGAGTGATAGATTGAGCTGATATTACTCAGGTAGGGAAGGCTTTATATCATAACAGAATGGGGAGACAGGGAGATAAAACAATACTATGCTTTGTGTCAACAAGAAATGTGAAATGTGGGAGGGAATGCATGGAATTATAAAAAAGAATGAATGAGTTTCCTCTCCAGCACAGAAGTCTTTGTATAAAATTCTTTATTTACTGCTTGTTTCAAGACTTAGAATGTATTTTCTTATGCTTTTCATCTACACTTTATTTGGGCATATGGAGCTTGATTGAAACCTCAGTTCTTCAAACACTTAGTGCTTTGTATCATGATAATGATGCCTGCAGTGGGAATACCAGCAATATTATAAGCAATAGGTTTGAGGAGTGAGAGATTCCCAGACTTCCCTGCACTTTCATTTGAAAAGTTCATGTATCTTTAATAGTGAGTATCACATTGCAATTAAATACCTTGCCAGGGCCAGAATGACTGTGCTGCGAAGCAGTGCTTGCTCTGCAGTCTGCACAGAATTTTATTTTATGATTGATAAGATGCATCAGGTTACAGCTGTCCCTGGCTACTCATCTCAGGAGATTAGATCTGGCAGCAGTCTCAAGAAATCTGCCAGTTCATTCCTATAGCCCAAGATCAATTAAACCAAAATTGTCCCTGAATAATATTTGCTCAACTTTAAGCTCTGTTTAAAAGGAGAGAAACCAAACAAACACACAAAATAATAAAAAAACACTTCTACTAACTAAATTATATATATATATGTAAATGTTTATTTAGGGGATGAGAAGAGATAGGTTACATTGGTTTTTTTTAATAATAAACTAATATGAAATTTATCCTTTCCTCTTTCCTCTCTTATTTTACCAGCTGTTTTGGAAGCCAAGTTCACATGCTTTTGTATGTATGTGTATCCTCCTGTGATGTTATGGTATCATCCACATTAATATTGTGTGGAGGACATCAGACATCACTTTGCTAACTCAGGTTTGTCACCTTTTAGATTTTGTTGGTATTTCAGTGTTTTCCTTAAACTGAATATTCAAATTAGACTTAGGTATTATTTTTAGTTCAAGTCTCCATGAAGCCATTTATATATTGATAAATATGAGTTTAAATATCCACTTTAGTGTATTTTTTTGTAACATGATGAATGAAACAAGAGGAAAACACATTGGTTTGCTCAATTAAAAGATGATCTGACACCTCATAGTACAATCCACAGATATTACTAGAAGTAGGTAAGAGGAAGAGTAGCTGTTATACCCAGAGTATTATTTTGAATATTTAATATGAAACTGAAAATTAAATCCTCTTTTAAACTGTCTGCTCAGTTTTCTTTTCTCAGGTTTCATTTGTGCAGCAAACTTTGTAGAAGTTTTATTCACAGTGGGTATGATCCAGCCCTGGAGCTAAACAAGACTTTTCCTGCATCTGAAACTTTTGATTGTGTAGGTTTTGCCAGGAGAGAGTCAGAGCACATGAGCAGGGAAACTCCCTCCTGTATCCTCCACAGCCCCCAAGCAGAGCAGAGGAAATAACTGAATTCTGCTGTTCTTCAGTTGTCAGTAAATATCTGAAAACATTTGAGAAATTTCTGGATCCTTTTTCAGAACTTCCACGAGGAAGTTTACAGCCCTTGCACCCATGGAACACTTGTAAGGGAGCATATGGCATTTAAGAAGATGGTATGTAATAGAATAATTTAGGAGGATTTCTTTGGAGGAGAAAAAAAGAAAATACATTCTGGGTTAAAGCAGAGAGGGCTGATCTGTGCCAGTACTCTGTGGCAGGTATCTGCCCACAGGGGATGCTCTGGGCAGAGCAGGACAAGGGAATCCTGGGGTGGTCATTCTAAACTTCCCAGTGCTCCAGCAGTTGGTGGCCTTGTGACTTCTGTAGACAGAAAAATGTTTCAATCCCACCTCATTTATTTCTGGATAGGATTGAGTGAATGAGGCAGGGTGTTGCAGGAAGAAAAAATATGTCCTCATGCTTAGTGACCTTAGGAGAATTGTTTTTCTGCATGCTCCTGGCACACAGTAATTCTGTGCTGGTTACCAAACCCACACTTGATAAGGGTTGATAAGGGTTTGCCTGAGCTGGGAACACCCTGGACATGTGGCTTGGAATGCAATGCACACCAATGCTGGGACTTCACAGCTGCAAATGGAGAAAATTCTTCTGCCTTGGGTATATAAAGTACAATATAGCACTAAATCCGGTTTTGGGTTTCTGGCATTGCATCTGCTATCTCTGGAAAGGAATATCAATATGCACTTATCTCAGATAGTTGTTATGAATGTGTAGTGCAGGAACTAATGTCTGATGAGTGTCACAGAAAGGCTCTGAAGAAATTAATCATTTTGTCCAGTCAGGGTTTAAATAGTGTACAATAAACAAGGCACACTACCGTACAGTAAACAGTGGGGGTAAAACTGATAATATTGAATAAGTGTCAGCAAGTGATTTATTTGCATCTCATGCACTGATTAATGGTAGGTTTTTTTCAGAACTAATGTGGGATTTTATCACACAAAGACTGTGATTTGAACTGGGAGTATCTGGATCATGATGTTTCCTAATTTTCAGTGCCTATTTCTAACATTTTAGTGATTTGTGCAGGTTGTGTCCTTGTGAGACCCATAATCGTTTCATATGGTCTTAAATATCTCTAGTCCTTACTATTTCAGCCCTTTCTATCATCTTGCATAGCAGCAAATTTTTTAAGAGAGCAATTTTACTGGAGGATCATGTCAACATGCAAGTCCTATAAGGCCTAACCAGGCAGTATAGCAACTTCATCATCACTGGCATCAGATTTTCTTCTCATGTATGGAAAAAGAAAAAAAAACAGCAAGAAAAAAATCCCAAACCAAAACCCTAAAATTAGAAACACATGAACTTGGAGCAGAAAGATACAAGTTTTTTGTCTGTTACGACTCTGTTACAGTCATGCAGTAACAACAGAGGAGAGTGTGATATTCACTCTGTACATGGAAAAGTGACTTTCTCTTGTGAGTCATGTCTGGAAAGAGAACTCAACAACTCACTGGCATTATCAGTAAAGCAGCATTTTATCAAATGAGTCTGCTGGCTTTTTCACACAAGTAGAAGTGTGAATTTCCCAAAGGTCTGGTGGTTTGGAAGGTGCTATTTAGATTCATTCCTATCATTATGTTAGACTTAGTCTGCATCACGCAGCCAGGCCCCAGGTAAATGGGAGCTCTCTGGGGGGAAGTCAGGAGCCTGATGAGTTTCAAAGGCTTATTTGCCAAAATACTCTGGTGAATAGGAATCTAGAGCTGCAGTATTTATTTTTGTAAAGTCAAAAAAAAAATAAATCCTCAACTGAAGACCTAAGAAAACAAGAAAAGAAATAGCATTTATTGTAAAGTCCCTGAAGGAAGTAGCCACTGGCTTTACCTTCAGTGGCACTGCAGCACAGCATCCTGTGGGGATTTCTGTGCATTTCTACCTTTTGAGGCCAAATTTAGTGACAGGAGATGTGATGGTTTTTCACAATAACAAGGATTTGTTCAGAAAACAGCATAGAAATTACATATTTACCAGCCAGAAGTTTCAACAGTTGTAGGCATTTTATTTTGGTCATGTCTGCAGCAAGCACATAAGTTTGTTTCCAAGTTGTGTTGGAAACATTTCTTATTAACACTATCACCAACAAGAGTAGTGCCTGTTCTAAAGCATATTCAGGTCCTTGGATTCGTACTAATGTTAATAAACTCAAAGAAAATATTAGCACCCTCTCCAAAATGACCAGTACTGATTAGAAAAAAAGAAATAATTTCACCACTTTGTTTGAGAGGCTGTACTTTTAATAATGGAGTTTTATTGGATTTATTTAATGGAATGTGATGTGACATTTTTTAAAAAATTATCAAGGCCTGGTTGAAAACCTGATGAAGTGAACAACAGTTTCTATGTTGACTTCTTTGGGCTTTGGTCCTTGAGTACTCTTCAAAAGTATTTGAAACACAAAGTAAAATCCATTATTTCCTCTTGAGTTCTTCTGAACCCTTCTAAGTGCATCATCTTCATAGCTCCCTTTCCAGAGCTCAAAGTGTGAAAAGCTTCATTCAGTATGGCCTAAGAAAAGCCAACGCATATTTGTCTCCTTAACAAGATAATGAGGATCCAGGTTTTTTGCTTACTTTGAGAATCATGTCATTTTCATATAAAACTCTGAATCAGAGCAGCTGGGAGCTAACACCCTCTGATGCTGACTGTTACTGTTGTAATCAGGGGCTGTCAGCAGAAGCAGCCCCTGTGCCAGGCAGCCAGGGCAGGGGATGCAAAGGGGGTGGTGTGACCATGGCAGCAGCACACACCACATCCATCACCACGAGGGTGGGCAGCAATCTGCCTCTGGGTTCAGGGCTGGACACCCTGACCTTGTGTGACAATGCTCTGGTCCTGTGTTCAAAGCTATGCAGTGAATATGTTGGACAACGTGAAAAAAAAAAAAAAAACCTGATACAATTCAATGAGATCTCAGACTTTTCTGACTTTGCTCGTCTTCTGACTCATAGTTTAATCACTGTTATCTGGTCTGAGATTTTTATAGATAAAATGCTATTATGTGTTTAGAGTGAAAAATATTTTGAATTTTTTTAATCTCCATGGATTCATAATTTTAAGCAAATTTTGAATAGCAATACTGACAAGCACCCCCACACACACACATGTAAATACTTTGCAGAATGCATTAACCCAGCCTGACTATACCCCCTCCTTCCTTTATACACTGACACTGCTACCTAGTGAGTATATTCCACAGTTAAAGTGAAATTGTTCAGATGTCTGATAGTAATTGTGAGTCATTCCTCCTCTCCATAATGTGGAGTAAGGAGAATAAATATAGTTTTCAGGTTTGGTAGTAAACACATCATGTGGCTCTAGTTAGAGGATCATGCTCTGTGGTTTTATGGCCAATATAAACTCTCTCTATTGATTAAGCACAGTAATGTTGTTGGAGTACCTGGGAAGGCATTCAGTCAGTACCCACAGAAGTGTCTACATCTGGCATCACATTTGTCTCAAAGAAATTCTGCAGCACTCCACAATACATGAAACCCTTGGAGGTATTTCAGAGCAGGGATGAGCCCTTTCTGCTGTCAAGGAACCTCTCTACAGCAATTTCAGCTGCAGAGAAAGTTAGTGTGTGTTACTGAATGCTGCAAGGCCAGCAAATAATTTAAAGTAATTAAACTATAAAGTGCTTTCTTTACAGAATATTATTGTAGAAAATACTGGTTTTTATAAGTAAAATTTCGGAAGCAAAGTCTTACTCCAGTGATTAGTATCTTTTTGTTAAGAAAAAGAAGGGAAGATGGAGTTACTAGTTTTTCATAAATTAGGGAGGTCTGCTATTAGAAATGAAGATTTTCTGTCATCCCTCTCCAGTTCTTCCCATACAGAAATTATCTGCTAGAGGTGAATAACTTAAACATTCTAAAACAAAATTCCTACAGATAAAATCTTTTGGAACAAAGCAATTATAGAAAATAACATTAGCCTATTGCAAATCTCACACACTGCAGCACACATTGCAGGGCATTCACACCACCCTGGGCAGGAAGACTTCCCTGGGCACAAAGATTTGCTCTACTACCAAAAAAGCAGGAAGTGGAGCTCTTGCCAGCTTTGAAAGAAAAATATTTTTTAAAATAGGTACAGAACTGCTGGAGTCTATGAGCAGAATACCTTCCTGTAATACGCTTCTTGGACATAGTCAATAATTTTGTTGTTTCCTCTACTTTCTTGGGTTTATTTCCCCCTAGATACCACTTCACATTCCTAGCAGAAAAAAAAAAATGGTGTAATTGAGAAAAGAGGATATTTTTCTTCTTTTCCTCTTTCTTCAACTATCCAATAGATTTTTCCTTCTGTCGAAGAAAACAGTTCATGAAGACAGACAAAATTATCTTCAGCTGTGTTAGTATCTACAGTAATCTCTGCAAGCTCCAAGGATGCCACTCATGCTTCAGTGATAAAAAAATGCATAATTTGGTTTTGGAGGGACACATTAAACATCAAATTAGGATGACAAAGGAAAATAGCACAGTATATGGGGCTGAAAGGGTTATTTAGGTGGGCTGTGTGGTGTGAACAGGGAGTATTGGCAGAAGCAGCATGTTTTGCAGCACAGCTCAGGATTTGCTTAGCCTGGAGGTGAAGGGCTGATTCCATTTCTTTTTTTGCCAAAGAATATCCAAGTTCTCAGCAGCAACCTCATAGGAGTGTCTGAATACAGACTATTCCTTGAGAACACACAGTGCTTCACATCAAGTTGCTTTCATTCTCCACTGTTCCCACTGTTCTACGTTGTACACAATATTTAAATATTTAATGAAGCAGAAACTGGGACCATATCCAGTAGCTACTAAGTAAAGTAAGTCCCAGAGTGACCACTTTTATTTTCCTATTGTAAATTGTGATTTACATATATTTGAATTGGTTTTCCTTTTGTTAAACAGAGTCAGAAATATTTTCTTTAATCTGGATGGGTTTTTTTAAATTATTTTAGTGGGAGGAAAAATCATTTGATCAGTTCAAAATTCCCCTATTTTTATAAACAAGATAACTCTTTCTTACCTATGAGTTAAAGGCTATTTTTTCCATATCCAACCTGCCGGTTTAATCCTTGTTTTCAGAATTGCTGATTTCAGGTTATTGTCATTAACAATTAGTAGTGCAGCTGAGAATAGGAAGATATATATAATATGTTCCTTCTGAACTTTGTCTTCTGAGTCACCTTTCCTATGACAAAAAGCCAAGAGAATTGGAATTGTTCAGCCTGGAGAGGAGAAGGCTCCAGTGAGACCGTAGAGCACCTTCCAATACCTAAAAGGGCTACAAAGGGACTTTTAACAAGGGTATAGTGTTATCTTTTCTGTTACATACAGATTCCTTTATTTTTACATATTACTACTTCAATTAAAAATGCTTAATGATTTCTCAGTTTGTTTCATCATCAGATCTAAGATTTCTGCGCTCTTCACAAATCTTTGAAGTCAGCATACATACATTCATATACATTTGCAAATATTACCATAAACATTTCAGTATTCCAAATATTCTTCAGTCATCTTTATATATTTCATATTTTTGATGACTAGTTATAAGTTTGCCTAATATCCAAAAGAGTAGAACATATATAGCAGGTCTTAGAAAAGCATTGGGAAGAACAGACACTCATCACTAAATAAAACAATTTGCCAGTTCCTGGAAATTGCTTGTGTTCAACACTTTGCCTCATAGTTTGATTTCATTTTCTCAAGATATACTGTGTCCTGAATGCATTTTGGGATTCTACATTGAAAAATAATCTAGTGCTCCTAAACAATATTTAAAATGACATTTTTATTATGCTGGCATGAAGCACGTTGCTGAATTGCTTTTAATATGATAATGTTTTGCAGTTTACTATGCCATAAGTGCAGTTTGGCAGTTGAGTTTACATGAATATTTCATCCAGAAAAGGCCATGAATTTGTAATTATAAATAGACCTGTTCAACAGAAAGAGATGGATGATTCTACAGCTACTAATTTTCCAAGGAAGTGATATGTAGTTGAAGACTGAAAGCAAAGACTTCCAGCTGCAGAGGGCCATCTGCAGATCACTCTAGGCACTATTACAGAGGATAGCTACCTTGCCTGGTGGATTAGTTGGAGTTGTTTATGATGCTTAAGTTTTTGTGTCTTTGCTCCTTGACCTTATTTTGTTCAGCAGCTCACCCAGCAGCTCACTCTGGTTTAACTATTTAATGCCAATCTCCATACAGACATTACATCACATATGACATGTTCAATAATATTTATAACTATTGTTATATATATGTAATAACTATTATATATATATATTATATAATAACTATTGTGTAAGTTCTCTGAAATGCCAGTAGTGCACTAAGAAAACAACACTAAAACATTCCATCTTACTTTTGTGCATTTGTGGATGTTCTTAATATGGCTTGATTGTATCCAGTTTTACTCAGTGGTCACCATTACTCCCCTACAGCTGAACAATATATTCAAATTCTTGTCAGACTCTATTGTAATATCCTCTTTTGTTTTAATGTTTTTTGTTTCATTTTACTCTGCTATTGTGTGGAAAACATCCTCAGTGCCAGATCTTCCAAACAGGCACTGCAGTGACTCTACTGCTGAGAATTCAGCCCACTGTAGTCAGTGCTGCACATCAGCAAGATGAGCCCTGATGCCTCTGGCACACTCCAAAGGCTTTCCCTGAAGGACCCTGGTAAAAGAAGTTTGTAAGATACAATGACAGAGAGAAGCAGCACAAACGTGCTGCTGTGATTATTGATTGGGGGAAATGATTTATCCAGGTCAATTCCATCTGACAGCTGTGATATTAATTGCTAGGGATACAGACAATGAGGGATAGGGAAGCTCCACTGCAATGTTCTATCTTAGGATGCAGTATTTACTGTAAACTACTCTACTGTGTTTTGCAGGTCTCTTAAAGCCTAAAATGTTGCCCTTGGTTGTACCTGTGCAATTCCCTAGAAGTAAATAGACCTGTCTTGCAAAGAAGTTTCTCTGTGTCCATATATGCCCACAGAGAAATGAACAGCTGTGGTATGAAGATGTTTAGGTGGTTTTGGTACACCTTTGGAAATATTAAAAAAATAAATTAGGAAAAAATGTATAATATGGAGAAAGAAACCAGGAAAGCATTTGGAAAGAAAATGGGGGGAACACACCGTCTGTATGTAATAGCTATATAAATAAGGAATGGAGAGTTAAGAATTGAATTCCTTCTTGAAAGAACTAAACAGAGTAGAGGTTAGAGGCTAATTTTCCCTCCATCAAAGTTAATGGCAAGGCGTCCATTAACTGTAATAGGACCTAGATTAGCCTCAAAAGTACTTAACTATAGCTGGATAAAAGAATGCAGTGATGATGATGATGGAATAAAATGGAGTGCAAATGGGTATAAATATGTTGGTATGGAAAGAATGGGGAAAGGAATACACAGTATTTTCAATTATCAGTCCTGGGCTTTAAATGGAAGAGAGGAGAAAGGAAGAAAAGACAGCAGAAGAATGAGGAGGTTGAGGTTTATGCTGAAGGGGATGATACATGAGATTTATATTAAAGGCTGATACAGGGCAGGGGGAGTGAGACTCAACAGTCTCAGATTGATGTCTGTAGAAAATGTCTTTGCAAATACCTCTATGGTACATTTGTATTAAAGGCCAAGAGAAGAGTGGGGGACTCACCCCAAAAATGAAAAAATGAAATTAATTTAAAATATACAAATAATAATTTTTAAAGAATGAAAAAAAAACCACACAAAAAATCACCCACCAAACCAAGGGCTCAAGAAAATAAAAATTTTCAGCTTAGGTTTACTCTCAAAATACTGTGGGGTCTTTAGCAAACAACATAACCTCTCCTTATCTTCGATCCCTAACATTTACCCATTTTATGCATGAAATATTAATGTTTTCCAATGGTTTGAAAAGCTTCTAGTAAAGTTTGAAAGCTTCTAGAGTGCTAGAAGAATACTTGTTTATTGTTTGATCATATTCCCAAACCTTGAAGAAAGTTGGACTCTTCAATACTTTCCCTACAGACAAAGCAAGCATGCTGTAATATGAAGTGGAAACAAACAGCATTGTTCTGTTCAAATAACTGTTCCCTTTTAGCTGTGTTTTTAAATTGCATGAGTTAATACTGATACAAAACAAAACCACTGAGAATTATTTTACTATTTTCTATCCCAAATCAAGAAAATTGTGTCTTTTGGGTTAAATTTTTTTCCCATCCCAGGAGATGTTCCAGTATCTCTATCTATTCAGTTACCTAGTATCTATTTATATATTTGGTAATTTTTCTTGAACACTTTTCCCCTACATCTCTTATCCAATTCAATCACACTTATGGCAAATATTTTATTTTAAAGGCAAGCAGACATTGCATCCTGTCCCTTTCTCTTTCCTTCTTAATTAATTTCTCAATGTATTTATAGGCAGATTTTCTTTATCCTTAATAGCTGTACACTTGATATAATCTTCTTAGAGTGTCTGTGCTTTCATAAATATGCCTTTCCATAAATTAAAGGTTTTTTTCTTAAAGGTTTCAGGCTAAATTTTCTCAAAAATGTATTGTGAAAGCAGCCTGTCATGAATGCTGTGGAAGGGTTTCTTTTTTGCTGTGTCTGCATTTTCTCCAAGAAATATTTGTATTTATAAAACTGGCAAAATGATGTCTTAATTTTGACAGACTGGCTGCATGAAAAGAACAAAAACCAGTTATCTTAAGAAGAGCAATAACCAAAACAAACATGCAGGTCAGAAGTTCTCAAATGACTCATTTTTATTCCATGAAAGAGTAGAAAACTGTCAAGCCAAATTCAAATAGATTTTGAAATTGAAGGTCTGACTCCACTTTGATTTGCATTTTACAAAGCAGAGGTTTCAAATTAGGCAAGAAGAAAGAATTCTTTGTGTCAGAAATACATGTTTTGGCGTTTCTGTGAAAATCCATCCATACTTGGTGAAATGATGAGTCCATGAAAAGCTTCTGCACGTGCTTTGAGAGATTTGTTAAATGTGAAAAGGAACCATGTAGCTCAGAAGCTTTTCTTTGTGTTGTCACAGGCAGCTTCTGCTGCCCCACAGAGTCAGCTCCTGTGGCCATTGGCTGTTCTTGTCTCTGAGCTGCTCCAAGGGCCACATGATGCTGAACTGGTCCTGCTTTCCTGACAGCTGCTCAGAAAGTCAGAGAAAGGCAGCTCCTGCATGTGTTGGGTGGTGTTGGTTTGGTGATTCCCATCAGAGAAGGCAGCTCCTACATGTGTTGGGTGGTGTTGGTTTGGTGATTCCCATCAGAGAAAGGCAGCTCCCAGGTGTGTTGGGTGGTGTTGGTTTGGTGATTCTCCCCAGAGAAAGGCAGCTCCCAGGTGTGTTGGGTGGTGTTGGTTTGGTGATTCTCCTCAGAGAGGGGCAGCTCCCAGGTGTGTTGGGTGGTGTTGGTTTGGTGATTCCCATCAGAGAAAGGCAGCTCCCAGGTGTGTTGGGGGGTGTTGGTTTGGTGATTCCCATCAGAGAAAGGCAGCTCCTACATGTGTTGGGTGGTGTTGGTTTGGTGATTCCCATCAGAGAAAGGCAGCTCCCAGGTGTGTTGGGTGATGTTGGTTTGGTGATTCCCATCAGAGAAAGGCAGCTCCCAGGTGTGTTGGGGGGTGTTGGTTTGGTGATTCCCATCTCAGAGCCAGCAGTCTGTGGTGCCAGGAGAGCAGTGCACCAAGGGAACATGTTGCACAGTGTGGCAAAGAGGGGAAATGGTTCTCCTGCTCCCTCATAGGTTAACTCACTGGGCTGTGGACAAGAGGTGCTAAAGTCCTTTTAAGCCAGGAAAATTAAATAATGTCATCTTGAAGCCTTCTTAGCACTTTCTAGTGATTTTTCCTGTGGCAAAGTCAGAGTGAGCAAAAGTGACACACTCTTTAAATTATAATAGTGCCCATACTGAAGAAAATGTCAAAGTTTATAAGAAAAGTAGTGAACCACCTCCTCCTTCAAAATACAATATGCTTTTCCTGGAAGAGCTTTGCAAAACATTTTATGTTGCTTTTTTTCTAATGCCTTTTCATTATTCTACTGTCCAGAAGGTGAAACTGTGGTCAGTGCATTAGGCTGGGACTTGGCAGGACTGGGTTCAGGTCACTACCATGCTGGTGGATATCTGTGGGAGCCTATACCCTAATTAGTGCTAGTTTGGCTTCCTGTCCATGCAATAGTGTTAATTCCTTGTTACTTGGTGGACTAATATGAGATTAAATACCTTGGATGTATTTATATTCTCACAAAAAAGTTATCAGACAAGTCTTTGGATAAAAACCAGATTGAATGAATGCTATCAATCATGTGAAAGACAGTATGAAATAAAACTGACATAATTTTTACAATCAATTTGTTTAAGTGTAAATTCTAGTCCTACTATGAAAAGAACACAGAATGTATTATGGCAAGGAGCAATATAGTGATTATACCACTGAGCTGAGGTTGCTACTCTGACTTTTCCAGAAGCATCTGCTGACATGCAAGGAAAGAACAAAGTTGCTGGTGAATAATCACGGAGGTTGGTACAAACATTCTGTGCTTTAGTGGAGTAGATAACACTGCCCCAACTGCAACAGCACAGGAAAGGTTTGCACAGTGTGGGTTTATGGTTTGCTCAGCTTTGCTATTACACATGTCAAGCCAAGACAGCACCATTGTCAAGCATCATTTCACATTGTGAAATGTCAGAGCCCGGGGCCAGGGAGGCATAACTCAGTGGAAGGACCTCTGAGTCCTAGTAAGTTCACAGACCTAATTATGAGATCTTATAAAAATATACCATGTACTTTGAGTTAGTGGGAGTTCATAGTTCACATTCCAGAATCTGATTTTAAGCCTCTAACTTACCATGCTCTCATGTAATTGTTCACAGAAACAAACCTTTCTTCTCTTTCTTCTTCTTTTTTTTTTTTTTCCTTAAACCAATAACCTATTGTGAGCTTCTCTCACCTTGTATGAAAGGGCAGGGCAATATGTTATTTCTGTGTCCTATAGAAAACAAACCTTCCTGTTATCTGTCCTCATCACAGCTGCTGCTTGAGAGGCTGAGCAGTGCACGTGTCACTGACTTCCCCTGAACTGCAATGGGCCCAATCACGTGTAACAGATTCCCTCAGCTACTTGGCTTTCACTCAAACCTAGTAGTTAAACCTGTAATATTTTTCAGTGTGCTGCTTGCCCTCATGTGTACAAAGAACTGACTGCCAGCATCTGAAATACTGCATTTATTCTGCTGCCAATCTAAATTCATGCTGGCAACAGCTGATAGAAATTTTCTTATGTGTAGAGTTTAATTGAATAAACTTTGGTTTTGATTTCTAGAATGCTTATGAAGTTTAATGCTTATGAACTGTTAAAATCAGAGGAAAAACTTTCCAAAGATTGCTAATAGTGCTACTAAAAATAAGCTTAACACTAATTTCTCTACAGGTTCCTGCTCTGTATAAACTAGGCTTTCTCCTGATGTTTAAAGCAGGATAGAGTACACTCTTTATTACTTTTTAATGCTATTATAATTATGTATCCTGAGAAAACAGGCATCTTTGCAGGCAGCATCAAAGCCTAGAATGAGTGTTAATAATAAACCAAACCCCAGCCCCTGCCAAAGTCAAATAATAAATCTAAGTCACCAGTTCTCTCTGTTATCTGATACATTACTTTTCATTACATCTCTTTTCTTGCCTTTTCCTGCTATTGGACATTTCTGTGATTTAGCTGAATCGGGTGCTGGGCCACCTTGCCAAGGCCATGTTTTTGTCAAGAAAGGATGGAACAGATGCTCCTTGAGCAGAATCAGAAACAGAATCCCTTTCAACCTCGATTCTGCTCCTGTGATACTGAGAGATTTCTGCTTAGGTCAGGTGTGTTGGGACTGGCTGAGGCAGAGTTCCCAGCCCTCACAGTGCTTGCAGTGGCAGCTGGATGGGAGCTGGTGACACAGCAGTGTTTTGGCTGTGTTTGGCTGTGTTTGGCTGCTGCTGAGCAGCACTACCCTGTGACATTCCTTCCCCCACCAAAGGGGATGGCTGTGGGCAAGGTCCTGGGAGGGGACACAACCAGGCCAGCCGTCCCAAATTAGCCAAAGAGTTATTCCACACCTGTGATGGCAGCTCAGATATCCAAGCTAAGGGAGAGAGGAGGAAGGGGGATGTCAGAGAGTTTCATTTCAGTGAGTTTCCAGTGTTGGCCTTGCAGAGGAACCATTACCCAGGCTGATTCCTGCTGCCTGGGAAGTGTCTGGACATGGCTGCTGATGGGAAGTACAGACTGAGCTTCTTCCTCTTCAGCTCTTGCTTGCAGATCTCCACTTGTTTCTTTCTTTTTGCTGTAATAAAACTGCCTTATCTCACCCTGCTGGTCATTCTCTATCTTAGTCTCTCCCCTGTCCCAGAGGAAAGGGAGTGACAGAGTGGGCCCTTGGCCAGTCTTGGGTTGGATTAGGTGGGGTTTATATTTTACCTTCTAGCCAAAACTCCTCTTGGAGCTGTTGGCTGCCAGTGGGTGTAGTCTGGCTCAGAGGCACTTCAGTGTTGCCTTCTCATATTCTACTCCTCAGCCAAGAAAAAGTCTGAGCTAACATGAATGCCCACAGGCAGCTTCTATCCACTGCAGAGAGGTTTCTCTGCTCTGTTGCGTGCAGAGTTCTGTGCTTGTAGTTCATGCATGTACAGATACATCCAAAACTGTAAGCTGCCACTCAACCATACTGATGTTCAACACGAAAAATGTGTTTAGAAGTCTGCAATGTGTCACACATTACATCACTTGATAGTGATTTTTATTCAGGATGATGTGTGTATGCTAATTCTATTGGTGTGTGATAGATTTATTAAACTAATACAGTTCCGTTCACTAGGATTTTTTTCAGTGAAATTATTTTGCTGTCTTGTCAAATAGAGTAAATTTTGTTTGAAATGAGAGATCCTGCCTCTTAGTATTCCACATCTACCCAAACAATCTAAGTCCATTATAGCTTATGCATCCAACAAACTCATAGGAAAAAAATATTACAGCATGATAGAAGTCAATCCCAAACTCACCAATATTATTTTGTGTTTGGGGAAGAGTTCTGTGGCAGAGCTTCAAGACTTCCTGGAGAGTTCAGCTGTGCTGAATTACTGCACATCATCATTAAGTGAGGAGAAGTGCCTGAGCAAAGTCAGCTGAGGCTCCTTTACATTTATCTGTATTCACTATAGGAGAAGCAGCTCCATGCTCTGCATACCAGATCTCTGTTGCTGGCTCCATGTAGAAGCAGAAGGAGGAGAATCTGGTCCCGATTCCCTGTGACCAAAATGAATTTTAGTTTGAGAAGCCTCATGAAGGTATGGTTTCTACATTCAGAAATAGGTACTTTTAGTGTGTTTGGCAGGTTCCTTTATTAATAGCTAGACTTCCACTTTATACTAGGAAATTTAAGTTGAATTATTCACATTATACTTAAAGAGCTGTTTTTTGCAAGTTGCACCAGGGTAGAGGTAGACAAGGCAATAACATCTTTAAGAGGCTACTGTAAGGTGTAGGATTCATTTTTATGGCATTCTTTCAGTGAATTTTAATGTCTCATGGGGAACCTAGAGATACTGAGCTACCATATCTGTGTGGATATGGAAAACTGTCAAAATTAGCACACGTGAAAATCAGGAGATGGGGGCAATGTCACGTATTCAAGTTCAAGGATTACATTTATTATTGAAATGCTGGAGAAAAAGGTTTCATCTGAGTTCTTTCCTTGTCAGACTTCACCTTTTGATAGTGCAAAATCACTTTTTATTTTTCTGATCACTGCTGTAGAACAGTAAGTGTGAAAATTATATACAAATGAATGAGAATTCTCCTCCTGGTTGAAAGTATCACTGGCTTTTACTTTAGCTCTTTCTGCTTTTGTGATTACTGATGTCCATTGCTCAAGCACTTTTCTTGGAAGAGTTTTATGTCTTTTGTGTTTATGTGAATTACAGAAGAGCCAGGAGATCCTGCAGCCCCAAAGTTGGAGCCAGGCTTTGCTGAGCAGATGCTATGAGTGTTTTCTGAGGGATATTTTTTGATTAGACACTCTTTATTATTTTGTAATCAATTTTCCTTCTAACATGAAATAATAGTACAAGTTTTGTAACGTGTGATCAGTATGTTCTTAATTGCAGTAAAAATAGGGAGAAAAAATAATATTAATTGCTTTATACTATTCTATTCCAGAAATGGCCAAGTTGAGTACCTTAGTGGTATGATAGCAGTGTACTTGTGGTTTTTAACAACCACATTTTTAACACCCATTTTCATTTTTTCTTGCTCTATCTTAGGCTAAATAGGAAATTCTTCAGAGGGAGAGGACCATAATGAGCTATACTTCCACACAATAGGGCCTGATATCAGTTTATGATCTTCCAGTATTTTCTTACTATAAATGTAAATGGCAAGTAATTAAAAGCACTGAGATTTTAAGATATGGGTGTTATGTTCTATAGGGAATTTAATTATTTTTTATTATGTGGATTCACTTCTGAAGATTCTTAAAGAACATAATGTATTTAGTGGTGCTTAGAACAGATCTTTTGCCCCCTCTCTAAAATAGAGTTGGCTGTCATGATTTTCTTTTATAATTTCACTTTTTTAAGGCCTTACATCTGGGCTTGGCTTTTCAATAACTTTTTCCTGAAAATTTGTAGTAAGTAAGTAGCTCGTTTAACAATGGAAATAAAGATTTTAACATGTATTTTTCTATCTCCTATGTATGTTTTAAATATCAACAATTTTCTAATGAGAGCTTCTCACTACCACATTGATTGTATGGGTAGTGTTACTAATTAGTTTGAAAATAGTCATAATAAGGGAGAGAAAAAAGCATATTTAACTACCTTTGACTTGGTGTCTGTCTTGATGAAATCTCTCTGAGTGCAGGAGCAGTAACAGAGACTTATTGCTTTGATTTTAGTTTTCGGAGAGTTCTGCTTGAGGACATTGGGGCAGAAGTGGAGAAAATTAATGAGAATGGAAGGGACAGAGAGAGAGAATGATCCCAAATTCAGCTATGAAGGCCATTTTTTCCTTGTCTTTCATGGTAGATTTCAAACTTCATGGTTTTAAAAGGAGACTCAATGAGGCTTGTGGGTTCCTTCCAGCTGAGGATGTTTGATGAGGATGATGAAACAATCTGAAATAAGTTTTGCAGACCATTGTAAAACGTGTGAAACATAAGATTTGAAATTCAGGTGTTACCTGATGCCAAGTATAACACTGATATGTGATTATATCAAAGACATCTTGTATTAAATTCAAAATCCAAGTAAAACATTTTAGGAGTAGGGCTTGAAATTAAATATTGGGAGATCTTCAGTTATTTATGGTGAATTACTCAGGTTATCCTGTAATCTATGCAACACACTTTAAAAAAAAGTAATATGCATTAAGATCTTCTGAAGAAATAATGAAGAATGAGAATCACTGAAGGCATTAATCTTATTTTGAGAGGTAGGTACAATCTGGTCATCCTTGTTCAAGAAAAATGAACTTAAATGAGAACAGATGGAAAGAGGTGCAATTATGATGATTAAGCGAACAGTGAATCTATCATATGAGAAGAAATTAGTGTGTTATATAATAGGACCTACTTATTTAGACTGGTAAAATGAAGACAGAAGCACATGATTCATCTTTGTAAATAAAACCAAGGGTTAAACACAGGGAAGGGAGAGGAGGTTATTGCCAGCATTTGATAAAGTGCCTAAAACCTGGCATGAATGAATGCAAACTGGATGTGTCAGAGTCCTTCAGCAGCATTTTTAGATGCTGGAAGAGTACTCTGATACTGAAAAACAAACACCTGCTACAGGTGTTCTCAGTTCTCCTTATTTCCAGGAGGGAGGCACAGCCAGGGTTCTTCTAGCCTGGTGCAGCATGTGCAAGGAACATGTCATGTTACAGAGACTGACCCAAATTTTAATAATGATACTTGTCTTAATAATTGTTGTCTTTACCCTGCTTTCTTATGTCATAGGGGGAAAGTTGCAGGGAGGGCTCTGAGGGTATTTTTAGATTTTTTTAAAACGTTGCTAATATAGAAAATATTACATCAAATATTTGAAGAAGTGCTAGTAAGCAAGTGTTAGGGCAAGCGAAAATTACTTGAAGTACAAGAAGGTACTATGCATATCTTAATATGTGACAGTGAAAATAAATTGTTGATGCCATTATTATTTTAATGCATATTTAATACAAAAGTCTTCAGGAGACTGAAAGCTGTGAATTTAGTCACTGTTTTTAAAATGACAGCATACATGAAAGGTTGAAAATTAGAGTCCTGTTAAGCAAAATATTTTCAGTCTGTTGGTAGAGAATTCTAATTCATGGTTGCCAAAAGGACACACAGAAAATTATAACTTAAAGGACGTGAGTAAGCAAGGATTTCTGAAAGGTGAGTCATGTTAAACAAAAAAGATTACCACCATATAAGTGACTGGCAGAAGAGAAAATGGCAGATTTAGTACTTCTCTATGTCAAAAAAAAGCTCTTTCTTTTTACCAAAATTTTATGCAACAGATTGTTGTACAGGCTATCTGAATAGGGATTGGATGCTTGAGATTTTTAATACTGATAATACCCAGAGTAGCAGGGAATGGGAAGTGCATATTGGTGGATTGTTGAAGACTAGAATTCTTTTCTTTCTTTGTTGCAATCATTTCTCTTCAATAATTTAATTATTGATCCAATTTAAACATGTAAGGTAATAAATATTTCAGGTGGTACTAAAGTAAAAAGATGCTTTAAATGGCAGATGGTTGCAATTGCCTTACAGGATAATTTCTGATAAATTAAATGGACAGACCAGGGGGTGAAAAATTAACTGCAATAGATTTAAGTGTTAAGTGATGCTCCTGGGTCGGTGTATTACCCAAGCTAAGTGTAGTTGAACTTGATATTGAATGAGGTAACAGGCAGGAAAAAATGTTCAATGCATGCTATTGACAGGTGCAGCGTTAACTGCTTACTTCATTGTATAGCAGCAATATAGGCTAATGCATCCAAATGGACTTCTAATACAAAATTGATCTTGTTTTATAAACCAGCTCATAAAGAATAACCATTAGGTTGAATTTCCCTATTTTAGTCATTAACTTGTAAACATAGAATTATCAAGAAATAAAAGGAGCACATTCAGTGAAGTTGATAAATCTGGAAATATATGGTCTAGAGAGGTGGAAATAAAGTGATATGCAGAGAGAGTGAGAGCCCATGTTAATAGCATTGAACTTAGAGGAAAAACTGTAAATCCTGCTTTGACAGTAGTCTTCGAGGCAGGACTGGAGGGTTTTTTCCTACTTATTCTTCAATCATATTATGCTATTTGACATTTCAAAACTTGACACCGAGTCTTTGGCACCTTCCAGAAGTCCTCAGAAGTGAATCCCAAGGAAAAGACATTGCTGCTGTTTCTAATCCCCATAATATAGATGTGGTTAATTTAACGCATGAGTTACCTCGCTAAGATTGCTGCAACACCCCATACATCTGAAGTTAATAGCATGCATATGTGTTTGCAGGATCTGGCTTCAATGATCAGCTTTATATTTAGATGTAGCTAATAACCCCTTCTGTGAGCTGGGTGGAATTTTCCCTGTCTCCTGTGAAATTTGATGAGCATTAGGAAGGGAGGAGTTACTGCTCTGCGACCACCGTTTCTTGTGTTGATAAATGTAGGCTTTTTTAAAGTGGGTGTCTTTCTCATCCATCTATTTGCCAGCCTTTGTATCCCATGAGATGGGTGGCTTTGACAAATTTTGACACTTGAAAAACAGCATGGCTTTGCTAAGATGCTGGTCCAGCCTCCCATGCAGGTGGAGAGGTGCCCACTGGCCACCACGGTGCAAGGTGTGGAAATCAAACCTGGCCAAAGCTGACCTGTGATTTATTGCTGGGAATGGCAAAGAACTTTTGAACTCAAAAGAGGTTGTTTTGACTTTATATCTATCCAAAAGCCTGGGTGTGACCCTTTGAAAAAGTTTGTAAACCCAACATGCAAAGCACCCCAGTCAAACTGTGCTGAAAATTACTAAGAAACAACAAATACAAATTACATTTGCTGCAGCTGCAGGCACCATTATGCCAATTAATGTATGTATTTTCTTTCAAACGTTGTTTGCATACCTGTATCCCTTGTATGTTATGTATTATTTCAGTTCTATTCAGCAGGAATGTATGATGAGATAAGATCTTGAGGGTAGGATTGTCATAATAATGAGTGTTTGCATATGTAGCTGAAGATAAAAGAGGATGTGGCTGCACTCTATCTGAAAACCAGATCCCTAAGAATTTCTTTATCCACATGAGATACAAAGGTGTTTTCAGCTGAGCTGTTGCCACTAACAATGGGAGTTCTTTGTAGGTCTTTTCTGTCTTATTTAAGCTTTATTTAAGACTGTCCAAAACCAAGAAATTCTTGCGTCTTACTATTGTGTCTATAATCTGTTCTTCACTGTTTTCTCAGGGATTACTGATCATTGCAGAGTATCAGCAAAACAATGTCGAGAACAAAAGCTGCTGCCATATCTCAATGTGTAGCTTAAACACACTGTTATTTTTAATTTTTTTGCTGTTGGTGCTGCATTCATTATTGAATGTATTTCTCCTATTTAGATTAGATAACTTCTATAGCACTTTAAGAATGAATTATTAGATTTTTTAAAATATATTATATTCAGTGGCAAGGGTAAATATCGTCAGCGTGTAAACTTGCCATTTAGCCTTGATTTTTCAACAATATTTTACTGTCCACTGGCAGAAAAACAAGAAAAACATGCCATGGCAGAGCTTTATTGTACCACTGCTCAGCAATTTTTGTATATTGTTTCCTTTTATAATTTGAGATGTGATAATGATTTTTGCAATAAATTTTTTCATAAGTATTCTTACTGATGGATGATGCATTTATTTAAGCACCAGTGGACAAATAAAGTTATCCACGGATGACTAACAACCTTGAATAAATACCATTTCACTCAGCAGCTATCCATAGTACCTTAGCAATGCAATTACATGCCAGGACCTATTATCCCAATTAATGGACTGTTTTATATTCAATGTGAATTATACTTGAAACTCTTCAGAGGTCTGGCCTTCACTAAGCCAGAGGCAAAAAAGAAATGTAGAACAAATCACCAGGAAAAGGCTTTCATTTACTTTCCAATATATATAGCGTGTAATTATACTTAAAGCATAACAAGGATGGTCTCAGAAATGCCCTTTGATTTAAGTTGCAGTAAAGCTATATATTAAACCCACAATTATTAAATACAGCTATCTTGTTTTCCAAAATTTTTATTAGCAGCAGAAGTAGATATTTTGCTATCCTCTTCCTGCATTGCCTTTTTCACAATTATTTTGCCACAGGCTAAGTTTGAGGGTTATTTACAAGATTCATGTTTCTTCTCTCTTTCTAAGCATGTGAAATAAGAGCATCAGTTCCTGGGGATGCTGCATTTGCTGGATGGGTGAGCAAATAAAACAGTCTCCTAAAAAGTACTCAGTGCACTGTTGTGTTGCTGCTTTGTAAAATGCCAGCCCTGGGCTGTCTTTCGCAGGGCTGGAATTTGACCACTGGAGTTTCCCTCTACTCCCTCTGGTGGTTTCCAAAGCTGCATTTCTAAAGCTATAAAATAAAACACAGTTGTATTTCTTCTCCTCATTGTAAGGAGCATTGATTGCTTCTCATTGTATATTATAGCAAAGGGGCAGTCTATTACATAAATTTATTGCATTTTCTTCATGATAATTACTGGAAGTTATTGAACAAGGCAGGGAGTTATCACCAGTAAGCTCCTGCTATAGCTGAGGAAGCAAATCCACAAATATTTAGTGGATCTAAAGCTGTAAACAACACATCCTGTTTACAGTGTAGTAGGAATTTACAACTTACAGTGCATCTGAGGATTTTTTAGGAATTATGCTTCAACTACTACAAATTCAGGCTTGAAATATGAGCTGCAGTAAAACATTGTCTTACGTCGTATCGTGCAGATACCTTTTGTCGAGGCATTAGACAGCAGTTAAAACAACCACTAGATTCCCCATTTCCCTTACTCAAGAATGGCATTACTATTTCATGAGCAGCTGGTTAGGGAGTCTCATGAAATCTGCATTCATACATTAATGCAGGGTTGCTCTTTTACATTCGGAAGAGGAATCTATCAATGGGAAAAATCAATAACATAAATGTCCCAGTAGGGCTGCGGATTCCCGTAAAACACAGTCATTGACTCATCTTTCTGTAAGTCCTTTTCACAAATAATTTTTCCCAGGTCAGTAGTTGCCAGAGGAGCACTAGGAAAGAGGATAGCTGTCACAGCCAGAATGACCACAGAGTGTTCTTCCCAAATTTCCTCGGTGGGCCTTATTGCCTCCATCCCTTGTCCCCGACAGAGCTGGATGTGTCCTTGTCACACCACATAACATCAGCCACAGGGAATGCAGAGAGAGGGCCCAGGGCTGCTGCAGCTGCCCTTGGATGCCTGGCTCCTGAGAGCCTCGAGGAAAAGAGGGTGAGCAGGTGTCTGCTGCCCACTGGATACAGCTGGAAGCCACAGTGGCAGCTCAGCATGGTGTTAAAAGAGAAATGCCAACAATTGCAAGGTTGTGAGTTCCTATTTTTCTAATAGCTCCTTCTTTCCCTGAAAGAAAAGGGGGCCTCCTGTGTGAGATGGTTTCAGGTCCTGCTGCTCTCCTCTCCTTTCTGTCACAGGTCCTGACATATGAGTGCTTGGGATAGCCCAGATATTTAGATTTATTTCCAAGCTCAAACAACCTTCAGATTCATGCCTGGATCCAGTCCATTCCAATCATGAATGGACTCATTTCTCTAATATGGTTATCATATAATTTCTTAAACATAAAGCAGTGGTTTATAAACATTTGCAGAAAAAGTGTTTTCGCTGACTTCAGATATCAAAATTCCTAGATTTTTACTTAGAATGCCTCTAAGACAGCGCAGGGAGTTTGCTAACATGCAGGTCCACTGTGGGAAGCATTAATGCATTTAAAGACCAGCCCAGCTGTCCCACCAAAGGAATGCTACAGGTGTAATCCACATTCACATTTATTTAAAGATGGAAGATAAAAGCCAAAAATAGATAATATAAAAGCCAAAAAAAGTTTAAATCCAGTAATTTTAGCCCTTTATCCTATGAAAAAACTAGTAGAGAAGAAACAAAAAACTAGCACGTATATTAACTCAAATTAAATGTTGATGACTTTGATAAATGCTGCAGTCTCAATAAATATAAGTGATCTTCACATTACTCTTCATTTATGGACACCCTCGTACTATTTTGAAGAAGATTCATCTTCTACCAAAGACTTTTATTGCTATAATATTTCATAACTGACTAGCCAATTTCTTCCATTATCTTAATACTCACAGTTAAAATAAAGAACTAACATTATCCCTGATGACTATCTATGCCATATACAAAGACAGTGAGGAGACAAAACATAATTTCAGAAAGAAAATTCCTAGCCATTATTCACTATTTCTTACTTCAACTTCAAATATTACACTGAAATAGGCTTGGAAATATTTTTTTTCTTCTGACCTAGTTTTTTGGTTTTCTAATCAGTCTTTCTGCTTTTTGAAGGATGAAGCTGTAGATGGCCTTTTTAGGTTGTTTAAAGTCGTTTAAAAATTTTTACTCCATAGGTAGAACAATTTAATCGCTTTAATTTCTACCATTTCATTGAGAGCAGAACATTTTACAAAACTAAAAAAAAAAAATTCCTAGTTCATTGTGGAGCTGAAACAAAGACTTAGGAAGTAATCTGCGACAACAGTGACAGAATGGGACTGGAGAGTTGGTGTCTATTTTAGCCATCAGCTAAAGAATGGAAAAGGTGAATTATATGATAGGCCTTTAGATTCTGCTTCTGTGTTTAAATAGTGCCCTTCTGCTGGCAGAAATGGGAGGAGTCAAGCCCTTAAGGACAGGCTTCAGCCTTGCTGAGAGGACAAGTGCCCTTGATATGTGCTCTGATTGTGGCTGAAAATCTGCAGGATCATAAATGTCATCCCTTCTTCCTGTCTTGCAGCGATTCATTGCTTTCCAAGTGTCTTAGTTACGACTGTCCAGGCAGCAAATATATTTTGGTTGTCTGTAAGTATTAATTACAGAGCACTACACATGATAAGAATATTTAGTGTCTCTAATGTTGGTAATTTTCCAGTAGAAAAAATTCAGTAATAATGGCAGAAATATAAAATCTGGGGGAAGGAATGGACCTTTAAATAAATTATGATTTACTTTCTCCCTTCCACAGTATTAACAGTATCATTGATACAGAAGGAATGGCAGTCTCCTGTCCAGAATTTACTGGAGACTTACAGAGCAATGAACTTCCTTCTACAATCTTGTGATGCTGATAAAGAATGCATCTGATAACTATCACATATTACTACATTACAGAATTAATATCATAAATAATTCAGTGTGTATTTCTCTGCTATACCTCAGAATAACAGGAAGGTTGGGTTTGCTTGAAATTGTGTAAAAATATTCATAGTATGTGGATGAACACAGCTTTCCTATAATCACATGAACTTTGGAGCCATTTCATTATCACAATAAGACATTTCCAAGAGTGTGGTATTGTAAGATAGTCCTTTTATGGATCATTTTAAGGGCAGTGGGGCATGTGTTATCTCACTTTAACACACACTTTGTGGGGTGTTGTTTTTTTATTTAAGTAAATGATGTTTCCAGTCCAACAGCTTTTTGTATACAGAACAAACTAAAGAAGGTGAATAATGTGACCATGGGAATCTTTTAATTTAAAAAGAAATGTTTCTTAATTAGAGATAATGGGAGAAGCTTGGAAGGAATGCTCACCTTATGAGCAAATCTCAGCAGCTCTGCTGTGCCTGTACAGAGAAAGGGCTGTAAGTAGCACCCTGCTCTTACCCAGCTCATTGACTTCTCCTAGTGACTTCTTCTAACTGCCTTTTCCAAACCTTCTAATTTATTTTTTTAAACATCTATGTTCATTAAGGTTTGGGTGTTGGATTTAGGGATTCTTAAGGATATTAAATGGAAGAAGCTGTCCCCTCATGAGGGGACTGCAACTGTACAGC
The DNA here is from genome assembly GCF_012460135.2 of Molothrus ater. Lineage (NCBI taxonomy): Eukaryota > Metazoa > Chordata > Aves > Passeriformes > Icteridae > Molothrus > Molothrus ater. The sequence goes on from NC_050491.2 coordinate 9,620,538, forward strand.
TTGCCTGTATGTATTTATTTAAAGCAAAGAAAAAAAGGCAGCAAGTGTGGAGGGATAGAATGTAAGAGAATAGTGCAAAGGTAATCTTACACCTGAAGAGTTGCAGCTGTACTAATCACCAAAGATTAGGAGCAGGCCTCCCCTTAATAGCCCACAGCTGTGAACAATAAGAAGAAGAGTGCTACAAGAGAGTGGGTTAGCTGAGTGAGGAGAGAGATGGAGTTTGTTGGTTCTGCTGTGGAGAAGAAGGAGGCAGTGCTGTGAGGAGAAGCCCATGAGAAATCACCAAAAAGGTATGGGACCTTTGCAATAAGATGACAACAAGCAAGAGCTGTGCAGCTGAGAAATTAGCCTTGCCTCAGGGCTTCCACAAAGACAGGGGCAGCATGAGGAACAGCTGAATTTTAGTCCCAGGTTGCTCTGGGAGCTGTGGTACACCTTTTTCTTCACTTGCTGAGATGTAATTCTGCTCTAGAACTGCCCAGAGAACTTTTTGTTTCTCCATTCACCTTCTACTTAACAGGAGAATAACTGCTGTTGCAAATTCCATGTTCAGGAATGGCATCTGATTTTCCCTCTTTCAGCTGCACCATTCTTGTTTAACCATGATGGAATTGCAGCTTACCCACAACTCTGTTGCAGAGCTCCTTCATCATCCCAACCCCTGGTTATGACTCCATCCCTCCTCAACATCCTATGTCCTTTTTTCTGGATCTTCCTCATCAGATTTAAAACTTTATCTTCCTTTCTATCCCCTCTGTTAATCAGCTACAAGGATGTCAACTTTTGCCTGCCCAGCCCCGTGCTTGCCTTCATGCTGGCTTTTTCTGCAAACCTCTGCCCAGCCACGTTGTTTTTCTGCCTCAGCCTCACACTGTCTCTTCTGTGCTGTTCCAAAAAAAACTTGTCAGTTCTTTGCTCCTGCTATTCTAAACCCATCACCTACTTTTTTGGTCTCATTTTTCCTATGACTGTTTGGTACATTTTGTCTCATATTTAGAGCAGAGATTCTTCCCCTGAGTGGAAATAAAAATATCATAGTTTTGATGTGTTTCCTGTTGGGAATTACTAACTTCTTGTGAGGTTTATAAAGCTTAATCACTATCAGCGGAACTTGTAAATCATGTAAAAAAAAGGTATGTTCAATAGGATATAACATACACCTGTGATTACCATTATAAATGACATCTTCCTTTGCAACACTCAAAGTATCATTTCTCTATTTTAGTCCTTCCTTACTATATTCTGTCAGAGGTTCAAAGCAGGAAAATGTGAACTATTGTAAAAAGAAATTCAGGCTGTGAGTGGAGTCCTCCCTTGTTAGTGCTTCTTTTAACTACTCTGATTTGTTCTAAGTATAAATGACTTTGAAAATATTCCTTCCACTTGGCCATTCCATAGCAGTGAATTGCATGTCAGCCTTCAAATTATAGGGAAAATAATGAAAAGGAAGATAAAATGATCACAGAAGCAACAAAAGACACTAATGCTTTATAAATACATTTTTTTAAAGATACAGCTACAGTCCTAGTCAAAATCTCTTACTATCAAACTTTTTACTTCAGATAAAAAAATTAACAAAAATAGAAGTGACTGCACATAAAAAATGTATAGTGTAAGATATATTCATCACTGGATAAAGCAGCTGAACCCAGTATTAATAAAGATTGCTATTCATTTTTTGAATTTGTATGATTGACCACTTGAAGAAATTACAAGTGCTATAGAAAGTCTTGTGACTAAAAGGGAAAAGTCATTTAGTTCAGGGAGGTCTTGTCGGCCTCATAAAATAACTGTTGATTATAATTATACAGTAATCTCTGAAATATTCTCTTGGGAAATAGAGAGAAAATGAACAGGGAAAAAAATACCTCCAACTGATACACATTACTGATATCAAGAATACACTTTTGCAGCCTATTTCATGCTGTGAGAAGCTTTCCAAAGCTTGTTTCTTTTGCTAACCTCTCATTTCATCTGTCTAGTTACTTATACTATGTAAGGCAGAAAATTTACATTTTCAAAGACACACAAACTAGCCAAACTATTTAGGTTTCCTCAATTGTCATGCTCTAAAAAAAAATTCCAGTTTTATGTGACTGTTTAGCCCTAAGATAAGGAACATAAGAACAGATCTGAAGTCTTCCAGCATCAGACAGTAATTGTTTCTGTGACTTACAGTGTCAATTTTCCACTCTCACTATTACTATCATGAGGGAAATACTACTGGTATAACAATTGCTCTCAATTTTTAGCATGTTACAAATTTGCTGCTTTGCCCTGCTGCTTTACAGAGCAATAACCAGGAGGGCAAACTTATTTTTGTTCTGGTTTAAAAGGGAAGCAATTTTTCCAGGTCTGACCTGGAAAATTTGCAGTCATGTTGAAAATCCTACTAGGAAATGATCACCTCCCCATGGTCTGTGTTAGCATGTGGAAGGCACGTGCCTCATTTCTCACTAATTAGAAAGTGTCTTTAAAGAAGTTAAAATAGTGAACACTGGTGGATACCACTATCTGGCGAGTTGTTGGAATTTCAAGGTAACATGAGGTACATCAGGACACTATAAATTCTTGTGTGTTTCCTGCAGAATTAAACCTATAATGGAGAACCATGGATACATGTAAGATATTTCACATTGTTTCAGGTGTTCTTATCCTACCAGGCTATAGAATTCCCCAGACTTATAGATTCATCTCCCATTTAAAACCATGAAACTTCACATTCATTCTTTAGCCTGGAAGATTGTGTAAGCACAGCAAAATGCATATCCATGTTGATATTTAAATCAGTTTTAGTATCTGCTTTAAGAGGTGTTGAAATGAATGGCATTCCAGGAGGGCATCACTCAGAGCAGAAGTCAGGTGTGTCAAGTCTTTGGCAACTAGAAACTTTTCTGTTTTAAAGAAAATGAAATGATCTGGAGAACTGTCCCCAATCCTTTTAAGCATAGTGCTCTGTGTGGGGGATCCCACAAATGGTGTCTCTTAAAGGTAATAATAAGAAGTTGAAAGCTTGATCGAAGTCTCTGTTATTTCTCTAATGTGAAATCCCAATGGAATTAGCCTGAAGCAACTTCATACTTCAATGCAAACTTCAGACTGACACCACTGACCTCAGGACAGCCTTTGTGAGGATAAATCTGGCCACTTTGTCAAACCCATTGTGGCTTCCAAAGGGAACAAAGAACTCCAGAAAAAATTAAGTCTTCTATTAGAAAAGTTTCTAAAATTAAATATCTCTAATGATTTACAAATATCTTGTAGATGTTTATATTGTGTATTATTAATATCTCTGTCTAGAGAGGATCTTCATGAAACTACTGGAACATTTTTTCCTGTAGTGAAAGCCTGCATCAAATCTGATCTTACAGAGTAAACAAGAAGTGTAGGTCTTAAAAGTTACAAGTCTAGAAAGGTTTTAGTCCTTTTTAGAGGTCAAGAGTGATTGGCCACAAATCAAAAAGTAGTTAGAAACAAAGTAAGATTTGCCAGCACCAGACTGATTTGCTGGAGATGAATTTGCATGTGTTACATGTGTCCAGATGTTCTTTTCAGCTCATTACTGGCAAACAGCCCAATTTGTCTAAATCACATTTAATATACAGCAGTTTGTGGCAGGTGTAAAGAAAAAAAATATATGTATCTTGCAAGTCTTCCATGGTATTCTCTATATAATTAAAACTGGTTTTGTAAATGACCTTAATAGTATTTAAAAAGGGTAGGAGAGGAAAGCATAACTTGATAGTGAGCAATTAGTTATAAATTAAAAAGCTATTGCATGTAAGCTTCCTGTTTTCAACTCTAAAAGATACTGGCCATGCAGATTAAAGGAGGGGTTTCTGTGGAGATTCTGAAGCCACTTTTCGACATGCCTTTCATGATTTGCACAAATTCTCAGTGTGGATAATTTGTTGACCTTAATAATCATTGCCAACAGTTTAAACAGAGTTTGTAGGATGAAGAGTGAGTTTGGGGAAAATCTGAGAGTATTTTGGTTCTTTCCCTGGCATAACCATGCTGTGGCAGGATCAGCAGATGTGCTCCATTGGGAGAGCACTGACAGCTTGGGAGGACTGGGATGCTCATTGCCTGTGCAGGCACTGCTCAGCCTCAGCAGCTCTCACAGAGCTCTGCAGGGGGACAGCATGTGCACCAAGAGATCTCTGGCTTTATCAAAGCTTTGTTTCCAGTGCACTATCCACACTATCTGTCTCCTTGGAAGGAGAGTTCTGTTGTCTCTTATCCAGTTATTCTTCAGTGGTATCCATGGAAGGTAATGGACAAAACATTGCACCAGGTCTCAAAGGACTTGTTTATGCCTTGGCTGGGGATACTGATATTTATCTCCTGCAAAGTCCTTTGAAATTTGGAAACATAAACCTCCAAATATTGTCTAATTTTTACCATGTTGTTACCATAATCCAGTGAGGAGATGAAATTCTTTATACTGAATTCACAAATATTTAGCAAATTCCAGTGCAATTTAAGAAACTTATTTTCTATTTACTTCAGAAATTTTCTACAGTGTCTCCTGCAGTATGAGAATACCACAGTATATTAAAAGTGTGGAGGTAGCTCTTGTTAACATCTCAATGAATGCATGAACATATTCTGAGATAACTTTTAATCAGTTTAACATTTTTTGATCGTTCTGTGAACTCACCTTATGCTATAAAGGGAGATGGATTATATGTGATGTTTGTGAGAGGTAAGAGATTGACACAGTGGCTCAGGCTGTTGGTTTAAACACATCTTTAGTCAGCATTATGTTATTCCTTACAACTGACATCCTCTTGATGGCTTTGAGACAGATGTCCAGTGCTGAGCTAGACAGAAGTGCAATTAATATTGAACAAATATAGGGGTTGCACTTTGTCTGCATGTTGATTCAACCTGTTTCTGTAGAACAAATTATTTGAATTTCTACTGCATTAGCAACAGCAGACTGTTTGGAAAGAGATTTTGATGTCAGATATGCCACCTGGCAAATGGTGGAGAAATTTGTCGGGAAAATATATCAAAATTGCAGAGAATTCTTTTAATGAGATCAGGATATCACACAGAATCATAGAATATAAATGCACTTTTGTTTTGTTTATTTAGTATTATAGTGGTGTTTATTTGCTGTAATGTCTAAATAAGAATAGTTAACATTCATTTCAAAAGGAAAAAAAATTATCGTTTTTCTGTAATTTGCAGTGCAATAAGCTTAATTGTAGAGCCTGAGTGCAGTTGTACTGAAATCTGGAAAAAGCTCCTAGGTAAAAGAACTTTTCTCTAATGGCCAGTGAGCCATCCTATCCCATTTTTGTGTACCAGATATGAAGATACTGTCTCTAGGGCTGTACAGAAAATGAAACCTTTGGCAGGGAAGCAGATATTCTGCTCTGAGTTTATTGCTCTGGAGCTCTGAACTTCCCAGGCCTGCAGTGCTACTGCACAGGACCCAGAAAGTTGCCCTGTAAGTAGAAGCTGCATATATCATTCACTGTCTGCACTCCATGCGAATATTGCATCCGCTTTTTCTGTGAGAATGGCTGGATATGTGTTGATTTATGTCCTTTTTCACCTACTGCCCAGTTTATTTTCTCTGAATTCTGACTTCAGAATATTTTTTGTATCTGCACAGAGTGAAATACATAAATATATTTTTTGCTATGCAGTTTTAATGACATTTTTCTACAGAAAGAAGAATATATGCTGTTTATGAGCATCTGTTACTTCTGGAATCAGCTTGGTAAAGGACATTTTGTGTTTAGTAATCCAGAAATTCCTGTAGTTAAACTTTCAGAAAAACAGTTATTTTTTCCATGCAAATAAAGCAGTGAAGGGTTTTTTTGTCAAAACATAGTTGTTTGTTATTCGTTTTACAAGATATATAGTCTTGTTTTGGTCATGATTGCTCACGCAACCATATGGGAGTTTGTTCATATTCTAGTTGAGCTAAAATCTGTTGCCATGTGTTTGCCTACTCATAGTAATTTTTTTAAGGCTTTTACAGCTAAATTTAAGCTGAATTTGTTGATTTCCTTATTATAAAGGATAAATTATGAAGTCAGATGTTGACTGTTTAGGAGAGTAAACATCAGAGAAGTTAGTTACTTTGTGGTTTTGCTTCTCTCTAAAAAAAAAAGTTCTTAAATAACAAGTTCCTAAAACTATTTCTTAAGCCAGACTGATTAGTAGTAGTAGCTGTAGTAGTAGTGCAAGCCACTGGTAATGTAGGCAGCTAACGATAAAACTGGAAGGGCCAGAGATATCCAGGCTTAAATATCCCAGAGTCATTGAATTTCACAATCTTGAAATAAACAGCTGATTTCTCATGTGACCTTCAGCCTGTCTGAGCTTTGTGGAAGGGCATGCAGGGTCCACAGAGAAATGTGGAGGGCTTTAAGGGACAGCGTATCTACAGCAATGCTGCAGTCACACTTGCTGATGGTTCCATGCTGTGGAAGAAGAGGTATATGATAGGATCATGATGAAACTCAGCTCTTTTTCTGCCTTTTTTTCTTTTTTCTTTCTCTCCTTTGTGTGTGTGTATGTGTGTGAATGTCCTTTTAATATTACTCCATTGGATAAATCAGTCAGGGGAAAAACTGCTCAATTCTTGGTTTATTTTCTTTGCTTCTTAGGAGCTACCTCACAACACCCTGTAGCAGACACACCAATTTTAGATGTACATTGACTTCATTTGCCAAACATTGTCTAAGAATAAATCTCAACTTTTGCAATTTAGTTTTGTTTACTTGTATTCTTACTTACACATTTATCAAAGAAGGGCTTTTTCTTTAAGCAATGTATCATTCTGATACATCACTGCTGCTCAAGAAGTCTGCTGGAGTTTTGTGAGGGCTCTGTGTGGCACCCAGCTGGAAGAGCCTGTCTGTGTGGGAGTGTTGTAGTGCTCCTACTCATTAGCTTCCTTTGCAATTCAATGACCTCAGTTAGACTGAAAATAAGTCTGTCAAACAAAACATGAAACCAGTGACTGACTGAGAAGCTGTTTGAAGGAAGGAAGGCAGAATAAATGATGTAAATTTCCAAGAAGCTACCAAGCTGGCTGTGTATCACCCCTGATCTGCCACACAACAATGTAGTATCACTGTTCCCTGTTCTTTCTCATGCCTAGGATGAGACAAAAGTACTCTCAGCAAATCAAAATTATAGGTAGTGAACACAGCTTTGAAAATTATATGAATGGAACAGAAGGATAAAAATAAACATTAAAACAAACAAAACTAAGGACCAGATCTTTAGCTGTCAGGAGTCTTGGGATTTAGTGAGTGCTGCTTCTGAGAATAGAGGGTGCTTTGAAGTTTAAATTTATTCAGGTCTTAGAGAAATGTGTGCCAAAAGATTATACAGATATTCCTGTATTAAGCAGCACTGCTGTAGATGCTGGTTCTTCCACAGCCTGATGGACCCCAAACCAGTTGGAGAGCAACACCTTACTGTAAGTGCCATACTTCACAAGTAACAAAATCCACTTATAACAACCAATCCTGCTTGGGATTTTTTGAGGAGTCAGTTTTTCCAGTTAGGAGAAAATAATTTTGAGAGAGAAACATGAGGGGGATTTGTTTGTAAGTTTGTTTCTATTTAGCTACTGGAGCAAATTTAGCCCAAAATTAGATATCAGGAAGTCAGGTCTGTACATACAAAAGGTGTTATTGTTGCAATGCTTTCAGTTGAATTTCCTGTCTTTTTTATTTCAATTAATCTTTCTTTTCTTGACACCTTTGGAAGCACAAGGGGCTGCAAGCATTGGTAACAATAAGAAATCACTTATTAGTGATTATCTTGCTAAAATTAATGACTAAACTATCCCTTCCAGTCATAGCAGCTCCACTACACTTGACTTTTCTGCCACAGACTTGTCATGAAAAGCACTGGAGGGCAATTGACCATTGTGATTTTTTATAGCATGTCACAACTGCAGAAACATCTGCAGACATAGAATGTATTAAAACTTTGCTGACAAGACCATAAATCATTGAAGTGCTAAACCCTGAAATATCAGTTTTGCAGTCAGTCATTAGACAAAACTCATAATCTATGAAATTATACATTCCAGTCTAAAATGCAATATTTCACCTCACATATATAAAGGTAGGTACTCACCATTCCTTCTCTTCTTCAAAACACAAGGCTCATCAACAAAGATATTTCTGTCAGTGTGAGTAAAGGGGCTCTATCCATCATTCTCTTGTCAGAAACAGATACGTTCCTAGTTGAACCTTATTTTTCTTATACGCGTTGTCAAATCTAAGGGACGCAGTCTTTGGAGTCCCAAGAACATCAGTAATAAGTCTGTACATGCATGGTGTGCAAAACATTTTCACAGGAACTCTTTCACCAGGTACATTTTTCATAGTGGTGGAGGACCAAGTTTGAGCCTATGCTCAAGGCCATGTTCATTCCACTGCTCACATCCTTTACCTATCACTGACATCCTCCAGTCCACAGAACAACTCTCCCAGTACAGTCCTGGAGAAAATTTGGGTACAACCTCTGGTTCAGAAAATTTTAGAGTCCATATTTCCAGGCTGGTCATCTTGTACCTGGCTTTGCTGTCCTCTGGTATCTTTTCTTCTCCTGAGTCAATGTCAGATGAGTGCTCAAAATGAAAGGTTTGGAGGAACTCTTTCCAATAAACGTATTTTGATATGATCTGCCACAGGAACAGGTCACATCAGTATCCCAATTTCAATTGGCTCATTCTCTATACAAGGGCTACATGATTTAAGGAGCTAAGTCTCTCTAATTCTTGTGAGATGGAAGTGAAATAAGTTATCCATATGTTACATACAATACATTGAATATATTGTATATGCATTTTGTACGTATAGGATTTTTGTATGTATGTACATTGTATGTACATTTCTTGTACACAAGACAATCTGTGCCTATTAATGTACATATGTATTTTCATGAGGTCAAAATTATCCTACAAATATTCTTGCTAAAGCTTTTATTTTTTTCAAATATATTGTCTAGTTCAAGCCTAGTTAGCTACTCAGAGGTAATAAGTCATATTCTGACTGTATCACACAAACTGGAAAATTGTTATCTAATTTAATTAGTAAAAAGCAGTAACTGCTTCATGTATCACAACTCACATGTCACAGCTGAGGCCATTTTAAACAGAAATTTCCTATTTACATATTTTAACTGGAACTTCACCCTCTGTTAAACACATTTCAGTTTTGAATTGGGTGTCAGAAGCCTCATTCAGAAACAAGAAATGTAGAGACCATATCTGAGTAACTCTGCATCCTTTCCATGCTGGTGTAAACATCTCATGGGATTTCACAGTGCAACTGTGGCTCAGTTTGGTGTTTGGTTGGAGCTGTGTATGAGATTTGGGCCTGTGGCATCAGGAGATGAGCTTACAGGGGAGTTGGCTCAGCCTCCACCTGTGCCTCTCAAAGCATTGCTGTGAGGCCAGGGACAAACTGTTACTTGGAGGAGTTCCTGAATTTCATGAAACTCAGCAATTATTTCTGTTACTGCAAGGATCTTGAGAGAAAATAATTAGTTTACATGAAGGCAACCTTCTCCTTCTCCTCCCTCTGTTACTGTTCCCCTTTCCCCAGTTCACATAGACAGGCTGCAAAGTGTAATTTTGCATGAATAGACTAAAGAGGAGAGAAAGTTTCTGTAAGATGTTTGTCCTGCCTCCAGGGCAGAGGGTTTGGGCACTGTAAGAGCTGGAGTTCTCAACAGAGGCAGTCAGCAAGTTTCAGAACACCTGAAATTTTTCACTACTAAAGCTTTGTTAAGCTAAATATGTTCTCCAAATTCCAACATGCACAGCATAGATTTTGTTGTTGTTTCTATTAAACGAAGTCTTGTGCTATTATGGACTCCATACTTTCCTTTCATCTTGTATATATTAGTACTGAAGGAAGTGGAGGGAAAACTATTTCACTGCCTTTATAAATTCAGCCTTTTTGATGGGATATCCAAGTTTAGATACAATTTGTCAATGGGAATGAGGCATATTTTCAGAAGGGAAATTTTTCACTCTTTAAACAGCAATCTCACTGTTGCATTCATTATGTAATGCCTCAGACTGTTCCCTAAGTTAGACTAACTGATGCTGATAAATCTAATATACTAATAAATCAATAAGACTGGTAGAGAAGAAAATTAATATTCTCAAATGCTTTCTTCTTCATAAACTAAAAGGCAAATTATAGCATAAGCTTAAAACAAATGAGATTGTATTAATACTTGTGTAAGATTCACTGGAGGAAATTTCCTATCCTTACATTTTTAAAAAAAATCTTTAAAATCTCTGGTCATAATCTTGGTTACAAACCTGATTATTTCTGCATGCCAATTCTGAATCATAGAGTCTTTGTGCTCTGGTTGTTTGGTTTACCCTCAAATTGTGGATTTACACATAAAATAAGTAGTGGAGCATTTCTGAATCCCTTGCATACTGGCATAGATTTTGATGTCCTGAATTAATAGGAGAGAGCTGTCTGACATGATAAAACAAGAAGAGAAATCACTGCAGTACATTCAGATTAGCTGCATGTTTCCATGAGGCAGAGCAAAATTAGCAGGTATCTGTCATGAAAGTAAACCCTGTCTTTGTTGATCCATCAACTGGGTTAAAATACAGGAAAAATGAATATACATGGCATTCATGGAGTGCGTTTCATCTTGGCGGACTTTATAATCATAAAGTGAAGAGACTCCTAGAAATAGGAGGGTGATCAAAGCTGTTCAAGAGGGTGTTCAGGCAACATCTGAGTTGTATTAAACCTTGATAACTGAGTCTACTTATCACTCATCTTAATTATTCTTTGTTGTATGGGTAGTTCCTGTTTTAAAACCAGTTTGAACATGGAGACAGAAAGTGAAGGGATGGCAGCAGGATCACGTTCAAAGAGCTCAGACGCTCACACACACTGTCCACCTTCCTGCTGAGAAAGGTCAAGGTTCAGCCAGGCAGCTCAGGGATTTTTATTGAGGGGTCTTGAAAACCTCCAAGGACAGAAACTGCACAAGCTCTTTGGGCCCCCATTCCCCTCCTTGACTGTCAGTCCCATGCCCTGAATCTGTCAACTGATCTTACCTTTCCTGCTTCCCAGTGATGGAAAATTCAGACTGAGAGTGATGTGATGAGCCTTGTTCTGCTTTGTTTTGTGAGTAGGTTTATGTACTGTGCAGAATAAATGCATGAGCTTTCATTAATTAGAGTACTCCACAGAGAACTGGGGAGTTGTTTGTTCCCAAAAAGATAGATAAAAGCTGAAAATCTGTAGCTAGAGCCTTTGACAGCTGGCTAGAGCCTGGAGACAGCTGGCCCTGGCAAGGGGATTTTGGATGTTAGAAAAGGTGCCCCTTCCTTTAATTTCTTTAAGGTAGAGGTTTTAGTGGTTGAGTTGTCTGAATTTTAAATAGATATTCAACAAAGGTTATGTTGTCCCAGCAGGTTTTTCTAGATAGCATTTTCTGCTGTTCCTCACTCTAGAATTTGTCACTCTTTCAGACTGCAGACAACCTCAGTAGTCTGAGGTCTCTGTGAAAATGCTCTGAAGTACAATTATTGACAATATTGATGTTCTAATTGTTCTCATTAAGTTCTTAAGACTTTGCTGCATTAAGAAAGTGTGGAAAGCTCCAAGGCATTTTTTCAGACTTAAAAAAACCAGTCTATTAACATTTGGTTCCAAACTGAATGTTTCCTTCATAATAAGTCATTTAAATATCAATGTACTTTCATGTGCATATACATATACACACACAAATAATATTTAAAACTAAATGGATAAAAAATATTTAGGGTTTCCTCAGTCTCTTGAAGAAGGCTGTGCTAAGTAAGAGTTGTTTGAAAGCAGTTTTGATTTTTTGCAAGTCATAGCTATTTGTTCTTGTTCGCTTCTGTCTAAGGGGCAGCTCTCAGCATATCCAGGGCTGTTGTCTTCTTCACCAGTATCACAAACATTGATTTTTTTTGTGGTTCAGCAGCAGATTTGTGTATTTCTACATTAAAAAAAAAGTTCAGATATATATTTTATATATTCCTATATTCACTTTAAGTGATTTGAACACATGACAGACAGGCAGCACACTGGGTTGGAGAAACTCCCACTGTTCTTAATAAGTACCTCCACAAATAGCCCTCCTGTGTGTGCTTGTGGACATATCTCCTGTACTGTGTTTCTACAGCAAATTACCTGTGTTGGGAAGCTCTGGGTTACAGCTTTAAACCAATTCCCTGACAGTATGATTCTGCTCTCATCATGAATTAGTTTTCCTAGGCAAAATTCAAATAGTATGCACCATTCTATGCAGGGTATTGTAGTCAAAACATATAAACCCCATGAATGAGGTGAACTTGTGTGGTACATGACTTCACTCAACACCAAGAGCTATTGCCATTTTATGACAGACAAAAAAAGTCCATAGATTATCAAGGTTTCAAGAGAAAACAGACAACACAGAGATGAAATTATGCTGTGCTGGCAAAGATGGACGAGGTAATCTAAAGAGATCTTTTACATTTCTAACTACATTGATCTTATTAATTATATATTTAAATCTAAGCAAATATATGAAAGCAGTGACTGAAGAAGAAAATGTAACATTCTTGTTCAGTTAAAAATGATCTTTTTTTGTTAATCTTTTCCTTGGAGCTGAATAGAAAAGCATATTTTGAAGTCTAAACTTTGAAAATCCTTTCATAAGAGGACAGCAGCTAGGCTGCTGCTCTTGGAAAGAGGTATCAGGGCCCTCCTGGAGAAGTCAGAGCATTTGCTTGTCCTACCATGATTAGACATTAGTGCTGAAGCCTTGGTTACCATCCAGCCCTGACACATGAGATGTAAGTGCAGAATACATGGCATTTCATGCAGAAAGCTGGTCTGTTTTTCTCAGGACAGTGCAGGCTGCCCAGCTGGGAGGGTGTTTGAGCAGCTCTGTCTCCCTGGCTCAGCCCCCTGCCCCACCCTGCCTCCCCCCTGACTGTGACCCCACAGTTCTTGATCCAGGAGCGAAGCCTAAAAGCTTCTGCTCCTCAGCATGGATTCCCTAAGCTCTCCAGTTTGGGCTTGGCCTTCATGTTTTCCTATGGGCTTGGTGATCTTAAGGGCCTTTTCCAACCTAAATGATTCGAAGATTCTGTGTCTCAAGTGGTGACAAGAAAAAATGATTAATTTCCCATCAATCTGAAACCACATTAGATTTTGCTTCATGTCATGCTGGAATTAATGACTCTTGCTGAATTGCTTTATAGGCACAGGGCTATTCCCCACCCAGGCATGCACAAAGTCCTGTTTCTGAAAGCTGAGCAATTAACTCCTGTCTACAGCTTACCTAGAGATGAAGGAGTGATTAGTCATATATATCCTAAAATATTCCCCATGCATTCGCGTCTTTAAGAAGAGATTTTTTTTCACTGACTTGCCATTTTGCAAGCTTAATGGAATGGAGTTGAAACTTTAAAATTAAAAACAAATGTCCTGGTTTTGAACAATAGTAATGGAATAGCCCGTTGGGGTGACTGCCCCAGAGGGTCTGTGTTCAAAGAAAAGTGACAGCAGCAAGCTCAGGAAGCAGAATAATCCTATCAGCAGAACATTCAAATTATTTTATAATGAAATAAAATTTGCAACTTATATAGAAGCAGCAGATGCTTTAAGACCTCCAAATTCACTGCCCCTGAATATATGCAGAATTACAATGACAAAAGGTGGCAAATGTTGAAATTTTAATGACACCCACTGCACTTGTAATCATGTAAATTCCCTTACTACTGAAAAAAAGTTCACATGACTCTGTTCTAAGCAGTAATGATTTCCAGTATCATACTTCTATGCTATTTTGCTATCTTTATTCTATTCTATTTCAGGTTAATTAAATACTGATGTTATTAACAGTTATTCTAGTAAAATCAAGAATTGAGAAATGGTATTAATTTATTCTCAGAGTATTTCAGCTGAGGCATGTGGAGGAGCATACTGAATAGTTTTGTTTGGATTTTGCCATGCAAATAAATACATATTAGAGCATTTTAATTGGTTGACCAAACGATATGACTTTACAACATTTTAAGCTTTACATTTGAGATCATATAAAAAGACCAGGAAGGTTTCAGATAGGTTTGTCAATATCCACTTGACTTTAGCACTGCATTTTAGGGTGAATGTAAACAATAGGTTTTCACCTTTTTTCATCAAATTTCTGTTCATACGAAAATAAGAATTAACATCTACTGTTGCTGCAGTAAAGAATAAGAGCCTTCTGTAAGCTGTATCTGAAGAATTCTGTAACTAAGAAATGTTTGAGGAGACTGAGTAATGTCCTTATGTTTTGTAAAGGTATAGAGGTTTTCTCATCAGAAAAGTGAGAGGTCTGTCCCTTAGTGTTTACAGTTTGCATATTTAATTAAAAACATTAACACAGAACTGTTCCCTCACTCTATTGCTCTGCTGTGTGCAAGAGTGTGTGCAAGAAATCCAGAATTTCCAGACTTGCTATGGAAGCACAGGCTCAATTTTTGCTGCTGCAATTAGGGCTGAGCACAAGAATGCAAAATATGGAGGTTATCCTCTGTTATTTTCTATTAATTAGCTACAAGCTAAATGTGCTATTTCTAAGCTTACTTACCAAGAGAACAATAAAAACATACTAGCTGCACTAAATGTGTAGATTTAAAAACAAAGTGCTCTTGGCTATATTAATATTACTTTTATTAATGTTGAATTATGTTTGCAAGAATATATTTTTTCTTTTTAATATTACTTTGAACATCAGGAATGACACAGGCAACGAAAAGGATTTTAGTAAAAAAATACTAATAACTCTTCTTCTACTTAATTATGTTTCCTTTTTGGAAAAGAAAAAGCCCCACCCCTCCCTTATCCTCCTTGAGTGCCCTTTAAATCAGGACACCGTTGACACTTTGTTTCCAATTAACAGTAAAAACCTTCTTTGATCCTTTGACTTTTTTATGAGATGAATTTATATTTTCTAGACTAACATGCATGACAACATAATTCTCCACACTCATTAATATTCAACTTCTTTGCTTTAATGAGGGAAACGAAGAGGAATGGAATGTCATCTGCTTATCTAAAGCAGCAAGGGCTTTGCTTATATTCACACACAAAACACCCCACATTTAAATAACATTGAAGTTGTGACACATTTGGCCAAAACCAGGTCATTCAAAGTTAAGCCTGACACACTCAGAGCTGAAATAGATCTCTATGCAGGATCTTCCAACATAAAAAGTTGGTAAATCTGTGTTTCTACTTGATTTTTTCATATTTTTGAGATATGATCTGTGGAAAGATTAGTAGGTTTATTCCAATGAAATAATGAACCTCTGGCATCTGATTCCAATGTGATTCACTGCTGTGTTTTCCATAAACCTTAATGGGATCCTTAGAGCTAAGAATAGGCACAACTCCTTATTCCAGCTGTGCTTTTGACCTTAAATATCTCTATGGCAGTACTCCAAGAAGAAATCCACATTTTGGTTCTGAATCCATTGAAACTTAATTAATATTATTATAATCCAAATTTTGATAAGTTTTACTACTACAACTGAGTTCAAATAAAGCATATGTATATCTTGTATTCATTCTCAAGTGGCACAAAAATTTGCATTCAGAATTTTGCATCTAGTTTAAATGCCAGACAACTCTTGCCAAATTTAATGTGAATTTCTCTTTTGGAATACTTGAATTAAATTGAAACAGTGTACTCTCCTTCCCCATTTCCTAACTATTATTAAGAGATTTTATAGTACAAGAATGTTAACTTTATGTGATATGAGTACTTAAAGCTCCAGCTTAGAAGGCTGAGTATCTAAAAATATTCCCTAGTTACTTCTTAAAATAGCTACTCACAGTCTATTTAAAGTCAGGCACTAATACCTCAGTAATATTTTAATAAGATTTCTAATAACTTATGTTACTTTTGCACTTCTAGAAGGACTTTCTGTTTTGGTATAGGAACATGATTCTGTAATTTTTTTCATGACTTTGAGAATTTTTTGGCACAGAGTATTATGGATCTTTACAAAGAAATAGAGATTTATACCTGTAATACTTTTTAGTGCATGATGGAAACTCTTAGGTCAATAGCATTACCACTAAAATGGAAAATGCTTTACAGAATGTCCAGAAAAAGTCTCCATCAGCAGCAAGCTTGAAAACCTGAAGACAGAAGTGACACTATTAGTATACAGATGGAGTTTAGAGAAATACACAAAGATTTCAGTCAGCTAAGGATAAAATAAAATGATGTTGAGGTATGGCTGGATAAAAAAGAAATAAATAAAAGTTAAGTGTTGATATCTATCAGAGATTTTTTAGTGAGCTGGACTTGAAATAAGTTTCTTTTAAAAAGCATTCTGTATTTGAACAATGTATAAAAAAAGAAACTATTTTTTTCCTTTGTGATATATTCTTTAGATCAGTCCCTTTTGCAGCAATTTTCCTGGTATTGGATGCTCTTCACCTTATGATCTTGATATCAGCTTCTGATATCAGCAAAATCTTAATGCTTCTGGAAAAAAATTAAATACAGATTAAGTGTTAGTGGAATCATAGTTTTTCAAGTACTTGGAAAACTTGTCAGGTCACTCATTTTCTCTGTATAAGCTTTTCTGTACAGCTGACATTTCTAGTGTTGTAATGTTCGAATATTAGGAACAGTTGTGACCAAATCCTGCGCTTTCCACAATGGTTGAAGTGAAGGCAAGCACATTAGCCATTGAATGGTCCATTCAAATACAGTCCCTGAAATGTCATCTGATGGATGGAAGGACAGACTGAGAGCAGCTGGGGAGAGGCTGCAGCACGGGCTGGGGGCATGGCCTGGTGTGTGCGGCAGGTGGGGCTTCCCTGTGTGTCAGAACATCACCCTGATTGCACAGCAGTGACCTGTGAAAGGTTTTGTGCTACACCTGGGGTGCTTGGATAGGGCAGAGGTGAGAAAGCTCAGGAGAGTGGAGGTGGAGAGATGGGGATGGAGGGGGAGGAGATTGCAGGAGATTCCACTGTACGTGTCCTGATCATGTCACCCGTGGGATTTCCATCTCTATCCACGGAGATCCACTTCTCTCAAACAATAACTGTAAAGCAAGGCATCAAATGGCAAGTTAGTTGCACATCTCATACCTGTAGGGTTTGCTCGAGATTGTCTTCAGTCCCAAGATACTCTTCTACTGTGCTCATTACACAGCAAAAATAGGGCCTTAATTTGGGGTGAGTCAGAGGCCAGCCACAGATAATGCTGTGCAAATATATTGCTGCAAAACAACTATTCAATATGTTCATCTTTTAACTCAGGGTTGCAGTGTTATATTTTCCATGAGGATGACAAATTTGGGGGCGGGTGGGAGAGAAATAGATGTAACAAATAGATTTTAAAATTAGACTTATCAATATGCTGTGAATACTGGATTACATCCACTCAGTAAGAGCAAAGGCATACAGATCAGAATTCTTAGATAACAAAAAGGAATAAACTGAGTATAGTAATGGAAAGATATTCACTTCTAAATATTCATTGCTGCTATATCAAGCTAAAAGACTTATTTATATTTATACATTGAAGCATATCTCAGATGATATAGTAATCTAAAATTTTAGTGCCATGAGAGAAGTCTATGGTCTCAGCACCAAAAGATCTGGTGGCTTGAGGAGCAGACGTGGCATTGGAGTTCTCTCAGTGCTACCACAGCCATGACCTTCAAGTGTCATTATTTTAAAAACTGGATAAAGTTTGTTGCTGTTCCCTTCTATATCCTTGCCTCCTTGTCAGAGCTGCTAATGAAGCCTTCTCTTAATAGTAGTTACTATGGTATTGGTGATGTGGATATATTCATCACCAAGCCTTGCTGTGATACAATTGGCTGGGGCCAGATGGGGCACGTGCAGTGAAAATTATGTTTATTTGACTACAGCTGAAGATCAGCACCAAGACATACTAATTTTCTTTACATGGTACAATCTAAACTATTTAATTTAATAGTCAGTTATTTGTCTACCACACAGTAGAAAGGAATGTAAAGGCAGTCCATTTCACCCCTGAGAAGCAGCTTTTATGGACAGGATGTTGTCACTGGAGCCAGAGGTAGTGGGGAGGCACACTGTTCCTGCCAGCTGCATGGCTTCAGCAGCACTTATGTCTGATGTCAGCATGGGGCTGCTGCTCTGTATTTGAAATGTCCTCTGGATAAAAATTTCCATCACAGCTGCCTTAACCAATTGACAGAACATTCTGTCTGAAGGTGCAGATGTGTGGCTCCCAGAGCAGAGATGGATAGCTGCTATCAGTACCAGAAGAAAATGAGCCTGTCTCCCAACCATAAACTGAAACATGTTCTCACGATCAAAGATGAGAAACAACGTTCACCCTTAGGAAGGAGGAGACTCCTTTTTTTTCCATACTGATTTCCTATTCTGATGTAGACTAAATACCTAAACACACACACTATTGAGAGTGTCATGGAAATAGATTTTAATAACTTGTATTGTAAAGACATCTTATTTCGATGGCTCTCAGAGAATAGTGGGAAATCCTGGAATAATCAGATTAATGTCTGTAGAATATTAAAGAATAAAACAGCCCATACTTTCCAACAGATAGCTGCCATTATAAACCTCTCCTTGCTTATTTTGCTTTTTCTTTTGCCTGTCATATC
The DNA here is from genome assembly GCF_012460135.2 of Molothrus ater. Classification (NCBI taxonomy): domain Eukaryota; kingdom Metazoa; phylum Chordata; class Aves; order Passeriformes; family Icteridae; genus Molothrus; species Molothrus ater. The sequence continues at coordinate 9,639,217 of NC_050491.2, forward strand.
AGAGAAACCCTTTGAAAATATGGAGTAAATATGACTCAGACTAGCAGAGAACTTGACAGAGCTGCTGAAGCTCTTTGGTGGCAGTAGAACTACTCACAGCACGAGGGAGACACAGGTTAAAAACATCTGTTCTGAGGATACTGCAGATCAGCATTATTTTTCAAGAGGACTGAAGACTGCAAGGCAAACCTTTTGTTCAAAAGCTAAAGGGAAACTTTGATACATGCAAGAATTTCACTTAAAAAGCCACCACTGTTTTGGTGAGCTGTACAATTTATTATGCACCATTTATCAACCTAGGAGCGTATCCAGGTCATTACAAATTTGATGTTTGCTTACTCAGTGATACTGCTTCCTGTACATATTTCAGTGACAAAAAATAATTCTCCTGCTGTGTTACTCCCAGTCAGACCAACAAAAACTGAAGAAACTGAACTGAATTTTATTCTAGGGATTGGATCAGTTGCAATTTTTGATGAATTCTTTTACAGTTAATTCATAGCTGAAGAGCAAGACAAAGGCCAGAATTCTAGGCAAAATACAGAAACTCAGAGAATGGAAATCCATGATTTAAAGATGTTTGTATAACCTCTTCTCAAAACATAGACCTTCATTTGCAGTTCTGCAATCTCCTGCCAAAGTAAAACCTTAGTAACAGTCACATCCAGATGCTATCTTAAAATTTTTAATTACAAAGTATTTCCTTCTATACAGTGTCCCTTAAGGGAAGATGAAATTTGTGATATCATTTCAAAACATTGGTATTATAAAAACCAATAAATATGTCATTTTCTTACTTGACATCTTTGACTAGATTATGAGATTTTATGTTGATCTTAATTTTGACGCTGATAAACAGGCAACATTTAAAAAAAATACAGTAAAGTAGGATAATCTGGAATCACAGTGACAAGATATAAAATGCCCCAATGTTACTTAATGAACCATTTTTCATTGTCTTGCATTCTCAGATACACAAATTGAAGGAACTCCCCTAAAGCGTAAACCAGCCCAAGCAAACAATGTAAGATGAGGTTTTCCGAGATTTACCTGCTCTCTACTGGCCTTTATCTATTCACCTGCAAACAAGGCTCAGTGCTTGTGATATGTTGCTATCAAATTTGCAGATTCTAGATTAGTGAAATGAGAGGATATTGTTTTCTGTCATTCAATAAAGTTATTCCATTGACTTAACAGAATTTGTATGATTACAATTCCTCTAGTGTTTCATGAAAGCAGAATAATTTACACTGTAGTAATATATTCAGCCATGGTTGACAACAGCATTAAATAAAATGCTGCTTCCTTTAACTGAGGTATCAAAAAGAACCAGAAAGGGCAAAAGAAAAGGGAAAAAGTAAATAAAATTATACCTCATGGAAAGAGAAAGCTCTTGATGAAAAGAAAATAAATTTTGAAATTGTGACAACTGAATAGTAAAGCACAGTAGAATCAGATGAATCAGAACACCCTGGGCAAAAAAAACACAGTGTGTACTCCTTAAAGAAGAAAACTCTACTGAAATAAAGGAGCAGATAAAGAACTGTAAGAATCAAAGCACATATTAAGTATGTTGAAAACCATTTACAGAACAGGAATCCTAATTCCAAACAAGTGCCTTTGCTATTTATTAAGCTGCTCAAAAAAAAGGACATTTTTTAGTTAAAACATTAATGTTCCAAGATGATACATATACAGCAGAAAGATAAATATGTGCCCATTCCTCATCAGAATTTCATCTGACTTCTAAGAAAGAAACTAGACTGGAAAACTGATGGGACACAGAGCTAAACATTTCCCCCTAGAATTACCACAGTAAAATACAGAGAAACTGCAGAGGCAACTAGGGTTGTCATATGTTTAATTTCCTTTGTCTTCTACTTCCATACCAGTGTGTGAAAATATGAAGGTAACATAGAAGCTCCTCAGGACCCTAACATCTGTACATTGTTATTAGTAAAGTACAAAAAAATCTGGTTTTCTCTTCTATCCCATTTATAACATAATTGCTTCCTAGCTCAGCCTCTGTTACTAATTCTAAATGAATGTTGTCAAATTGCAAAGTGCATATTGTTGTCAGTATAACCTGTTATTACACGCTAATACTGTGTGTTAATGAAGTGTTAAATATCCAGAGCTGCCAACACCTTGATCCAAGGGAATATGAACACTATGAAATAGATGTGATACATGGCTAAAATGATAAAAATTATTGATCATTTCTTGAATGAATTTTAATATAAATTAAGTATATATTTCTACATGAAGATATCTAAATAATCTAAAGGGCCAGATCTTGGCTTCCACCTCTCTACCTTAATTTCTTGTAAACTGTAAATTCTCTTTCTTTTGGGTTCAATCCTCCAAAGTGTTGCAGCTACATTGAAAAGGCTGCACACTCTTGCTTTGTACTTGATAATAATAGTGTTCAACACTTTGTAAGCTCATGTCTTGAATAATCAAACTTATTGATATCAGTAGCCTTATTCAATATTTAAAATTGCAGTTTAGAAATGTACTCATTTTTCATGTGAAGAAAGGAATATGATGAAAGTCTACAGGGCAGTGATGTGCCTCAGAAATCATTCTACTGAAATGAATTACTTTTTTGACTGAGTAACTTCAGAAGGCATTCACATCAATATGGTTTATAAGACGTGGAAAGGAAAATTGACAAGAATTCTTTGGAAAATAGAAGCAGTACTTTCTCACCACTTCATAAACACTGAAATATACATTCTTTTATGTAAGGATGAGTGAAGGGGTTGAGATGTTCCTTGCCATCCAGCCTTTTTAAAGGAATCAATCTTACTGAAAACCACAAAGATGCAAAGGTATCAAATGTAAAAGGAAATGACATCGTTGAGTGTGGACTGTGCTGTCACAGAAGGAGCACATTAGGACAAGCAATACTACTTTTATTAGTAGCTGTCCTTTCTAGGAGATTGCTTAACTCAGCCCATTTAACAACCTGTTCCTTGCTTTTACTTTTCAAAATGCATTGACATTTGCCCTTCTTATTTCTGGATGCAGCCAAACAAATCCAATAGACTGGGTCCAAGTATGGAAAACAGCAGTGTCATAAAGCTTAATTTCAATAACAAGCTTCAGCAGCTCAGAAAATGCATACTCTTCATTCCTCTTACAATGGAAAGAAGTATCATTTAGCCTCTAACAAGGAAAGAGGTAATGAGATAAAGATTTAATGCTTGTGTTTATAGGAGGCCTGTGTGAGATTATCAACTGGAGCACAGTTTGGTTTTGTTTGGTGGGCTTTTGAAGGGGTTTTTTGGTCACATTTGAAAGTAAAAATTTAAATTTCTTGAATATAGATTACTAACAATTTCTTTTAAAAAGAATAGTATACTGGTTCAAAAGAATCTGTGCAGTAAACATTATGTACATGTCTTCATGCAGCTAAATATCAAAAGTTGTTTTCTTCACTTGTAAAGTTATTACATTTTTCTCTTCTGTTCTTCCACACAATAACAATAGGGATTTTTCACATTCCCATGACATATTTTTCATTAATAGAGACTAATGTTCTTTGTGTCAGTGCTGTTCTAACAGAAGAAAAAATAAGGTCTGGAATATGGTCCAGCTGCCAAACTGGGAACAGCACCTAATAATTTGAGTAGATCTAACTTAGTGCTTGGTTCCTAAGTCAGTGGCTCTGAAACAGTGACATAAGAGTCTTTACTTATTTTTTGCATTACTCCCACATCATCAGCCAGTGAGGAAGCAGGAGCTGCAAGGTAGGTCGGACTTCTTCCTATTTCCCCTCAGCCAAGATTGATTCCAGCACCACTGGCTGCAGTAACTCCTTTGACCCTTGCAGTTTGCATTCCATCAGTTCTGGTCCTCCTGCTTTTTTATCTCCAGCAAGGATGAGGGAATAGGATTCAGGAAGAATGTCAGGAGTGAATCCAAAAGTCTGAAAGCCATCACATTTAGTTGCAGTTACTGAGAGGCTTGGCTAGTTGTCACTTTTATTCATTTTGAGAAAAAATAAATGTCTGTAATTCTTTGCTCTCTGTGACCACTGAGAGTTTTATGGAACAGAAGCTCTTTCTCCATTTGAGAGGTTATCCAGCAAAAGAATAATTACCTCTGATGAGCTCTCTGAAAAAACAAACTTACCTTTTTGTGACAAATATGCAAAATTATCAAACAACTGAGAATTGCGGCATTTATAGTAATGCAAGATCTTTGAAAGACGGTAAAGAAATAATGCATTTAAATCTGCAAAATATTATCTTCAGCTGTAAAAATTTGGTGCAACAGATACTATTTAGCTATGTTACATGGCAAAGCACAGCTTTAAGAAGTATTACTGCACTTTTCCATTTATCTTTCAACTCTGCCTATATTTCATTATTATTTCTACTCATGACTCATAGTATTTCTACATTTTTCGACAAAGATTGACATATCTCATTTATTTTCCCACCAGAAACCTTTCCTATGCATTTCCACAGCCAGATATTAGTTTCTTTTAAATAGTATATAGGCTTAAGGCCCTATTTTTCCAAATTCTAAAATTCAAAGCTCTGGGAGCTGCTATACTACATGTACATCCCATCAGTAGACCACAGGATATGTAATAATATTTCCATACTGAGTAAAGGCTCCCTATTATGTCTGTGTGTGTATATATATATATATATATATATCTAACCACATATGTGGGCCGATCAGTTTGCAAACAACTGAACTCACTCATTTATAAGCAGACTTTTCATCCAGTCATTGGTTTTTTTACCAAATATTATGTTAGATTGTTTGAAACTGATTCTTCTCTTCCCATCCAATACACAAACAACATAAAGAAGCCTTAGGTGAAAGAAGCATGAGGGAACTCTCTGGTGCTTTTGTTCTCATTCCCATGAGAATGATTGTGTTTCTGATCCATTGCTGCACAGTGAAAGTTCAAATTAAAGATTTTGCACTTAGGATGAATAACAGAAACATTAAAATTTACTTCAAGTATAGCAAAACTGTAAGTTTAACTTACTGTCCTATATGCCCATGTGTTATTTAGTCAGGTTTACATACTCAATACATTTTCCCAAAGGCTATTGCAGATTTACAGTGCATTCTGCTTTCCTGAAGTACTTGCTTGTCTACAAAGTACTATTGATAAAAATTAGATATCAAACAAATGAGATGGGTGTCAGAAACTTATAAATAATGAATTGAATGGTAGTTTACTAATAAATATTACAGAAAAGACCAATAGGTTCCAAAAGAGTATTTCCCATATAGCTTCTTATTTAAAGTGCAAGAGTGTGATGCTGTTTAGAAGGCTGAATTATATTTATCTGGATTTCTAATTAGTCCAGCTATTAACCTTTTCTCCAGTTTCTCTCTTTGGTGATATACGGTACTATAAATTCCATAAGAGATTACCTTGCAGAAAATATGTTTTTTCATAAATGCCCCATGCATATTTCATAATCACTTTTAATTTATTTATTCTCCATCTGATTCTCTACTGTCTTATACTGATGCAGTTTTACCTGTGTAAGATGGATACAAACAGAATTTTGTGGTCACTTAAAGAAAATATGCCCTTTTTTTTTTCTTATTTTTTTGCCTTTTTTTTAAATTAATATGGATTACAGAGCTTCCAAAGGGTTGAGGCAGTTCAGAACTTCAGGTGTGGAGTAATGTACCTAGCAGAAATTGCAGGCTGACCTAAGGCACTAAATCTCTGTGTAACAAAATTATCAAGTCTTATTCCTCCTGAGCCCACAGTTGCCCAAGCAGAAGTGTGTATAGATATGTATCTATATATTTGTGTATACACACACATATATACACAAATATATATATATCTATGCAAAGATCTCTGCAGGTGACCAAGATTTCTGCACCCAGATCTCTAAATGGTTTATTTTTAAAGAAGTTGCATCAGAACCTTCTGCTCAGAGCTGATGAAAGCCAGTAAATGGGTGCCCATTAATGCTGCATTAGCATTGTAAAACGGCTGCACTTCACAAAAGCCTGCCAGAACACGACCCAGTCTGGACTCTTAAAATGGCTGCACATGTATTTGTAATTTGCCATCCATTCAGAAGGTGAAAAAAGGAGAGATCAAATTATCTAACTCTTCACAGGAACTTCTGAAAAACCAAACACAATGTTGTTGTGCTGGAACAGTTTCAAACATATCTGTAAACTCAAAATGCTTGTTTTAAAGATATTTTAATTAATTGTTCTGTTACTTCATATTTTTTAGAACAGTAGGTTGATGTCTATAAGGATTTCAGAAGTCAAAACTGACAGTACATATTTAACTATCATAACCACCCAGCAATTACATTTAGCTTCTGCATTCTCATCTAACTAGCCCTGCAATCTAGGAACTTCTCTGCATATTGGGATTTCTGTAAAAGTTAGTATTAATGAAATAGAGTTTTAAATTTCCCTAGGCTCAATCTAGACATTAAGAATATAAATGTAAATTAGCAGGGAAGAGCAAGCAGCCTTGAATACTAACATTTTCATCCCATAACTTTTAGTTAAAAATGTGCTACAGAATGTGGGATCCAGCTTTCTGCAACTGGCACCCTCAAATTCCAATAATAATTATCAGAATATTTCTGTAATTGTCTGTGTGCTTGCTATAGCACTGTAAGACTCAGACACCCTCCAGTTACAGATTATTACTGTCTGTCTGATAAATAATTCCTGTCCAATTCCATTTTGACTTAAGACTGTTTCTAAAAAGATTCCTTTCTGCTTAAAAAAAAATCCAGTTATAGAACAAATGTGGCCACAATATTCTACTTATTTCACTTTTTACTGGCAAGACAAATCTTGCAAATTCATTGCCTTTTCCTGGCATTTTTATAGCCACCTGCAGTGCTTATTTTCATTGCAGTGTATTTTGTATGATCATGGGTGTCCACACTCTGCTTTCCTTGACTCTCTATCCCCATCACCACTGACAGTATGTTCTGATGGGAGGCAAGTGAAAAAAAAATAGTGGGAATATTTAGCTTGTACATGTGCTCTTACTTCAAACTATTGACATGGTTAGTAGTGAAGCACCAATTCTAGTTATAAAACCTGAGATTTTTATACTTGAAGAACGGCCCCTTTTAAAACTTCACAGTGATTAAACACTCACTATTTGTTATGACCAGCTGCATAATCTAACTCTTTACTCACTCAGAATCAATAATCTCTTTCAATATCTGCTGATAGCAATGACCATAACTAGAAGACAGTAAGGGCTGGAAGGACAATGATGATATAAACCTCACTTGAAGTGCTGAAAAAATGATTGTATTATTTCGTATTCAGGAGTATTATCTCGTTGGAACAATTGGGTTGAATAAATTAAAAGGAATAGTTTGTTATAATAGAGTGACTGTGAATGCTTTATATGAAAGGGGTTTTATCCTGTTTTCTTTTGGTGTAATGAAAAAAGTGATGGATCATAGAACTAAAAAATAAGCTGGAAGGGATCCCAAGAAATTTTTGATCTTACTCCCACTGGGAGCCTGGACCTTTCAAGTTTGAATATTCCCAAAGATAAGACCCCTCCTGGCAACATGTTCCAGTATTTCCACGATGAAAACATTTCTCATAATATCTAGCTGTAATTTCTCATGTGTGCCTGTTGCCTTTTTTCCTGTCCCATGCTGCTGAACTCACTCCAGAAAGTTACTGTCTGCCTTGTACTAGGGGAGCTCTAAACCATCTGTCAGGTGTGGACTCAGACATCCTGCAGAGAGGCACAGCATGGCTTCCCCACCTGCTGGATGCAGCCTGGCCTGCTGTCCTTCAGGGATATTTTGCTAATTCTTGTTCAGTTTGTTCCTCAGGATTCCCAGGTGCTCCTGCTGTCCTGCCTCACCTCTGCACTGTACAGGCTCATGACTCCTTTCCACTCACATGCAGGACTTGACCCTGAGTGAACTTCCTGAGGGTCCTGCGAGCCCTGGGCTGTGCAGGGACCACCCCTCTCCACTTGCTATTATTCACAAATTTGCCAAGTGTACACTCTTGCCCACTGTTGAGGCTGTTAATAAAGGCATTATATGTTCTTCTGACATCAATAGAAGATAAGGAATCTGACAGGTATCCATGTGGATGGATGAATGGTTGATTGCAGTGTGTTCCTGTTTTTCCAAGGAACTATAAGAATTGACAATATTTTAAAAGATTAAAACCTTCTTAATGAATCTTGAATAAAGAAATATATCTAGATTTTCCTGAACACCTGCATGATCATGATGCAAGCCTCAGAAGAGTTTGTGTGAAATATGTCTAAATTTATTACCTCAAAAAAACCCATGTCCATCAGTTTCAATCTGCAGTTTTTGTGGGAGTAATTTGAGTGATTTTGCTAACAAGCACAAAGCTGAAAAAAAAATGGAATTCCTTTGTAAAAATTTGAAACTCTCTATTTGCTCTAGTGTAAGTGATGCTAAGGGATGAAGATATCTGACAATCTTCTACACCAACCTTTGTCATTTTCAATAAGTATTCCAGAAATTTGCTAATGGATTGTATCCTAAACTTTGGGTCATTTGGTTTGTTTCATTTGAGTTGAATTTCTGTTCTGATTTTGTTTGGTTGGTTTTATCTCATAGATAACGTATTTTTTAGCACAGCATCCTTTTTTATGTTACTTATCAATTTTCTGATAGTTTCAGCCTCAGTTCTGAAGACAGTTTGATGTCTTCCTATCAAGTGAATTTTGGGTACAATATTTGAAGTTGCTAGAGAACAGTAGCGAATTAGTCCAGCATGACTCTCAATTACCTTTGTTATAGGACAATTGGGATACTAACCTAGGCCATAAATTTTATTGCAGTTTCTTACAAAAGTGAAGGTGAACATGAAAATTCAAGGCATCACAATTGTCAGTGAGATGCCTCTTAAAAACCATTTAGTTTAAAAGCATTTGACATAATTTAAAAGACATTTTTTGCAAGCTTGCCTCCTAGGAAGCACTTGGGAGTCTAAGTAAAATTTGAATGTTTATGTTTTAAAGCACTTTTAATGCAAGAAATCTGTGTATAATTATCTCTAATTAGTCATCTCTTCCACTGAGACTTATACTAAGCATTTAGTTTTCCTCTACAGTAGCTATTTCCCAGGCTTTAATAACTAGGACTGTCTTACAAGCTGATCTCAGGATCAGATTTCAAACTCATCTTATTCCATTCTACCTGTTGCTTCAGGACATTTCTTAATGAGGCCAGAGTTACTTTCATGTCTAATTAAGCTGAAGAGATTAAGATATTTAGGTCTTGTTTTTGTATACTCTCCTAAGGGAAAAGTAAATACATAAGCAACAGAGATCAGCAGAAATACAAGAAAGAAGAAAAGCAGCAGGAACACAGGGGATTATTATGTAATATAAGGGAGCAGGAAAAGGCTGGGTAGATTATCCTTCCTAAAGTATGTTCACTTGTGTCAAAAAAATATTGCACTGAACTGTGAATTCTCCCTAACGTGATAATGTGTATTTATCAGATGAACCTAAAAGAGAAATATGGAAGAAGGGACTTTATGTCTTTATAAAATATATCTGAAAACAGATCCTGATTAGGATTTCCTATTTATATAATAAACTGGAAGGTAACCATGAGACTGATGAAACAAAGTATCCAAAATACTCTATTAGAAATGCCTTTGTTTTTTATGTTCCTTATCTTCTCCAGTGTCAGCTTTCAATGCAATGAGAAGTTTATTATTTCATTTGGGAAAGAAACGATCCCTGTTTTATGGAAGCTTAATCTCTCTTCAGAAGTGCTTTACCTCAGTTCCACCCTAATGGGCAAGTGGATAGACTCAAACCTCTTTTAGCATGCATTCATATTCCAGAATGCACATTTCAATTGAATATTTTTCAACAATGTTTTTTAATAGTCATCTTTCTTAGTAAAAGGTCTTTCAAATCTTCTCGTTTAGGTATAGCTTTCTGCAGTACCAAAGAAGTTCCCTGTAAAGGCAGCAAAGCATTTAAACTAATCTTTTCATAACTCCAGCTCCTTTCAATTACCTGGCGGTATAGTTATTTATACATTTTGCAAGTTGCTTTCATGTGAATTTATGGGTTTTCTCAATTTTTTCTTAAGATCTGAAAATATATGGATGCTCTTACATTTTTTTGCCTTTTTATTCATGACCTAGAATTCATTTTTATTTGGGTCTTGGAGGGAAGCTGGGAGATCCAACTGGTCTGTTTGGAGGGTTCTGGAATTCAAACCAAAATAATGAAGAAAAAAGTTCTCTATGTCAGTTGGAAATTGACTTTTTTCCCTCAGTTTATCAAAAAAAGAAAACCCAAGAGTTTAATTTTAAACAAAATTTTTTTATCTTAATAGATAATATTTCTTATAATTAACTTAAGGCAAATGAAATAGCTGGAACTACGCATCGGCGGCCACCACCCAAGCCAGGCTTCCTGGGAAGTGGCGAATCAGCCCCGGTGCCAGGAGCATCAGCACCACCTTGTGTTCATGGGATGGGAAAATCAGCCCGGAACACGCCTCCCCAGGCATCGAAACCGCAGCGCTTCCTCTGCTCCCCATAGCAAGCTAACGAAGGAGCCATATTTGTGAGAAAGATGCATAATTTTTGCTACTGCAAGTTTAGAATAATCGATATATCCAAGTATATGAGAATTTATCAGGAAACTTGCTTGCATTTTTGGTTAGACAGCGGCCACAGCACATGAACAGCCCAACTATTGCCAGATTTTTTCAGTAGGCATCTTGCAACAAGATAGCATAGAGGTGAATTTTGTGACAATGTTTTGCAGTTATTTACAGGAGTTCTTTCTGAATGTGAGACATGACACTGTAAAACCTATTTTTTCTTTGAAATTTTAAAAAGGGAACAAAGGAGATCGGTGTCATATAGTGATGGAGAGCCTTGAGAGAGAGTCAGTATCATGTTTGGATTCCTCTTTCATAGCCTGTAAACATCCTACAAGGCAGTGCTGCTTCCTTCAGTCTTTTGCATGGTAGAAGCTGTTCTGTAAACAAATCTATTTCTGGTACATTTTTCCACCAACTTGACTATGAAAATGCATCAGTTTTCATTTCTTTTTCAAAAAAATCCACTTCTCTCTATCCATTTGGTTCTGGGAGTACAGTTTCTGGAAAGAAATATCTCACCAGAAATTGCAGTTACTTCTCTTTTAGCTCTACTATATGAAGTACGGTTTCTAGCAGAAATTCTGGGGCAGAACCCGTTCAAGAACTGGTAATAATATGAGAAAGCAATTTCATAGAGAGTTTTCTACACCTCAGTGTATTTAGCCTAGCTTAACAAAAGTCAGGTCTGCCATCTGAGAATGAAACAGAATAGCAACTGTCCCTACTTTCTGGCCCCTTCTTTTGGTCTAGAAATTAAAAATTTCTGATTGGTGTTTCACAGCTCACTTTCACCTTTCTCATCTTTAAAAATTGAATGTTCCCAGATTAAGTGCAAGACCTTGTGCCTGTATGTCACTTTAGTGCGATGTATCGATTTTCAGTACACACATAACTAGAGAAACATATAATGACATGGTATGCTCATAAGTGTTAAAAAAATTATCCTGATTCTTGTTTACCCTCCAGTTTGTGCATCATTACAGAGAATTTGCATCGGGGAAAGTTCAACTTCTGTTTTGTTCATCTTTACATCCACACCTCATGCACTTCTTTCAGACTGATGTAAGGTATCATTTTAAAAAATGGATATTTTCCAAACCCACGGTGCAAACTCTGCATGATGGATCGGTCTCATTAGTTTTATCAAGTATAAACCTGGGTTTTAAAAAAACAATGCAACCTTGTGTGATATGGTTGGGATCCCATGTTGATGTACACCAACAGGCTCTTCCTCAACAGTGTCTTTTAGAGGTTGACAATGTCTCTAATGTCCTTGTAATTTTTCTCCCTGTTCCAAAAGAGGCAGGGCACTGTTATTAGTGCTACTCAGTCCCTTCTGTCACTTTCTGTCAGACAGCTGGGATCTCAATGCCCTTTATATTTGGGTAGTTTGCTAGCAGTATTAAGGGACTTACTGTAAATATTCCATCACCTTTCTGAAATAGTTTTTTTCTGTTGAAAAGACAGAAAGAAACGAAGTCCAGTACCTGACAGGTCAATGACAGAGCTGTAAGAAAAACTTTTTACAAGGACATGGAGTGACAGGACAGGGGGAATGGCTTCAAGCTGCCTAAGGACAGGTTTAGATGAGGTATTAAGAGGACCTTCTTTGCTGTGAGGGTGGTGAGGCACTGGCACAGCTTGCCCAGGGGGCTGTGAATGCCCCATCCCTGCAGTACTCAAGGTCAGACTGGATGGAGCTCTGAACAACCTGGTCTAGTGAAAGGTGACCCTGTGCATGGCAGAGGGTTGGAATGAAATGGTCTTTAAAGGTCCCTTCCAATAAAAACTATTCTGTGATCCTATGAAGTTGAACCTTGTATTTTGTGTATTTAGCATTGGGATGTGGCTGACCTCTTGCCTGAGTGTTTTAAAGCCTGTTAACTGTAAGAAGGAGTAACTTCCACAAATGGCAAATCAAACAACCACTTCAACTGTTTAGGGAAGTGTCATGTCTCACAGTCATCAGGAAAGCAGTCTAGTATAAACTGGAAAAATTCCCCAGAATTTCAGAGAAGTTTTTGAGGAATTCATCTGATTGAAACAATAGAGGCACAAAGAGGAACTTTCAGCATCTCAGAAGCATAGACTGACAGAACTTTGGTGAATGGTGATAATCCTACCCCGGGTGGGTTGAAAAGGTCCTCTTCAGCTGTGAGACCAGCAGCTGTGTCTCAGGTCTCAACTCAGATTGTTGCAATGCAGTCAATGATCTTTATTCCTACAGGAGGCATGAAAATAACTTCAAAACAGTGCTTCAGCATAACTCACCAGGTAGAGACAATGATTCACTCAGGAGGCTCATCTGAACTTGAGTGAGCCAAAAGGTGTCAAGCCAGTCCTTAGCAGCAGTGTTGCACCTGTGCACTTGAGATAGCTTCTCCTGCTACTTACAGAGAAAATCTCCACTGCAGAGAGCTGTAATACTATATAAACCTACTTGTGTAAGAAAACTTCATTTGGCACCAGCATATCTAGCAATTTTTACTTGTTGCTTTCTTTTAAACTAGTTTGGTAGGCTTGGCTGTGAAATCAGAGGGTCAGAATTCTTTTTTCTAAATGCATTTAGGTTTGATGTGCTTAAGGACTCTAGTTTCCAGGTATAAAAATATTCATCCTGATTCTTGGAAAGCTCTGTATCTGTTACTTCTACTGGAACATTTCCCCATAACTCTTATTATCCCACAGGATGCCCACAGGGATCTGCTCCTATTTCTGTTGGACCTTGCATGTAACACACCTGAAATTTCACACTTTCTTCTGCATCATTCTCATGGAATAATACAGAGTATCTGTGTGGTTCTCAAAGCAGATCTTTTGAGTTTTTTTAACTCATTAGGGAACATCCATGGGTATCTGAAATTACCATATATATGTATATAATATACACACACATATTCATCAGACACTCCACTTGATACCTGGCAACAATTTTCCACTGCTGAGTGGGTCCACTTTGTTTCATTTTCCTCAGCAGTGGCTGAAGAGACAGAGGTAGAATTGAACATCCACCTCCAACGGTTATCTTTTTATGCCTTCCCTTGATGAGGCTATCATCTTTTTATGACTACTATATGTTAATGACTACAACAGGCAATTCTATAGGATTCCAAGAAGAAGAATTAATATTAATTTGTGTTCCTTGTCTGCCCACAGCAGACCAATATTTACTTGACTTTGGTACTATCTTAAACCCTGGAATCCAGATGGGTCAGCTGTCTTGGTTTATGTTTCTGTGGCTAACATGGTGACTTCATTCAAGACCTTTTTCTTTCTTTGGTTTTGAGTTCAATCCATGGTATCAAATTTTTGTGTAAATGAAAAACAAATGGTAAAGTCTGTCCAGAGAGAGAAGAAACCAAAACAAACGTCTACTGGGAAGGAAATTTACGTTTTACTTTAGGCTCAGAAGAACTCAGACTGATCTATTCTGCTGAAGAATGACTCTATCTACCAGGACTAAATCACAGAAATTTGAGAGGACTGTTTTGGCTTAAAATAATTAACTTCTAGAAATAGTTAATGATGAATATTGTTGAATAGCTTCAAGATTATTGAGAAATAGATTTGGTTACTTCTGGCTTTTCTGGGCTTCGTATGAAAGTAATGTATAGAATAACATGATTTTACCTAATTTATTGTTTTTTATTTATGCATTCCATGATATTATATATGTACCTTGAAGATGTTATTTTCCCCAAATACTTATGTAAACACCATAAACTATCCAAATGAATTACGTTCTGGGCCACAGTACATAGTAAACAAAAGGACTCCACTTTGGGTGGTCTGTGCAGAAACTTACGAACGACTTACGAAACCTACGAGGAAGTAACAACAATAGTGAATTGCATGCTTTTTCCCAATGTTTTCCTGGGACTGAATGCACAAGCTAAATGACGTAAATAACCTCAGTGACTTTTAGGAATTGATAAGTATGTGTATGCAGTATCCATGTGAACATAGACCAGGATGGAGACAGACTGATGAGCCAGGTCCAGCCTCAGAGGCACACCTTTTCCAGTTCCTTGCATTTCTTCAGCACAACACAATTTTTACGAGTAAGTGCTGCTGCAGAATTAGCTGCTATGAAAAGAGCAGGTGGTAATAACCTTTACACCTTGTATGCTTTCTTGAGTATAAATCGTGTAGAAATGATGAAATTATAGAGATCATCACCAGCTGAAGTTCCCCTCCACTAACACTGTTATCCCTCCGGGACGCTTAATTGAGGTGGCCACCGGAGATCCCCACTTTAATAAACTCAGATCGCGAAAGGAAAGCTGCTGAAGCACCTTGTATAAATCAGCATCCCTCTCCCAAGCCTTGATTCCACTACCGGTCTGATTTCCCCAGCAAAGTAAATTATTTAGGTGTTCTGCGCTACATCCCGAGGCAGAGGCCCGCCGGTGCGGCGTTCTTTCCTCCATTTCCCCGGGACGAGCGGCGAGCTGGGGCAGCATCCCTCCCTGAGGCGAGCGGAGCCGCCTCACCTGCCCGCAGACTTGCGAACTCTGCCCAAATCCTGCACGGCCACGGGCGGGGCCCCCTCAGCCGCCGCCACCGCCCGGTCCCTGCCCCGGCCCGCGCCCCCTCATTCCCTCCCTCGCTCGCTCCCGCCCGCCGCGGGGCAGCCCCGGCGCCGCTCGCGCCCCCTCAGCCCTCGCCCGCCGAGGTCGGCGCGAGGCGGCTCGAGGCGCGGCGGCGGGCAAGGCGCCTGCGCAGCTCTCCCGGGCATGCTCATTAACAGCGGAGGAGCCGAAAAGGGGAAAAAAAAAAAGAGAGAAAAAAAAGAAAAATCCCACCCTGAGAGCGAGCGGCGCCGCTGACACTACACCCGCCGGAGAACAGCGGCGGCGGCAGCAGCGGCGGGGCTGCGTCGCGCCGGCCCCGCGTCCCTTCACGCCTCGGCTCCCAGCGCCCGCCGCGGGCAGCTGCGGGGCGAGCCGCGGTAGCAGCAGCCGGCGCGTCCCCCCGGCGGGGCGGAGGGGCCAGGGCGGGCTGCGGGGGAGCCGCCGGCAGCGGCGATGTGGATTTATACTGGCCCGCGCCGCAGCCGCCGGGGAGCGGGGCGCGGGCACCGCACCTAGAGGCGATGGGCGAAGCCGTCGGCGGGGCTGAGCCGGGGCGCTGCTGAAAGTTCAGCCGGTGGCCGCGCTCGGTAAGTTTGCCGGGGAGGCGGGAGCGGCGCCGCGGGCGCCCGAACTTCGCGTTTCGCGGGGGGCAGCGGCGTCCGAGCCGGGGCGGCGAGGGGAGCGCCGGGCGCCGCCGGGGGTGCCTTGCCCCGCCGGAGCGGGAGCCGCCGGGCGCTCCCGGAGGGGTTTTTTGGATGGCACTGGGTGTGTACGTGCGGCTCCGTGTGCGCTGCGCGGGAGCGGTGCCGGCGGGCGGCTGCCGGGCTCCGGGGCGGTGCGTGCGGGCACCGCGGGGCTGCGGGAGCGGGCGCCCGGCAGCGATGCCGCGCTCGGGGCTGAGCCCCGGCGCCCCGCACGCCTACAGCGGGTCTCGTTCGCCCGCGGTTACCGGGCGCGGTGTGTCGGCACGGAGCGGCGCTCTGACTGCCCGGCCGCGGTGCCATCGCCCCGGGCGGCAGCGGCTCCCCGTGCCCGAGGCGGAGCGGGGCGCGGCTCGGTGCGCGGCTCTCCGCGGGGTGCGGCGAAAGGCGGGGCGCTGCTGGGGGCCGGGCTCCGGCTCCGCGCTGGCGTTGCGGGGCCGCTCACATGAAAAGCCGCATCTCGGTGCGCGCAGCGTGAGGTGCATCCGCCGGGGCAGCGGGACCACGCTGCTCCCAGCTGGAGGATGGAGCAGCCTGGTGTCTCACCGCTCCTCAGGCGTAATCTGCTAAACGTGTGCTTGGTGTATTCCCTGCCGCCGGTTGTGGGATCTGGTAATCTCCTATAGTCAAGGCGTGTGTACATCCAGGCGTTACATTGCTCTGCTGTTTCCAGCTGTTTTTTCTCTAAAACACCTTACGGCTGTAGCTCGTGACTGACGGTTTAAGCTTGGTGTATGCTCAGACCAGCTGTGGATACGATTGTGGTACATAGTGAGGAACCTGCCTCTGTAGTATTAACTGTATGCTCTTACCGTGCTGAGTGGCAACGCGTTTACCTTAGCAGATCTGGGCTTTACGTGTTCTAATACTGAAATCGATGCCAAGAGCTCCCCACCTTCCCCTTTATTTGGATTAAATATATGCTACCTCTTTAGGTTGTGTAGTAACTAACTATCTTAGTGATAGTCTTTTATTGATTGTTTTCCCAATATCCAAAGGTTGTAGATACCCATCTTGATTGTGCTGATGCTTCCCTGATAATTAACGGGTCAGATACACTGACTATGGAAATAAATACCAACTGTCCGTGTGGTGGGGCAAGCATCTCAGACATCTGTGTCTCCAAATGGTTTTGCAGTAACAAACCCCCACCACTCCTACTGCCTGGATTTTACCTGTTAATTGTGAAGCTTAATGTAAAGCAGTTTGATATTTGAAGTATGGAATTGCTGGTGTTGTAGTGAGCACTTTGTGAATCACAGATAGCAAGATAAACTGTAGTAGGGGAAGAGCTATACATCAGAAGGTGAGACAGCCCCAGTAGCTTTTCTTCTTTCTTGTCCATAGTTTCTTTTCAAAGCTTATATTAAACATGACCCTTAATGCTGTGGATTAATCTCAAAACACTTTTTCACAGACAAAATGCAATCTTCCTAGTAGCCTGCTATCCCTACAGATATCATATTGATAACATAAATTCATCAGAAGTTGATACTGTAGTTTTAATATAACTGTGTGTCTTGGGGATTTTGGCTTGCTGGTTTGTTTTAAGAACTCAAATCTCTAAACTGCTGGGGATTTTAGGAACCTCTTTCAGTCTTGGGTGTTTTGTATTGTTGTTTTTGGTGTGCCTTTTTTGTTTTTTTAATCACAGTTTTGTTTTAAAGAATGGTTAGAAGTTTTCTGAATAACACATACCCAATATAATTTTTCTCTGAATATCTGATCTTAAAAAAAACCTCAATCAAAACCAAATAAGATCCCAAGAAATTTTTATTTCAAATACTGAAATAAAAATCCTTTATTTTAAAGGGAACAGTTCCTTTCAGTTGCCAATTTTTAGGTATTTAAATGATGTGTATAAATAGCAAATGAGAAAATTCTTATTAAAAGCAGCTTTTAAGAATGTGGGAATGCAAATGACTACTCTCGACACTTCAAGTAGTCAGATGTGAAAGTAAATGAACATACTGTATTGATGGCTTATGTGTAAAAAAGCCATTGAAGTGTATTCAGAGTTCTATAAAAGCAGTGTCATCTGAGGAAAACTGTGGCAAAGGAAATCTATTACTCATTTGATGTGGCATCATAGTTAAAATGGTAGTTTTGAAAACTGAAGCAATTACCTGGTTGCTCACACGTGTGCCTGTGGTCTCAAATGGAGGTGTGCAATGCTATGCTCTGCAGTAATGGTGCAGGAACAGGTAGACGTATACTTCCTTCTTTCCAATGAGATAGGAAATTTAGAGAATTGGTGTTGATGTTAATTGGAGCAGGCAGGACATTATTTCAATGTGATTCATGAGGTCTAAACGGTATGCATTTAATTTTTAAATGATCTTAATCTGAAAAATGTACAAAGAATAATGCTGCTTAATTTATCACAATCTCAGGGCTTTGAATATGGGAGAGCAGTCCTCTTCATTTGGTCAGGAATATTATTTGTTCCCATTTTACAGACTGAGAGAACGATGTACCCTGTCTTTGCTTTGGTCACAATGACTGCCAGTATCTCACAATGGCTGTATGGGACTAGATTTTGAAATGTTTTAGAGTCCAGATATAAAGTGGTGATGGTATTATAACTGAAATTCATGAGTTTCTGTTTTCTTGTCTGCTTGTTCATCGAGATGTGCCTGTTGATTGTATTTGACAGTTCAGCACAACTGAGTTAATGATAACTTTTGTGAGACCAAAAAGACTTAATACAGTTTTGCTTTTTCTCTAAAGGCCCAGTCCTGAGTCTACTGAATTGAGGTCCAAAATTTTCTGCCTTCAAAGTTGTGAAAATGATAAAGTCAAACTGTAGTTTGGTAATTGTTGGTGGAAGACAAGTTCATGGATTGTAGTCACTAACCTGTTTAGCTTCTTTAGTGTTTTAGAGTGGTGGGTGCATGAAGTACTGTAATACTTGTGCAGCCTTTATATGAGTTAAGAAAAGGAAATACCTATACTATAAAAAAAACTTCTTCCTTAATCTAAATGGACTCACATTCAGCTGGAAGCCATTACGCCTTATCCTGTTTAAGTCTTTATCGTTGATAGCAGTATTTGACTATGCTCCTTTCCTATGAACAAATAAAAATCATTCTTGTGTCACAAATTAAAATGTTTGCTGTGCTTGGGGAAACTACATTGAAGCTAAGACTTGTGAAGGTTTTGGTTCAGAAAAAAATACCGTGTTTAGAAAAAGGTTTTTGATTTTTATGATGTAAGGTTGTGTGGACATGTATTAAAGTGATGCTGTTGCTCTCCTGTAGAGGTTGATTTAGTTTTCCACTCTATTAATACAGGAAATTTACAGGTGGTTATCCAACCTTCTGTTCATCACCAGTGCTGCATTTCTGTATGATGCTGGTTTGTAACTGGTATGACAAAGAGAAAATCTCACTAGAGAGCAAAAAGCTCTGTATCTGACTTTAGTCTAGGTAGCATGCAAATCTCTCCTCTGTGGTGACAGATAGACCAACCAGCTGCCAGCATCTCAACCTTTCCATTGTTCTGCTAGACCAGCACTGCATCACTGAGGGCTTTTGTATCTTCCCAGTTTCTCAGTGATGCTCACCAAGAGCATCATCATTATTTTACCAGCTAGATACTTATTTTAAAAGATTGAGTATTTTGCTGAAGTACTGATAAGTGGCATGTTCAAAGTTTATTGAAATCAGTTAGAGGTAGACTTGTCCCTCCCTCAGCTTGCCATTTTACTAATTCACTTGTTGTGGTTTCTTGACCAAGGACACAGTACAGTAATATTTGGCTGAGCTATCACAGATGCACAGAATTATTCTGTAGCACAGCTGTAGCTGTAGGTTTTAGACTATGATAGAACTGCCAGTGGTAGCTGCCTCCAAAATGACTATCCGACATGTATCTTGCTATTGTTCTGCTTTCTGTGAATCAAACAAATAAGAAAGAGACAGAAATGTGCTATGTGTCAGTTGATCTCTATGAGTAAAATAAGAGGGAAATTATGTTAAATGGTACTTCTGTTGGATGGAAAGTAAGATTTTGATGCTGCTTAAGTAAAAAGGAGATATTAGTTATATTCTTATCTTGGCACTTTGATAAGCCTGTTCTTGAGATTCTTCTGTTGCATTTCATAATGAGACTATGCTTAAATGAGCAGATTTCAGTCCTCATCCATCTTTGCCTATGGCTGAAACCACATAAATATTAATTCCTTAAAAAAAAAAGTCTTTACTGGTAGGCTTAAAAATCAGTTCACATGGATGAAGCTGATGTCTGCCATTGCCGTCTAACTTCAGAAAAACTCCTTTTTCATTTGTTGATGTTTAAGTGTTTTTTGTTTGTTTGCTTGAAAACCTTCATACATCTAGAAATTTGATGCACTATAATGTGGGGCGATAGAATATAAGAAAAATCAAGATGGTGTAGAAAGTAATCTCACCCCTAAGGAGTTGCAGCTGGGCCAATGATCAAAGATTAGGAGCAGTCCTGACTTTATCAGGCCACAGCTGCAACCAATGAGAAGGGGCTGGGTGGCTGGGTGAGAGGGGAACTGGAGTCAGTGGCTGCTTTGTGAAGAAGAAAGAGTCAGTGCTCTGAGGAGATGCCCACGAGAAACACCAAGCAGGTGTGAAACTTTTGTGATAAGGAGACAACAGAATGGAACCCTTGCAATAAGATGACAACACTATAACATGGAAATCTTTGTGTATAAATTATAGCTGTAGTTAGCATTATGCAACATGGTAGTGCCACTAGTATTTATACTTGACAGGAGAAGTAATTTAGGTGGTTCTCTACTTTTTTTGAATAGCTTATGGGTGTTACCTGTTCATTTAATTCACTATATTAAATGCCATTGGTTTTACCTTAATGTGCCTTTAATAAATTTAAAAACCTGTTTGAGCAACGAAAAAGCACCAGAAATACAACTTTAGTGGAAATTGAAATATTAATATCAGTGATACAGGGTTAATTGAATGTCAGGAAAAAAATACCATCCAGAGGATGAAAACTCCTTTACTTGTAACTTCTACATTGAGAGTAATTTCAAGGTGTTTTAAAAGTTGAAATGAGTTCTAAAATGGTGGGGAAAATGCATCCTAAAACTGCAGTTTCTAACTTAACTGTTGCTGTTATATTTGAACACAAAATCTAAAGCCGTTTCCTGAATAATAATGAAACGAGGCATAAAAATTAATCTCCATAGAAAGTCCCTAAGGGGAAAACAAGACAGATGACTTTGTGAAGAGCATTCTGGTGTGCAAGGAGATGAGGCATTTCTCATATTCATGTTGCTGAGTAATCTTTATTTACTTACATGGAGTAAGTTTTGGTACTTCTTTCCCTTACTTTCTTGATCCAAGGATGTTTGACTCTTCCTGCCCTTTCCACAGCCTGGGCATGTGAGTTGAGTGCTCTTGTTGCCAGTCTAGCTGGATTCTGATTATCTGTCAGTAAGTAACTGGTATTTTCAAAGCTTCTCTGTTAAAGTTCCAGTTAGTCTGAAAGAAAGGGAAGCTCTTTTCTTTTCAAGCTTTCAGAAGCAGTCACTTCCTGCCAGCACTAAAGCTTTGTCTCTTCTGTGGCTTGATGTTGAAGCTTCTGTATTGAACTCAGCATGTTTCCCTTTTCTCTTGAACTGATGAAGAGTCAAAATTTAATGTAACAGATTCATCAGCCGGGAGTGAGGATGGGATTTATTTTGGAGAACTGAGATGTTGAAGACTTGTGTATTCTTCTCTGCTGAATATGGAACCTGCATGTTGGATTTCTTGAGTTTGTGTGATTGGGTATTGAATGGAGCAGCTTCAGGGTTCTGTTAGGTACTTGCCATGTTACCTTTTGTGCTTTGAGACAGAAATGGCAGATGTATGGAAATTGAGAGATGCTGGAAATCATCTTGTATATGTATGTGTGTATATATATATATATACACATGCTGTTACATTGAATGTAGACCATATGCTCAAATTAATAAAAATGATCAAAAATTAAATTAAAAGTTATTTTTATTTCATAAGGCTCAGAATATGACTGCTGGATCGTAGGTGTCTGTGTCACTTGTGATTTAAAAACCTCTCTTAGGTTCTGTATGTTCAGAAGTTTTTACAGACATACAATTATATTGTGTTTTATCATTGCTCACTACTGCTGTGCCATAAATCATCAAGCCAACAGCAATGAGGCCCTTGAAGTGTTAGTCATTCCTGCCCCATGCTTAATGAGTAACCTTTGACATTTCAGTAACCATCAGCATGCTGGGTGCTAAGTGTACTGTCTACCTTGTTACCAGATGGAGACAAGTTCTCATTTTTAAAGAAATTACTCAAAGTCAAATACAGGAATGACACAAGAGAAATTTGTATTTCTGCTCCTTTTCCACATGTGCTTTTGTTTGTAGATAACTAAAGGGCATAAAATCTTTCTAATGTGTACCAGTTCTTAACAAAGAGAAGCTGTGAGGAAGGGTTGGCAAGCTCTTATTCCATCATAACAGCTGTGGTCAGCATGCAAGGTGTTTACAGGGTGAGTCAGTGTCTGAGGATAAGGACCAAGAGCTCAGCTGTGTCAGTCAGCCAGAGAAGTCCAGCACCTTCATTACAGCTTGAAAATCTGGAACCATTTCTGCCTAAGTAATGTATATTTATATAATAACAAAGTGATAGTGAGTGAAATAGAAACAGTTCTATGGTGGATGGCGGATTTCACACCAGAACATGAGAAGCAGCCATAAATCAAATCATCGCTCTTCATATTTTAGGAATGCTTTACCTTATTGATTGAACATGGAGAGTAAATAAGAGACACGCATTTTAGGTTAGCAGATCTTTTTCTTTGTTCATCATCTTGCTGATCAATGGTCTGATCTAAAAATAATAAAATGTGTCTCTGACATCTGTTTGAAATAGACTGCTTAAATAGAGTGTTCAGCTTTTTTGTTTTGTTCTGCCTTTTTAATGGTGGGGATTGCCACACCTAAGGGATAAGTGTAGGGCTGCAGATTAAGTCATAAATGCATCAAAATATTTTGCAAACATAAGTACCATATCCATTATAAATATTTCATTGGAAGAATATTAAAGATGTACTCCTAAATAAAATAAAGTTATTGAGAGCCCAATATTTTGTATAAAAAGGGCATGGCTATAGTACCAGGGTACCCTTAATAGTTGTCTTTACTTCCAGATAAAACTGAATGTTTTCTAGATTTTGGGGTTTTTTAAAAAAATTGTCTTCTATATTAGCACTTTTCTGTGTATGAAAATAGTTACACTTTTCTGGAGGAGATCTGTCTCTATCTAAAAAGTAACTCAAGCTGCCTACATCTGTAAAAGGAAGAGCCTCAATCAACAATCACTCTTCTATTGCATGTTACAATACAAATCTGCAGTCACCCTTTCTCCTCAGAATTTATAAGCTAATTTTAAAATATCAAGGAAAAGGCTCTAAGTAGAGTGCTGCTGTTCAGTGTCTCTCCACAGAGAGCTCTACCTGCTTCTTTCAGTGTGATAGTATGATACCAGAGAAACGTTGGGTGTTTAAGAGTTTAAGTTGGGAACCATTTGGGAAAGATTTGGGCAGAAAGGATAGGTGAGAAATAAATGGGAAGGGAAAGAAACCAGCTGCTCTTCTAGGCCAAAGCAAAACTGAATATGCTGAAGGTGATTTGAAAATGGTGCAGAATGAGGAGGTGAGGTGGAACAGGAGAACAAAGCTGTGTGACTGGAGCAGTGAGAAAGGCCAAGGGTGTTCCCCATTTGCTCTCATGTTCCAGGTAGGCTGCCACTGTTCCAGGCAGACTTATGTCACTGATAACAATTGTTAGCAAAATGCTTTTGGCAAATCTGAACTATTCTGAATTTGCCTTGGCTGATGTAATCAAACACTGCACTTCTTGTCTAAATATTTGTAATGACCATGTACATGTGCTTCCCCTACCTCTGAGCTTGTGTTAGACTACAATGGGGTCCTGTATAATTAACTTCTAGTATATTTTCTGTTTATGTCAAATCTCACAGGAAGATTTGTGACAACAGGGTCAGTAAAAACCTTAGCTTCACAGCTTTTCTAGAAGTAGCATTGAAGGGAGTAGTTGGGACAGTGTTCTGAGACCCAGGCTGTGATCACTGGGGTGTCCCCTGCAGGGCCAGGAGCTGGACTTCAATGATCCCTGTAGGTTTCTTCCAGTTTGGGAAATTCTATGATTCTCTGACCCATCTTCACACTGACCACTGAGACTGCTGTGATTTGTGAGGGAAGATGTAATGTTTTGGTGTGTGCATGGGTTTTGCTTATTTTCAATGAACTGTGACCCCCTCCTCAGATTTCTCATGAAGAGGATTAGAGAAGTGAAGGAGGATGACAAATCTGGAACCAACTTTCTGCATTATTGTTTGGATAATGTATCAATGGAAACCTTACAAATGACAAAGTTTGAAATAAATTAGAAGTAGAAATGAGGCATTTTTCAAAAATCCCTCCAGTAAATGTTTATTTACTACTAACTGATATGCAGAAACAACTTCAGTATTAATTTCCTACACTGAGGATGAGTGAGATCAGTTCAAGGCTGAATTTGCAGACAGCTCATTGTAATTAAGGAATAAACCTCATAGTTGTTGCTTTGACTCTTCCCTGATGCTTTGCCTGGGGGTCAGAAATGTGTTCTTGATGCCTGTTGTCTGTAGGCACTAGAAGGCTTAAATAGCATTGTGCCTATTAACAGAAGTTGTTTGCATTGGTGCAAAAATTTCCCTCCAAAGCTGATTTAGTGTTCCAACATAAAAGAGCTGTGGAATTACAAGGCTGTTAATAGATGAGAAAACAACTATACGTACCATGAAGGTGATTATGACCACAGGAAACGTGTATCAAAATTGCTTTAGGTCATAATGTTATATTATGGAAACTTTTAAAAGGTTATTTCCTTAAACTGTTAACAAAAGTGGCCTTCTGTTATGGTTTCAGCTCCTAGGGACAAAACCTTAAGTATGGTTTCTACTTTGTCTGCAGAATAAAACGAGCTCTTCTCCTGATAGTTATCCTGGGAGCTGAGCATCTTGTTCCATTTGAGTACAAAGGCATAGTTCATTACTAATGGGAAAACAAACTTTCTCTACCATAGCAATTCAAATTGAGCTCTCTGCTAAGTAGTGCTCATTAAAAAAATCTATCATTTGCAGGAATTACTATTTTAGCCCTTTTAAATGTTTCAATGCTTTTTCTTACACGGGACGAGATTTGCATATTTAAAGAAAAAGAAGGGCAGGAAAGGACACTGTTTCAGAAAGATTATTTTTCTGGGGAAGCACACAGCTAAAATTGGACAGTAGATGAGCTGTATAGGCCTAAGGGGCAATGATAGCAGAATTAGTAGAAATAAAGATTTGTTGTTTCCTGCTTGCTGAAATAACTCATCTGTTTTGGGGAATATGTAGATGACACTCCCTGCAGTGTAATTTATTATGTACAGTTTCTGAGGATTCCCAGATTACATCCAAATTCACTTTTCCCCTTCTGGTATCCAGTTAATGGGGAAATTAAGCAGCTCTGTTTTATCTGCTTCTGCTGCTTGGTCTTAGAATTCTGAGAGAGCAGTTTCACTCATCTCTGAAGGTGCATTGCCCTCTCTCCAGTGCAGCAATGTTCTCCCCTCTTGGGTGCCTTTTTATCCTCTCCAGTTCTTCCCTCCTTCCACACACCCATCAATGGTATTTGGGAAGATCTCTGAGGGTGGATAGCCAGCAGTGGCAGAGTAAGATAGCTCTAAATGTCAGATTTTTTAGCAGAACAGTTTCTGAAGCAGGACTGTAAAGTACCAAGTGCCTGTTGCACATTCCTATATAGGCAGCTCTGTCCTGCTTGGGGTCTTACCCTTCTAGGTTTCAAAGCAGCAAAGCTGACCTAAATCTATATTCTCTCCATGGTTTTTCTATTACATGGAAGCTTTCTTTATAAAGAGAATCTAAAAAAAAACCCATAAATGCTCTGTTGCAATTTTCAACTCTTGGGTCAACTTGTAAACTTCTCCAAGAAGATTGTGGGTGGGTGGGGAATTATTTTTAGAATCAGAGATCTGCAATGCCAAGTATGCATCCACTTCTGTGTTTTCTTAGTTATGACTAAAAGACTAAAGATACCTCTTCTAAATCTTTCTCTTGACATTCCCTCAGCAACTTAGATGGAATTCTTTGCTATGGACAAGCAGTTTTACATGGGTAAAAAATTTTACATGGGTAAGGGGATAATGTGGGGGTCAGACATAGGGTTTTCTATACCAGATCAAAAAAATGGATGTTCTAGTTCAGTGTCATGCTTCTTGTCTGCAGTTCTCTAATAAACCCATAAACAAGCAATGTTATTTTGACCTGGATACTCTTCATTGATGGTAGAGATGGTGGCCAGACACAGGAAGGTTCAGTTTAGTGTTCAGGTCCTGTTGTTAGTGTACCTCTGATCTGAACAAAGGCACAGTTGTAGAGTAAAAATATGTATATTTGGAGAATGTGCCTCTAAATAAATGAGCATTCATTCAAATTATTAATCTAAGGATGGGGACAGCATTAGCTAAAGAATATAATTCTCTAGAAATTAGTCCTTTGTAACGAATGGCATTCAAGATGACAATTGTCCATTTGAATTCTCAATACTTGCTGAATTGGACTTGCTGGAATTTTATTTCACTGAAAAAACAAATTAATTAAAATCAGTTAATTCCTCCTTTGCCCTCATATATATGAAACAATTTCAAAGGATATCAGATAAAAATCATTTCCATAGTAAAAGGTGTTTATAGAATGATGTAAGGAACTTAGCAACAAGTTGTTCTGACTATTTAAAACAATCCAAACTTTGGTTTTTGCACAACAATTTCGCCTTTTCTTCAACTTGTCTAATGGAACTGAAGCTGTAACTTGCAGTGGTAAGGTGAATGGCTGGAGTTTAAAGGTCCTTTTCTGAATGAAATTTAAAGGTAAGTCTTATCTGTGTAGTTCTTGAGGCAATGGACTTTTGAGCTATTATTCCTACATTTAAAAATGTTGATAAATTTTTCAGGTTTGGATAAGAGGGAAAAGTATTTGTAGCCTTCAGCCATGGAGTGCTAGCTTTCCTGGGAGATGAACTGAGGAACAGCAGGTCGTAGTATCACATTTGTTTCTTATGCATTGTGGATCATATTGCTGCTCACACTTCTCACATCTGTTTAATTTTTTAAGGCATTTAATTTTAAAGGCATTTAATTAATCTTTGGAAATGTTCAGGAGAATAACTGGTTTGTGTTTTGAGGGTCACTGACACAACTCCCCTAATCTTTCTTCAGCACCTAATACTTTGCATGCTATGAAGTAAATAGTTTCTGAGCCCAAACTTCAGCTTATGTTACTGTACTTCTACAGCAGAGGAGGTATCCAAGAGAAAGTGCTGGTTGCATATGTGTGTCATTCTCAACAGAATCTGCTGTTGTTTTTCTTGTTCTTTCTCATATGTAAAGAGGTATCTATATCAGTATTCAAACAGCATGTCCAGAGACACTGAATACGCTGCTATTAAATAGTGAAAATTAGTGATCATAAAGTGAAACCGTGTGTACTTGGATGTACTTAACGTGAGTCATATAGCAGGCATTGGTACTGAATCAAGTGCAGTATTACTGGGAAATGATTGATATGTTGCTTTTATAACAGCATAACAGCTGAAGTGATTTTTCAGCATCATTTGGAAATGGATAGACTTTATTTTCAGTTGTCATAATATTCCACTTTAAAATAAATGTACCACCCAACAATGATGAATTTGTACTCTCTTTGTGAATCAGGCTGATATTTTTGCATCACTTGTACTCTAAGCTCCATGGTAAAACTGAAGTTTTACTTGCCTTATGCTTGGCTTTTAATTTGGGCAGTCTTTTGCATTGTGCAGTTCAATTTGGTGGTCACTAGGAATTGTGTGTGAGAGTAGCTAAAGCTACATTTCACTGGGTGCCTGATTTCTAATAGTATATTTTGGGTTTTATTGAGTTATAGTATGACTAAGAACCACTAGCTGTAAATCAGTAAACATTCAATGAAATCTAGAGACTTTTGTTTTGAACTCTCTCTCAAATGTTGCCCAAGGTATATGCCTGGTATCCTTCTAAAATGGGGTGTAGACAAACTAGCACAAAAGATAGTTAAGACCAACACATCAACAATTTCTTCATTCAATCTACATGTTTTTTTTAATTACACCTTTGTTAGATCTTCCTGCACACTCCAGAGAGGCCAATGTAATTGTTGTTTTGGAAATCAGCTCTTCAACTTGAGCTTGTGAGCAGAGGGCAACTTCATATTTAGGAGAAAAAGCCAAGTTCAAGTCTAGGGTGCAGAGAACAGCACAGCAGTTCTGGATAGCCTGGCAGGATGGAAGGCAGCTACCATGGACAGTGTATCTTCAGGCAGTGTTCATACTGTTCTCCACACCTAATAATCAAGAATTTAGGAATTGTCATTCTCCCCCTGGTTGTATCTGTTTCCTGTGACTTTCTTTTCCCCAACTGTATTTGTTGTTTAAGTTATAATGATGCAATAGTGGATATTTGGATGATGTGGAAGTAAAAAGTTTGTACTTTTCCTTCTCCCAGATCTCCGATTTTAATTTTTTAAGTGGAGGTCACTTACTCCGTAGTCCAATTTGAGTCTCTCTTTATAACTCTAAAGGTGGAAGTTTTTGCAAAACAGTCTTCTTCATATGAGCTTTCATTCCTATTTCCTGATACCAGTGGGAAAAAAACATAACAGACTCCTTTTAGGCTGAAAAAAAAAATTTATGTACATCTTAAACATTTGTTTCTATTTGCATGTTAGAATTGAAATGTATGAACACAAATACAACACGTTTGTCATCTTTTAAATTTGTTAAAATGTCAGTAAAGTAGTAAATATTTGGTTCTGTTTTCTGGCAGACTGGGGGCAGACAGTAGCTGCCTTCCAATTAGTAAAAGCCCTCCTACAGAACTGTAAAAGGTATTCTCAGTCTTTATCAGCTTTTAATTTTACATTATGGAAGTCACAATGGCCCACGTTGTTGTTAGCCTTCTGCTGGTTTGCTTAGAAGCATCTCTCAGCTCATATTCTTTTCAGTTTTGTCTGAACAATTATGCCCTTTATTCTGCAAAAACATTTCTTGTACTTTTTTTCACACTTGATGTTTGTTTCAATTTTTGTTTCATCAGTTCTCATAACTTTGTAATGAGAATAAGCCTCACTTTTCCTCCCAACATTTGGTTTTGTTGGGTTTTTTTACCTATGCTGCAAGCATTGAGGAGTTTTATGTGGTGTTTTGTGGACACAGGTATTATACTTTATACAATAATTCCTGTTTTCTTTGTGTACATGTTAGATGTTAAGGTTTTGGCTTACTGCTTAGTCTGATACTATGTACCAGTAGTAGAGCACAATGACAATTATAGTTTGTCTATAAGACCACATTCTAGTCTTAGAGTTGGGGAGAATATTTGGGTTCTTTGGTCTGAAGAGAAACAAATTCTCCAAAATGCATTTTCCTAAGATACTGATATCCTAAGACTACTGGTTAAGTGAAACATCCTAATATGGAAATTCAGCCTTGAATGGTGGAGCTGAGTTAAACTGTATCAACTTTATTTTTAAAAAAAGAACTGACTGAGAAGTTGTGAATATGGTGCTGCATAAGACCCTAATACTCTGGTGGTTTTCAAGAGAGATTTAGAACTGTTTGCTTTTTGAGAGGAAAATATTGTGACAGCTATGCTTAAACATGTTTTATGTGTTTAAAAATTCTTAAGGCAGAGTTAAAGGGGGAAAAATCAAGAGATGCCCAAAACAGGCAGTTGGACATTAGTTCAGAGGAAGCTGAGACACCTCTTTGAAGCTGTATAGATGTACATTAAATCCTGCCATAGATCGAAACACTTAAAGGTTTCCTGTAATTATTTGCAAATTCTAAATTTAATAGTTTGGTTTTTCTAAGAGTAGACAGACTTTGTGCATGCAGACTTGTATACATGTGGTGTCTTGAAGCCTTTCAAGTGTTTGTCTATCCAGTGAATTGTACTCAAAGGTCACTTTCCATCCCTCATCCCCCAACTCCCTCCTGACAAAACAGGTGCCATATAAATACTTTGCCCTTTGTCAATATTTGCAGCTGTCCTTAGAGTGACAGTGTAAGAGTAATTGATGAGCATTTGTCTCATGTGACTTCCTCTTTTTCTTTTGGGCTGGGAATACCTCATTAATAGGAAAAAAAAATGGTATTACTTGCCATAAAATGTTCAGTATTTCAGGACTGTGCGCTTAAAACTTCTGTGTCTGCTTCCTTTGCATTAGGTTTCTGCATTTGTTTTAGTTTCTAACTCATTCTTGAAAAGCAGTATCACAGCCAATGTTTATGTAGAAAAGAGACTCATGAAACCTGCATCACCTCTCAATAATTGGTGTGAAGACCTGGTAATTGCTTTATTTTGTAGATAACTTCCCAAACAGGGAGTCTAAATCCTGTCTTCCACTGAGCCTGAGAAGCTGCTTTGTCCATTGGGGTTTTTCATTTAAGTTTGTGATGCCACTTCATATTCAAAGACCAGTGGTAAGTCTTGAGCACTATCCAGAGAGTTGAAATGAAAGGAAAATGAACTACAGAAGTTGCAAACCTTGAAGAAATAATTTTCTCCACCCTTTCATTGAAAAATATAATCACCAGTGTTCATGTTATCATAAAAACCCCTAATTTCTAGCCTTCCTTTTTTGTAATTCAATCATATATTACCCAACCAATTCACAAGTGTTATGGTTTGAGTGTAATATCCAAGGATCAGGAATGAATAAAGTGCCTTTTTTTCACTACTGATTATCAGACACACAGAATGGACAATGGGGAGAGCATGTTTGAAACCCACGTGCCTTCAGATGGCAAAATAATTAATCTCTATTCTGAAATAATTAATCTCTCTTTGACTCTTGTGTAAGTCTTGGACTGTTTTCCTTGTGTGCCTGACTCATCTGTAGGAGCACTATAGCATTTCACTCATAGATGGGGATACTGCCAGGTCAGTCTGTTGCTCAGTTGATAAATGGTTTCTTTGGCACTTGTGTGACTTCTTGCCTGCAGCCATGTGGGAAGGTGGGAGTGCCCATGGTGTCTGTGGAACACAGAGGTACTCAAGTGAAAATGCAGTTTCCTTCTCCATCCTGTGATGTCGTGGATCATAGTGTGGCTTGCAGGATAAGGTGTGCCTTGGTGTCTGGCCTGAAGCTGTGGTACCTCTTAGATCTGCAGAAGAAGCAATAGTTGCTTTTGATGTAACACCTTAATAATTTCTGTCAAGTCTTGCTAGTTTTAGTATGAAATAGCTGAAATGCATCTGGGAGAACCATTCTTGTATTTAAGGCAATCCTGTTTTCTTACATAATGTTGAAATTTTCTTCTACCCTTCACCTACAGCTGGACTGTGAAAATTAGACAAACTTTTCAGAATATTTGAAAATGTGAGTCAACAAACCTGGAAGAACAGACATAGTAAGAGCATCACAGCAAATCTAAAATACACCAATTCAAGTAACTAGAAACCAGATGATTGTGAGGAATATAAATAGAACTATTAACCAGGTAAATTAATTTATTACTGCATAATTATCATATCTGCTGGAGTAAAGGATTTATTATAAATTCAGTGTTTCCAGAAAAAAAAAAATTCACAAGAAAGTTTCAGTTATTTCTCTTGAACATTCTTCTGCAAAAGCTTGAACAGTGCCATTATTTGGGTTTTTTTCTTTATTGCAATTCATGAGTATGATGTTATGAACATAGAATATTATTTTTAGTGTTCAAATGAGAAAAAATCAATGCCATGTAGGTACTGATGGCAATTGACTGAAGCACAAAAATACATTTTGTTGCTTTTATTAAAGGCTGTGAAAGTTTTTCCTTTCCTTTAGACTCACCCACCTTGACATGGTTGTAAAAGTAAGAATAAAGGGCATGTGGCCTAGAGAAATTAAGAATCAGGGTAGCATCCTTCCTGGATGGCCTTAAAGATATAGTAAACATAATTAGTAATTCAGTGGCAATTGTGTGGTAGTTTGTCAGATTTTGTTTAACAATCATCTGTTTCCTTCATGTTGAAGGGAATAATTGAAAAGAAATTTAAACCATTAGAGTTTTGCATTTAGTTGATTATAATCAGTTTATTATGTATGTACATAGACCTATGTATGTGTGTATATATATGTTTGTTCAAATGCATATTGTACATGGAAACTTTGCTATGTATTTTTTTTTCCAGTATCCTTTCAAAGTAGGTTGGCACTTTTCTTCTTCTTCTGAGGGTAAATGCTGTGTACTGTGCTAAGAAAAACACTTGCTTGGCTTTGTGTAGGTTCAGGTCTAGACACAGAAGGGCTAAATACAGGTTAACCGTTTTTATTTTTTGTTCTCTAAATACAAAAGAAATGAAGGTGATTTCCTGCAGATTTTGTCTTATCTGCTGTTACATCTGAGATGCCAGATCTTCTCTCTATAATCTTTTATTCATCATGAAAATACCCTGGAGCAGTCGGAGTTTCTTCCTGCAGTCTCCAGGGTATCCTTGCTCTTTTGTTCTTTATCTGTCTTGGCCCTGACTTGCCAGATGTGACAGCAGTTTCTGTGGCTGGCTGGAATGTGTGTGCTCACAGGCTGGCCAAAGAGAAGGGGTAGGTGTGAAACACTCCATTTCCTCCAGAAACCTGGCTAGTTTTGTCTTGTATCTGCTTCTGGATGTCTGATAGAATAATTTCAGCTTGAAACCTCTGAATGATTTTAAGCAAATTTCACTCTGTAATCATTATAATTATGGGACAGAGATAAGGAAGGACTGGGAGTGATGGAGTAAGGAACTCATGCTGGTTTCCAATTGTTTGCATAAATTATACCCTGATTTAATATCTGATAAGCACAGGAGAAGTATCTAGTGGCCAATATGAATAATGAACCTCTGAATGCAAAATTTGAATGCTCATGGGAAAAGACTGAAATTGTATGGGGGTGAGATGATGTGTTCATTTTCTGTCTATTGTGCAAGCTAAGCTCTGCAGAGGTTGTGTCATCATAAAAATAATATTTGCAGTTAATTCTTCTAAGTACTAATAGCAATTTGTATAATTTCCATTGGTGAAGGTGTAAAATCTTCTTAATCAAGAAATGTTAAGGAGAAGAAATTTTCTTTTTAAGGAGCTTGCATAAGTGATTAACATAATTTTACTGAGTGTCTTTAATTTTTAATGGTTTTGGTTTTCAAGTTCCTTGTATGTGTTTAATCTTCAAAAGACAGTGATGTGGCACCACTGACGCTCTGGTGTGTGCTTTTTTCTCGAACTAGTGCTATTCTTTGGACAGTGCAGATCTTTTTCCTTTGTCTGCTTATGCTCATTTGTCTTAAATTAATTTCTGGGGTTTTATCTCTGAGTGTCTATATAGTTATCAATTAATATATATAACTAGTTATTTGGCATATCTATAGCAGATGAGTATAATTCATACTAGTTCCAGGTAAATTGACAGTTTTTATCTGCATTGTGGAAATTGTGGACCTTTATCTTGAGTTTGTTCCTTCCACTTGTTCTTCCTTTCCCTTCCTTGTTGTTCCTTCCACCTGTATAAAATAGTCAGGATTTCCCAAGTCTCTATGTATGTTTGAATGTAGCATAGACATACACATCCCTGTGCTGCCTTAGAACTGCACTGCATTTCCAGGTTCAGGAGGGAGTTGAAGAACCTACAGGTCTTCAGCACTCTGCTGTAGGAAGAATTGGAACTTACCTGTGCCTGTAATAGACTTGCATAGTCCCAGTCAGTTTCTCTTTTACTGTGTTTGAGATGAAGTGTTAAGTACTAAAAGAATACCCCTGTTCTTTCTCAAATTGTTACTTACCCCTAGATGATAATGAAAATGTTGGTATTAAAGAGGAGAATATTACAGCCCTGCTTGGCTGAGCCATGGTGGTGTTGGGGAGGGAGGTGCTCCCAGTTGGAAGTTCTCCTCCAGTGTCACTAAGTGGACGGTTGCTTTGGAGGCTGGAGGCACCTGGGACCCTGTTCTTGACTCCCCTGCACTGTGAGGATGGAGGCTCAGCCTGAAGAGATGTTCCCTGAAGTCCAGAGCTTGTTTCTCAATGCACAGGATCAGTCAGCAGGGTGAGATTCACAGACTGACATGACCAGCAAGCTGCAGTGATGAGGAGTAACCAGCAGCTAACTGGTAAAGGTTCAATTTTTATTGGAAAAGTGTATGAGATTGGACATTTTGTCATGTTACACATTACTTCCTAACAAGCCATAGCATAGTTTCATTCTTCAAAAAATGGCATTAATTTAGAAAGAAGATCATAAAGTTCATAGAAGGGGAGATCCAATCCCCATCTAAAGCACTGCAGCTATACAGAAGCTTGATCTCCTTTTCTGTTTACTCAGTACTACTGAAGTACTACTTTAGTTCCTAAATTTAGTGTATCAGGTTGAAAAGCTTCAGAGAAACTACCAAATGCTTTTGGAATGCATGAGCTCCAGGCTGCAGAGCTGGAACACACAGCTGCCAAGCAGATGATGTGCCAGTTCTGTGATGCTGTCCTTTGCTCTTGCTGCATTGTGGGGCAGGGCAGGATGCTCTTCTGCTGTGGCATTTCTTACATTTGCCTACAAAATACCAGTCTGGGCATCTGCAATGCCAGGCTTCAACTGCTTTGCTTTTTTTTCAATTTTTCTGGGAAGTCCTGACATAATTTGTGTAGCCAGTTGCATTTTATAAATTGTACAAGCACTACTTTTCAAATGGAGCCTTTATTAAATATATTTAAAACAAAAAGCCAGGAAATGTGTTTTAAAGAAACATCTCTCCATCACAGATAGTTACTTATTTGCATATAGATTGATACCTTATCTAAGGATATTCTAGATTTTGCAGGAATTTCATGGTGTTGTTTAATTGCCATGTGTCAGTGTACACACATATATGTTGGCCTGTTTGTCTTTCTTCTGAGAACTGGTGAAAGACAGATGGTGTCAGACACTGATTCATGGTTGTGTTGAATAGGCTTTCAATTCATGTGTTTTGTGACCACCTTCTTTCAGAGCTCATAAGATAAAAGTGACAGAAACTTAGCCTTGCCCCGTGTTTTTAGGTAGCCCTTTCTACATTTTTTATATGGACTGATTTTTCCCTGGAGTATTTGAGAGACATAAGCTGAACATGCCATTCTTTATGGGCACTGCTGAAACAGCTAGGTGGCAATGTTCTTCTTGTTTCTTATACTGGTACTAGTCCATGATTAAGATGTTTATTAATAAAGAGTAGTACCTTGTAGATTTCATCAGAGAATGAAGTTAATTAAAGTAGTTTTTCAGAAATAGTGATCACATAGAGGTTTGAGAAGGAATATGTCTATAAAACTATTTATACTTGTTACACATATGCTAGCTAAGATAAAGCTAGGACTAACAGAATAATAATTTCCCATTCTTTTAAGAGTATGTGTGTTGGCTCTGGAAGAGAAAATATTTATGTATTTTAATATTTTTGTTAATTTAATAAAAATAAATCTGGATTTTTTTTTTTCTACTAAAAATATGTTTATTTCCTCCAGGTTAGTATTCTGATTGACTCATAGTTGTGATTTGAAAAATGTTGCAGTCATCTTATAGCTAATGCTTTATTGTCTTGATGTAGCTTTACCACATAACCAGGCAGATCCCTGGTGGTCTGGAATGCAGAAGAGCAAGTCACTATTGCTTGTATATACAAACAGAAGAGGTGTTGTATGTGTTCATCTTACATTCCCACAGAAACCTCACTGGTTTTGTTTGTGGTAAAGGAAATGGCTGCAAATGAAGATGGGAGTTGATTTTGACTCCTTCACTTGTGCTGCCTGGGCTTTGGTGTAAATTTTTGTCTCCAGATGCCATTAGTTCAGGTTTTGGTAAAACTGGCTGCTGCTGAGGGCAGTGTACAGCAGTAGTTCCTTTGCATTCTTTTAGATGTCATATTTTACCAAATCTCCTACTCTGCAATGTGAAGATATGATCAAAATCTTTTGTTGGGTTGTGGTGTGTAAAGCTTTCATGTATACTTACTGCAGCATAAGATTGTCGTAGACAGGTAGAAGAATTATAAAAGAAAGTCCTCATAATATCAGGCCTGCTCTGTTAAACTAATAACTAGCTGTCATTTCTTCTAAGTGCAGCTAAGTAATTTGCAAGTTCCCATACGAAAACAATCTTAGGTATGAAAGGTTTGTTAACACAACAACCTATTCTTGGGTAAAAAACAACTAGCACCTGCATAAACAATAAGATCTGTCTCATGAGAATCAGTAGAAAAAATATGTAAACTAACTAAAAATTTACAGAAGTTTGATAGATGTGCAAAATACCATGTACCAACCAATGAACTAAGTGTGAATGTATTGTCCACCAATGAGATCTCACACGGGGCCTTCTGATAATCCTATAAAATATGAGCTGTGCAATAAAGATTCGGCTTTTCCCACATGAAGAAAATGGAGTCTCAGCTGTTATCAATTATAAGATAATTGAAACAGTCTTTTCATGAAGTAAATTTCCTAAAACTATGCTCTAAAAAAACTTCTGTGGGTGAATTATTTGTCTTTAGGAAAATAATATTCATCTTAATGTTTTCATAGTGATTATAAGAGGATGTACGTAATATTCTGATGTAGTAAAACCAGAGAAAGAAAGGGAATTGTTCAAAGCCAAGTTATTTTCCTGTTTTCTTTGATTAAAGAAGTTTTTCTGTTAAAAAATATCAGCATGTTTTCTTACTTCTTATTGTTGTTGTGTATTAGTTATTTAAACTGTTGTGACTATTAAAAAAGCTGAGTCTTGTGTTAAGATTTAGAAGTAGTTAAAATCTTTTGATTTCCAGTTTCTAAACTTCCCATACTTTGAGTCACTGCTTCTAATTACAAAAAGAGATGTTAAACCAGAACTTTAAATATTGGTTGAAACACAGGGAGAAATCTTTGTGCAGAGACAGGACATGAAACAGTCCTAATTCTTGCAAGAGGAACTGACAGCAGGATGCTGGAGCTCTTCAGGCAGGGCTGCTGCTGCTCCCTGCCTGCAGAGGAGTAGGTATTGCAGTGGTTCCAGTGCTTCTAGATGTTTCCTTTCTTTTGACCTACACCATTTTGTTTGCTGGAAATTTTGAGACGCAAAACCTGTTTTTTTGACTATTCAGTTAAGTCAAAAGTTTCCAAACTATCAGAGTTAAAATGGAATTCTTTCTGAATTCTTGATATGAAACTGACTTTATCCGTGACCCTTCATATTAAAAATGTGATTTTTTTACTGGTTTTTGGCTACTTTTCTTGAGAGTAGCTGGTTTGGGGCTGTGTTTTGTGATGCAAACAGGGTTGCTAACACCCAGATGCTTTTGCTGAGTCATGCTTGCACGGTGCTGAACCCCGTTCCTGCTCCTCACCCGGCTGGAGCCCTGCTGTCCCGGGGATGCTGAACACCTGCCCGCCCACCCTTGGCACGTGGGGAATGAATTCCTTGTTTTGCCTTGCTTATGCACACAGCATTTGTTTTACATATTAAACTGTCTTCGTCTCAGCCCACGCATTTTCACACCTTTACCCTTCCAATTCCCTTCCTCATCCCACAGGAGCTGACTGTGGGATCAGCTGCGCAGGGGCTGAGCTGCCTGGGGGAGCTAACCCACAGCATTTGTTTTGTCTTGGACTAATGCAATCTCTTTCTCTTTATTTGTATCTATAGATTTAGTTAAGTCATCAACCAGCAAATTCAAGTCTTCTATTTTGAGACCAGATGATTAAAAGATGTGCAAGTTTAGTATTTTGCATTTCCATAGAAGTGGTGTTTCTGATTGCAAGGCAGTGCTTTGGCTCCCACATGAAGTTTTAAATATATTCCAAGACTTTTATACAAGGAACAGTATTTTTTTTTAATAGAGACAGGTGCTGCAACTTCCTTTCCATCATTCATCCCTTCCCTTTAAGCATTCATGTGGCCAGGATTAAATCTTTCTTCAATTACAGAATTCATGTGTAATATAAATTGAGTCTGCATTGTCTGGCTTGTGAAAACACGCATACTTAGTATGGCTTCTGCGTTATTTTTCTCTCTTACAATAAAATGGATGGAAAATTCTAATTTCTTTCTGCTTTCAGACATAAAAAGATATCAGTCATTGTTTCAGTTTACCAGTATTGTTAGTAAAGACAAACAGGATGGGGTGTATTAATATTGTATATAATTAAAAAGTATTGGGTGAGTATGAGCTTGTGTAATGAATTATAACCTAATATTATAGAGTGCTTAGGGGACTCAGAACATGAATATGCATTAGGAAGTTGCATATTGTAAAAATATATCAGTTTTCTTTTAAACAAATCTTAAATACTGCAAAGAGGAAACAATCAGTCGAGTCTTTCCTTACCTGCAGTGAACAGTTCTCAGTAAGTAGCTGCTTTAGAAAGAATTAAGGTTGTGCTATGTTAGACTTGAGCATTTGGTCTTTGAGTGTGAACAATGGTCATAATTGTGCATGATGTTGAAGGTGGTTTTGAAAATTGTTAGGCTTGTCCAAAAAAGTTTCTTAAAGACATTTACTTAGTATCATTTTGGGATTCCTGTATATGAAAGGAGTAGGATTCCTCTGCACACAACACCATGCCTGTGCTGAGGCTTGGCATATTTAACTCCTCTAATGAGAAACAGTTAACAGAAAAGCACTTCATATAGATTTAATTAGTCTATTCAAATATTACTACTAATCTTATTAATTTGTGATTAGAATTATTTTCTGGGCTGGAAAAAGCAATTACTGGAAAACTTGAGTTTGGCTATATGTGATTTTTTTTTTCTTTTGGGAGTGTCTGTATTTGTTTCTCCACAATCATCTCCAATGATTTTTCTATTTTTTGCTTTTTACATGACCATATCGATTAGTTTCAAATATTTTTTTTATTGTTGTGTTGTACAGTCCAAGCAGTTGAAACAGGTTTCAGTGACCGTATATTGATTAATTCAGTCATCTGTTTGGGCTTTATGGGATAGAAAAATGAGTGTAACACATGTTCTACCTAGTATACTTCTATTTTAGACAGTCTTACAAATATGCCATTTTGGAAAACAATGGGAAAGTTGTAGTTATGAATACTGGAATCTTTAAATGGGCTTTACATGTTTTACAGGGGGCCTATTCCAGGACACCAGTCAATGAATACATGTGGGCTGTCTCCTAATGCAGTAGATCATTACTGTGATTGTTTGGGTCTCTGTAACAGCAGTAGTTTTTTTAAAAATTGTATGTTTCTTTCTAATATCATATTAAGTAACCTGAATCCTTATAAATGTCTTTTATTGAATTTTTAATACTTTCATGACACAACTGCTTCCAAAATTTAATGTATCTTGCAGAATAGGCCTGATGGGGGGGTATGTGTTTTGTATTAGGATTTTTGTGGGTTTGGTAAGTGGTTTGGGCTTTGTTTTGTTTTTAATCAGCCCCTCCTTCGAAGTTGAAAAGTTCTTAGCATTATGTAAATTAAAATTCCAAGTTGGATGGCCATGCCTGTTGCTTTATTGTTCCTTCAGAATAAAGGTACATCACAGTGCTGCTCTAAGTACACATTAACACTGTTACATTCAGCACATCTATAAAGAATACCCTTTGAAAATCACTGTATTATGCAGCTGAAGATTTAGGCTTTACTTTGATATTCTTGAAACTGTTTGGTAAGTGTATTCTCTCCCAGGTGAGGAATCCAAGGGAGGAAAATAAGCGCCTCTTTTTCTTTCTTCTTGCACATATTTGATTAGAGCAGTCAGTCCTATTAAGAAAGAAGAGATATATGGTTAGCTTATTCTGCTTTTTAGTCTGACAGTCAGAGGCTGTCATGGGGTTTTAAATTACCCAGAAACAAGCTTCAGTGTAAAGCTCTTTTTTTTTCCCCAAAATACCATTTGTTATCCCAATAGACAAAGACGAGTCTGTATTAAAGCACAACTAATGAGCCTTTTAACAAAAAGCATAATTTATAATAAAGGTAAATTTTTTGTGTGACTTCTATGTGAATGCATTAATAGTAAATATGAAGGTGCACTGAAGTCCACCCTGTTTCTACTTATTCTTAGTAAGAAGAAGGGGAAGTCAGTGAGAATGTTTGCATTTTTATGTCATAACACTGTGCCCCTGAAGCAAGGAGTTTTTATGAAGAGCAACAAGGCAAGGTTTTTGATAGAAGTCCTACTAAAACAAACTAAAAATGAAGTACAAGTGAACTATTACTCCTGGGACCACAGAGGGAGAATTTGTGTGCTGTTATGCCAGCATCATTGCTAGAAATACAGGTGTGATGTGTGAAAAGTAATTTCTGAGTCACTTTCTCTAAAAGCAGGGAGAGCTGAGAGCAAATGAGCTGTCACTGTGTCATGGCAGAGTCACTGCACTTGTGAAGATGCTTGGTTGACTCATCAGATGATCCAGCTGATAAACAGTGGATGGACAAAAAATACATGCGTGGCAGGAGGAGGCATGGGTGTACTCTGTTTATTGGCTTGATGTTGTGTATTTATAGCAAGATTATAAAATATTAAGCACATAAAATTGGAGCATGCAAGGAGGTGAGATGAAATCAGTTTTTTGCTTTCTTTTGAGCAGTTTGCACTAAATCCAGTCTCAAAGTCAGTTCACTTTAAGCCAGTGAATTTTCAGTCTTCCTGATAACTTTAGTTCTATTACAGGAAGTAAAATGTAAAGTTACAGCAAGGAGTTTCCCACAATTTTTAGTTGTCAATTTTACTGTGTAAAAACACAATGTATTTTGTTCCTTTTATATTTTTTCTGTAATTCTGTGGGGGAAGAAAAAAGATACCTAGGCAAATGTACTAGATCTGACTCTTATGAGTTTGCTACATTGGGTACCATTTGAGGTTTCAGTAGTAAGTTGCATAGTAACTTTGAAAACATCTATATTAAACAGCTAATTATTTTTATAATGTTGGATCCAGCACCTTCTGTATGTCAATATAAAATGATGGATTATCATTCTATGCAGCAATTTCTGTGCATATATAGAAGTTCTAGAGAGGAGAATGTTAACATGACAGGTGTACTTTTTCAGTTTGGATTTATTTCTGGGTTTTTTAGTTTCTTTTTGGATTTCTAGGACAGAGATTGGAAAGTTGTAGGACTTGCTTTAAAACCTCTTCTCCAAAATACTTCTTGCATTGCAACATTCTTTGAACCTTACAGTCTAATAACAGTGTAAGCCTTAAACTTAGCAATGTATTTGATTGCATAAATCATGAATTGGAGCATTATGTCTTTCTTCATTAAATGTCTATTTTGTCTAATTGATTTTAATAATGCTTAGGAGTAAATAACCTCAGGATGTGTCTTAGTTTTAGTAGTCTGTTATTTCTAGAAAGCTTGGAAGACAGGTCTCTGGGTATTTTAAGGAGATACTGTTTGATATATATATATATATATATATATATATATAACATATATATATATATATATATATATATAAACTGTTATTGTGTTTCTTGTTGACTGAATGTTTTTACTATATCTGAGTGCTTATGAAAATGAAGAGCTAATAGTATTAACAAGAGACTGGCATAGTTTATGCAAGCCATCTTTACAAGCTTCTGGATTCTCTTCTGCCTCTGGTCTTCTGCCCAAGCCAACTTTCCCTGTGCCAATTGTAAGCTTCTCTTTGATCACATATTGCTAATCGTCCTGAACTGAGCCAAATTAAATGGTGTATTTTTAATGAGAAAAAGAGTTTGGATTCCTATCCATATGCTTCAACTGATGTCAAATCCTACTTCAAACAGATGCTGACCTCTATATTACAAAGGCACAAGGGCTAATTATTCTTGAACAAATTTCCAATTTTGGCCACCTATAAGGATCCTTTTACATTTCTAAGGGTATGGATCAGTATAACATACCTGTTAAATTTGTCTTAGGATGTCTCAGGCTTAAAATTCCAATACTTGGAACACATGCTCTTGAAAATAATATAAAATGAAAAGTTCTTAGAATATTTTCACTTCATTCATCTTTACTATCTTGTATTTCTGCTAGAGATTAATTACCAGGAAGATAATTGTGCTTTCTGCTTAACAAAAATGTATGTGGTCTTTTTTTCTAGAAGCTTATCTTCCAGCTCTTAGCCAGCCATTGCCTATGCCCCAGTCACAAATGGTTCAATCTGGCATTAGGAGCTGGGAGAGCTGGTAGTACTAGCTGTTACCCACAGAAGGCTTTCTGTGCAGATGGCCATATCCTCTTTCCTCCACTCCTTTGAGTTAAAATGTGTAAATGTAAATCATGCATGGCTAGGATTATTCTTTAGAATGCCTGTAAGTAGCTCTTATGTATAAATCAGTTAAGAGCTTGAGACATTTATGTGGAAAGGATATATGGAAAAAATTCCTGTATTCTGTCATTTTTTCCTTTTTTTTTTCCTTGATGTTAAAAATACTCTGTAAAACCATGTGTACCTGTACAAAGTATGTCATAAAACAAGTGCAAAAGGCTGAATAGGTGATTGTGATTTATTCAGGGTGATAGAACATCTGTCTTGTAACAAATAGTGTTTTAGTTCATATAAATTTCCGGTGTAAGCTTTTTTTTAAAGACCAAGTCTGTTTTTCTGAAAGTGCACATATGGCTAAGTCGGAGTTCACAGATAAAGATAGTACAACATTAGGGCTTTAGCTGGCTATGTTGATAGTAACAGTAATATGGGTAAAGCCTGTCATACAGATCCTGTGACACTCCATAATCTGAGAAAACGTAGAAATCAAACTTGTAGAACTGAATTAGAGATGTATGGGTATTAAAATCCTCTATTCCCTCCCATTTAAACACAGACCATCTGTTGTTTCCAGATGTACTGCTTCCTGCTGCAGTATACTGGGAATGCTGTTACAGCATCAACTAATCTTCCCTTTTTTTTTTTGGCTTTTTTCTCCCTGGTTCCGTGGTGTCATTCCCAGACTCTCCAAACCGCCCAGCACTGGTGTTTCTTCCTGAAGTGACAGTGCACTGTGGCGAGGGATGCTAACGTTACTCGATGGGTAATTTGTAGTGTGGGTGGCAAAAATACCTTAAGTGTAGATAATAATATTTGGAATGCTCCAGTGATACGTTTCTAACAATGTATAGTACAACACGTTAATCTGCTGCTGTCTGTAAAGCACTGGGCTGTCACCTCCCTCAAGACCAATGCCTGCCTCATTAATATCGCTGG
Source organism: Molothrus ater (assembly GCF_012460135.2). NCBI lineage: Eukaryota > Metazoa > Chordata > Aves > Passeriformes > Icteridae > Molothrus > Molothrus ater. The sequence continues at coordinate 9,682,389 of NC_050491.2, forward strand.
AACAAATTATCACTTCACAGCCCAGAAATCTTCTGTAGCAGTTGTGGTGATTGATGTAACAAGGCTAAAAAATAATGATGAAATGCATGTTCCAGAAGACAGACTCAAATGGCAGGATCTTCATAGGCAATTAAATTCAACAAAGGAGGAGTCTTCCTGTAATAATGTGCTTCCAAATAAATGGCAAGATAACTGTGATATTCTGTTGTTATTCCACATAAACTAGTCTTGTATGCAGTAATTATCTGGGAAAACTAACCATACAGGCATAAAATCAAAAGCTAAGTTTTAGTATCTTTTAAATACGTGAGCAGAAGAAAGTGAATTGAGAAATAATGCCACTAAATAGATCTCGTTTTCCTCTGAATTCATAGAATCACAAAGTGGCCTGGGTAGGAAGGGACCTTAAAGATCAGCTCGTTTCAACCCACCCCGCCATGGACAGGGACACCTTTCACCAGATCCGGTTGCTCAAGGCCCCATCCAGCCTAGCCTTGAACACTTTCAGGGACATCCACCACTTCTTTGGTCACCTTGTTTCAGCACCTCACCACCCTCTCAGTAAAGAATTTCTTCCTAAAATCTAAGCTAAACTGGCTCTCAGTGTAAAACCATTCCCCCTTGTCCAAAGTTACTTTCCACCTTTCTTGTAGGCTTCCTTTAAGGACTGGAAGACCACATTAATGTCACCCTAAAGCCTCTTTTCCAGGCTGAACCATCCCAATTACAAACTTCATTATATGTAGGTACTTAATCATTTACTCAAGTAAATCCTGTTGGTGCTTTTGAGTGTCTATTTTATAACAACCTGTAGGCACACAGTTTGTGGTAATTGGGAGTGGGGCTGAGCCTCATCCCCAGTGGGCACAGCTGTGAAAAGCAGGTGAGCAGCATTGACACAACGAGCCATGGAGTGCCCAAGGGCACTGACCAAGCACCAAAGGGAGCAGAGGGGGCACAGGTGCAATGCATGAACAGGAGGGTATAAAAGGCTGGGCTGAAGAACAAGAGGGGCAGATGCTTGCAGCCTTCTGAAGTGCCCTGATGTTGTTCTGTGTGGGCAGGTGCCTGAAGCCTTCTGATGTGGTAAGGTGTTCCTCTGGGTGAATGCTTAAAGCCTTCTGAAATTGTGTACTGGCACTCTGTGTGTTGTGGCTGTCTCAGCTGTGGCATATGCTGTGGCAACAACCTACATAGAGCTGATAACAATTCAGATGTCTAATATACAGATAAGTTGTTATCTAATAATTAGGTCCTTTCATTGGTTTAAACTACTTTATTGGCTTCTGAATTGAAATACAATTCTAAGTAGTAAACCTTGTAGACCAAAGGGTTCTGATATTTCTCCAAGTGAGGTCAAAACCTAAATGCACCTATTGTAAGTAACTTTACATACATAGTATAAATAAGACAGAGAATTAGTCTTTGATATACAGAAATTAGTCTTTGATAGCTGTGAGATGGAGCCTGTAGTTTTCCCTGTTGTGATCTCACAGATTTCAGGGTGCCCATGTAAATAAGTGCAGGACTGAGCACTTTTCCCTCCTGCTACTGCAACGCTTTTTTTCTTGCAAGGAACATGACTTCTCAACTCTTCTACAATGTGCCAGGGTACCTTTAATATTAGACTTGCTTTCAGCTCAGTTTGAGGCAGGCAGGAGTAGGTTATTCAACTGGGATTGCTTCTTGCAGTACTTGGGCTTGTCTTGAAAATCAAATGTCTCATTGCTGTCCCACTTGTAGCAATGCAGTGAAATTGGGTGCCTGTGAGACTACTGTGTGTGTGTCTGATGGGGGAGCCTTTGTATCTAGGACATCTCCACACTTCTGCCTTCTAAGAGCTCCTGGGAAGGAAATAACTGCATAAGGAGAGTCAGGTAGTATTCTATGCAAATTATTATTTTATTTAATAGTCAAGCAGATAATTCTGAGTGACTGCTTTAATCAAGGTTTCTCAAATTTTATTCTTTTTATGAGTGTGTTTTGCAAAAATGACAGAAAACTGTCACTCTTCCTGATAGCAGTGCCAAAAGTATATTATTAGTTTTATTTTTAGATTTGCTTTACACCAGGCTTTTCAGAACAATGAGATTTGTACTAGGGAAGTTGGGGGTCATGGGGAGGGAGAGGAAGAGCATTTACTTGACCTATTTCTAATTAAAATTCAGATTAGAAGTTTTGTATTCTTATATTGACCATTTCAGCAGATGAAAGCTGTTTTTCTTACATAAACCAATGGAGAATTCTGTGTTGTGGTTTCCACACATAGATCAGCTTCTCCCCCAGCACCAGTGGACACATACATATTAATTGAATTCTCTTTCCCTGAGGTTTGACTTTCTTTCTTTTAAATTCTAACTAGAACAGGCTCTTACGAATGGATTAAAATTTTTAAGTTAAAAAAAACCCACCAAAAGTTAATGTATTAGAAATGTTGATGAACTCTCTTCTCTTTGACTTGATTTTGTAGAAAGCAGAATGCAGTGACAAGCAATGGTGTACTGAAAAATGAAATTATCTCCAAGTTTTCAACCTCAGTGTTTTGAAAAGATTTCATTTCAATGCATGAGGTATTAAACATGAGATACAATGAACTCCAGAGGAGAAAAATGAACATAATTGGGGTGAAATTTAAAATAGTTATTTTAATAGTATGTATTGAAAATGTTACTGTAAAAGCATTAATAAATAGCTAGGCAGGACCTATTCAGAATGTTCATTTTGTGTCTGACAACAGACCCATTTGTTTTGCTCCAAGATTCTGATACACACATTGACACGCTCTCAGAAGTTTCAATTTATCCTTTTATGGGTGTTAGTGCAGTTTGATAAAGAAACTCCAGAGCATTTTCAATAACTGGAATGGTGTAAAATCCAAAACTGCTACAAAGAACCAGCAGCTGTATTTTAGTAGTCCTGATTCTGTGAAGAGTGGTGGAATCACTGAAGCAAGGATCTGTCTGTGCAGATCTTTGCAACACCAGGGTGAGAGGACATATTTTCAAATCAATTAAAAGGTTTCTGCTGACTTTTGTGGCCCTTAGGTCATGATGCTGTAGAAATAGGAGGAAATAAGCGGTGTTTGTGTTTGGAGTCTTCGTGTGCATGGTCACTGAAGAGAAGGGTTACTCTGGGCTTTATTTAAACACTGCAGTAATCGTAGGTCGGCTGGAAAGGCTGTTCCTTGCTCTTGGGGGGGAACTGTTGGAGAGACAGAACTGAAATCTTTAGAGTGTGCACTGTGTTTTGATTTTCTTATGACACAGAATGTTTAACTGGCAGTCTTGACAGAAGAGTGTGATTCATCATCCTTCTCATAGTGGTTTCAAATTTGCTGTCAAGGATTTGGTGCTTTGTTCTTGTTTTGTTTTACGTTCCTAGTGCTGATCAAGGATTCACTAAACAACAAGAAGTAGCAATAATTTTCTGAACTTGTAACTGTCCAGAAAATTTGAAGAGTGAATTTTTCATCTATCCATGGCTGTTTCATTACTCAATTAAAAATAATACTAAGATTTAACATTCTAACTAAATTTAGATTGTTGTTGTATGGAGACTTGTGGACTTTTTGGTTTGGGGGAATTGAAGCCATCTGTTGTCTTGAAGCAGAGAGATTTACTAATCAAGTACAACAGTAAAAACGAATTTATCTAGGGAGGCTATTAATTAACAAACTTGGATCAGGTTCAGCATCTTCTTGCCCTTAAAAGTCAAGTCACTTCTGACATACTGGTTGGACAATTAGATCTTTAAGTGAGTATTGCATTAGGCATTCTGTACTTTGTGTCCTCTATTCTAGAAGAGAATATTTAGATGAAAAATAATCCTATTTCCAAAATAATAATTATGCTTGATTTTCTGAAAAAGTGAAAAGAAACTTTATCTGCTTGTATATAGTTAGCAGAGAAAATTCAGCTCAAGCAATGGAGTTATAAGGTTTTGACTTGCTTTCCACCATCTTAGAGAAGTCTTAAAACAGACATATCACTCCTCAGATTTTAATTAGTAATGTTGTTCTTAGTTTCTCCTTGTGTAAAAATAACCTATAAAGGTTAAAATATGTAACTATCATTGATGTGTGAAATTTCTGCTGAATTCCTCCTTTTGCAGAGGGCCAGTGAAGCCCACGTTCTGTTGTGTTTGGGAGCCTCTATATCCTGTCACTTGCTGATTTTTCATGTTGGTGCTCAAATGAGAAGGATCTTTGTGCTTTAGCATAAATACTAATTAAAAATATTCTTGAGCTTCTTTTTCTAAAGTCTAATAACAATTTCTTAGAAGTAGGGAATTACTGGTGGAAATTTTGCTGTGAAGACCTCCATGATTTTTTGTGATGTATGGGGCTGCTAAGGGTAAGTCTTGATTACCAAGCATTCTCATAGCTTGTTAGGGTCCAATGACAGAACCTGGGGTGCGTTGCTGAATGACTTCTGTTTTGCTTAAGAAATAATACCAAAGAAAAGGTCATAACAAAATCCATTTATCCTCTGAAAGCCCTTGGAGGCTTTTAAGATTTCTTACCATGTTCTGTTCCTAAAATCCTTTCCTCCTTGGACTTTCCTGAATCAAAGGTCTCCTGGATCATTTGCTTGTATCTAATCCTTTCTTGCTTATCTTTCCTCCTCTTACTTTACAGATTAATTTTGACTGTTGCCCCTATATTTCTAGCACTGCTTTCTTGCCCACTTCTCTTTGTACAGGCTTGGCACTAACAGCTTAGTCATTGTTTCTTTGGTTTGGATTGTTTCTATCTGCAGTTGCTTTCTGCCTGAAGGACTCTGGCAGGGTTCGATAGCTCACATTCACCACTGCAGCAGGCCCATTTCTATGACTTATGATTGACCTAAACTGGCAGAGTGAGTGGGCTTTTTGTAATTACATTTTCAGATAACATCACTCCTCTGACAGAAGAGTTAAATCTCTTAATCTTGTTCTGTCCTTCTTGACTGTGGTGTCCATTTGCCTCTAGTCTTCCCTCAACACATTCCTTACATAACCACTGAAAATTGTTCTGTAAAAACTAGATTTCTGGCTTGTCACTTCAACATCTCTCCCAACTCACTTTCTCTGCCTTATCAAATATGAGCTGGTTAACTTCTTAAATTTAACTTCTGAAATACCTGATCCTCGCCTGAAATTTCTGTGGCCTACTTCCTTGTTTGTAGCCTAGAGGAAGACAAAATTCATGCACAGATCAGCCTGTCCCAAGCTTTATCTCAGTCTTGTGTAGTGTTTGGATCACCTTTGTCCTATTTACTCAACCAAAAGGTAATCCATAATGCCTGCCAAGTTCATTATCCTCAGGTGCTTGTGTATAACTCTGCTTTTGTGGTATCTCTGTAATGATTAATGCCAGTCACTCCAGACTGCTCTGACACTGTCTTTTACCCAGGACTGTATTGTTAGTTTTTCCCTTTTTCTTTTCCCATCTGTTTGCTGTATTCATCTGTTCTCTCCTTCCTCATTCTTGATTTGTAAACTGTTTCACTCAAATCACTTCTTTTTTGCATGTGGGCAGTGTCTGCTAGGATAGGAGTCTTTTGGAGTAAGTGATGGATCTAAGGAGCAGTTAATGCTGTTTGAAGCACTTTAAGCTTAAAGTGCTTCAAGTGAACACGTGGAAAAGCTGTTCCCTATACTCCTTTACCTTATCCTTTTTACTCCTTCACTCAGAATTTGTTTGATAACGTTTTTTGGAGCTTAGGGACAAGTCAGAGCCTAAAACTCTTGTGCCTGGCACAGGAGCCTCTGAAGTTATTTCTAATTTTACACGGCAGCAAAATGGAAGTAAAACATTGATTTCCTCAGTCCTATGAATGAATAGTTTTAAACTAAGCTCTAATTGTTCTGATACTACACACAAATTTACTCTATTTGAAAACATGGATAATTGAGATAGCATTTATAAAAATTGGCATCCAACTTCTGAGTGTCTGAACATGATGTTCATTCTGCTGTCCAAGGTTGTGTTCCTGACAGTATCACTCTATAGGCCTGCAATGGGTATCTGAGCAAATGTGCCTTTTACTTTGAGTTATCTTTTTTAGTAAATCTTTTCAGTGAATGTCTCTTACTACATTAAATGGAAATTGAAATTTGCCATGTTTCAATTTCAATTAAGAACTAATAGAAGAGTAGTAATAATTTAGTAGAGTAAGCCATGTAGGAAACTTTTTGGTACTTGACAGACTAAAATTGAAGTGGTCTGAGTACCAAAGATCTTTAACCTTCTCTGCATTTGTGAGCTTAGTGTTGTTGGCTGCTTTCTTTGCTGAGTGATACAAATCAAAATAGATCTGCACATTTGCAGTATAACTGCAATATTTTAAATAGGGATAAGTCACACTATGGAGTGTTCCTGAAATTCAAGAGGTGGAATCAAATATTGGGAGAGAAACAGATAAGAATTTTTAGTCTTCATTTTGCATATTTAATAATTAAATAATCTAAGGCTAACAGAATGTAGTAATAGGTAGCATATATGCCAAGAGGACAAAAGTGTGGGCAGCTGGATTTGTTGAACATGACATTTATGATTTTGTTCTAAAAAGAAACAGTGCCAGATTAAAAGTACTGTAAGTTGTGAAAACTTGTATAAAACACTGTCGGTAGTTCAGGGAGAAAAGCCAGAGACCTTTGTTTTGGCTTTCTGTAAAAGCAGTCTGTCTGGGGCAGTGTAGGGCCTGTTGGCAGGGCAGAGGGCAGCAGGAGGCAATCGTAGATAGAATCATTAAGGTTTGAAAAGATAGTTCAAGATGATAAAGTGTAGTTGTTTTTCAAACACTTCCAGGGATGGTGACTCAGCCACCTCACTGGGGAGCCTGCTCTCACACCTTACCACACTTTCAGTGAAGAAATTTTACCTGATACCCAACCTGAAACTCCCTTGTCATGGCTTGAGGCCATTTCCCTCATTGTATGGCTAGTCTTGTGAGAAGAGGCCAACCCCCACCTGGCTACAATATCCTTTTGGGGAGCTGTAGAGAGCAGTAAAGTCGCTCTTGAGCCTTTTTTTCTCCAGGCTAAACACTCTCAGCTGCTTCTCATCAGAATTGTGCTCCAGACCCTTCCCCAGCTCCGCTGCCTTTCCCTACACCTGCTCCAGCATCTCGGGGTCTTTCCTGTATTGTGAATACAGGAATTGGGGTGCAAGAAAATGCACTTAAGACATTCTCATCATTATTGCCAACTAAATGCAGGGGCACATAGAAGCCATGATTGATTTCTTTGGGGAATGCAGGTAATGCAACCAGTTTGAGGACTGTTCAGGAGGCTTGGTTTCCTCAGTAGTTGTTCCTGTCTGTATACTTGTCTTGAATATTGCAAGAGAATTTTTTTTCTATGGAATATTCTGTACCTTTTTTTCAACCCAATAATGTGTCAGGTTGTGATGCTTTTACAACTCTAGGCCTGTACAAATGGGTTTCAATAACAGCCAGTCTTGGTGGGGACTTAATTTTCTCCAGTTTTAAGGTGTATTCTAAAAGAAGAAAGAGGCTAGGACAAAAGTTTGAAAAATCAGAACTTTGAAGGCATTACCTTATCTGAGTCTCTTATATTAGTGGGAAAGATTGAACTATAGGATTAGTTTTTAAAGGGGTGGAGGGAGTAGGAGGGAAAACAGATTTGCTTGTGGTGTGTCGAGAACTGAAACTGTGTCTGGGATTGTCAGTAGTGTGTTTGACGTTGAAAAAAACCACAGCTAAAATGCTTGAGACATCTTAAAACCTGCATTCCCTCAAATGCTAAGTGTTTCCTGCTATCTGCTTTTTCAAGCTGAATTTTTGCATATGCAATAAGCTGCACTGAACCAGTGTGAAAATAGGTTCTCCTTCTCTCTTCCATTCATCTCTGTACTCAAATGGAGAAAGATACAAGGATGTGTTTACATTCCCTTTCACTTCCAGCAGCTTTGAGCTCTTAGGCATAGCTCATGGCATTGCTGAGCTCTTCATTGAGAGTTTGGGAGAATGCATATTTCTTAGGCTGTTGTGAGGAACAAAAGTGGTACCACACATCTGTAAGTTACAATAGTACAGTTTGGAAATAGTTGGCACTGGCTGTACAATAGGCTTTTATCCTTAACTGTGAGTTTTTGCTGCTTAAGCCAGATATTTAGCTCTTTGAGTTTTATTTCTATCACTCATTAGGATTGACATTACACAACACGTTTATCTCTCAGCTGTCTTCTACCATATGGTGCTGTGGGGTTTACTATTCAACTTGCCAAATTGATGGTGAGAAATGGAGCAAAGAAGTTCTCTGAATATATTTCAGTTAGAAGTGGTATAAAGATGTGAATGGGAATTCCTCCTCTGCTGAAATTCAAAGAAACATCAGCTTGAACACATAATCTTGTTCTGACTGCTCCATCAGCCAGTGGGATTTCACAGGGAAGCATTTTGTCACGTGTCTAAACCCCAGCAGGAACTTTTAGAGACTCTAATCAATGTCAGTTATTAAGCATACTGCCTTTAAGGACTACTGCATTTGTAGCTGTGGATTACCATTTTTTGGACCAATTTTGTTGAAATCTGCTGAACACCCCTCTGCCTCTCCAAAAATATTAATGGAAATGCAAAATAAAGATAGTATTTTCCAAGTCCAAATTCAAATAGGAGTTGAAGATGTTGTTGGATTGATTGTACTACTGGGTATATATTTATCTTACTGCAGCAAAAAAAAGCAAAAATTATTTTCTTTATTGTAGAGTGTATGTATAGGAGCTTTTGGGATGCAGTGTACACTTGTACTAGACACAGATTTGGCATGCTAAAACAAGTTCTTTACACTTTCTACTGGTTTTCCCAGTTACTGAATGCCATTTTTCTGTTTCCAAATATTAACTATTTTCCTAACCTTTAAATTAGTAATCGATAGTTTCATTAAAAATAATTAAACTTTGATCACTAAATTTTTTTTTTAAAGTATGTGTTGAAATGTAGCTAAAATGTTGTAATAACTAAACATTTTAGCAATGACTAAAGAAAAGGTTAAGTGTACGCTCTAAGCTTCACTGGTGAAGTCTGAAAAGAATTCAGCCTGGATAGGCCTGTAGGATTCTCTTTGGGTCCACCAGGACCCTTACAAATGATGGTCACAGCCAGTTTGGGAAAGAAGTGTCTAATACCAGGGCAGTGCTTCTGCTACTGAAAATAATCATTGTTATGTATGGTTTCTTCTGCTTCTGGAGGAGACCTGGTGAGATATTTTATCAGGATTTGACTAAAGATTAGTCGGTCCTTTTAAAGAATAAGTTTCTGTTTTACTTTGTTTGATTTATGCTGATAATTTCTTTTGTGTTTTTCTACAAAAGATGAATAGTCTGAAGGTATCATCTGGGAGGAGAGAACAGTTATCTCATCCATGAAATGCATGTGAAATTACTTGTACTTTTATATAAACCTACAAATATACACTTGGTGTGTAACTTCTATTAGGCAAAAATCTGTTTGGTGCAAGGATGCTGTGATATACACATGATTTTGACCCTTTTTCTCAGAAAAAGAGTAATGTCTCAGTACGTACCAAACATAGTGCATTAAGGACAAATAAAAATACTTTACAATAAAAATACTTCTTTCACTCCCAGTAAAAACTGAAACAAAATCATTCAGATGGGCTATAAATAGTCAGCCTGCCAGGAATTGCAGAACAGGAAGAACTTCAGTGTTTCTGCTTAAAAACTAAGGGTTAATAGACAACAGATGGTACCTCCATTATGGGGAATAGGGGAAAAAGGAGTATTTTTGGTCAGTTTAATTATTAATAGTATTTTCAGCTAGCAGGGTGGTAAGCTGAAATTTGCATAAGCATTTGTTGTTAGCATAGTAGTGGGAGCAGTGTGAAGTCAATAGCAAATGGCTTTGAAACACTCCCACTCAAGGTCTTCCTCACTCTGAAGTGCTTCAGTGGGCTGAATGGGGGCTGGGGGAGAGTGACCTTGTAGGGAAGGACAGATGGAAGGGCTGAGTTCATCCTTCACCTGCTCTTGAGCCTCCTGCAGGTCCATGGATGATGAGCTGCAGGAGCCAGGCTGCCTCAGGGGTGCAGGGGGACAAGAGGCAACAGGCAGGAGGGAATACAGGGAGATGCTGGTTAGAAAAACAGCACAGTCAATTCTTGGTGATGAAGGTTGGTATGGACCTGGGAATGCATTGCCTGGGGAAGCTGTGGGGTCCTAGGAAAGTCAAAATTTGACTGAAGAGGGCTGCAGGGAACCTTGCCTACTGTTAAAGTTACACCTGCTTTGTGCATGGTGTTGGACATCTACAAGGCCCCTTAAAAACAAAACTCTTTTAGTGTTGAATTGTTTTGATTGAGTTCTAACTATTTCCTTTATTTTTTGCAATTATTGTTTGATTTATATGCTAAAAATTGTTCTGGGAATTGTTCTGTACGTTTTTGACAGCTCTTCTGTGGGATATATTTTTTATTAGTGACAAGCTGGCTTAATATCAGAGGTAGGTGTTTCCATTAATTTATAAACCAGCATCCTGTGGCTACATGATTGTTTAGCTGTAGGATTCTTTCTTATTCCATAAAATTTAAATGCAGTTAATTTCAGTTAAATGCAGTGATTTTCTTTAAAAATAGTGAATACTAAATATATCACCACTAGTCATTTGTGTTGGAGTATTTCTTGCAAATATCAAAATATCCATAAATATCTAAAATATCTAAATCCAAATATCTTAATCCTCTGTCCTAATCACAGTGCAGATGCAAGGAGTCTGACAGCTGCTGCTCTGTAGCTGTGCTGTCCCTGAATTCCTGTGGCTTTGGTCCCTGTGTCCCAGGGCTGGCCTGTGACTGCAGATGTGCTCACAGAGGAGCTGGGTCCTGTTTGCTCCCTTCACCTGTCACTTAGTGCTGTGTACAGCCCTCTGCCCAGGGAGTTAACCTTAGAGATGCTTTCATTAGAGTCAGATTAACACCCTTCTATGTTGCATTGATGCCTGTGCTTCAAATTAGAGTCCATTTGTTCATTGAAAGTTAAGAATTTGGATAAAACTGTTCGTCAGTGTCTTGACTTTGCTGTATACTGATTAAACAGCAGTGCTGTGAATGAAAGAAAGATAATCTGAACTCCAGTGTTACTGCTTTTTTTGTCCATTAGCTCATACCAGACACTTGAGTTAAATTTGAGCTGCTGGGCTAGAGCTGAAAGGCCTTGTTGCCTTTGTCCATGTGGCCTTAGCAGTCAAAAAATGTTACATGTCTTGAGTGCACTGAATTAGTTGTGCTTTTCTAACTGTGTGTACTTTAATCAAAATACTGCATTGAAAAATGTAACATAACTGTTATTTGGGGAGAAGGATCTTTAGTGTTTTCCTTGTCTTAGGAATGTATGTATATTAAGATGGATGTGAAAATGATGATGGGAAGCAGCATTTGTTGATAAGGATATATCTCAGCCTGGCTCCCTTCCCCTTATACTGAGGCAGTTGCCTAAGAACACAAGATTAGGAATTAGTCATCTTCTGACTGCTGTGCAGTCTGAGAATGTCAACATTTGTTCAAAAACTTAAGAGGGGAAGTAAATGCAGACCAAGGATAGAAATGGGCTCAAAGACAATCCTGTTGGTGAAGGCTATGGTTTTAACTTCAAGAAATCCTCTGGTGGGGGCCTGCATCTCAGCTGGATGTGTCTGAAGAGTCAGAAAAGGTTGAAGGAAAGTTTACAAGGCCAACAGTGTTTGTATGTTAATAAGGGAAATAAATTAATGAAAAATCAATCCCCCAGCCAGGCTTCAGCCAGCCAATTCTGTTGCTGCTGTATTAAGGGGTAATACACAGTACTTTGCTTATTAAGCAACAGAGCATTTCCAAAGTAATTGAAAAGCCAAGATTGTGTTTGCAACCAAAATTCTATGCCTTTCTATTAAAGCTGGAGTTATGCTTTTCTGTTAACGCAGCTTTGTATTGGACTTTGATAAATACTTGATTGAATGGTAAAGCTGTGTCTTCACAGCTTGATCTAAGTCCTTGTTTGATTAAGGCCTACGTTTTCATCTCACTTTTTGCCTCTAGATTCTAAGCTGGACTGTTTTGTGTTTATTTTCTCTAACTGTTGTGTGAAAAGAAGTCACAATTTTCTCAAATATCTCCACCTAAATTCACTTAACTATCACAGGTTGACATGATCAACCTCTGGGATTATGGAAAAGAATTCAGGAGGCTTGTCAGGTGTAGAAAGTTTTCCTTTTATTGGAATAGAGTGTGCCAGCATTGCCACAGACCAGACACAGCAGGGCTTGCCACAACTTTCAACCAGATGAGGGCTGCTGGGGGGGACAACAGGGATGTTTACTGACCTTGGAGTATTTTAGCCTTTTGTGTACTCCTTAGAAGATCTGGAAAATTCTTTTATCATCAGCTAATTGTCTAAAACAAATGAATCTTTGAAAGAATACTGGTATGTGTTTAATGAAAGCAATTGATCTGCTGTTTTCAGGCATGCTTCCTTGTTGTTCGTTTTATTTGAAGATTACTTTGTAGTCTTGTTCAAACACCACCTACTTATTAGAAGGTAAATTGCAAATCTTTTCTCGTTTTTATACTGGCAGCATAATAAAAATCTATATAGCTGTGGCAAACCATACACAATACTACAGAGATTTCTACTTACCTTTGAGTAAAACTCAATTCAGATATTGTGACTGGGTAATTTTTATTTGCTAAGTGGTTTTAATTCAGTTTATTAATAGCATATTCTGCATCTTTCAACCTAATCAAGGTAAGCCAATAATTAATTTTATGGGACAATATTCTGAATCTATTTGCAGATATTATACACTTACAATGAGCTGTTTTCTTCTTTTGAGTCACTGGAAAGCTGAAGGTTTGTGAACAGGACTTGGCACAGCAGCCAGTAACATCCTTGCCATGCAGAATTCTGTGTTAATAACATGCCAGCTATAGATAACAAGTTGTAACTTTTCCTTAGGTTTTGACTGCACCTGGAAGCTCTCGGAAAACTTAATAAGAGGAATTTTAAAAGGAATATCATACACTACTTCTCATTTTTTTGTCCTGCTGCAAGGATTCCAAATTATGATATTCATAGATGATCTTTAACATGCAAGAGATTTTCCCTTGAAAAAGATTTGAATTTGTATGAAAACAAAGCTATCGTTTTAATCTTTTGAAAACATAGTAAGGAGAGGATTCCTGTTTTGTTTAGCTTCCCCCTAGATATCAATTGTCACAACAGTAATCTAAGCATGTTTATGCTTTTTTTGTTGATTATTCATTAACTATCAGGACACTTTCTGATATGACAATAAAAATGTAGTAGGGTAAATGTATTTGATTTCCCCTTTATTGTTAAAGTTGCAAGGAATTCACACAGTCTAAAATCTTGATAGGTTTTTGACTATTTACTTAACATTTTAATAAGGCCTTTGCTGTTTGTTGAAATTCAACACTGTATTAAAATGTATTATTCCACTGTGTTGCAAGGATCAGTGTCAAGAAGATTTAGTAGTTTTCCTCTTCAGGGCTTCCTGGCAGAATCTCACTTTCTTATTAAAAATAAATCTGATATGGTATTTTCTTTCCAGCAATCTTTTTGTCTTTAAAGCCCTGCAGTGTTATTATTTATTCCATTACTTTTTTTTTCTCATTGTACTAATTTCTTCCCTCCATCCCACTTGGTTCCCTGTCTTAGTGTATGGTTCTTTCTGGCAACGGCAAAAGGTTGAGTCCATGCACCCAACAGTGGAGTTCAGGCAGCTTGCCAACAATATCCAAGCTAACCTTTCTCCATGTCATAGGGGCCAGTAGCAAATCTGAGGCATGATTTTGACATCATCTACATCATTCTCAAATACATTTTTATCTTTAAGGAAGAGTTCTGTCATGAAACTCACTGCATTCATATTCAGAGAGATGAGTCTGGTGGCTCTGTAAGGTGCTGATTAAGTGGTCACTCTGTAGAATTCCCAATTAGCTGCACTGAGGCACAGAGCTAGAAGACTGAAATGCAGGAAAAGTGCCCAGCACTCCTCTGACCCTGCCATGTAGGTGAAAGGAAATTAAATGCTAAGTTCAGTTGTATGTGTCAAGTGCTCTCCAGCACCACAGCTGGAGGCAGATTAATGACAGAATCCTCTGGTGCCTGTTGTCATCACAAACTGAAAACAAACCCCATCTCCATGAATTCCCTTTCCCAGAAAAATCTAGGATTCTACTCCTTACTTTCTGTTATTAGGTGGTAGACCAGGAGCTCTAGTTTCTTTAGTTTGGGGTTTTTTTGAGTTGTCCTGTGTGACATGGGAGTTATTCAGTAGGCCTGACATGTCTGCTGGCTGCCAAGCTCTGACCAGTTGCAAAGATAAATCATCATTCCTGCATTAGTGCTACTGCCTTTTGATTCTGGACAAAATCTGGGGGTTGTGTTGTGTTTGTTTTTCTGTAGGCAGTTCCAGTTATGTGTACAGAGATGTTGAATCTGGAGTAAACAAATGAGTCCCAGAAACACAGATACCAATAAAGGCACGTGCTAAGGTTGATAAATTGAGAGAGGGAGAAACCAAGACTCAAGTGGAATGTCTGCCTCCCTTTTTACTGCTTGGTTTTGTCAGGTTTCAAGGCACCAACAATTTGATTTCTACAAAGGAATCAGCACAATATCTTAACAAAATTTAACTAGTTAGTATGGCTGTAAGGCACCTGAATATCCAAGAAAATCAGTACTTCTCACCAATCTTCTGCCTATTTCTGCCATACCTGACTTTGATAATGGGTTGTGAAAGAACTGGAGACTAATCTTTCTTTCTCTGCAAAGTTACAATTGTGCCTTCCCTGCAATTTGTTCTCCTTAACATCCTTATCCACCAAATACTCTTATGATGTAGAAGAGTGCTATTATCTCAGCCTTACACATGGAAAAGTGGTTTGTGCAAGGTCACATGGGCAGTTAATGACTGAGCAGAGCTGAACAAGCTGTTCAAGCCCCAAGGTAGAGGGGTGGGTATTGCACAGCTTTTCTTAAATGAAAGGAGTCAAATGAAAATGTATTTTGAGTCAAACTGAGTAGGACAGCCTTCATTACAGAAGTAAACATTATTTCTATGTAGCTGAAACTACAGCTCAGATTACTATATGATGGACCCTTTCATATTGTTATAAAATTGGTGGAAAGTGATACCAAAACTGCATATCACCAAAATTTCCTTATGAACAGCAGGCATCTATTTTAAGTAGAATATAAAAGATTGCCAACAGCCTTGGTCTGTAGGTATATACTTAGAATATTAGGTAAAAATTGATTTTTTTCCTCACCAAAAGCTTCTTGATCCCTTTTTGAATCATTAGTGCATCAGTAGCTGGGCATTACAGACAGCCTCTGCAATGGTTTACACTTGTTTTACTTATGAAGCTCATGAGGTATCTTTTGGTCCCTTTAAACTAGAATTTCCAGATATTTGTTTTCTTGTTTGGCATAGGTTTCAGTTATCTTTGTTAGAACATGGATTTCAGGTGCATTTCTGTTGGAATTAGTTTGATTTAGGTCACCATTTTTTAGTTAGCTCGGATGCTGTAATTGTTGAATTTACACAAATAACGTATTTTTTAAAATACGTTTAATGTTTAGATTGTTTTGTAGCAACAATCAGATTGTGTGGTAAAAATTATGGTGCTTCAGTCTGCTTTGCAAAATGAAGGTAATTAAATTCAGCTCTATTTTTCAGTGTCAATTTAGTGTTACTGCAGTGTCATTTGTATCACCATTTGAGAACTGCTTGTTCCAGAAAACCTCTGCATGTTAAAATAATTGTGAAATAACTCAGTATATCTGCGTAATTTCACCAGGAATCTGAACGAGTTTAAAAGTTTTTGTCAACTGTGAGCATTATCTGAAAAACAAAATTCTTGAAGTGCCATTGAGATTCTCTTTTTAGAAACCCTTCTTGGGTTTAGCTGACAAATTATGATAGATGAAATATGATATGTCAACTGGCAACTTTCTTCCCTTCCCGAGGTAGCTTGTGGTTATCCTTACGAAAATCAGCACTGGGCACTGGCTGCCATCCAGTCATGCTTGCAAACCTAGGAAATAGAAAATAACTGCTATGGTGCAGTTGAATTATTCTGATGGCTTGTTTTGATTTTGCTGAAGAAAGAGATGAGTCAGAGATAGCTCTGAGGCTGCAAATTTCAAAAACATTACAATAAATTCAAGTAAAGTTGAAAACATACAAGGTCTGTTTTCCTTACATGGTACAGCTGGAGTCCTGTGCTCCAGGGATACTTTCAGCATCCATTTCAGGTGACATGTGAAAAATCACTAGTGATGACTTAAATACACAAAGGGATTTTTTTGTTATGTATAAATAAAATAGTATGTATTAACAGTGAAAATTCTTGCTTTCCTGCCTCATGGTTACAATAACTACAGACTCCTAGATTAGAAAATACTTGACCAAGAGAATGTTGTCAGGAAGGCTCAGTGTTATTTCCCTGGGTTTGGAATTTGGTGCTAGGTTCATTGTTGTGTTCTACAAGTTAGCTACAGCAAGCATTGTTGCTTCCACATCTCTGGTTTTTTAGACATGACTAAATGCCTCAAGATAGTAAAGTTCCTGATGAAAAAAGCTTGTTTCTCTTTGAGCTCAGGCATTTGGAAAAGCTGTTGCTGGTAGCCTTGTAAAAGCAATTCAGATCCCTAGCACGAGCAGTCTGACACTGGAAAGCCCTACTTACACCAGGGTAAGCAAACTCCTCTGTCTCTGGTCAGGAGATTGAACTCACTGGTGTCAAAGCATTTCAGAACTGTGAGCAGATTTTTTATTATTTTTTCTCCTCTCACAATTGTCTCCATTTATGAGATACTTGCATTGTTTTTCTTTACAATTTACTCAGTGTTCCATGTGTTTATATTTAAGCAAGCTGAAAATCAAGTTTAAAATTTTGCATTACTCTTCTAATATTTTGTTCCGCACAGGATAATAGGAAATATATGCTGTATAATAAATATTGATTTTTAGAAAAAAATAGGACTAGATTAAAATTTTTAAACAGTAAAATAAACTTTATTTAAATGAAATCATTTTTGTAGTCCCTACAGTGGATTTAAAACAGAGGTTGCAAGAAACTGAATTTCATCTGAGTGATAGAACTAACTGAGTATAAATAATGGAAATTAAATCTGTTCAAGAGTGCAAATCTAAACCCATTTTCCATGTACATCTTCAGTTGAGTTGTGCAGGGATCATAGAGGTGCTATTTGAAAAGTTACGGCTGTTCTGTTAGAGTACAAATTCAGGCCATCTGTAGCTTGTTTGAGATAGTTACTTGCACTAGTTAGGCTTTCCTGTGCTGTGAAGAGTGTGAGAAATTGAACTGAGAGGGAATTATCCATTCAGTATTTCTTCAGTTTTTCACTGGAACCAGCATGATATCACTCCTTTAGGAAAAGAAACACATATAAGCATTTCTGATTGTTACAAACCAGTATTTCTGGTATGTACAAACCAGATTGGTTACAAACCTATATCTAATTTGTTACAAACCAATATTTCTGGTGCCTGGAAAGACCTGTATGATGAGGAAGCATTTTTGATACTAGAGTGCTGTTTATTAATTAGCTCAGACATTTGTGTTTTGCTTTCTAATTAGTGTATGGCATCCAGTACAGCAGCTAAGAATGTGGTGTTACAGTTGAACTGCATTAAATGTTTGTGTCTGTTTCTGTCCAGTTTAGCTGCATAGAAACTGAGGTGGGGACATGCCTCGTGTACATTTACACACACAAGCCATCAGGCACTCCCTTTGTGCTGTTTTGTGTGCAGCACATCCTCAGCCCACAGAGCACTTGAGTTTAAACGGGAGCTCGGGGGTTGTGCCAGCCTGACAACTGTCAAATGGCACTCTTGAAAACTATTGGGTTAAGATTGTTTCAGACCTTCTTAAATTTAATCCCAGACTTTAGACAAATGCTTTCATAACAGGGAAGAAAGGGATACATGATGGCCTAAATCTTTCTATAAAATTATATGTTTCTCAGAGGATAGCTGTAATTGAATTATAGAATGCCTTGAGAGTATCCTTGTCGGTGGTTAGAGAGATATGAAGGGAAGCAGAGAGACTCTTTCACAAACTAAATGTGGAAGAGACACCCTATAATTCAGCTGTATAAAACCCCTAGCAATCATATAATTATACTATAAACGTGGTTTGGGAGGAATGAAAAGCAGCATTTATTTAAAACATTAAGAAAAATTACTTCATGGTATGAGACATGTATTTTCTCTGTGTTTTATTCTATTAAGTTTTTCTTGTCTGCCCAGCTAACACCCTTCCCTCTATTGTCACAATGCACTTGTGTGTGGGTATCAGCCTTCTAAAGTGCAGGGAGGAGACCCAGTTTGGGAGCTGTAGTAGAAGTCAAACTCCAAAAGGAGAACAATGCTAACAGAACTGCCTCTATTTCTGCCAGAGACAACAGAGTTGGAGTTTTCTGTTTGTAAGATTTTGTACAGCCAGCTAAAGAGAAAACTGGGAAGTTGATCCACTCTTCACTCGTGTAATATAAGTGAATTACCAGAAAGGCAAGGGGAATTATTTGTGGCTATTTTGTGTTAAAAGTCACTTGAAGAATTGTTCCCTATTGTAGAATTTTAGCCAAAATTAATTTTGAAAAGGGAGTAAGAGAAATATTAGTTACTTAATTTTTACCATTGTAATTGTCAATAGGGGGTTAAGGTGATTGTTATCTTAAACTCAAGATGTCAGTAAACAAATAAATTGACAGTATTTGCAATTTATATAGGGACAGCATTTACTCTTAAGATTTGGAGGTAGCTGAGCATATTTACAGAGTTCTTAGTGCACTTTAAATATCCCCAAATGTCTTAGGTGAGCTGCCACAAGAGCCAAGTGACTGGCTGAGCTTTTTGTTGGATTGCACCTGCCCTTTCCATACCACACCTTTTGGGTTTCTTTAATGGGCACTCTAGGAATCTTACAATTCCAGCATCCAGAAGCTGTAAATGGTGGATCAAGTGATGCAGCCTCACGGCAGAAATATGAAAAATATTTTGTTTAGTTGATGGAAATATGGAAGAGCTTTTCTAAGTCCACACAGAGGGATTGTCCTGGTGCTGAGAACAGATGACCTGATTGCCTTTCTTTTGCTTGATCATGTAAAACTTCCTTCTGTAGCCTTGTACAGACCAGAATTCTGCTATTATTTTTGGAAGAGATCAAGCTGTGGATTTTGAATCAAGGGTTTTTGTTTGGTTTTCAGTTTAACACAGCATTAGGAGGGTTGTTACTCTGTAATACATCCAGTATTATGGCCTTACCAAAAGGAGATTGGAAATTAGATCCGTATTTTTCTCTTTGCAATCTCATTGCCATGCAAACAGTACTAAAGCTGTAGGAAAGCAGCTGAGCTAGTGATCTCATTTAGCAGCCCAGACAGCTAACCTGGGCAGAAGGGAAATTGTCAGTAAAAACAGACTGGAGGCTGATAGTGCTCTAGGGGATGTGATGCTCTAGGGGCTGGAACACCTCTGGGGTTCTTCCAATGGAAAAATCTCAAGATTTCTACAACAGATATGCATGTGTTAGCCTGAATGCAGTACTGGGTTTGTTATAGTGAGGCATCAAATTACATTTTATGTGTAAAAATAAGTCTGTGTTCTTTTAAGAATACATTTTTGGAGAAAGGAGGAGAGGAACATTTGTGAGAGAAACAAATACCATGTGACTTTTCAGCAACTGACTTCCACAGTCTTTTGCTATTTTCTCTCTAAAAAATTATGGTTAAAGGCTACTTAATAGCTCAATACTACATTGATTTTTAAATCAGTTTTCTAATTAGGCTTAGATTTTTGGAAGGGAGTGGGGTCATTTTTGGGAGAAGTCTAAAGTGCATACTAGCTTTGTACAGTCATAGAAATTTCAGATTGCTGATACAAACCAGGAGAACGTGGCACCTAAGGAAATGTAGAAGTTCACATGAAGGTGGAGCAGATTGGAACTGTTTTCAGGATGTGGATCTCTGAATGAGCTCAGCAATGCAGCACCCTCAGTGTGGAGGCACTCGATGGAAACACCCTGAGGGGTGCCGGGCCCTCCGGGTTGTGTCTATGGACTGGTGCAGAGGCTCACATGTTGCAATGTTATTTTATATCCAAATGCGAGTGGCTTATGCCACACCAGGAGAATAAAGCAAGAGAGTAAATGAGGGGCTAGAGCTCAATCAGCCATCATGGCTAATTAGTACTTCATGGCTAATTTTTACTTTGTAGTTGAGTAGAGGCTGCTGGGTGTGAGTTGATGCTCTTAAGTGAGCAGTGCTGAGTGGCCAGGGGTGAGACTGGCCCTGCTTCTGAGAGATCAAAGAAGCTGAAATGAAACTTTCCCTCACTAACCAGGATTTGAATCCTGGGAATGGAGAGGTAGAGGAAAAACCTGAAAATGCCATATGCATTTCCAGATGAAGCTATGTGAAATACATGGTGCTTTAAAGAGGACTTTGTTTTGAGGGAATAAAGGGTTCTTAGAGTGTTGGTTTTGTTGTTTTTTTTTTTACATCCCTGAAGTTTTCGTTTGTTGATATATAATTTTATTTCCAGAGTCTTTCAGATCCCTGAAAAAGGTTGTTCATTTGTTTGTTTTCTTTGCTTTTTGCCACCTGAATTCTCTGTAGGACACAGATGGCATATGACCAAAGAGTTTTAGAGAGCCCTTTGACTTTATTTTAAAATAACAATAAATGTGTTCAGACTGATTTTGTTTTTCTTTTTTCTTTTTTTTTTTTTTTTTGTAAACTTAACAATAACTACAAAAAAAAAGTAAAATTGTTTAGGTTTTCTTATTTTGGAATATTAGCTGTTCTGTGTCCATAAAATGTTGAGATGACGATATTGATGTCACCTACCAAGCTACCTTCTCAGAATCTTTGTACTGCTTAGAACCTAGAATATTTTTTTGTTTTTGCATTTTACCATGAGCCCTCCACACTGAGATACCACATTTATATGCTTTATGTGAGACCCCTCTGTAACTCAAAGATGAGCATGGCTGTTGCAATCTGCTCTCAGAATTGCATCTAAGCCATTGATTTCTCTCTGGCTTGTGTCTTAAATACATTATTGATGTGCACCATCGTCTTCAAATCGCTGCAGATGCTTGCACTGTGCACCTGGAGCTGGCATATGTCTTTATTTACTGGTGCAGTAAGAAGGGGAAGATTTTAGGATTTTGTTTCTCTTTGGAAAATATGGACTCGAGAGGCTAAGCAAGGTTTGATGTTCAGCTAAGAACAGCTTCTAAACCTTGCCATTGACCTTACTTTGGAACTTTTCATAGCTGTATATTATAATTTTTCATCTTCCTTTTTTAACTTGAACTGAAAATTCTTTTGAATTATTGGTCAAACTTTCTAATTATGCAGCTTTAGGGATGAATATTTATTTTTAACCACATCTTACTGTAGATTCTAGTCTCTAAAATGTATCTCATGGCTTAAAAACTAGTAGTAATGTAAAACAATGTAATCAAGCATTTCCTGCTTTGGGCTCTTATATTTGATAAGCTTCTTTGGCAATCCAGTTTCTATTAAAATCTGCAACATGGACTTAAATTTATTCTTATTTGAACCCTGAAAGCTAGCTTTTTGTGCTTGCCTGAAGGTTATATGTTAAATGGATAAGTTTCTGTTATTCTTGTGTGTTTATTCTTGTTTTGTTTAATCCCAGTGAACTCAGTACTTGAGTATGCCTGTTGTTTTTGAATGTGTAGGTTTGGGGAAATTTCAATGATCTTCACTGGAAAGGCTGTTTCAAAGAAGAGGAAATTGTAAGCCTAATGACTTAACAATACAAAGAAAAGTTTTTATGTTCTAGATTGACAAAGTGTGGTGGATTCAGATATACTTAGAAGAAACTGAAAAGAGTGAAGTGCTTATTGAAATTACTGTCTTAAGGAAAGAGCCCTAAATTGTTTTGTAACTGTAATTCACCAGAAATAATTTTGTACTCTGAACTCACAGAAGGCTCCAGCTTCATCGTGCTCAGGGTTTCTATGGTGAAATGTTACTGCAGTTGACATAATGATGAAGAGAGCTATTCTGGCCTGTTTTGAAGATGCAGATTTTGAATTTTCAGTACCAATTAATACAGATCAGCAGTGGCCACAGGCTCTAAAAGGATCAGTGAGAGAGAAATGACTTAGAGTTTCCCTTTTGGTAATATACACAGAAAAAAAAAATATATATATATATATATATATATGTATGAATCTTAATGAGGGTTTACATTTGTAATAGATCAGAGAAGCTTTATGAAAAGGATTAATACCAAAGGAGGTATTATTAGTCATTGTTGCTGAAAATTTTACTATCAGGCATTTTGCTCATTGAAAACAAAAAGCAACCCATGGAGGTGCTCGTGTGCAGTGATGTGACAAATTCGGCTGCGAGTGTGACTGAACCCAGGGATGAGCTCAGTGCCTGATCAGTCTGAGAGCGCCGTGCTGGCTGCCCTTAGCAAGGGGGACAGGGGGGTTAAAGCAGTTCATACATAATTCATTGCAGGAAAATTAATTTGCCAGAGCTTTCCCTGTTTGTATATAACACAGCACATGTGATAACAGACTTCTAAGCTGAAGCTGAGCCTTTCAACATTTTTTGCTGAAGATCCCAAGAGATATTTCATTTACTTTGTTCTTTAGAGATGCTCTAAATGAGAGTAAGTATGGGATTCGCAGTCTGTATCTTGGTTTGCAAAAGAGACAGGTATGAGCTCTGAAATTCAGATCTGGATGGGAATTTGCCATCATCTGTTAGATGTATAGTCTAAACTTCCATTGAACTTCTTATTTGCTTTTTGGGAGTCTTGTGTCAAGTTTATGGCTCAATGGAGAAGTGAATCCGCTTGTAACGATTAATAGTCCAGTAGATCAATAAATAAAAATCCCCACTGGATTGTACCAGATGAGACATCCACATGGCATTCAAAACCTGAAGGCTATTTATTTTAATAACAATTTTAATTGCCCATTTCTGAGACTATTACTTCCACTATAAACAGCTTAACTATAGTATTACAAGAGCAGGCTTAGCTTTAGTTTCATGCCACATCACTCAGCATATTTAATGATTCCCTTTGTATTTCAATTTTTTAACGCAGCTTAATATTTTTATTTTGTTTTCCATTGTAGGGATATGGGAGCAGTGACATATTCATTAAATTGTCCAGGGTACTAGTGAGGTTTTCCTGTTGAGTTAATGAATTTATTTTGGATCCCAGTTGTGTGTATGATGCAATGAATGAATTGCCTGGCATTTGTCTACAGTGATATTAATCTGAATATACTGGCAGCTTCCCTCTCCTCCAAATGTACTGTATACCATGTCCATAAAAGTATTTCTGTTGCCAAAAACATCTGCCCTTGTGAGCATAAAGGAGAAAATATATTCATATGTTGCTTTTATCTTAATAATGAAGTTTTGAGTTATGGGTTTTTTTCTGAAATACATGAAGGTAACAAATAGATTGAGAAATACCCAAGTAGAAAATGCAAGATGAAGATGTATTTTAATGTTAGCAAGAAAGATAATAGGTCTAAAAATGGAGTCAATATCTGGGTTTATGTTTAGCATCCACAGTAACTCAATTGAAACAGATTTTTATAATCATAGAAAAGGAAGGTGAGAGCATTATCATGTCTGTAAGAAATTTTTATCTGTGTGGAAGCTAATTCTGTGAATGAAATGGGTCTGGTTTGTATGGTATTTTAGTTTTTTAAAAAAGGTAACTTACTTTAGTTTCTGTGATAGCCTTCATACATTAAGGAACTGAAAGAGCTTAAAGTAAGACCAACAAATTTGGCATTTTTTCCTTCATCTGAAATACACAATTCGATATTTGAACTGCAGGTGAAAGATTACTTCTTACTTTTGTGTCCGTTGGTAAAGTAAGCTGACTTAGCAGCTGGAGATGTGGGGTGAAATCTGTCCATCTTCATGAACATTTTTAAAAATATATAAGAATATTCTTATGTGTTTTGTTACACTATTCTCCAAATGTGGGGGGAAAAAGGAGTGTATGCCCCTTGCCCTCTTTGTATTCTTAATGACAAAGGCCAAGATCACGAGCTTAGAAAAGTAACTGCTTCTTCAAATCAGGAAACTGAGAATTAAAATTAAATTGTTTGATGCCTAATTTAATAGGTGCTGACTTTTCTGGTGCTCTTCCTGGAAGGTTTCCTACCTTGTCTGAAATTAGACTGGCTTTAGTGATTTATAGAAAGTACACTATGTTGCTAAGTGATGAGACTAAGAACTAGAAACATCCCTTTGAACCAGTCTCCACTGGTAATAAGGAATCATGAGGAATGCAGAAACTGTGAATGGTTGTGGCCAAGCATCAATGCCTGTGGCTGAAGTTTGCCCTAAGTTGTAGGGCTGACGTTTGCATTTTCTTCAGTGTTTCATCTTTGCCTGAGCCAGGGTTCAGATTCAGTCTCTAGTTTTGATTTCAGCTAAATATTACAAAATTGGGGGTTGGGATGTCTTTATGCTTACATGAGATAAGCCCCACTTTGGCTTCAATGGCATTTGTGTGTTGTTGCTCGAGTCTACATTGTTGTGAATACAAATGGAGAGGCTGTGTCTTTGTCAGTCCTCTGAGGAGAGGTTTTGCACTGCTGAGATTGCCTTTTGCATCTCTACTTAGTGTGTGCCTTCAAAAAGGACTTAAATGACTTCAGTACAGTTCTTTGGATCCTTGCCATCCCTCTGATCCACAACGCTAAATGCTGTAGGGAAGTCTAGGAGGATGGGCACAGATGTCTGCTTACTATTCATCACTGGAGAGAGTTGTGCATCACTGTTGTTGAGGCTATTTCTTTCTTCATGCCTTGAGCAGAATCTTGCCCTTACTAGTGTCTAGGAGAGTGGCTGGTCATCAGGCTGTGACAGCCTGCTGTCAGGCTCTAGTTAGAAACACTCAGAATACATTGATACTGGCTCCATTTTCAGTTTGTCCTGAAAAACAAAGGAAAGAAGGTTTGCCCCTGCTACTGTCTATTTGAGGCAGTGATCATTTCAGTCATGAGAGACAAGGCAGTCATTACTCTTCCATCAGCTTGAAGATGCATTGATCGTGTTCAGATGATTTTGCACATTTTTTTTGTATGTGGAGAGGTTCTGTGCTTTTGAGAAGCTTTTTCAAATTTTTTGTAATCAGTGGAGTTCAGCTGCAGCTCTCCATTGCACAAGGACAGGTTGAGTTGGGAGGGAATGGAGGTGCTGTGGCTCTGCCTTCCTCTCCAGACACCACAATGGTGAGATCTCAGAGGCAGCCTTTAATTCACCCAGTCCTGTGAAACCCAGGCCAGGTTGTCACTCCGGTGCCTGAAAATCTCTTTATCTCAGTATGTGTGCTTCAGAGCAGCTGTGTGATCAAATTATGGTGAGGCAGGACTGGAGCATCTTTCAAACCTGCATTCTCTTCCAGTCATCAAGGAGAATGAATAGAGATAAAAAAGGGGTGAATGTTAAATCTTACTTTTGCTTGTCTAAATCAAGGTGGTTGTTAACTAGGAACAAGGCTGTCTGGGTGGCGAGAGTGAATAAGAAAATTCTGAACTTCTGGGTGGTGATTTCATTTTGTGTGCTCTGTTGTAGCTCTTTTGCTCTATGGCAGCAAACAGCAATCACATTTCCAGTCTGGTGGTACCTGGAAGTCAACTGTGCCTCTGGGATCCTTCTGTGTGAAAGGGCCCATATAAATGTAAGGCAATGATATTATCTTTATTGTCAATTAAACTTTTAGTGCCTTTGACAATCTGGCATGCAAGGTGCATCAAGTGAACTCTAGCTGTGATTATTTCTAAACACCATGTAAAAGCAGACCTTGCTATCCTGATCAAATTGAAAAGGACTAAGAGGGCAACTCAGTTATGTCAGCATGGAATCACTTCAGCATATTAGAAACTGCGCAGAAATACTGCTTCTTTCTTTTTCTTCTACACCTCCTGCTCCCCCTTCCCCTCAAGAGATTTGGCTCTGCAAAATCTGAGCTGCCACATCCTTTAACTCCAGAGAGTTACTATAGCAGGATTGTTGCTGGCATTTTTGTAAGGAATTCATACTGGAGTCAGCACTGGAAATACTGTGTGCTGTTGCACGATATACTCATTTTTATAGAGTAATTCTGTTCCTCCCCCCACCCCCCAGGATGTGTTATTTTAGGATGATTATACTTCACACTGCTATTTCTGTTCAAGGTATGATAATTAATGTTCTATTTCCAGACCTGTTCTTTAAGCCTGCCCTTGCACATACACATGTGAGTGTTATATGCATATTTTTAGGACTTCTGTGTATTTTACATGATCATTGTCTGTTACACTCTTTGTTAGAAGCATTCAGAAAACACTTTGTGGTTTCTGCAACATTAATATATTTAGTTAATACTAAACTTAACTTACTGGGTGTGTTGTCCTTCCTCTTTAGTTTTAAAAGGAGGGGGGTGTTTTTACCCACTGTTAAGTAAAACTGCCTCTCCAGTCAGAGATGGCTGTGCATCAGTGAAGGATGAAGCATTTCTGAGGTGTATGGCAAGGCTTTTGGAGGAAAAAAAGATTTTACATTTTTCAGTGGAGCCAAGTTGTATTAACTAGAATTGTTTTGCCAGGGCTTCCCGTTGGGGGATGTTTCTTCTATACTTCATTATATTTTTGAAGAAAGCTTTCAATTTTTCTCTTCATTAAGTCAGCCTAAAAATGGCAATGCAAATCAGGATTTTTCCCTCCAAGGATATTTGGTATGCCAAATTCTGTTAGCGATTTCTTTATTTCTTAACTACCTAACAACTTTTATGTCTATAAAATCAACAGCAGACTTGCAGGGTTGTTTTGCCCATCTTCTCCCCCCTAAAATGCGTGGGCAACCTGAAGAAATGGAGGTACAGCAGATCTGATCAGTTCCTGGAACACTCTGGAAAAAAAAAGGCAAAAAA
Source organism: Molothrus ater (assembly GCF_012460135.2). Taxonomy (NCBI): domain Eukaryota; kingdom Metazoa; phylum Chordata; class Aves; order Passeriformes; family Icteridae; genus Molothrus; species Molothrus ater. The sequence goes on from NC_050491.2 coordinate 9,709,373, forward strand.
GCTCAATCTACCAAGCTTTGCTGCTTTTTTTTTTTTTTGTGTAAATTACTGCCATTTTTGTTTCTAGAAGAACTCTCAGGAGCGTCTTCAGGTAGATTGCCTGTGAAGAGCTGTCTAATGATACAATATTTTGTACATTTTCAGATAACCAAAAGCTAGAAAGCAAGAGCTACGATTTGAGACATTGTGTAGGTTTCTAGCACACTTAAACTTCAGATTCTTCTATAAATTAATGAACAGATTACAGTCAGCACATGCATGTGGTTTTTGTGAAGACTTTGTCTATAGGAGTATTTTTATTTGATCTGTGATGCTGATTAATTACATTTTGAGGTTTTCTGCATAGATACTGGCAATCTTTTTTCTACTTTTATCACTGGGTTATGATAATTATTACTCTGCGGGGAAGAACTTAAACAGAGAGGATGGGGTAAATAGTTCCAAACATATGGTGAATTTAGTAGGCTTTTATGAATGATAAACCTGTTAGGGTTACCTTAATAAGTAGTTACTGCATGTTTTTCATAAATCACCACGAACAGCTCTCTGGGAAGGGGTAAATAGATATGTTGATCTGCCTATACTGTGAGGGTGAGATAGATGAGCAGAACACAAACGTGTCTGTGTGAGGAAAATGTACATGAGTCTCATCCTGCATGCTGATTCTTGGCACAGTGTTTTGCCCAGGAGGCAGTAAATAAACAAATGGCCAGCCTAAAACTGTATAAATCTGAATTGATTCCACAAGGAATAGGAGGAATTTTGCAGCCTTTTTGACTGCAAGAAATCCCATGGTTTCCCTATGACAAATGTATTTTCCCAAAGTTTACTGCAGTACCAAGGCTGTGTGTTTGCCTTCACAAAGTAGTGTGGATTGCAGTCCTAGAGACATCATTTTTCATCATCTGCAAACATGAAAATAACTTCAGTAAGCACAGCAGCCTGATTTACTGTTATTGAAATGCTGCCATCTCAGGATGTGCATCATGTATAGCCATGTTTAAAATACAAGTGAATAAGTAGAAAGCAGAGAGAGAGGAAAAAATTTAAATCTGGAAGTGCTTGTTTTTTTTCAATAAACTAAATATTTCCCACCAGCTGGAATATAACTGACAAGATAAGTAATGACTGCTGTTTTAAATCTAACTATTGCTGCCACATGTACATCTGCACATTTTGAGTTCAGTTTGTTTAACCTGGAGAGGGTTACATTGTGCTATCAATAAAAACATACTCAGTTTGTTTATTCATATTCTCTTAGAATAACACTGCTATTCCCGTGGAAGTTTGGTGGCACTGCCAAGATGGTGCTTCCCATAAGAATAACTGTGCTGTGTCTACGTGTGTGTATTGAAACACAACAGTGTTTATGTGCATAGATTTATAAAGAGTTTGTGCAGTTTTTAAATATTAGTCCTGATTGACTTTAACTCTCCTCAAAACACTTGGAATAGTTTAAATTATGATATCACTTTGAATGTTATCCAAGTAATCTGTAAATTGCTTTTATGATATCTGAACCCTACCCAGCATGTGACATTGCTGTTAAACTGAAAATTCATGGAACATCCAAAGAGCAGTAACACAGGAAGCCTTCTCTGGGCAGCTGTAACCATGGTACCTGAAATATTGTCCAACATAACCTTTTTGATGCCTTTTTTCCCCCCACCAGAAAGAGCTTTTATCAAAATTCCTACAGCTTTCCTGTTGCATTGACACCCAAATTCATTTCTTATCAGTTGGGAATACACAGTTGGATTTTTCTTTAGTTTAAAAAAAAGCTCCTGCTGAAAATGGAGATAAATGTACTTCAGAAAATAACAAAAGTCTATCTGTGTGTTTTGTGCTGCTATCTCATTGTATAATCCTGCCTCTTTGAAGGTTTAGCTTTTCTCTGTAGACTAACAGTGTATATAGAAATGTAGGTTTAGTAGTACTAGGCCTTCCAGAGCTATTCTTCTTCGGTGTGATAGAAGCTTACAAAAACATATTTGGAAAGTGAATTAATTATTCCATTGTGCTTTGAGCTGGTGTGAAGATTGCTCAGCTTTAACAGAGCTCTGGTTTCACTGACTGGTGAGCACAATGTGATGTGCCAGGGGACAGCTGCTTGTGGCTCTAGCTCAGGATGGGGCAGGAGGGGCAGATTCTGTTGCTCATTACCCGTGGCAGCTCCTCTGACCTCGAGTGAATCTCATATCCTGACAGGAGCTTCTGTGAAGCAGCAATTTTAAATCACCAACCAGAATCCTTTTCCCCCCTGCACACGTTCAACATGTTCAGGATGTGAGACTCAACATAAGACATTAAACAGATCACTGTGTCTAAAGCTTCATGTTCAAAAAGTTGGAATTTTTCTGATGCACATTGCAATATAAAATTTCTTTGTGATGACAAACAAGAAAAAGGTTCAATACCCCTAAAATTCCCTGAGTGCCCTGGCAGCCATGTGGGCCTCACAAGGAGCAAGAGCAACTCCTCAGTCTTCCTAAAAAATCTATTGGTCCCCAAGGAGCAACCATGGTATCATATTGATCATAGACCAAATATACACATTAGCCTCCTGATCCAACTAGCACAGTTTGCAGTCTGTCAGGGGGAATTACTAAAATAATTTAAAATATCCTGTTAATCCATACATATGTTCTGTAAAAAGCACGCAAAGTAAATTGGTTTTATGTTGTTGGAAAATGGTGTCAGTTGACATTTAAAACAAAATGAGGCAATATGGGCAGAATGTGCTAGAGGGGTACAGAGATTGTCTGGGCACATGCACGCACATAAACACGTGCTTCATATGTTACACATAACAGTGTTGCCACCTATTGATAGAAATTTAAACTTCATGTAGATGTTTAGAATATATTTTCCCATACACAGTAAAGGTCTCTTCCTTCTGATGAGACTGGCATGAACAATGTGTATTATTTGTGGTAGAATAGGTCTTACAGGCTTTGATAATACCATGGTGTTATAAAGTAATGGGTGCTGTTCAGGAACCAACAAAGGATAAATGTTATCAAAGGAATCTAAAGCTGCTGATGCTTTTGTGTGACTTAGATGTGTGATCCCATTGTCAGTGGCAGTTCTTTGATGAACGAAGGAGTCAGTGTGTCTGGTCTGCACATTTCAAGTTTATCTCTAATTTTCATGGGGATAAAATGAACAGTGAAAAATAAGGGCAATATTTATATATTTACAACTGCATAAACTGTTTTTCAAAAATATGCTCAATATCAAGGAGCTCCCTATTGATTGTACAGGAGAGGTGATACATTTTTATTTAGAAATTAAACATATGCTCATTAGCATTAAATTTATTACTTGTGGTGAAATAGGAATATTATTGGAGAATAAAAGCTGTCTAGTTCACAGTTTTTTGTTTAGACAACTGTTTTGTTCTAAAGAAAAATGGGTTTGTTCTTGTCTTAGAAGACAAGTGAAAATGAATTAGAAGTTGTCCAATATATGTTCAGAGTATTTCCATGAAAAATTAATGGATAAATGTGAGTGCTGCTTTATAGTTGGGGAAAAACATTGACTAATGAAATATTGTTAGCATAGCCATAAAGTCACATATACATGTGTTCAGTTGTGTGTCATTCTTTCAAGCAGTCAACGTTTGTTCTAAATTAGGGTTCTTTTCAGTGTTTATCAGTATTAGCTCATGGATAAACTCTTGTATTATGGAGGTGTGCAGTAAAATGGATGAGCATGTTTTATCTTCCATGACAAACACAGTTTAATTTCCTGCATATTGCTTTGCTGCAAATTAATCCAGCCTGGGATGTCTTGGTTGAGAGAGCTGTTCTGCAGAGGGCTGAGGGAAATCTCAGGGCTACTGCAGAAGAGTTCCCATCAGTTTTTTCCTTCAGTGTCCAGAGAAAGACACTGGAACTGGGGAAGGGTCTGGAGCAAAAATGTGATGAGGAGCACCTGAGGGAACTGCAGGGACTCAGCCTGGACAAAAGCAGGCTCAGAGAGAACTTTATTTCTCTCTAGAGCTGGCAGACAGGAGCATGGAGCCAGGTGGAGTTTGGTTTCTTCACCCAAGCAATAAGTAATTGGGACAAGAGGCCTGAAGTGGCACCAGTGAAGGTTTAAATTGGATATTAGCAAAAAATTCGTAACTGAAATGATGGTCAGTCATTGAAATAGGCTGTCCAGGGAAATTATGGAATCACAATCCTTAGAAGTGTTCAAAAAAGGTGTAGATGTGGCATTTGGGGAGATGGTTTAGTGGTGAACATGTCAGTGTTGGGTTAATGGATGGACTGGATGATCTGAGAGCTTTATCCAACCTTAACAATGCTATGATTCAGATGCAGCAGGAATAGAAATTACTCTCTGTTGCAGACTGTGAGGGCTGAAGTTTGGAGCATTATCCCATGTTCCAAATGTTCACTTTGGCTGGGAGTAAACAAGAAGACACTGCATGTTAAACTGCAGGAAGATTCAGAGGTGTAGAAGCCCAAACAGGGATCATGATCTTAGAAAAGATTCATACTTAAAAAATCAGAGGTCTGTAGTTTTATGTATTTTTTATAAAATAAATAGAAACATAAGTTTGGACTATTGAGGTGACTCTGAAACTTTACAGCAAATGCCATGTATTAATGGCTTATTATTTGTGAAAGTGCACTTTCTTAGCTGCAAACTAAGTTGAATTCCATGTCAGACTTTTAATTTCTCCTTGCAGTAGTGAAGAATATGTCCTTAGCTATCTCTCATTTGTCAGGAGTTGATAGGAAACATCTGCACAACTTGTTCAATCTGTTAACTGTATGTGTTCATCCAAGCTTAACAGACAAGTAGAATGTACCAAATAATATTGGACTATGAGGATGACCTTTGCTAATAAGGCAGTTACATCATACTTGATGTGAACCAAGCCACTCTAATGAAGTAGTGGTTTGAAATGGCTCTGTGCTATTTAGTCCCATTACTCTCAGGATAGATAAAGAGAAGGCATATTTTCTTGAAATATATTGAATATTTTCTTGAAAATGTTTTGTAAAAGGTAATTCAAAGAATAGGTAATATGGGAAGAAGTTTTTGATGGGCACTAATGTTATTTTTAAATGCAGCCTTGATAGCTCGCTGAAAGATCTTGGTTAAATATCATATTAGCTGTAGCAGAGATGTTTGTTTCCTTTGCCAAAATGATAGGTTTAGTGTCTTGCAAGGAAATATTTTATAGAAATTCTTTGTATTGAGTTATCCATTTGTGGATTAAGCACACCAAGCTGCTGGAAAACACTGTGGTAGTCCAGAGTTCACAACCTTAATCTGATTAGGCTTTTCTGATTATTAACTTGGAGTCCTTCATTTATTTATTTTAAATCCAGGAGACCTGAACTTCTCAGGAATCTGTGCATCTCTGCTGAGATCAACCTAATCCTGCTAAAAGAACTCTGAATTACAAAATCTAAACCAACTGTGGAGTTCATTGATTAATGTGGCTTAATCAGGAATATCTTTAATGGGTTGGGAATATAAAGGTCTGGATACTGAACTGAAAAACCTGATAGTCAGGAGTACTGTTCTTTATTTCTTCAGTTTATGTTTTTATAAAATGGAAAAATACAGAGCTGAGAAAAAGGACCACATGATACAGGCTGTGCAGTACCAATATCCCCACATTGCTGGCCCTGTCAGTGGAAATGGGCAGTGAAATTTCTTCATCTTTTGCTGTCATTACTCAGGCTTTTTCTCAATCAATCCATGTTTTTTGAGCAGGATACTTCTCTTGGGCAGAATGCTTCACTTTTTACATGAATGTTTCATGTTTCAGATAACTTTTCAGAAATATATTTGTTATTGCCTTTGAACTTTTTTTTTTAATTTGAGTATTGGCATCCATTAACTAAAATCCAAACTCATACTTTTCAATTGAGCCACACAGATCACTAAATGTGTTGCTTTCTTATCCTGTCATTGCAGGAAATGCACACATTTATCCTAATGGGTTACTTTTTATTATGAACATCAGTATCTCTGGCAGATCTGTTCCTTTTTTTCATGTGCTACTGCAAATGTATTCTGAGTTAAGTTTGGGTTGTTTGTTTTGCTGTAAAAAGTCATTTGATCGTTATTAAACATTCATTGAGCATTTCTCGTAATCATTTGACTTGGAAAATGATGATCAGACTAGATTAGCAAGTTGAAATTTGGTAGATAAACACATGGTACTCATTAATTTAAGTCTTTAACTTTCAGTAAATATGATAATGTTGATTACATTCCAAATTCAGCCAAGACATTTATGATATAAGAATTCAATTTCTCATGTTTTCTTTTATGTTTAAACTCATCAGGGAGATAAATTTACCTGGTGTTTTGGTCAACTGATTAATTTGTGATCAATGTGCACCAATATTTGAATGTTACAGAGAAAAAGTAAATACTTAAATCACTGTTTAACATCTTGTGTGCCATGCACTTTCACTGACTTATTCACTTGTCTCTTATTCTACTGAATGGATCAAGGAGGATTTTTATTTCCAAACTCACCTAATAGTTTGTTATCTGAATTACTTCTGAACTGTAATACGGCTTAAGTTGACTTAAAGCCAAGTTATTGAAGTAGTTTAGCCTCAAAACATCTGTGGTTGTAAAATGGACCTTCTCAAGCTGCTAATAAGACTTTTTTTTCAGTGTTTCTCCCAGTGTAATGGTTCTCTTATTTGAGCTGCAGAGCAGAAATCACCAGATTACATTGCTAAATCCATGAAGTTCGTGTTTAAACTTACTTATGGTACTGTGTGTCACTGCAGCTCCCACTGAGTTTTAGATGAATGCATGTAAATTTTTAGAAGTAATTCAGATTTAGAAGAATGTGTGTTCCCACCCCAGAAAATTAAAAAAAATCAGAAAAGTATTTCTAATTTTAAAAGTCAATGAAGTGGTGAGGATTGCAGCTCCGGCAGTTTCACTCTATTTGCTCAGAATTCACATTAAAATGTTTAAGAGGATAATATTGAGGATGACCTTAATTCTGTAACTTTTCAGTTTTTCAATCTTAATGAGCTAATTTTTCCAAAGTAAATTAGAAAACTCTGCGACAGCGTTGACATTCCTACAGGGTGGTGCCTGTTTAGTACAGCTGCAATTTGTGTTTTCTCTGTAATGTTTAAAAATTTCTCTTGTTCCCCCCTAAAGTAGAAGCTAGTTTATTTGTTCATTTCTTGGTTTTGCCGAGGTACTGGTGTTGCAATGTTGTGAACCCCTGCCAGTTTCCTAGGCACTGTATTTAAGCAGGAGACTTAGGATTGTCATTTTAAAGAACAAAAGACCTTGGTAATTTACAAGATTTTACAAGACTCCTGGTTCTTCACTTGACAAAAAAAGTTTCACAAGGGCTAAAGTGAAACTGTGATTCGATCTCTGCAGTTTCAGGTGTTAAACGAGAAGGTTTCACAGCAAGTCACGCTCATGGCTGTGTTGTTGAGAAGTGGCTTTTCAGTGTAGGGTTTGAGTAAGAAAAAAATACCTGGGCTGTTCAACTGACCTTGGAGTTAAATTGAAATAAACGTGTTGAAGAATAATAAATGTGTTAGGAATTAAAGGCAAAGCAACTTTTTGAAAAAGTCTTAATTAAACTGGGGGAAATCAAAATAGAAATACTTCTGTGTTCTTCTGTCAGAGATAACCCACTGGCCATCATGGTATTGAATGTAGTAATACCTGCAAATTGTTCTGGTGATCCTTGGAATTTTTGGTCCAGTTCTCTATGTGTGCTCATCCTTAAATTTATTTAAAGGAATTAAGTGCTGTAATTGAATTATTAGGCAACAATATCGGTTACATAAAACTTGGTATGCCAATAGCTTCATTTTTTTGGTTGGTTTTAGCTTTCTTTTTTTAATATTCTATTATCTGCAGAAATAAAATTGAAACTAATTCTCTTTTCTCTTAATCTACTTTTTTCCTTCCTCCAACTATTCAGCAATTTGCAGTAACAAGTTCACTGTTTCCTTTCAATGACCCATTCCCTAAAATGGGAATGAATCAGCTAATATAGATCAGCTGAAGCCACTGATGATTGTTTCCCCTGTCAAGTGCTCCAGCTGGGATTTCACCCTGTGACCAGATTCTGCTGTTCTGAAAAAGGCCCCCATAGAACAGTACATGAGCCAGAGCCACTTCATTTCTGTCCTTGGTTTTCTGGCAGCAGCATCACCATGTGTAATTCAAGGTTGGCTGTTGTAAGAATTATGTGTAGGAATAGGAACAGGAGTTGGATTTTTATTTAACTGTGATTAGGTCTTCAATCCTGGTGAAAACTCCAGAAAGTCTATTAATAATGTTTGGGAATTGTTGGAGCTGAAATGAGGAATAGGCCTTTTGTTGATGATTTTGGTATCAAATTTTCCTGCTAGTCTTTATAATTTAGACTACAGATTTGAGTTCCTTGCAACTTTATAAGCATATGATATAAAAATATAAGTAGATTCTGTGTGTAAGGAATTTCTGATTTTTCTAGGAGGCAAAAAAATGTGCATAGTTTAAAATTCTTCTACTTGCAGTATTTTTGAAGCCAGAGGTTTTACGTGTGTTTGTAAAAACCACAGACAAATAGCACCACTCAAGAGCTGAGTGCTTAATAAGTGATTGTGTCAGAACTTATGCTCTGGGAGTATCTGCAAACTTGATCCTTGTATGAAGAGGATCACACTGTGCAGCTGCAGTAATTTGGGTGGGGTTGGGGATTGTTTTTCACTTGGTTTTGTTGTGGTTTTTTCATGTGGTTGGTTGGTTAGCTGGTTTCTTTTATTCGTTTCATCTTGAACAGTGCACTTCCGTTCCTGTATTTCACAGGCTGCTGTAGGAACACATGAAGCTGTATTTTATTTGGTCTGCTTCAGAGGAATTAGTGCAGACATTTCTCATGTCTTTTTTTATGGAGATCCTGGCCTTACTTCACAGTGAATTCCAAAAAGGTCTTAAACTGGTCTTTGAGTGTATACAGAGATTTCTTTAACTACAGAAAAAGAAATGACTGTTTCATTTTGTTTTGAACGTTGGGTACTTCCCATTTTCAGTGTAATGTAATAGCAGAAAATCAGACATAAGCTTTTAAGAGAATGATGATCTTCACAAGGTTAATGTATGTTTCCAGCCTGTCTCTGGTGCGCATCTCCATTTACAACAGAGTGCTGGTAAAATGGCAGCATTTACCAGGAAGGTTTCCTTAGGCTACACAACTTTTCTTCTTATATAAGAAGAATAAGAGCACTTATATTAATATGAGTCATCTTTAATAACAGTTGACATAAATCTTGTCATATAACAAATTGCTGAACCTTGGAACTCCTCTTCACCTAAAAGCACTGAAATGTGTATTTAGAATTGCCTCCAGATCAACAGTGATGCCAGATGTTTTCTAGGGGAGCTTATTTAGGTGGCTACTTGTGATATGAGTTATGTGTGTATAACTCATATGAGTTATGTGATTTTATGGTTTTCTTTTGTTTAAAGAAAACATTAACTTTCTTAATTTTAAAAATATTCTAAATACTCTGTGAAGTTCTATGGCACAATTTTCTTCAGAATGATATATATCATTCAGCATTATGTTCACAAATCCTCCCCTGCTGACTTGCTCTCTTGTGCAGATGAGCACTGGCTTACTTTATTCATGTCACAGCTGCATTTTTCTGCTCGCCCCCCAGCATCTTGTGCATATAAACCACAGCACAGTCGAGATACCTGTTCTGGGAATGTCTCTCCTTTCATTACCAACCTGCCCATAAATGAAGACAGAGCAGAAATGCAGGTTACTTAACAGAATGGGGAAGTAAGATGGGGACTGTTTCAGGGCATTGTCATTCTGCACAGGGTCACAGAGTGGCACACAGTGAGTGTGGGTGAAAGATTTCTTCCTGACCTTTTACATGATTGTGTCATTGGACAAAATGCAGCAGCCAATAACCAGATTCTGCTGGCAGAGTGCCCTTGCAGCTTTGAGTGTTTTCAGATATTTACAAATGTTGTAAACTAGGATATGAAATGGGAGATGAGAGTTAACACTCAAAATTTTTGGAAAAAATGAAATCACTGGCAGATGTGAAAGTCAGGTGCCCATTTCATAACCTCAGTATGTGGATGTATTTGATGTGGGAGAATATAAAAAAGGATATGCACTGAACCAAACATAATGCAATTCATCCATAGGTTAAAGAAAGGTCATTTTCTTGCCTTGTTGGCTGGAAAGAGACAGCAGAGCTCTAACATATAATTGTGTTCTGTGACAGTAAAAGGAGTCTTTTGGTGCTTTGGGAAAGGAAAGTGACATTTTCCTTGCTCATGAGAGAAACACAGTTTCACATTAAATGTACACTACAGTGCTCCCAATGTAAATAGAATTAGCAGGGGCAAAATTGTTATCCACAAGGATAATGATTCTATTTTTTTAATGCAGCTAGTATAGAAGATATGTGTTCCTGTGTGTGTACACATATATAAAAGCAACAGACAAGAGTCACATTTTAGTCTCATCCTTCTCTCTCTCCTTGCTGTGACTTCTCAGCTGAAGAAAGGAAGCTGAGCTAAAAGGAGTCATTGTACAAGTGCTAAGGACACTGTTCTTGCCAAGTAGGGTGGTCATAGTGTAGTAATGTATTTGATGTAGAAGAGCTAAAGTAGCTGAGAATTTTGAGGATTTAACTGAAAACCAGAAGTGTGGCATGGTTTAATTTTTCCAATTGTATGTACCCATGGTGTGGTTGTAGTCACACCATTCTCCCTTGGCAGTCACTGGGATTCAGAGGCTATTGATTTTTTCTGAAGTTTCATCTTCCTGGAACACTCAAACCAGAAGCATGCTTGATTTTTACACATCTCTGTTCTTGCTTAGTGGGAAGAAGAAGTTGCAGCAAAGTCCTATTTACTTTTGAACTGGAATTGGTTATTGCAGAATACCAGTTTCCAAAAAGAAAATGGTTGCTTCAGTCCCTTTTGAGAAGGATTTTGGGGATAGTGCAGCCCAAAGTAGGAGAAAGGCCAGTATCTGTACTAGAACGACTTACACTGAAAGAAGGCATGGGCAAACAGCTCTACCAACAGTAAAAAAAATGAAAATTTGTATTTTGGAGATTGATGGTAAGAGCGAAGATTGTTTCAACTGCAGTTTACCATGTTAGAATTGTTTAAATGTAAGATCAGTGCCTTCCTGTTTGTGTATTTCTACAGAAGACACTATTTCCCTAATTTTTGAAAAATAGCTCGCAAAGATGTAATCAAGAGGCTACTTGTGACAAGAGTGCAAAAACTGTGATGCTAATAGGCACAATATGTAAAAAATGTGAACAATGCTTAAAGAATAATTATCTTGGCTGTTCTGAAGTCTAAATAAAAGAAGGCCTGGCTATAAGAGGCAGTAGTCTTCCACAAACACACTAGAGGCGTATTTGTATTTGTAGTCTGTTGCATTCCCAGATGTAGCTGAGCCTTTGGGAATACAGCTGGGAAATATCCCCATTCTTCAGTGCCAGCCTTACCTGCATTTTCTTTGTAGAGTGCTAAAGAAAATGGTATCATCAATTTGCAAGAACTGTAAAGTTTTGGATGGACAGCTTAAAATAATCTCTGCCAAGAAGGCTTCACAGACTGGTGACAGTGGATGGAAGCATAATGTACTTCCAGTTTGCACTACAGAAGACTCTTGGTACTTGCAGGAGAAATTTCTAGCAAACATTCATTACAAAGGATTCTCTATTGAAATGAGAACAAAGGTTCCACTAAAAAGGTCTCAAAGGATTCAAATGTACCTTTTCATAGGTGACATGCTGATACAAGCCAGCTCTCAAGGGGTTGCATCAAGGCATAAATCAGCAGTAATTTCCACTCTGCAAGATCATAGCACTATCATGAACAGAAAGAAAATCAATCTGACACCAGCTCAAATAATAGCAGTTCTGGGAGTCACAGGATATAGTACAAGTCTACTGGGAGGGTCTGCTTGTCAGAACAATGGCACTTGAAGACACTGAATACTTTGACAGACATCAAAGCAAGAAGAAAAGGAACAGAAAGATCACTTCTCAGGCGTGATGGTGTCACTCACACCGATAGCAACCTGAGTGATGCTTCAGATAAAGGTGAAGCAGATGTTGGTCCTGTGGTCAGGCGGTAGTCAGACCTTCTTGCAAAAAGTACTTGAAATGCTTGAAAAGCTTTTCAAGTTTTAACTTAGTGGGTGATGTCAGAACTGCATAATACTTCATGGTGTTTCTTCCCAGAGTTAGAAGAACAGAAGTTAAGAAAACTATTTTGGAAAAGACTGGAAAGTTTGCTCTCTGTGTGCAGTAAATAATGGTGTTTTCATAAAAGTTCTTCACACTGCTGTGATAACTTAATTGAGAATCTTGCAAGACATTAAGCTATAGCTTTTATGCCTTCTGTAAGTGCACCAACGTTGTGAGCCTCTACTGGAAATAAAGCAACTTGCTGAATCACTGCTGCTTCTTAGAAATCCTAGAATGTAGCAAAAAGTAAATTGCCCCAAAAAGGTCATGAATCTAAATATGAACAAGCCACATCAAATCTGAGAAGTGGACAGTGCTAAAGAGATGCTAGTAATATTTAAGATAATGTGTTCTGTTAGGAAATTTCACCTGGAGGGGGGAGCTCGTGTCAGCATTTTGTTTCAGAGATTTTTAGTAGGTGGTTTTTTTTTTAATTTTATTTTTTATTTTGAAAAGGGAAATGAAACTTGTTAAGGCCCTGTGAGATCTACCACAACAACTCCTAATCCCCGGGGGGGGGAAAAATCTACCCGGAAAATTTGTTTATTGTGATGTCAACTGATGAAATCTTTCATCTCATCAAATGTGACAATAATGAGACTTGTTCTTATGCTTTGGTAGTCCATAAATCCTCTGGTGAATGTCTAGTTTGCTTAAAGAAGACTTACATTATTCTAATTAAAAACAGGGTAAGTGAACGTGATGAAAAAACTGTCAGCTGAATGTTTTTCAACACCATTGCCGATGCATCCTGGTATCAGTGAAAATCTAATACTTGCATTATGGTTTAGATGTTCCATGGTATCCATGTGTTGTAAATTATTCTCATGTGCTAAGCTTATTGTGATACAAAATTTAAATTGGTATCTCAAAAAATTAATAGTATCTATACAGAACATGTAATTTACCATTTTTGTAATCTCTGAGCAGCTAAACCTGATTTTAACAATTGCTTTTTTGCTAATTAAGCCTTACTGGGCCTTCTTAATTAGGCACACAGTTGGAAAAGAGACAATAATTATCTCAATTTGATGGCAATGCCAATTTGCATTATCAAAAAATAACCAAAGCATGCTTAATTTTCTTGTCACATACAAATGTTATTTGCCAAGCACCAGTGTATTTTAAAACAGTTACCTTCCAAAGATGAAAGAAACATTCCATTTCTCCTGCCTGCATATGCACAAGTGCATGTACACCTCACTCTTGTATTGTTGTTAGATAAATTAGAGCAGTGTAGATGTGTATATATGCACACATACAGGTATAGATATAAATATTTTGATAGTATTTGACTCTTTAGTTCAGAAAAAACCAACATTCAACTGTATTTTCATAGAACTCAACTACTAACTCAACTACTACTAATTTTAGGTCCTTACAATACAGAAATATGCTCTTGTCAACAGAGCAGCAATTACAACAGTGGAGAACAAGCTGAGCTTCCACTGCCAAGAATTTCAACACTTCATGTGGATGTGTTTAGTATAAGCAAGTGCCTGGGGTGTATTGGAAATTACCTGTACAGCCCAAGGGAGCTTAGTTGTCCCAGGCATTCTTGAATGTGAGGAAGAACTTTCCTTTTCTTCAGTTCTACTATCTTCTTATAATGTCTTTTACTAAGAAATTTACAGCTTTGACCACACTTCCTCCTTGGAGGGAAAAAAACAGTTCTGGGAGATCTGTTTTGAAATATCTATTCCTGTAGTCTCAAACTATACTCTCCTAAAGGCCAGATTTCCTTCCTCTCTTTCCCTGTATTGTCCCTACCATACAGTTAGGAATTAAGTGTAAAAGGCAGTAAAGGACTTGACCATGTGTTAGGGATCAAATCTGTAGATATTAAGCACTTGGCTATTTTTACTTAAGCCCAGACGTTTTCATGTTCTTTAGCGTTCTTAGTTGAAGTGTTGAGATGGTAGGAGACTGTTGACAGTGTTTCCATTTTTTTAAATGAAAAAATGTTCACACTAGGAGTTATTCTGCAATATAATTAGGAATTGTGTTTCCTAAAGTACAGCTCTTCAGAAAGACTTTGTGCTCCAGAGGTACTCTGAACCTGCCCAGGATATATCACCTTGAATGTACTTTATACCACAGAAGTAGAACTTGAGCTTGAATCTCAGTAAAATCAGATAATGAGTTTCCAGAAGAAAACATTAGGGACTTGTGTGATTCTTACAGTCAGTGGCAGTTCTCCAAGCAAAGTGAAGGGCACGTGTTGGACAAGAATTCTGTAGCACAGTTGAGTAGCTGACATAACGTATGTTTTTAAGATCACTTTCAGTCTTGCCATATGCCAAAAAATACTGCAGCAACCTGACTTTCTTCACAATTTTATTCTGCAGTGTTTGCTCTCTGAAACTTGAGATGTAATGGACAACACTTTGAATTACTAGAATTAAATTAGACTTTGACTAATTTTAAATGAAGATCATTAAATGTGAAAATGAACCTTATTCTGCTTGCATCTATCACAATGACATGTAAATGTATGAGCCAGTGTAATCCATCCAAGTTAAAAGAGCACATTCTTTAGAGAGTGTGTTAAACCCATAGCATGGCCCTGAAAACTCTGGTTTGCATCTACATATCTGATTTAGACTGATATGTGAAAAAACATATTCTAAGATTGTCATCTATTATCTGTGCATCTGTTCTTCTTAAGAGGTGCTATGTAGTCCACCTGCAGGAATAACACAATGTCTCAACGTTTTGCAATCTCACTCATTCCCTGATAAACACTGGACATGTTGTACCTACTGATCCGTATATCCTTATGTCATTTTCAAACATCTTTTGATGTGTTAATACTTCATGAACCACAGAAAACGTTCATATCAATTTTGGTAGGTTTTGGGGTTTTGGTTTGGTCTTTTTTTTATAAATTCTGTTTCTTCAGTTCATCTTGTAGGGATTGCATTTTTGCTTGATTTTAGTATGAGATTTTTCCTTCCATTGAAAAGTATTGTCTGCTTCCATCCTCCAGACTTAGGCAGATTTTCTCTATTTCTTCATAATATCTAATTTGCTGTATCACATTGAAACAGAACTTCTTCCTCCTCTAGTGCTGCTCAGCTCCTTTAGCTGGTATCTTCCTTGCTGTGTTCTGTAAGATTGAATTCAAAGGGACTTTCTTTGTTTATAATCTTTAGACAAATATTTGAGGGGTAAATTTTTGAGGGTATGTACAAGGTCAGAATGTTTTTACTTTTCTTCTTGGTATCGCATTTCTCAAAGGTTTAAATCAAGAGTGTTTGCTCTGTTTTGCCTTTCATATTTTACAGTTTTGTATTTCAGAAAGACCTGCAGAATAAAGGTGCTGTTCTTTTTGCCTTCAGCAGTCCAGAGCTGATATTGCTGCTTAGCAGTTCATTTTCAGAAACTACTGAGCTGAAAAGGCAATAAGCAAACGGTAGCTTTCAGATAAGGGTATGTGTTGAAAGGAAAGAAATATGGGAGAGAAAGAGCACAGTTCCCTGGTTGTATTTTAGCATTATAATTGCAATTACATTTTAATTCCAAATAGTCTGGAATATCTGAGTATTAAACATAATGATTAGCTGAGGCCAACAAAGGTTACACTTATTCACGTTTTTGATCTTGGCACTTCTGGAGGACCCTGTTCAGCTACATGATACTCATTAGCAGCCATAACCTGACCTCTCTAAATAATTCTGGACTTACTGGAAACCAACTGGGTATGCCACTGGTGATTTGATGGGGCTGATGGTGGGTAATCGCTACAGAAATTTGTTCATTAAATGGGCACCCTATCAGAGCAGCCTATTAAGAATTTATAGAAAGCACTATTACAGTAACGTGATCTCTGGGGCGCCGCGGCACTGGAGTGCAGGGCCTCTGAGCAGTGTAAATGCACAGGGTGAGTTTTGTTCTCAAATACCCTCTGATGGGCACTGCAAACAGCCTCAGCCCAGCCTTTCTCATAGCCACTTACCCCGACCTTACTGAGCTCTGGAGCTGGAAGGCTGATCTGAGCAGAACAGGGAAGTAGGGGACTGAGGGGAGAGGATCTTTATGTACAGGAAAGGTGAAAATAGTTTCTAGTAACATGTACAATGTGCACTAAGAGGGCTGCACAAATCATACATAAAAATCCTACATATGTCGCTGTTAGTTCCATTACTTCAAGAGTGGTATTTTCCTATCCAATAGAACGTTTTGCAAAGGTATTTCATTGTGAATTTAAGTTAATTAGTTGTTCATTCTTCTACAAAATTGACTGTAAGATGCATATGATATCTATTTTAAAATAAGGTTCAGCATTACCTGCTATTCAGTGCCTAAATATATATTTTGCATATTTCTATGTCTGTGTATATAATGAACACATAATATTTTTCTTTTGTATTTTGTATTCTTTTGTATTTTTATTATTTTGTATTTATTATTTTTATATTTCGTGAAACCTTTCAATAACAGAACAATGATGGAAAGGGCAAAGAAGTGCTACTTGTGAAGGAGGAGAGCATTAGACACTTATAGAAAGGTCACTTACAGGAACTGTAAGCTTTTATGAGACTTTATCATTTTGCTGACAAGGTCAACTTGATATTGATTGGCTGGGTGTTCTGCTTAGTTACTTGAGGGCCAGTTATTTGAAGAAGCCTGTGTTAACATCCAGGCTATATTCTTCATACTCCTGCCCGATTTCAGCATTTTGAGTTGCTTACTGTATTGTCTTTTTCCAAACAAAATATGAAATAAAGTTCAAGTATTTGATTGCCAGTGTTTAAATTCAGGTTCCTGTAACATACCATCATTTGTTAAATTTAACTGAATCTCTTACTGTAGAAAAACTTGAATATTTGATTTGTTGTTTCTGATGCATAAAAACATTTTTTGATGAAAAATTTTAATAAGTATTTTTTTCAGTTCTTGAAAATTATTTATCACCTGCTCTCATGTCAGTCCCAGGAGTCTGTGGGTTTATGAGACACTGATGCCCTAAGCAAAAATAAAGGAAGCACAGGCTTGGTCCCTTTCAGCTTCCCTGAAAGGAAGCCAAAGTTTGCTGTGCCATTCCATGCTCTGGTGCTGTATCTTTAGTCCTTGTGTGAGCCTTTTTTCCAGTGGCTGTGGTGCAGTGGGGTTGGCGTGGGGCAGGTGAGCTGCAGGGTTTCTTCCTTCAGGTGGTGAATGAGTAGATGAGTTGGGATGTGTCTGCATTACATCTGTGTCCATACCCTTCCACCACAAAGGGTATAAAACTCCATCCTGGGTCTTTCTGGTCTGTGCAGAGCACCCTGAAGGTGATGGGGATTCCAGCCTGGTGCTGATGTGGCTGGTGGTCAGAGCTACCGTGGGAAAAGCTGAGCTGTGGCCAACAGGTGTGCCAGGGCTTTGCCCCCTGCTGCTGCAAATGTGGGCACATGCAGCAATGGCAGCAGTAGCATCCCTGGGCAGGGGCAGTGGGGTGTTGGGGTATTCAGAAGGTCATATTTTTTAATCATCTTTGTCCTTATATAACAAGGCATAAGAAAATTATAGCTTTTAAGGGCATATTTTGTTAGTTTACAATTGAGAAAATGCACATCCTTTACGTAAGAAGGCAGCACAGTGAAAGTACCACAGTGAAAGAGAATACCTGGAATATGTAATTAATATTAATTGCTTACTTTAAATTATTTCGTTTGTCTGCTGCCTTGGTTAACATCATTAAATATATTCCTGCTACAAACAGTCCTCACAAAGTAGACTTTGGTTATTAAACCTTGTTTTAAAAGAGTACAAATAAATCTTCCTTAAGTAGTTGTTTACTGCAACTTAAGTTTTACAGGTCTCTGTGCATCATAATAATTTTTTATTACTTGTTAAAAATCACTTGAAACCTCCCACAAAATAGATGCACAGGATCTTTTAGGGGGAACTTCTGTGGTTTGGTTTTGTGGGGTTTTTTTGTTTGAGTTATGAGCCAAATTTGTCAGATTGGTGGTTCTGCACTTTTGAAAGTAGGATGCAGTGCCTGTGTCCGAGGCTGCTTGCACTTGTTGCCTTCCTGGCAAAATTTATTTCTTCTCTACTGCATCTTCTTAATAGAGGCCCTTAATTTCTCCTTGTTTTCCTCCGGCCTCTGTAGCTTTGTCTCCATTTATTCTGTCAGACAGGATATATTGGAAGGCTTTTTCCTGTCAGTAACCATTTCTACAGAGTCCTCAGTTCATCTTTTAAGCCAACTCTGTGCTTGCAATCAGGGCCCCTTTGCGTTCTTCTGTTGCTATTAAAGCGACTCACAGAACAAGCACTGAACTTTGCCAATAATAGGCAGTCTTGGGGAAATAACAGTAAATTATTTAAGCAAATAGCTTTGGAGAAGCAAGTATTACTTAGTAGGAGCCTTGTACAGAAGCAGCTTATCACCAGCTGGGTACCGTGCAGTCAACCCGCTGCACAAATCCCTGTTCAGGGCTGCAGCCCCATGATGCTCTCTCAGCTGGCTCTGCTGTCTGGCAGCTCCTTGGTTCATAGCTTTGATTCTGTCTCTCTCTTGAAGAGTTTTTTTATTGACTGAGGTGCTTTCAAGCCCACTTTGAGTAGGAGATATGAGTTGTTTTTTGTTTGGGGTTTTTTTGATACTAAAGCTCTTTATCCAGGTGCCATTAGTTTCTGAAGGGCTGTTCCATGTCAGGTTGAGGGGCTGGACATGACTCCCTGAGGTTTAGTGTTTCAAGCAGAGACATGCCTTCAACCTCTTTCCCCAGATAACCTCCTGAAACCTGGAAAAAGCAAAGAAAGCAAGGCATGCAATCCACAGTGTTAGTTCTGCTGTAATGGTCTGTCTCACTTCTTCCCTCCAAGGGTTCTGAGGATCTGGATTTTGTTTTTCTGTTACAATGTTAGAAGCCTTATTTCCTCTTCACATCATGTGTAGTGTTTTCCACTCCTGCTCAGGAAATTGATCATTTCAAAAGTATTAGAAGGACACAGAAGCAGGAGATGGAGTTCTGGAGCACTGTGCAGTACCACCAGGTGTGTCTCAAACACTCAGTTTCAGAACTTGGCCATCTCTTTAGCTCTCTTGGAAGTGCTTTCTGCGGGGTTTTTCTGTTTACCTTTTGTGTGTTTTCACTTTTTCTGTTTTTATGTTCTCAGCTGGCAGTATGTAGGGTTAAAGTCCTTGTGGCAGATGGGAAATGGGTCAGTATCAAACTGAGTATTAAACTTATTTCCATCTACTGCTGACCTTAAAATCATGAAGAAGCTGTGAGAAATTATCTTCTAACTAAGCAAAATCTCTTTGATTTTCCATGGGGGTCTTTTTGTCTTCTAGAAATAATGTTTACAGGCACCTTTTTTTTGTTGCATTTGTTTTTCTAGGTTATTAATATCTGCTAATCTAAAAAGAAAACAACCAAACTGAACAGACTATCGGTTTGTGCGCCATACTGCTGTAAAAGCTGTGCTGTAATCCCTGGCATTTCATCCCAGTGTTTGTCTTAAATTTAGTGATGGAAACAGCTCAATGAAGGCAAGGATATACAGGACAAGTGCCTCAGTTGCACTTGCAGCTGCAGTGCACGTGATTTTAAGGATATTGGATTTGAACATCTTTATACAAATACATACAGAAAACTCAAGATGCAGTTTGGAAGCTTCCATTGAGGATTTGTAGCCCCTGTGTGGGCAGAAATTCATATGGGAGATGGAGGGGAAGAAAAGGGGTTGTAGAACAGGGTAGAAGCTTCTTCCTGTTGTAATGTCCACAAAAACTAAAAGAAAAGGGTGTTTTCTGAAGCATTGCATGCTCTTCTGGAGTAACAATGTGGTATACTTTTATTTTTAAGAAATGTGGTGCTTTTCTGTCTGAAGCCTTATTCTTGATTAGATGTAATGTTAGTCACAGGAGGATACTTAAAAAGAGTGAACTTTCTGCTTTCTAGATTTCATATTTTAAAAGACATAAAATGTTATTTTCACTTAACATGAATATGCATCCCTTTAGAGAAATAGTAACTGTTCCATCTTTGAAATCAAATATAAGTTGTTGTAATATATTTTATATATAAGATACAGTTATTGCTTGGTCTTATAGGACAGTGCTTAAGATTTGGTTTTGATTTCTTCCTTCAAGTAGTTGTTATTTTAATTCCATTTTAAAGAGCCCAAACAGTAAAATATGAAACGTTCAGTTTCTTTCCTGGATTATAGTGATATTAATGAAATTTAATCGGTTTATATAAAAAAAAATTGACCTTTTTGACCTAAAAGTATATAGTATGTCTGAAATAAATTACTGTTGGTTTTTTTTTTTTGTAGGACTGTTTCCTTAAGGCATTCCAGTTGCTTGTTTTCATGACTTTGAGCCTGTTTAATCAGAGATGGAGCAGATGGACTGCAAACCCTACCAGCCACTGTCAAAAGTTAAACATGAGGTGGATCTAACCTACACAAGTTCTTCAGATGAAAGTGAAGATGGTGGAAAGCAAAGGCAATCCTATGACTCAAGAGAAACTCTGAATGAATATAGCCAAGAGCTAAGACTTAACTATAACAGTCATAGCAGAAAAAGAAAAGCCATTGACCAGTCCACACAAGGTAAATAATTTGTTTTATCTACTAATTATGATTATTACTTTCTGATTATGCACTATGAAAACATATCAGGAGTTGAGCAAACTTTTTATTCTTAGAGTCTCATAGTATCAACCCACTTTTTACCTAGTTTTAATCATCCTGTAATATCAGAAATTTAGGAATTTTTTTTTTTAAGATAAAGTGCGTTTTTAGCAGGATGGACTGACTGGTATTCTAGAAACCATCACATGCGAGCTACAGACAAATATTTTCTTTAGTAGGAGCTACTCTTCTTAATAATGTTGAGTGATTAATTATTTACTGCCTTTGCATACGTTGGGTGCATTTTGCTATAAAATCAACGTTGAGGCTGCAGGCTATCTCTGCATGTGCTTACAAAGCCTGTGAATTAATTCAGATACAACAATTCTCTTAACATTTCTAATCATATAAATAATTGAGTAATTTAAAAACTGAAGTTAATTAGCGTATTGTAAGGAAAAAACCCCAAGAGTTAAGTTTCTGTTTTAGCCTTTTGCGTGATTAGGACAAATATTTGAGCAATGATGATAGTTGAACTAAAGTTAGGAAAAGCTTCTCTTTGGTTAGAGACAGAAGCTAAAGACTAAGACTAAAGAAATGGAAGGAATGAGCAGAATTTACTGCAGCATTTCCTGACAGATTCTGTAAACCCACGTGCTGCTTTTTGTACACAATGAGCACAGAAGGGTCTTATCTGCTGCTTTCAGCTCTGTCCCCAGTCCAGGCAGGATGGTGGGACAGGGAGAATATTTGTAGGAATCAGTGTGTCAGAAGCAATGAGAGTTCTGTCCCCTTAAAGGTAACAGCAGCAGGGTCCTGGGGCCAGTCACTCTCTGCTCTTCAAGGAAGTGGTTAAACTACATTCAAGTGTGGCCAGTACTTCTTAGCTAAAACTTAAGGTATTTATTTAAAAACAAACAAACAAACCCAAAATCCTCAAACAAGCCACATCACACACACACCCTGCCCCCAAAGCCCTCACTGCTTACTCAGAAAAGCCTTCAATTTTCTGAAGATAAAAGTAATTACGTTTTTCTACAAGGGAATGAAAAATAGGCTTTTTGAAGCTGGAAAATTTGTCTTCTCTGTGATGTGTAAATTAATGTGAAATTTGGAACAGCTGTGCTACAAAGCTATTGCAGCATTTTTGTTTTTTACTGCAGATATTGTACTTCAAGGTACACCCATAATACTGGTGTTGTCTGAAAGTACCTGTAATACATGGGAGCAATAATACTTGGCTGCCTCCATCTGTGTGCATATATTCCCTCCAAAGAGTTACAAAACTGCCATTTTTGGAGGAAAAAGTCATAAACATAGATTTCAACAGAGGATTGTTTAGAAAACAGATTTGTTTGTTGTTGGTGACCTTATTTTGAACAGGCTATGTGAGTTTAATTAACTGAGATGTGGCTGTATTGTTGTACCTCTGGATGGTATAAACATTCTTGTAGCTCTCCTTAGAGCAGCTCCCTTGTTGCTTGTGGCTGTGGGAGCAAACCTCAGCATGGAGCTGGGTGTGCAGTGCTGTGCTGCTGTTGATATTCCTGTCAGCTGCAGCATCACTGGCTTGGGCATGTCTGAAAGGCTGGCAGTCACTGCTGTAGGCATCAGAAACCAGCTTCTGTGTCATGCTGAATTTATTCTTCCAGAACATTGCCTCTGAAAGCAATCACATTAATAATTTTGGAGAAATAGCCAAATTAGTGTGCATTTCTGTAAGAAGTTGTCAGGCATGAACTTAGCTCCGTTCTTCAGGAGTGACCTGTAATGAATCAGTTGTGTGCATGTGCTGACTATGAAGTATTTTGCACTCATGTTGTGTGATTATTTTATTGAAGTTATATGCCCCAAGATTTTTCCATTCAAATTAATTTTACGAGATACTATGTGAATTTTCAGAGCTTCTATTTTTCAAACATTGGTATTTTTCTTTTTGGACTAAAGACAGTCTTTTATTGCTTCAGACTGCAGGATGAGGCTTGATGTCCATGTTTCTAGAAAAATTACTTAAGCTTCTAAGAGTACTTTGCCAATATGCAGGGCAGCTCTTAAATATTTCCTTACCTCTTCCCAGAATTGTGTAGGTCAGTATATAATTACTTAACACTGTGTTATTCACCTCAAAATATTTTTTAAATCCTATTCACGTGCACTGGTTTGTAAAGATGGAGTTGAACCTGTACGAGAAATCACAATTTTGTCTTGTCTTAGGTCATGAATTCAGTTTGGAATAACTGATATTGTAATTGCACTGCTGAGTGTTTCCATTTGGCTTCTCAGGAATTCATCCTGACATCTTTCTAGTCATTTAAATGATGCTTTTTCTCTGCCACAAATTGAACCTGAATATTTGGCCTGGCAAGCAGTGCAGATTTGAAATATAAAACTGGTGCTGCTCAAAATTCAAAGAGCAAAAGAGTTTGTAAAGCTGAGTGTAAAATTTCAGACTTCAGGCAGGTAGGATTGCAGTTCTAGTGAAATCAAAGTGTTTCCAAAAGGATCCCAGGTTTCACAGTGTTGGACCTGGAAGTTCCTGGTAGTTCTTGGTAGTTAGTCAACACCAGGAAAAAGGTTCAGGTTTGAACTGTGAATCTGGATGAATCCATGAAACTCTAAATGGTTTATTTTTTAAATCCATTCTTTTGTAAAATGCCTCATCAGAATCTTTAACAAGATTTTTCTAGATGTTTTTCACATCTTCTGAATGTAAAAAAAGAAATTAAAAAACCGAAACCCCCACAGCACCCCCTTTTCAAAGGGGACTGTTCTGCAAGGAGTGCTGTACCATGCCAGTGCTGGAGAATTGCATAAAATAATTCTACCTCTCAAGGCTGTTGGAGCATCAAAGGTTGTATCCCCAATTAGTGCCAAAATACTCTTCTTTAGTGCCATAATATTCTTCTCTAGCTACAGCTGAAATAGTTCCCTGAGTGTGATGAATTAACAGAGTGCATAGTGAGGATAATACCCATGAACTTCGTCCTGGAAAAGTGTGAGAAGAGATGAGAAACACACACACAGTAACAGCCCTGCTTGGGGTGATAATGATGACTGTGAGGTGGCATTCCAAGGAGCTCTAATGATGGAATGTGGGAAGGAATTCTGACAGAATAAAGTAATTAATACAGAGAAACTTTTAACAGGAACAAATGTAGGGGTGTGGGTACTGATCTAGTTAGTTTTGGGAGAAGAGTCAGTACTTTAGATATTTATGAAAATTCAAAGAATTGATACTGGCTATTTAAGCAAGATAGGTTATGTAATTTAGACTGGGCAGTCATCTGAATTTAGTAAATAGCTTCAGAGTAAAATGTGATTTGTTGCACAAAATACTGCTGTATCTCAGCCATTTCTGTGAAGATTGCTGTTATAAACAGTTTGTGTATTTCATTGTTAATGTCAATACTGAGGAATTATTTCTATGAAAAGTTTCAATAGAAATCTGAGATTATGTACAATCATAGGTATTATATGTTTGCATATATGGACAATCTGTATTAAACCAGAACTTTACATGACATGAATTTCACGGAATCATTTCAAGAGTTCATCCTCTAGAATTGAACAGAGCTGTTAGTGTTTTCCAAAACATTTTTTTTGTGTCTGTTGGAAAGGCCGCATCCTGTGATCACATAAATAGCAAACATTGAAAACAGTATCCAAATATAGAATACTTAACTGTGTCAGTATTTTTAACTCCTTACAATTCCTGAAATTGTATCTCAAATGTTACACTTCAGATTGGTTGGTTTTGCAGGTCTTTAAGGAAATATAAAATAAAAGAAACCCCAAATAAGTACAGAATTGATCTATTGATCAAGCAGTTTTTTTACATGCTGTTGTTCAGGTTTAATACTGGTGTCCTTTATACAGGGTCCAGTGCCAGCTGAATTCTGTGTCTGGTGTTACTTGGATAAGATACAGATAACTTGCAGTTATCTGAAAAATTGAGATTTACCAAATAACACCACAAACTGTTTAAAGCCCAACTGAATTTTGCTGGCCTAACAACTCAATGTGAGCAGATACAAAAATCTCCTGACAAAGCATCACTGACTCCTGAAGAGTCAGTGCTAAACACATAATGTGTATATCTAGAAATGCATTCTCTTAGTAACTGGAAGGTTCAGAATCCTGCTTGTCTGAAGATATGTAAACCTGCAATATCTCATCCTGGCAAGATCATCTTAGAAAGTAAATTCCTGGCAGACCCAATATCATATAATTTGGAGATATTGGCAAATGGAGTAAATGAATTCTTGGAAGAATTGGTAAACATACTGTTTTGTCCTTGAAGGAGATGGAGTAGAATTGGCAGAAGTTGTCAGAAATGTTGCTCTTCTAGGAAAATCATTGATGGACCTGGCTGTGAGGAAAACAAGTTCTTACAGATGCACCATACGTAGATTGCATCTCAAGCTTATTTGTGACATGTTTACATAATTAGAACTGTTTTCTCCCACAGCTTTCTCTGTTTCCACCAAAGCAAATATGAAAGGAACTGTACTCTACAAATACTGGCAGTACAGAAAAGCTTTCTGGCTTTTAGGTTAATTATAGATTTGTAAGAAAACACTAGTTTAGAGGAATGAATTCCTGAAAGGATAATCATCTGGGATCGAGTCATTGGCATGATAAACTTTATTGATTGTTAACAATATGAGCATATGGCAGTAAATTTCTGGTTAGACAAATGTTCATTTCCTGGCAAGATAAGTGTATTGAACTGCATTATGGGCAAAGCAAAATGGAGTTATTCCTCACAGGAGAATCCAACAGCAAATAATTTCTGGTAAATCCGTGTGAGAAAATCAGCATCGCTAGTATTTGTAGGAAATGACAGAGTACCTCACAAAGAATTGGCCTATTCTGCTTTTAGCCCGTTTAAAACATAAGGGAACCATTTTTGTGGACAAAAGCTCCAGATTGGTGACATGATTAATGTTTTCTGAAAAGCACATATAAAATTATCTTTAGGAGCAATAGGTAAGCAGATCCAGCTAAGTGTTCAAAGCCTTCATCAAATGAACTCCACTGACTTCACTGAGGGTCCTGGGTCACAGTGTGAGAAAGCTCTGCAGCCTAAGGCCATTTCTGTCTCATCCTCTCTTTTTTAGCTTTCTGATGTTGCCATCCAGTTTCCCTTTCTGCCCTCTGATATGTCCCAGCAACAGTGAGGATACAGAGGCAACAGAAATGTTTCAATGCTGAAAAGCACTTTTGTTCCCTAGAAGGGAAAAACTACTTCTGAGGTGCAGGAATAGGAGGTCTGTTTTGCTATGCATTAAAGTTCAGCAATTCTCAGCTTACTAGGAAGGAAGATTTAAACACATGTAGCTCGTAACATCATATGACCAGTCAAAACCAGTTTTACTGGTCATCCTAGACATAAATAAAAGGCATGCTGACAAGCACTGCTAGGAAATTGTCCTGTCAGGAAAACGTCATGGTCGTGTTTTGTCAATTGTGAAGCAGCAAAAGCTTTTTATGTAATAACTGTATTCTACTCTGATCCCAGAATTATGTAAATCCATTCAGGACAGCAGATCTGCTTTGTGTCTGTACCAGGGCCATGGAGAGTTGAATTTGAGCTATATGTAGTATGTGCTTTTAGTTACAATTATCTTATTTTTAAATGGTGTGTAAAGGTAAAAAAATCCTGTGTTAGATTCTCCCCTTAATCTGTTATGTATAACACTAGAATAACAAACTGGCAAACCACAAGTCTGTGGTCTTGGGAGCTCTCCCAGAGGAAACCAATGCCAGCAGAGTGATTTTTTCATTGTTTTGATAGAGATTTGGAGCAGTTATCTGGGTGAATTTAGGAGTCTATGCTCATGAACTTCCACAAGGAGCAGTAAGTGAAGGGGAAAATTGCATTGGGGGGCACCCCAAGTCTCTTGATATTAAGAAGCTGCAGTGGTAACCTGGTGGCCAGTGGAACTGGGTGTTACAGTTCACTATCACTCTACCTGCCAGTTACATATTTGGGAGCCATTTAGTATTCATGTGATAAAGACTGTCAAAATAAAATATATTTCATTGGCTGTTCATTGACATGTAAACAGCACATGGTGAAATGCATATTTTTATGGTTGTAGCTGAAAGGGAGATCATTAGTTTTGAGAAGGGTAGGAAAAAGAATGTCAAAAAAAATGCTCTTAAGAGAACTACTGCTATGCAGCCTTTTAGAAGTATGGTAGTTTGGAAATCTTCAGCTAGGTGTAGTTACTTCTCCTGTTCTCTGTATTTTCTTTGTGATATTCATTGGTTAATGAAGGAAGGAATTTTTTCAATCTTTAAGCTGCATCATTTATTCAGAGCTGAGCCTTGAGCTGCTGTGGAAGGTGTTTGTAGGACAGTGGAATGAAGCATTCCTGGGTACTATAAGAGGATGTTATGAACAGGCTGGTCACAAATGAAACCAATTTTTTTTGCAAGCACTTTCTTTGAAATTTGATTTAGTGAAGAAAATTTTCTAAAAAATAGAGGACTTCTGGTAAAATACTATTACTAGACAGGGTCATTGTAAAAACAGTAGAGTTATTTTGTAGTATTAGGCTCTTTCTCTCTTTTTTTTTTTTTTTTTTACAAATACCAGATGCTTAGACTTTTAGCGTTGGGGTTTGGTTTTTTTAGCTAATTTTAGAAAATCTTCTGAGAACTGAAGCGTGTTATGTACCTGTGTGCTTTAGAGCAGACTTGAAGCATAATGAAGTGATTTCTGTGTAAGGACACACAGTTTATCCCTCGTGCTGTTTCCTGAGAGGGGCTCAGCTCAGTAGAGGGTGATTTAAAGGTCCTTCAGATTTCTGGGCTGTGGACTAGCGGAAGGAAGCGACAGCTAATAAGCTCCATCTCCTGTTGCTGTGTGTTACACCATCTGCTCTGAGTGTTTATGAGCTTCATGTTGTCCAAAAAAAAATTACATACGAGGCAAAGTAAAAGACTCCACACTCCTAAAGCTTTAGTGCATTGTCTGCTCCTGTATTCCCTTGCACAAATAGGGATTCCTGGTGTGCTGTGCTTTGTTTGGCCGGCTGTGTTCTAATCATGGTGGTGTTTCTGTCTCCCAGAGAAAAACAGTGCCATGAGCAGCTCCCTGTGGCTTCCTGGACTGCAGCCTTCTGCTCTGTGGGGAGGATCTGCAAACTCCAAGGAAAGGAAAAGCAGCACTTAGGTTTAGACCCCCTCCAGATATTCTTTCTTGATTTGCCAAGTAATTGGAAATTTCTCTCCCTGGAATAACTGGGGTGAGAAAACTCTGTGTTTGTACCTTCATTTGAAATCTCACAGGGGGAATACTTTTCCTTGCCTTCATCAAATCACAATACATGAGTGAATGGAATGTGCAGACACTTCTTTCCCCATGAGGCTGAAGTGGGTGCTCCCTTCCTAGATCACAAAGGTGTTACGAAAGCTTGTAACCTGCTGTCACCACTCCTGTAACACTGCTTCTGATCCTGTCTCAGCTGCCATCATCTCAGTGAAAAAAAAATGCCTCATATGATCAAAAATAGCTTCATTCTCTTAAGTAATTCTTCTGATTTAAAAACTGGATATCCAAGAGAGGGGGGGGAAATGTGAGAAAAAAAAAACCTACGGAGAGAGGAAATAAACTAGTGAAGGATCACAGTGCATTTCCAATCTCCTAATAACAAATCTCATCTGAAGAATAAAAAAAGCATTCTCCAAATGTTACACAAGTTTAACAATGCATTTGTCAGTGCACAGATACAAACTATCTGAATTTCCATTCTCTTCCCTGAATCACCAGTTTTCCACGGTGTCAAATGCCAGAAATCATAAAAGTAAAAATCAGAAGGGCCGAGTAACGCAGCCAGTGTAACAGGAACCAAGGTATTTGTAGAGGACTCATCCATGGAGGTGTTTGAGGCCGGGTTGGGTGGGGCCCTGAGCCACCTGATGTGGCGAGTGCTATCTCAGCAGGGGATTGGAGCTCTATGATCTTCGAGGTGCCTTCCTGCCCAAACCATTCTATGGTTCTATGAGATATGGCAACCTTTGCAGTAACCTCTGCCAAATACTGATGGGATATCTACAGGAGAGGCTTAAACTTTTGAGTTAATGGTTTGGAATTCTGTTTGCAAAACCTGGAATTGTATCTGTTAACAAAGTTCTTGTTATATTAATAGAGCCTCTTCCTGTAACATTTAAGAGTGTCCAAGATGATGTCAAGAGTTAAACCAAGATGGGAGCAAGCATCAAGGCAGAGTGAGGAAGTGGGTGTCAGAGCAGGGGAGCCAGCACACAGCTCTGCCCCTGCCCCACAGTCTGGTTTTATGTTCATTCTCTTGCTGTGTCTTTCATGTCACTCTCTTTGAAACAAAGAAGAGCTGTCATTTTCTGGAACTAGAAATCTGCTTTGCTTATCTTCATTTGTAGAGCAGATGCTGAAACAAAATAACATTACTTCCCAGGGTTTCTCATTTATGTTTCTGTCAGAAGGTTTTGTATGTCTCAAAGTAAAGAACTGTCAAGAGGTCGCTCAGTGAGTCGATGACATTGCTGCATATCTAGATATACAGCAGAGTGGGTGTACCCTAACAAGTATAGAGCTTGAATTAGTTTTTCTTTTGAGAAAGAGGCTCGGGTTCTTCTGAACTTAGGTCTTTATGTGAAATAAACTCTGTGATTTAAAATCTAAGGATCCCTTTTCGAAGTTTCAGTTTTATTGGACATTGTTTGAAATCCTGCTGACTGTCACTCTGTAGGAAGGGTTTGCAAGTGGATGAAGTATCTTTAGCTCAGATGGCTGAAACAACATGGAAGGAATAATGAAATGTTTAACACCAGCAGAACAATTCTTTCACTGCCCCCTACCCCCCAAGCACCAGTTACATAACAAAACATGTGACTACTGAGTAACATTGATACAGTCACTTCCAGCTGTAACCCCAGGAAAAACATAGGAAAGTCATGTACCAAAATATAAACAGTTGCTGTGAAAGTCACCAAGAGATTATTAGGAAGCCAGCAAATTCAAATTATAATATTAGCACTGTGACAAATCAGATGTAAATAAGTTTTGTTAAAAACCTATGCTTTATTCAGTATTAATGTCCTGGAATTGATGGCCTGCATTACTACATTACTACTTGAATTACTTTAAGGAGCAATCTTGTACCTTATGCTGTTTAGTCCAGAAAAAATGCCAGAAAATGTGTTGGGAGATTTTTTTGTATACATGGAGATGCGGAACATTAAAGAAAAGGCAGAAAGCAGAAGTGTGTGTGCACATGCTTGTGAACTTTGAACAAATTTGGGGTTGTTCTTTGTAATTGGAGTCAATTACTGATAGTTTAAATAGATAAGTATTAGAAATGTTGACTAATAGTTGCCCCCAGAGGTATTCACCTTTGTTGCTTGCAAAATGTATTAGTAATTTCCTCTTGCTGATGTTCCTTTTCTCATTTTGTATTTGGGAACAGATTATGAAATTCATTTGTCTTTTACACTCTCTGAAAGGAAATACAGAATTCATGAAGACAAGGGCATGGTATGAAAAAATCTTTGCATTTCAATTGAGAAAGGGAAAAAGGGAAATAGCTGAAATAGCTGCCTGCTCTTACTGGATAAATCTTCATTTATGCCAGCATACCTTGGATGATCATCATGTCAGTTACCATAGTGTAAGAATAGCAATGAAAACATAGTTTCCACCTGCATAAACAGCATTCCTCCTCCCATTGTGCCTGCAACCACATAAAGAATATTTTGGTTGCTTTAAATATATTTAATTCCTCCCCCTGTGTATCCATATTTTCTGAGCCAGTTCTATATTCAGTAATACTTAGTAATTTCTAGTGAAAAAAGTAAAATAAAGTAATAAATTGACAGGAGTATCTGTTTGCATGATGTCATTGAGCACAGCCTAGTTTAATGTCAGAACACCCTGTACTTGTGTCTGTGATGAAGGACACAGTGTGCCCTGCACCTGCCCAGTTAGCACAGGCAGAGCTTTCGGATTTGTGCTGTTTCTGCAGGTAAAGCCAAAGCTGAGCACAGTAACTTCAATGTCCTTACTCACAAATGCCTTATGCCAGGGTGGTGTTCTGATAGGCTGATGACAGTTTGCATTGCTTCCCCAACATTTAAACTTAGCTTGAAGAATTTTTGCAGATACTTTGAGGTTTTTATTGATTTTAAAAATTAATTTCCTAATTATTTAATTCATTAATAAATTAATCCATTAATTTTTATAGTTTTGTGGGTTTAGTCCTAGGAGAAGCTATCTGACACATGGTTTTGTATTTTGCTGTGGTCTTTGGATTAAGACTTTCTTTTCTGTAGAGTTTTGCTTTCAAGATACAGGGGAGAATTGTTTTTGTATGTCTGTTTATCCATAAAAGTCTGAAAAACCATGTGCCTGTTTTTAATACTAATTCTATATGAAAATAGTCCTTTGCCTTTACTAGTCATACTGCTGTAAATCACAAAATAATATTTCTTCTTTAACAACAAAGGAGTACATTACAAATTATGTATTGTGCATATGTCAATACATAACCTTGAGTAGTGTTTTGTCAGAAGTGTGTCATTAGTGGCTTTGGAAAGGAAATATTTGTAGTATTTATTTGGTTAGTTTGGTTTGCATATAGATTCTCAAGGGAGTAATTGAGCTGTTGATTCTGGGGCTATGATTCTTCCTGGTAACAGTGAGAATTATGCCTATAGGTGTGAGTTTAAGCTGATACTGTAGCAGCAATTACTTAAAAGTTTGCAGTTAATTGTTGAGTTACTGGCAATTGATCTGTAGAGTGTTGGTGTTCAGGGATGGATGCTAATAGTTTACTTTTATTTATGCTTCGGAAACTAATCTGCTTTCAGACAATTAAAAGGAAAAGCCTTACTTACAGAATCATTTGTGCATCTTTATGCCTTAGCTGCTGGATCAGGCTATTGAAGATTTCATTGTTTTTCAAGTATCTCTTGGATCCTCCCCACACTTCTTCTTCATTGGTAGCATTTGAAGACTTTTGGCACACATTTTCTTTGGGGTTTTTTGGGTGTTTGGGTTGTCTGGTTGATTGGTTTGTTTTCCCCCAGTCTGATAACATCTATTAAATAAAGAAGGAAAACATGAAAAATTAAGTGTTCTACTTCAGTCCCTCTGTAGTGACTGTTGTGCTTTTGGGGCAGTTGCCAGGTGTTCAGCTGGCTGGAGGCTTGTGCTGCTCACAAAGAAGTTGCCAGAGACTGACTGTACCTTAAGAATTGGTTGCCTCTGAAAAATTTTATTACTCTAAAAAAGGAAGGTGTACTCTGACAGAGATTTTGGAGTTGTGGAGAAAAGGAAGGGTAGCTTCCTTTTCCATTGGGTAGCTCAATGCTATTTACTGCTTGCAGAAATAACAGTAGTAATGTATTTCTTGGCATAGAATTGGGCATACATTCAGGAATAAAAAAGCTATTTAGCTAATTTTCAGCTTGTATTTACAAACTATGACAGGGGGTGGCTCTGCCTGCTGCAGGCTGTGTCTCCAGTTCATGAATTCCTGGCACCCATCTGTGTGTCATCCAGCTGCACTAGACCTCAGTACAAAGTGAGCTGTGTCAGCTTTGGCCAGCTTCTGCCTAACATTATCCCAACTCTCCAGTGAAATATTATTCAGCCTTGAATTCACCCAAGTGATGAATATTCATTTCACAGGTAATTATTGTCATCCCCGAGCAGCTCCACTCACACAGCCCAAACTTCTCACGCAACCCATCATCGCTGTCGCTGTTTTGGCAGCACAGAGCTTATGATTCCTCATGCTTTAATAATGCTCCATCATCTGTGCTATCGGATTTGGGTCAAATGACCATCATAAGGGTTAGAAAACTCTTCCTTTATGCAGTGCTTTAAGAAAATAAAGGCACCTACCACTTACCTTTGGATGTGCTCCCCCATGTCCCTCACACGAGCTAAGAGCACAGTGGCCACAAACAAGGTGCTTGTTTGCTGTGCCTTGCTGCTCCAGTTCAGATACCCACTGTGACCAATTGAGTGTTCAGACATTATATTTCAGGGTTTTTTAGTTTTTCTCCAAGATTGTTGTTACTAAAAGAAATCTCAGTCCTTGAATTGGATGTAGTAATGGCTTTATCTCAACTGTCAATTGAGTGGAATAATGTTGCTAAGAAGTACCAGTATTTCAGCTTAATTTTATGATCTTTTTGGAAGACTTATATGTGTAAAATATATTTTAATGGCTAATAAGTTCTACAAAAGGATAAAAAATACACCAAAATACTGTTTTCTTTCTGTGCTCTAAGTATTATTGCTATCATTATTATTAAAATGAATAAAACTGCTAAATAGCTACAGTTATAGTAGTGGGAGATCAGTAGTGTCTGAACTGGTTAGAGTTCAGCAACAGATTGTTCGCAAATGAGGCGTTTACAAACTTGATGTCTTTGACAACATTCAGCACAATTTTACAATGTTTGCATCGTTATTTTTTTAAATTAGCCTCCAAACACGTTCAACAAATTTGTCCATTATCATTTCAGCAAGCTAGTCTAAGCAAGAAGACAACTGTATTAAACAGGAAAATGCTGGCTTGTAACATTTTCTGGCCAGTGTCTCTTCAGTTATTCGGTAGGAGAGCATCTGACAGCTGCTTCTCACTCAGTGTTCAGGTGTCTGTCCCAGCATCTGTCCACTGATTCCTCATTTTGAATTGAAGAAAAGCAGAGGGATGTGGGAAGGGGACAACTGAGGGGTGTAAATACTGTTCTGAATGTGTATGTTGTTGACAAGATAGTTCAAATAAATACTTTTTATTAGCTTGGCAAAAATAGTTCTTTGTCCTATATTCACTTTTTCTTTAGCTGCGTGGCCGGTCACTGTTCATCCTGCTTAGGTTTGAGTTACCCTCATGTTCAGACCCCTTGAGTTCAAGCCCATCCTTCTCTCCTTCTCCCTCCACTGGGAGTGCCAGCACTGGAAAATGTCTGCTCCCAATTCAGTACCCAGTTCATGTACTCTTTGGAGTAGGGCTCAGGCTGGTTTCTCAGAGCTCTCTCTGTCTGATTAGAGCCAAGTCAGTGAGGATCTTGCTGTGTTTTTAAAGATCAATAGTTTAAGCTCCTACAACCAAATGTTTTGGGGCTTTTTCACTTATAACCACTTCTGGATGTGCTGCTTGCATCCTTTGCCAGTTGTCCTGATCAGCTGTGCTGTTTATTTCCCATTTGCTCTGTCACTGCTGTGTCTAATATTGGACACAGCACGAGATGGTGCAGCTCAGGAAATGGTGAAGCAGCTGGTAGGGAAATGAGACAATAC
Organism: Molothrus ater; assembly: GCF_012460135.2. NCBI lineage: Eukaryota > Metazoa > Chordata > Aves > Passeriformes > Icteridae > Molothrus > Molothrus ater. The sequence goes on from NC_050491.2 coordinate 9,743,498, forward strand.
TAAATGGAGAAAATGTGAAAAAAGGCAAAATCCACATGTGACTTGTACATTCTATGGGGAGCTGGTTTTTGTGAGGGCTCTTCACTCAGCATATTTGCATGAAACAAATTTAATAGGAAAAAACAATGGAAAAGGGTTTTTAGGTGCAGTTAACACATAGAGCTGTCTGTTAGAAGAAACCTTTTTGCAAAGATTCCTTTTTTATTGATCTGAAAAAAAAATCCTTGCATAACTGGATATTAGCATGGGTTTTTTTCTGATGTTTTTTCCCTATAAAATAGTTAAACTGAAGGAAAAGTTGACTGTTCCGCAGACTGTCACTAAGTATCTCTAAAATACAGTGTTTATTACAAAGAGTATGCTATATGTGTTGAAAATGTGAAGTTGATAGCTGCATGTTTTAAGTCTTTTAATTTTGGGGCTTTTTTCCCCTTCCTTAATATGGTGAGTGCATGTGTGAGCTGGATTTTTCAGTAGAGGGAACAGTTGCTGCTGCAGTCCTTCCAGAACAGCCAGCAGTAGAGTTAACTGTGTTTTTCAGAATAAAACCAAAAGAATTGAGACACTGAATGCTCCTATAGCATTTCTTTTCTAAGATCTCCAGCATGATTGAGAATTGCTCAGGTGAGGGTGGGGCCATCTTCCTCTCAAAACACCTGTCTCCTTGGCATATATTAACCCTAAACCAAATTTATATATTGTGGTTTTTCCTGATTATCTTTGCCCTTAGTGTTTGAATTCTGCACAGATTCTTTTAGCAGTACATATAAATGTCGTTAAACATGGTTTAATACACAATTGCTCTCAATTTTGTTTGAATCTGGTGTTTTCTCTGGAGTCTGTTTTCAGTGCTTTCTCCCTTATGTGTCCCTTTTCTGATCATGGCTTAATTACATTTTAAGTGCCTTCTGTGTTACTGTCTCCACTGCCTCAATTAGTTCACCTCCAACTGTGTGAATATTTTAATAACGAGGCACAAAGTATTTCTGGCAATACAGAGTGTGAGCTCTGCTTATCAGCCTATGGCAAGCTTTCCTTCAGGGCACGGCAGAGTTTACAGAGGCACTGTAGGTTAATGTGTTAGTGCCATTTGGGTTTGATTTATTTTCTTTGGGTTAGTCTCAGCTGCAGTGCAGGCTCTTAACTTTGACTCTTCCTGAGCATTGTTGATCGAGCACCTTTGCAGAGCCAAGAATTAAGGAGAGCTCACGGGCTCACAGCTGTGGAACCCAAGGTATGTTGGCTATGAAGAGAGTCACCAGTGTGCAGCTTCTGTTCCACAAATAAAATGTCTGAAAGGCAGATGCTGGAAAACTTTAGAAGCAATTTTTTATGGGCAGTGCAATACAGTAGGTAATTTTCCCTGTGGCTTTCAATCTGTTAAGATACAAATGATTTCATTTTCTGATTTTCTTTTCCAGGATTTATCTGTCAAAGTTGGTAACAACTTTGAGCTCTCTCATGTTAGGTGGTCAGCCTCCCAACCATCTTTCTATGCATTATCAATATATATGTATCTACTTATTTGATGACGAGGGCATTTCGTTTTAGTTGTGGATAGTCAACACCACCTGTGATTTGAATTAGAAAGAGAAGGTGCCTGCCCGCGAATTGTCAACAGCAGAAATCACATTTCAGTGTCAGTCAGTGCCTTGTCATTTCCCAGGTGTCAATTGTATGACTGTGTTTTTGTGAAAGATTAAAACACTGTGTGGTTAAATCTCAGGCTGGAGGTTTTAGAATAGCTACTGAGGGCCATTTAGGAGTGATTTTGTATTTTAAACAATTACAGCTCTCATTAAGAAAGGGCAGGGAAACTAAAGAGGCCTAGAGCTGTAAAAGTTGTAGCCAGCTGCTCCTAACGATGCTGGAGCCATTTCACCATGTTGTGACTGTGTTCCCAAAGTTTGGGTAAGTTTTGATGCCAGATCATGGCGTCTCACACTTGTTCAAACTTTATGGCAATATACAGAGGTCTTTTGATTTGGTCATCTTTGGAATTTCCTCATACTTAATTATCTTTGGTGCAGCACTGCAGTGATGGTGGCACTTCCCTCTTTGGGAGCTCTACATCAAATCTCAAGATGGAAAATCTTGTAGATACCGCATTATATGCTTGGGAACTGTCATGCTGACAAAAGTGTCTCAGATTTTCATCTTTCCTTGGTAATCATGATGTGCATTTTTGGATAGTATATGTTTTAAGAAGTACTTCTTTAACTTAATTAATAATGATGCTGTGTAATAGTGATGCAAGATTACCCCAAAATGATTTTCTGGGGATACACAGCTGGAATGGTGCCACCACCTTCAGCTGAGTTTCTTTGATGCTTTTTGGTTATATAAACCCCAATATTTTTATGTTTTGCAGTTGCAGATACAGAATGTAGTAGTCTTTATAACTTATATAATTGCCTTTAGAAATACAGTGTAGAAGAACAAATGTCTGGAAATACCAGAAAATCTAACAGCGGTCTTGTAAGAAAATTAGTTAAACAGTTGAAAAAAGTTGTTGTGATTGTATGTGTAAAAATACAACATGCAAACCCAATGATTTTCCTTCAATTGTTCAAATATTAAACTGCAGCAGAGCTGACCTTTAAGTCTGAACTGTTATTGAAATTTCTTTGGTAAACGGAACACTTGAGGAAAGGAGGGAGCAAAAGTGGTCAGAATTATGTGAAGGCAGTTAAATCCCACATCTCTTGATCAGATGGAACATTTGATGACAAACCCCTCAAGAGATTTGGGGGAAGAGGGGCTGTTTGACTGGCACGCCGTGTCCCCAGTCGGCTGATCAAACGGAACGGACGTGCCAAGTTGTCTTCCATGTGCTCCCACTGATGCCAGATTGACAGCGGGATCTAATTGGATGTGAGTGCAAGTCTTGGGCAGCTTGTGCACATGCTTCTGCTTTCTCTTTCTTCTTCCAACATTAATCTGAAGGGTGAATTTCTTTGTCTGAATGTTACTTAGCAGTTCAATTCAAATTAAAGAATATACTGCTTTCATAGTATATGTTAATTTATTAAGTTCATGCCCCTCATATGTAAATTTTTGCATAATCTGGAAAAAAAGAGGAAAAAAAAATGCACATACCTGCACCCCTAATAGAACATTGGTCAGAATCAAGCTGTTTAATTGCCCCAGGTTTTATTAGGGGGCATATTGCAGTCTGACTTGAGTTTTTTTCCAGTAGAAAAGGTGATTACATACTAAAAAGCTGTTAGTAAATTTGTGGGGGAAATGAAATATTTTAACAGTGAAAAATAGATTCATGGATTGGATATTCAAAGTCCCAGAACAAAACTAGATTTCCAGTTTTATTTTTGAGGCATAACCCAGTGTCTCTTGAAAGCCTCACCTAAGAGATAGCTTTAAAATGCTTCATAGTCTGGTAGTCTGGCCAGCAGTCATTGCTCTGTAGGATTCTGATTCTCCTGATAAAGAGCCCTGGGCACACTGATCTAATTTGGCCCTTCTTTGAGCTGGGGATGTGCTGTTGACTTCCAAAACTGGTTCCAATTTCAGTTATTTAAAGAGAAAAAAAATATAAAATTAGGTGTAGTGTTGTGCAGGCGTTAGACATCCCACCAAGAATTCAATGGATGTAGATTCCACATTTGGGCTCCATTAGACAGTCTTTTTAGCTGGATGCTTGTGGGGGTATCGGATGCACCTTTAGGATGGGCAGCATTTGTGGGGTTGATCCCCAAGACCTGACAAGGTTGGCTGGCAGAATGTTTGTGTCTGTGCCAGCACACCTGGCAGCTCTGGGAACCTGCAGAATGGGATTTGTCAAGCTTGAATTGGACACTGAGGGCAAGAGCTTTCTGTTGGGCACATCTCCTTGTGCCCAGGGCAGGGTGTTGCTCCTGTTTTCCTTGTTTCCTTCTTGCCTCCTTCCTTGTTTCTGGGATGGCAGCACAGCAGCAGTTCCTGCTCCTTGTGCACAGGGGCTGTTCTCTGGCTCCTGTTCTCACTACACAAGGTGCTGCTGGGGGCTGGCACCCCTTCCTTTAAGGGATTTTGTCTCTTTGTGCTTAGAGATACCTTCTCCCTTGCCAATACTTTTTCCTAATTTCCAGCATTTTTAACAGTTAGTTGGAATGTGAAGAAATGGGGCTTGGTCAGTGCAGTGTGGCTGAAGCCTTTTGCTCACTTGTGCTGAAATTACTCATTCACTGATCACTCACTGAAACTGGCTCAGGGCATCAAAACCACCTTCCTCTGCTCCAGCCTGGCTCCCTTTGCTGCCTGCCTTCCATTCATGTCACTTCAAAGGAAGATGGCTAGTAGTACCCTTGATACTCTCTTAAGCTACTTTAAAATGATATTAGAGCTTTGTAGTTTCTGGTGGAAGTTAAGGTGAGGAGCTGAGTTACTCTGATGATTCTTTTTGAGCATTATCTGTCATCTGACTGCCTCAGGTCTGCTGAATGTCCCAGCAGTAAAGGAAAAGATTTCTGGTAAATGGGTGTTGATAGCAGCTCTCTAAAAGTCTTTCCACCATCACGAAGTTCTGCAGTTGCCAGGTGGTTACTCTGAGACAGTCACAATGACCTAAAGCCTAAGTGCTACCCTAGCCCACTGGATGCATAGAATTAACTTCTGGATTTACAGCCTTGAAAATTAAATCTGAATTTAGACTTCTGGATTTTTGCATGTGTAGCCTTCTAAAACTAAGTCAGTGAAATTTATAAGGATATCTGCTTTGCACATCTTTTATCTTGAAAAGATTATGGTGCTCATTATCTAAAGGTACTGGTTCGACTGCAATTTTAAAAACAAATAAATTTCATTAATTGAGAAACAAACAGTGTATTTTAAATGTATTTTATAAACCAGAATTAAAAGTGTTGGTAGAAATTATTTTCATATCTTTGTCTCTTTTTTTTTTTTTTTTGGAAGTGAATAGCTGTCATGCTTAGATGTCATGGACCATGGACATCTGTTTGAATGAAAGGGATTTTGATTTAAATTTAACTGCTTTCAGAATTTATTACCAGAAAAGCATGGCAGAGTTGAATTCAAGTCTGTAGGGCTAGAGCCACAATCTGAGGGTAATTTCACTTTGAAGAATGTTGGTACTCTGTTTGCACTCTAATAATTTTGTCAGCCTTTCTTGTCTGAAGTGCCATACAGAGTTGAAAGCAAGACAGAATCCCAACACAGCTTTGCCTGTTTAGAGCTGTGAATGCACAGGATGTGAGGTAGCAGAGCAGTACCCACTGCTTCACACCCCCTGCTTCATCTGGAGGAAAACTATTTGTTCATATGAAACTCTTTCAAAGGGAAAGTTAGTTAATCTGCTTGAGATAGTTTGATTCATAGTTCTATTGCCCTTTATGAAAGTTTTAGTTATGGCTAGGTTTAATTTTGAAAATTTAATCACAAGAAGAAAGGATTCATTATCTATTGCTTCCCTCAAACACAAATGCAAATGCCAAAACTTGTAATAGAAAAATTATTATTGAGCCAAGGAACCTTTACAATACTTGAAAGAAAATTGGAATGCTTTTCTCTTGTGACAGGGTTTTTGGAAGCAGAAAATATTTTTTGCTTGAAAATTCTTAACTTCTTAATAGATTATTGCATATGGAGAATTAAATTATACATGAATCTGTTGTAAGACAAGCTTTTCCAAACTCTATTTCAACTGTAATACTAGAAGAATTCAATTTATCTGCACAAATGATATTGAGGTTCTTTCTCATCAGTGGTAACTATTTTTTTTTTAATCCTCTTGTCTTAAGTAGGGTAGAGTTAGTGTGGTCGTTATTTTAAAATAAGTTGGTTTCCTTTATATGAAATTTAGGTTAAATGCTAATTCCTGGCATTTGCTATGGTTTTATAACTCTAAAATTCATTAAAGGAGAGATATTTATGAGTACCTGCAGTAGAAATTTCTGTTTAACAGAATCCTGTGAATGGAAGTATTTTACCTCATAGAGCTGCACTTTAGACTAGGAAAGGCTGTAGCCAGCAATAATTCAGATCTATTTGAACTTCAAGGCCTAAATTTCTAACCAATATGGTACTGAAAGTGTTTCTTCCAAAATTAAAAAGAGAGCTGCTGCATCCACACTGTAGCTCCAAAGATGTCTCCTCTGGCATCTTGTTAGTTGAGAAACTCTTGAAAAACAAAATCTCTAACATTAAGAATTTCAAGTGATCTCCAAAAGAATTCTCTGCTTCTGGGGACAGAGAAGGTTCATCTGTGTCCCCATAGGATCAGGATTATTTCTGTGTAAAAATTCCTTATTTATGTTGATTTCAGTAGTAGTAAAAATAAAAATTAATATCTGAGAACTGCATGAGAATATTTTAAGGGGTTCAGTCTATTTCTGTGCTCTTATTTAAGCTTGAAGAATTAGTCTGAAGAAGAGACTAGAAAGATATTTGCTATGAGGCATGGATTGGAACCTCATCCTCTGGTACCTCTAGGGAAGGACCTGAAGGATAAAGACTTTTTCTTCCTTATAAATTTCACAAGCCAAAGAGCTTTCTGAAAGTGCAGCCTCCTTTCCTAATCCCTTAGCTGCCTAACCTGCAAATTTCCCTCCTTAGTGTTGTAACAGACTCTGATTCCTCTTTTATTCCTCCTTCAGTTGTTACAGCTGATATTTTTGAACTTTCTATCATGTCTGCTGGTAACTTGAGGTTAATGTAAGAAAGTAAGCCACATAAATAAGGGAATGCAAGGAAAACTTGAAATACAGCAAAATAAAATGTATAATACAATACATTTGCTATCGAAGTAAAAAAATCCAAATGGTATATTTTATATGGTGTTATTTATGTGTCATATGGATTTCCATTTTTAATTATTATAATATATGCAGCTCAGAAACAGTTCCAGGCTTGGGCAATAATGCAATTGCTGATAAACATGAAATTTATAAAACAAATTAATAGTCAGTGGAATGCATTTTTGAAAATTAATTTATTTTTGGTTTCTTCCTCAGTGGTTTTTGTACAGATGGTTACTGGAGCTTAATTTCATTGAATTATATTGTCCTAGGAAAGATGTGGTATGCCCTCAACATGGAAAGAAGTAATATCTTGGACTAAATGAGAAGCATGTACACAAAAGCGTTTAAAAATATATGTAGCGGGTTGTGTTTCATGAATGCTTTTATGAAGCACCTTAAGATCTCTGCACATTTAATTCTCAAGTCCAGCAACCAGCCAGGAAACCACAGTCCTCAGGTGAAAAATGAGAAATTTTAAGGGCCGTTGAACACATGAAATTTAGCAGAATGTTCAATAGCCCTCAAAATTTCTCATTTAGGAGAATGCATATGTATTGCTTCCAAAAATGAAGGCAAACTTCACTTTCCCCATGTGATTTGCATTTTTTCTCACTCCTTCCCTCCCTCCTTCCCAGTGTCTCTGAGTCTCTTACACCATGAGTAGCTGGTCTGCCTTTCTGCTTGTTTTGCAGCACACATAATGCACCTGCAGATTAAAGCACTGGACTAAGTTCAGTGGGAAAAAATACCCACCAAGCTGTGGTGTAACACTAAAATCCCAACCCAGAAACAAAAGTGCATCTTTGGGATATTTTTCCCTTGCATTCCCAATATATTCCCTCAGACACAAGTATAAACATGACTCTGTTCAGGTTAATGTATATTATTTGCCTTTCTGGAGTTCCTTCGTCATTCTCCTCCCCAGACTCTGATATTTCCAGGGTTTTCCAAAGCCCAGTCTCAAAGAGGACACTAGGCCAAAATCAGTATCATGGATTTCAAATTCCAAGACTGATATTTTCTCCTTGCCTTTGAGCTACTTAGTGTCTTCTATAATTTTATATTTGCAGAAAGAATAATTTGTATTTATTTCATCCAGAGAATTGATTTTGTGTGTGTTTGAGCAGGGAGCATTCTCAGAGTAAGAACCACCTCATACCAAGAATCAAGAATAAAATTAATTTGTGAATCAGTGATGTTTAAAGACTTTCACAATCAATAAATTGCAATTGCTTAATTATATGATGGGGTTCATAAAAGGCACCTAATTGCAAGATGTCAAACTATTCCAGTTTATAAATAAATTATATTTTTCTGTAAGCTCTTTCTCTAGTTGAACACATAGGTCAATTAAGTAATTTAAATTAATTCTTATCACTCTGTTATTAATACAAAATAATATTTTTCCATAAGGGGATAGGAGGACTGGAAAGGAAAGTTTTTCATGCCCATCACTATTTATACTCTAGTTTTATGTTTCTTCTGCCTTCTTTGTTTGGATCATTTTTTCTGTATTTTAAATATTTATTTATTGAAATAAATATTTACTTATACTCATGGTTAGTTGGTAGACATTAGCAGAATTCTTGGTAAATGGACACAGTGAGGAGGTTGCACAAGTCCTGCAAGTCCAAGTTTGCAGAATTACTAGGTTGGAGAGAAGGGCCTCAGTGGTCTTTCACTGGGGTAATTTTATTATTTTTTTTAACCTGTGCCAGAAAAACTAAAAGAGTTGCAGAAAGAGTAGCTGGCACACAGTTACTCCTGAGCATACAATGGAAGATGCACTGGGATAAGTGTTTTGTATCTGCATGAAAATCCTAACTTTGGTTTTGAGCTGTGCTGGTGGCTAAATTGATGCCACAGTAAATAAACCCTTTGTGACTTGCCTGGCATTTTCAGTAACTTTGTGAGCAAAGCTGCAGCTGTGTTAGAACTGCCTGGTCAGCTGCCCAATTCTCATATCAGCCTTAAATAGCAGAGGCACCACTCTCCAACTTCTCTTTAACTGCTTATCTCTGAAGATTTTTTTTTAATAGAAAATTGTATTTAGTGGTAGAAAGAAAGGGGTCTCTTAATTGCAATGCTGGTTTTTTTAACAAGTCTTCTTTCCTTTTATTGCTCATTAGATATTTCATATTTCTTCATGCTTTACCTTTTTGAAAAAACTAATTAGTATCAATGTGAGATAAAATACTTGTTTTTTAATGGTTGTGTTACAGCAGGCTCTGTGAGGGTCCAGAGTTGAAAATCCTTTCATCATCTTCATAAATGCCCCTTTTTTTTCCTCTGTCCTCTGTTCATGCAAAACCTTGAATTTTGTATTAATGTTCTCTCATTTCTCTTGTGACTATGTCTTTGTGGTAATACCAAATCTATCATAAATCTACTTGAACTTTATCTCCTTGTGGGAATATGTAGTATTTTAGGTAAAAAGGTTAGATATGCAGACTAAAAGCAGCCACTTCTGCCGTTGTAAAAGCTTTTCAGAAAATTCTTCCTGTGGGAGTTAAAATCCTGCAAAGGCTGTATACTTAAGAAATAGACTATTAAGGCAATAGATTGTGTTAAACTTGAGTTGAACATGAGTTAGAGTATAAAAAGAAAAAAAAAAGGAATTAACATATAGACTGAAGGGTAAATTCTGTCCTTCTTAAAAATGTGTAATCTAATTAGCATTTTGTGGGATTTACTGGGATGAGTTTTCCCTGTGGCATATGCAAATGCAAACAGGGAGAAGATGGGCTCCAGGCTGCTAATGGCAGACATCTGCCTGGAGGGACAGCCATGTAAAAAAAATCCTGCATCCTTGTGCCCTGAGGACCTGGCGTCAGCTGAGGTGATTCTTGAAGTTATAGGAAGATTTTTAATTATGGGGAAGTTCCTCAGATGGTGAAAATAAGCAAAGATCTATTTTAAAGGGGAAGAAGGATCAGATGATGTTTCTTGAAATCATACTTGCTGTAAGGTAGACAAAGTTCAAATGCCAAATATTCCCTACACAACTGCTTCCAAGTATTTTGGCTGTTTTAGCCATCTCCATCAAACTTTGGAGTCAGCCTCAGTGCATTTGAGAGACTTGGAGGACATGGCTTGTGAAGGCACATCTCAGCTTCTCAAGGATAGGGCTGAGACCACATCCTCCTCCTCCTGTGAACAAGAAGAAAAGACCAGAGTGGTGCTGGAGCACTTGGGATCATCCCCACACCTGTCTGGCTGCTCCGAGGGGAGCAGGAGCAGTGGTGGCTGGTGCTGCTGGATGCAGCAACGCCAGGCAAGAGAGGGTGACCTTCCATGACTCCTGTAGGACAGTGAGGCTGTGGTCATGCTTTTCTGTTTGCTGCCTGCCTTCTTCCCTTGCCCTCCACAATTGAGGTTGCCATTCCCTGAGCTCAAAGCCAAGACCTTCAGGAATTTTTGTATGGCGGAAGAAAGATGTATAGAGACAGATGAATTACAGTTTCCTCAGGTGGTTAAATTTATATCTTAGCATTTGGTTTGTAGGTTTTGGTTGATACCTTCAAGAAAATACTAGGGCTTTTTGTTATTTCAGAGAGAGTGATTAAAATCAGAATCATTCCTCTCACTAGCTGGTAAGTGGATTAGTTTGGCAAATTAAAGCTTTGGTTAGGATGGCAGTAGGAAAGAGTATTTGTCCTTAATCTTAAACAATGACTCTTGTCTCTAATGTTTCTTTTCTAGAAACTGAAATACTGTATGCATATTTGATATTGTATTTAGTCTCTTAAGATGGCATCCCTGGTCTGATGTTCAATTAGGAAGTGCAGTTCTGTAATCCTTATTTAATTAGAACTCCCTGTCATAGTCCCTGTGAGTTGCATTTGTAATTGGATTCTCACAAGTGAGAATATGCAGAGGCCACCTCAAAGGGGAGTTGCAATTTGCTGATGTGTGTTACTTACCTGTAGTTCTTCGAGAATGTTTCCTCTGCATATTCACATTATGGGTCGTGTCCACCTTCTGTTTGTCCTTGGATTTCTGCTGCCCAGCAGCTGCTGTGTTCAGTAAGAATAACTTGTAGCACTGTACAGCTCTCAAATCTCAGATGGCTTGGTGTCATGAGATGGCCCTTGTACAGTCCTAGTAGTCACTGCTCTTCTAGGAAGTTCCTGTAGGCCACCAGCACTGGAGAACCCAAACCCACTGGTGTGAATATGCAAGGACAGCACTCTCAAAGAGCAAGCCAATGGTAAGTACCCTTTCTTTGTCTTCCACCATAAACCAAATACTTTAAATGTTATTTTTTTAACTTCTCTATTGGGGAATTTGCTACACTTTCCCTAAGATAAAAACATACTGAGATTAATTTAGAGCTGTTGCCTTCCTGGCAAAATGTGAGAAAGTGTCTGTGTTTGCAGATGCTCACTTCAGTTGTAAATTGATGTGCAGCTATCAGTGTGTGGGTGTGCACATGTTTGAGCTATAATGCATATTTCTATCAGACAAAAAGGCTCAATTACAGTGCAGCACTATATATTTTACTATATATTCTTCTAGTTGTATTACCTTTAGAGTAGATTAGATAGCAGAGTGAGTCACTGACCAAAAAAAAGTCTTCTAATAGTGTGAACAGTGTTAATTCTCAAAACAGATTCTCCAAAAGAAAATCAAAGTTATATTGCTTTTCACTGCTACATTTTTTTCTGAACTTTTGTTTTTTCCAGACATGGAATTCTGTGAGACTCCCCATATCCTGTGCTCTGGCTATCAGACTGACCTCCATGGTGTAGCTGAGCACAGTTACCCTCTGGAGGTGGGCTCGGATGTGGACACTGAGACAGAAGGAGGAGCATCCCCGGACCACGCCCTGAGGATGTGGATGAGGGGCATCAAATCAGAGCACAGCTCCTGCTTGTCCAGCCGGGCAAACTCAGCACTGTCCCTCACTGACACTGACCATGAGAGGAAGTCTGATGGGGAGAATGGTAATAAAGAAATGCATCTAATGTACTCAATAGTAGTAGTAATTTATTCAAAGCTTTCTTTTCCTACTTCTCTTATTTTCCTTTTTTCTTTTTTTCTCCTTTATTTTCTTTCTTTTTTTCCCCCTTCCTTCCTAGATCCCTGTACTGTATATGAGGTGAAGGGGTTGTTTGCTGTGTGTATTGTATTTATAGTTTAGACAGAAAATAAGTGAAAAAAAATGAAACAATGATTTTGTTAAAACATAATTTCTCTAAAGGCTAATAACTTTCCCACATTCTTCATTTTTATGTCATAAGATATTTATCATTTGAATTTGGTGGCCTATGAATTAGGTTCTAAAATATATCTATATATGTACATCTATATCGTGTTTTGCATACAGTTACTTCTGGGCATAGTTTTAAGGCTCTTCAGCCAGATGACTTGAGAAAGACAACCTGCAGTCCTGAATTCTCTATTTACCTCTAATCTTATGCTCCACCTGAACATGTGTCTTCATCAGTAGGACAGACTGAACAGGTCTTTGTCATGTCTCAGTTCTGTATTTCTCTGCATATAGAGAGTGGGCTTGTGCATCACATGGGCTTGGTTTTTTGTCTATCTGTGTTTTCTAAATATTCATTCTCATTCGGGATTTTTTTTACTCATTTGCTTTTCTTACAATTAAGTGTGTCACAGAAGAGAAAAATGTGTATTTAATGAAGTAATGTGAGGAATTAGTATTTTTTTATCTCTTCATTAAAATTGATTAAAATTTACTCTGCTTCCTTACAAAGTATAGTAAGTAAACAAATTTATCATGCTTAAGATCAACAAGCTTAGCTGATATTTTGATTTCTGTGTTTAATAGCTGCATGTTATGGCAGGTCTAGATGTCATTAAATATTGACACTTCAATGTTGACAACATCATATTTTAGTGCCTCTGTAGTCATAAGGTTAATACAACTGATTCAGTACAAATGACGTTTCTATACTTACATGTTTGAATTTATCAAACATGAAGCTCGTAATTATATAATTTCACCTGGATGTCTGCCAGTACCAATGATAATGTCCAATATTAGGCTCAAAAACATTACATGATCTGGTTGAGGTTAAAAAAGAGATTTTAGTGCACAGCTTGTTTCTAATTAAATATTGCATTGAGGATTAAGCATTCTGCACTACCACATTTTATTGTGTTGGCGGAATCAGGTAATTTTTAGATGCCAACCCCTTTCCAGTGTGCAATGGCTGCCTGTCTTCCAGCTTCCTGCTTCTGTGGGATCCATCCTCTGTCAAGTGTTTGCTGCATAGAGAGGTTTTGTTTGGGCTTGAGGGGGAATTGTGTTTTCCTAGAGACACTGGGTTTTAGGTGGTGGCTGAAGGAGTTGAATTCGGTCTGCCTGGCATTGGTTGGCCCTTAACTGTGAAAATGATTGAAAGGGAATGCTGCATGGAAGGAATGTGCATACTTGTGCCATTTAGACTAAATACACATTTCTCTTGTAAGGTGCTGGGAAGCAGAAGTATTGAAAGCAAATAAATCATGTAACTGAGTTCTGTATTTCAGTCTGGAGTGCAGTGGTGCAGCTGGGTATTGGTGATATGTTGCTTAGTAGTACATGTACCACTAAATAAGTGATCTTCTGTCAATGAAGATTACTGTAGGTAGTGCACCTTCATCTTGCACAGATGTAGCAAGAGCTATGGGTTAAGTGTTGTTAAGATAGGGACCCATAGCATTGTGCTTCCCCACCAGAGAATGCTTTCCTCTAAAGGTTTGTCTCTGAGAAGGACTTTAATCAGTTTAAACTGGTGTAGATAATCTTTTTGGATGTGGCTTTAATATTTCATTTCTTGTAAGCCTTATAACAATTTTTAAATTGGGGATTCATGTTTGAGGTGCCTGAGTACCAATTTTAACTCAATAGTTGGGAGAGGAAAGTGAGGGCAAGAGTAAGTTGGAAGAGTGAGAAGCTGAGAGCACAGGTTCACTTGAACTCTTTAGATGTCTCCAGGCAGGGCCAGCTACACAGGTATCAGTGCTTCCTGTGCTCTTGAGGCATTATAATAATTACAGTCTTGAAAGTTTAGGTCTGAATAAATTTGAACACTGCAGTTCAAGCTATATTTGTTTATATTATCTATTATTTCACAGGTAAGTTCATAGCCAAGATTCCTGATCCAGAGAGCAGTGTGTTTTTCATCTGGGCTGGCACTCAGCAACAAAGCACTCTTTGAATACAGAAGTTCATAAATCTCTACTTAAATTATGTCACAGATGGCACATCTTCCTGTTTCTATGCAGTCCTGTGTGCCAGGGGCTTTATCAGAGAGCCACGAGTGCTGCATTTATCCTTGTCAGTTTCTGCCATGGAAATGTATTTTTTTCTGCCTGCCAGTAACTACTCTGGTGTGAAAATGGGAGAGTGCATAAGATCTGCTGCTGGAAGTACATGAAATATTAGTTTCAATTATACTTCCTAATTTCTGTAAAAGTATTTTAGAAATTCTGGATTTTGAGAGATTGACCAAATAGTATGTGAATGCAGCTATTTGGAACTGGAGTAAAATTAATGAGAAAGGCATAGTTGTTGCATGATTTTTGCATGATTTGAGAAAACATTGTAATTGTTGTCCATATTTTGAAAGGGTCAGTAGGGTTTCGGGTTTGGGTTTGCTTTTTTTTTTTTTTTTCTTCCTCTATGAACACAATTTTTGCTACAAATGCAGGACAGGTCTTTTTGTGGTAATACTGGGACAATTAATTGTGTGGACTCCAGTAGATGTGTTTTCAAGGCAGTTTTTTGCTTTACATTGATCTGGAGCTAACATACTTTGTAAAATTCTCTTCTTTTTAGCTGTTTCTTGACATTCTCCTATTCATTCTTAGCTCTAGCTTGAAGTTCCCTGGTACAGGATATATACTTCTCTGTTCGTTGTGGGTAGCCCAATTTGAGAATTTATTTAAGGCTTGTTTTCCTTAGTAGACACACCAACTCTGTCATAATCACTGTTAAACACACTCTGGTTGTTTTGGCAGCATTAAACAGATTGTATGAAACACCAACATTCCCATTTATTGTTGTCAAGTTAATGGCAACTAATAATAGCCTATTAGGGCACAGACTGCCTTCAGCTTTGCCTGAGGCTAAGCAAAATATATATTGACTGCACAAAATGAATGACTAATTTCTTGGGGACCATTGCTTATCTCTGGTATAGTGTAAATAGCCCCATTTAAACACAGTGTTACTCTATGGTATATGAATGTAAATTTCAGACAGCAGCACCACAGAATAACCATATCAAAAATAGTTCCTTTATTCCATTGAAGACTGCACTTGCCCTCAGTTCTCTGGTACAATGGTATCTGTCACTGCAGTGTGGCAGAACACCAAATTCAGTGCTTTCGTCTGCCGGATTACTGAGCTGGCAAATTTGTTTGTTTGTTTGTTTGTTTGTTTGTTTTTCTGGAGTATGTGGTCAAGAAGAGGATACAAACCTGATCTACAGAAAGCTTGATCTCCAGATATATCCCTAAAATTACATGACTTGACACAGCTCTGCCTCCCACACTAGGTAGTGTATTAAAAGGCAGCCCACAGTCCATTTTGTGTCCATATAACCTTTCTCATTGTTGTTCATTCAATTCTTATGTTTGCCTTTACAGGATGTCTATGCAGCTGTGACATGATGAATTTGACCTCAAGTGCATTTATGCCATTCCATAATCCATTTTGAGCCACATTTAGCACATCTGCACAGCCATCAACTCTCTTACTTAAGGCTGCTACATCTCAGCTGAGAGCTAGTGTGGAACTACAGCCATTCCTACAATAACACAATTTTTGACCTCTTTTATTTTGTCAGATTGCTTTGATGTACTTTTAAGTCTGACTTGTTTGGCTCATTCCTGCCATCTACTTAGATGTTTTTATGCAATTGGTTACTCTTTCTCTACAGCACAGTGACAACCAGTCGGAGAGTGCACGATTCCCAGTGCTGGAGGAGTGTACTGTGAAATGCAGACTCATCTTGGATCCAGATTTCTGCTGAATTTCTTTGGCTGAATTATTTTATGACAAGTGGGTATTAGCTGTAGTTCACAATGACTTCTTTGAGATTTGTAGGAAAGAACTTAGGGTTTTAGTACAGGCTGCAATACCATTGGTCATGCAATGTAGCATTAGAGTGCTTGTGAGATCTGGCGTGGGGACTTTTTTAATAACATACTTGTCTTGTTAAAAGCAAAGCAAGAGGGGGGGAAAAACAGCTGTGGAAAAATGTAATTTTTCCTTTTTGCCCACCCTAAAGTGTTGGGAAAATTTTTTCTTACCATGAGTGTGTATGGTATCAGATTCTCTTTGAAACAATACTTCTAATAACAACAAACATTTTAAACAGCAGGCTGCAAAGATGGGGTAATAGTATTAGCCATATTTTAATAAGTAGATGTAGTAGAGAATTTAGTAGGTTACAGATCAAAGCTAAGTTTAATGAGCTAGAAACATGTAAGATTATTCTTGTGTAATTCATCCAAGTGTTTGTTTTATAGCCTGGGAGCAGTGATCCATTTAACAGAGCTTTTGACTGTCTCTAAATCTCTGGGGATTTTTCTTTTTGATTGCTGGGCAGATGGGTGAGTTTTGGACAAGTCACCTTAGTTCTTTGCACTTCATATTCAGTATCCTTACAGTATCTGTTAAAGGGGTAAAGATACTTAATTAGTAAAGGAAATACTACAATGGCTGATGCTCTGTGAGAAGCACAGCTTTGTGAATGCTGTAGCTATGCAGACATGGGGAGGATTTAGCTAAGGACAAGGCTCTGATTTAATTTATGGTGTGTGACAATAGACCTACTGTGAATTCACACCTGTTTAAATTAGGCTTGGATCTGGCTCTTCATAAAAGTCTTGTGTTTAATGTAAGAAAGTGACAGCATTGTGATTAATGTTGCTGTTATTTACTGTTATTTTGTAAACAACTCAGGCATTAAGCTGATCTCTGGCTTTCTCATTTCTCCAGGAAATTATTACCAACAGCTACATTACAATAGCAATACATGCTCTGAGAAGTGGGCATGTGGCTGCCTCTCTATGCAGGATTGTGTTTCTAATAATGATGGCTGAAGTATATCCATTAGCTCCTGTCCTGTCACTTTCTATTTACAGTGGTGCAGTTAAGAAATTGAATTACTAATTTGCAAGTAGACCCATTAGGTTAAATATGTGTAAGTAGCCTTGAAAATATAAAGGTAAATATTGGTCTTAATCCCATTCCCTCTGTGTCATTTAATATTTTTCTCTTTGTTCCTTGTATGCTTTATTTTGCCTTTTTGTTGTGGTATGGATTCCATTCTGGTTGTACACTCCTGCCTATCAGATCTTGTAAGGCACCTAATAGATTAAGGCAACCTCATCAATAAAATGCAAAAGCCCTCATGGTGAAATTCCTTCTGTAGTTTGCTATAGCTTGTCAGATACTTGATTTATGATACTTTCAGATATTTGACAGAAAAGGGCTGCTTACCTTCCCTTAATAAAAGACCTCTGTTGCTCTTGTTGTGGAGGTTTTTTGATCATTTAGTGTTTACATGGTGTTTATGTTGGTTTCTTCTGCTGTTGTTTCAAAGGCAGCTCCTCAGAGTGAAAGGAGGGATGTGAGCCCCTGCAGTAACCGAGCAATGTCTTTTGGGGAGCATTGGCATATCCACTGACAGGGGAGCTGCTCTGCTGCAGTTGTTCAGAGTGTAAGATGCTTTTGTTGACCTTAGAGTGGTTCCTCTGGAAATGTTACTGTCTCAAAGGCAGCATGTAAGTTATCCAAATTGCCTTGGATAAGTGTGAGATGCTTCTGAAAGCACTGCAGCATCACCTCAGCTGCAATATCATGCAAGTCTTGAGCTTGTGCCCCCAGTATTTAAGCCATTTCTGAAATTGTTTATGTATGGAAATTCAGCTAATGACTTTTTTGTCAGTATTGTGGGGGAAATTCTGCCTTTTAAAATTACCATCTTTATTACTTTTTCTGACTAACAAGGGCATTGCATCTGCATGCTTGCTATTTTAATCTTTACAATTTTCATGTGGTCTGTTAAAATCATTACACGTTATTAAAACATTCCCTTTTTTGTGGTTCTCTTTTAAGCACAATGAACACTAATTTAAAGACTAATATCAGTATTTAGAATCTTACATTAAAGATAATGAAACAGTGTTTAGAATGTAGCAGAAATACTTTCTATATTCCAGAATCTAAATGACCTTTTCCCACAGCACAGTAAAAATTATCAGTCCATTTGTACAAGGTTTGTGTAATATTGTTTCCTCTGAATGTTTTTTTTTCTCATGGTGGGGAAGGAAGGGAGGCAGGAAGGCTTGAGGAGAAGAGTCAAGTCTGATTTTTATTCCAGAAATCAGTAAATTGGCATTAGAGCTCAGGAAGAAACGTCTTGGCTTTCCTCCCCTGTGTGATACAGCAAGTATAGTGGATGTGCCTTGAGGAGCCAGCAGCAATATAAATTATTACTCCTTTCATTTAAATCCTTTTTATTTTCTCTGTATTCTGGGTATGAATGCGAAGGAAAATTATCTCCAGAAATACTTCACACAGTGCAAAAGTACTTTGCAGTGATTCTGCAATTCTGGGAGCTCAGTTTATTTAGGCTGCCACAGGGGGGGAAACTGAGATGGGCTAGACAGATAAGTGTCTGCTTTCTGTCAGGGTGCTGCAGTGCAGAAAGGTGAGGATTGTCTGACTTCTCATTTCACAGTATTTATGAGACCAGGCAAATACTGAACAAAATAGTTTTTCTCTTGTTGAGCATTTACTGTGAATTCTACAGGAGGGCATCTATGGACAAGTGTGTTGCTGGGAACAGTTCCATTCTAAACAGTCAGCATGTCTATCCTGATGTTTTATTTATGTTGTTTTATTAAGTTTACAGTGTTGTTTATTTCTGATCTCTTTTGGTTAAATTTTTAAATTTTTTTTAAATGTTTTAGGAGATCAGCAATCTGATTTACAGAAACAACCTTCAGTCATATTTTGTATTTATGTCCTTTGGAATTACTTAGTTTAGTTTCGTAGTTATTTTGAAATATAATCAATTTTCCTTATATGTCTTAAAATGTGGATGTTACTACCAGTTGGAACCTGGTTTTCTTTAAAGTTTTGGATGTTCTGCTTAAAGCTGAAAGTTGAATATCATTAGTGCAAAATAAGGCTAAGGAAAACCTTGTGAACTCTGATCATGTAAGGTTACAGTTAAGGCTGCTAGATAAATGAGATCAAGTTACTCTCATTTGGTTCCTTAGACTGGCAGCCAGCATGGTTTTAAATACAAAAAGAACTGGAGCTTTTGACACCCCTTACAATGAGTTACAAATGAGCAGAATGAGTTACAGCTGCCACATCACAGAATGGTTTGGGTTGGAGGTGACCTTGAAGATGATCTTGTCCAGCCCTGCCATGGCAGGGACACCTTCCACTGTCCCAGGATGTTCCCAGCCCCGTCCAGCCTGGCCTTGGACACGTCCAGGGATCCAGGGACAGCCCCAGCTGCTCTGGGCACCCCATGCCAGGGCCTCCCCTCCCTCACAGGGAAATAATTCTTCCCAATATCTCCTCTAAACCCACCCTCTGTCAGTTTAATGCCATTCCCTCTTGTCTTATCATTCCATGCCCTCTCCATCTATGTTGTAGCCCTTTTAGGGCACCTCCTTACTGGGAGGTGCTGAGATCTCCCCAGATCCTTCTCTTCTCCAGCCCAAACCTGTCTCCTTAGCTCCAGCTCTCTGAGCATCTTCATGGCCTCCTCCTGACTTGCCCAAACTGTGATACCATTAGTGAAATAAGAAGGGATCCAGCAAATGAGTGCAGGATGGATACAGAAGTGACAAATACTGACAAATTACCATTTTAGAGTCTAGCAAGGTTTAATCTAAATATTATTTTTTCTTGATGATGTGAGATCTAAGAATTTATTGTCGTCTTATGGGTGTAAAGGTTGTTCATTCTTCTTTTCCAACCTTTTTTAATTTTTACTCTTTTAATTCATTGTGTTTTAAATTACATGAGAAAGTATTATCTTACATTTTCAAATTTGTTAGTATTTCATTTCCTCTTGCGCTTGGGAGTAAGATGAAGATCAGCATAAATCTGTATTATTCAGGGTTAGGAATATTAGCATATCTCACAAAAGTCTCACAAAAGGGGAGTATTAATAGTAGCAAGTAGCTTTCATCTAGAAGAAACATAGTGACTGCTTCATCTAGAAGAAACACAGTGGCCCATGGCTGTAGTCTTCTAAAAGTGAAAGCTAAACTTAATGTATTAGCCAGTTTCTAATTTCTGCAATAGAAAATAGGTTAAGAATGAGAAGCTGTATATGAAATTGGAGTTGATTTTTCAGAATAAAGCAGATTTGAATGCTGCTTGTTTCAACTTGCTTTGAGAGTTTACAAAATAAAGAGTTTACAAAATAGAATTCAGCATTTTCTATATTAATTTTGTTTATTTAATCTTATCTAGCTCCATACCCTCACTCTGTAACATGAGCATAAGAGGAAATGTATGCAATTAGCTCTTCTAGAATATGGGATCAGGAGCACTGAATAATTCTTGCAGGCTGCTGCTTTTCCCTTACAGATATTTTTGAGTAATATTTTAATCAGATTCACATATTCTGATGACTAATTATAGTGCCAGTGGTTTTTATTTTGTCTTAAATTTCTACCCCAGATGATGTGCAATGTGGATTTTTTTACCATATTCCCAGCTCTGGCTTTGAGCTGAGCAGCACATGTCAGCCTCTGGTCATGAGCTGCTGGCCAGGAGCTGCTCTGGCAGCACAGAGGGGCAGCCCCTGGGCACCACAAACCACCTGTTGTGAAGTAACCACGTTCCTTTGCCTTGGGTGATCCGCAAGGGGAGCTGGGGATGGGCTTTTATTCCAAGAAACCACATATCCTAAAAAATATCCACGTGAGAGGAAATACCTGCAAGTGGGGATGGCTTAGGACGTCAGGTTAGATGATGTGAAAATCTAATTTTCTTTGTGAAAAGATCTCAAAAGCAGGTAACCAAGGGACAAAAGTTAAGGGTATTTCTAGACTGTGTGTTGTATTAATTATTGTTCCTAGTACTTCTCCCTCCTGTTTAATTGAAAGGGTTTTACTCTCATCTTTTAATGTAGCTTCTAAACTTTTTCCCTCTCTTCCTACAATGATTTTTGAGTAAATGTGTATTATAAATTGGTTTGCACCTTTTATATGTACCAAAGTCACAGTAAGTGTTGTTCAGACTTGCCTGCCCTTCTCATTGCTTTGTTCAATATCAGTGTCAAGTGGCACTTAGGGTTTGGGAACATTCTGTTTTATTAATTTTCCACCAAACTGTGCTTTTGAGACAGCAAACTCTGTTATTGCCCAATCACACTAAGGTCTTTTAGAGCAAGTATTTTAGTGTGGCAGATGTGGCAGGGTCATAATGCATGCTTGGAATTTGTTTTTCTGCCTAATTTGGTATAAACATACCTCCAGTTACACAATCAGAAAGTATCTGATGTAATTTGCTTGAATTGAATCTTACTTGAATCTCCTTGAATTGTTGAGTAAGAGAGGTGCTTGTGAGCTGTGCACTGTCAGTGGGACCTGATGAGTGATGCAGGATTTACAGCTCAGCACTAGAGACTTCTCAGTTATTTTCTTTATGACAATACAACTTGTGGATGCTTGCACCTTTTGATTACCATGGAGAGGTTTAGGTTATGCTGCTGATCACAGACGGGGGGTGGAACTTTTGCTGTAAAGCAATAAAGCTCCTGGTGAAGGGAAAATCTCCAAATTTATTTTTTTATGTGCTTGTAAATTTTTGTTGAGGCCAAAAAAGTTTCCCAGAATATTACGTAATTTCCTTTCATAAGGAAGATGATATATATTTATAAGGAAGCGTATATGACTAGAAATAAGACTTTACAGTGTGCCTTTTTCAAAAATCCTCAGCCCTCCTCTCTCCCAGCTGAGTTGTTCCAGTGCTTCTCCATAAGGAAGACCTTCCCTCCCATTTTGTGTGGGTTTGTGGGCAGCATGTGCTGGTGAGCATTTGTGAAGGTGGGCACAGGGGCTGCAGGGGCCAGGGCTGCTCTGCCAAAGGCATCAGAGCCCCAATGGATTTCTTCCAGGGTGTCCCTAATTATTCACCCTTCAGAATTGCAGTTCTTCCTCTGCAGCAAGGGGCACTGCCCAAATGCTTTTCTCTGATGTGCTCAGTGTGTCTACAACTATCTTTTATATCTTTGCCTGTGGGGAAAAACATAATTGAGTCATTCTTCCTGAAGCCTGTGTGGTTGTGTGTTCAGCCAGTACAGGGTTCATTTCAAAACTCCTATTGATGGTTGCATTGATTATTTTTATTTTAGCCTGTAATTCTGTCTCCAATCTATCTTTTTAATTTTTATAGTTCACTACCTATTGAACAGCAAATTCAGCTATGTTTGGTTGTGTGCATGTTTTTTTAGAAATACAATCTCCTGAATCCAGATTTCTCAGTAGTAGCTAATAGCCTACAGTACTTGAAAGCTCCTTTTTCTTTTTATAACCTATCTCTTTTTCAATACATTTTCTGATTACTGCACTACAGTTCGATTTTTATTGGATCATTTTAGAGCATAATAATTCATTTCTGATCCCTAGTACCTCTTGTCCATGTCTGAAGTACTCCACATTATTTCAGTCACTCATTTTTGTTGACGTCTTTTCTCTAAAGGCAGTCTTCTGTGATTTCTCTCAAAATATCTTTCTGGCATCACCATTTTAGACTTGTGATATCCAATTTCTTTTTAATACAAAATCAAATAGAAAGCTTTTTCTGTACTTCACCAGTCAACTCTAGTGGAATCTTTTGAGCTTTCTTCTAGCTTATACATTGCTTGGTGGCTAATAATGGCAAAAAACAATACTACAGTTGTACATGCAATAAAATAAACACATTTATTTGCAGTTGCTTTGCAACTCAAACAGTGCTTATTAGTGTTAAATAGCCATAGTAAATAGAGTCTAAAACAACTGAGTTTTTGTGTAAATCTGTGTAGAATTTTTTTTCATTCATTGCTTGTATAACAGTTTAGATTGAATTATTAACTACCTTCTGTTTGGGAGAAAGAAAAAAAACTGCATGTCCCTTCAGTTTTTGCAGAAAGCTAAATCAAATCCTGCAGTTTCAGTTAAGTTTCTCTTTTGGGCTCAGTAAGAGCTCTTGAGATACTGAATCATGGCCACTCTTATGGAAAAAAGCTTCTGCTAAGAGAAATGGCAGTGAGTTGCCATTTTCCAATGGTTTCAGATTATTTTCTTCCAAAGCTCCAGATTTGTGCAGTCATGAAAAAAAATAGTTCCTGTGCATGGACTCATGTAGGTGGATCTGGGCTCTGGACAGCTGGGAGAGCTCAGGTTCTGGGTTCCCACAGCGAAAATTTAAGAGTCATAGTGTGAAAACAGAGCCTCAGCCAGCTGGGGAGCAGGAGGGGCAGTCCACAAAGTGGAGATGTTTGACTGTTGGCTTTGCCAGCTCAGATCATGTTTTGATGATCATCTTTGGCAGAAGTTTTCTGTATCACAAAAACCCACCCCCAGTCTCCTGCCCAGCTCTCCCTCTTGTTGCTGCCCTTTCAGCTTGTGATGATGGAATTTGAAGTTTTATATGCCCCTGGAAGAGAAATGAAAACAGCATTGAGTACTCTTTAGAGTGTAGTTGTCTAGCTCAGGTGTGTGACATAGCAGCCAGAAAATACATGGCAGAAGCTTTGCATCCTGCTGCTTTCCCTCCTTCCTGCCATAACATTCTCTGGGTGCTTGTCTGTCTTAAAGATTCCTTATGTCCTTTGAGAGCACCAACATATTTTAGTGATGGTGTTAGTGAAGTCCTTGACTGGTGATATTCTGATAAATCTGAAAAACCAGCTTAGTCAACTGAAGAAGTGGAAACCTGAGGTGTCAAATGAATTTTAAAATACATGTACAATTTTGCAAAGCAGTTATTCCTAGAGAACTGCTTTGCAAAGTTCTACATGTATTTTAAAATTAATAATAATACTCCTGAGATAGAGTGAAAGATCTTTTAAAGTGCTTGTCAACCTCTTCTAGGATGCAAGTTTGGAGATGGCTGCATTCCTTATTCTGGTAGGTGGTAAATGCACACCTGCTCTGCCTCCATACAGCTGCTTCTTGTAGCAGCTTAGTCACTTTGAGGCTGCAGTATCTTTATACCTCACAAGTGTGAGTGCTTGTGCTGAAATCCATCACTACACAAGTTAAAAAGGTAAGCAGGTAAAAAGTGTGGAATTTGTTTATCTCTGTAAATTTTTTGTTGGCATTTGGATTGATTTGTACAACTTATACATCAAAATTCCAGTTAATTTGAAAAATGTTGCAAAATTCCTCAGCTAAGAGAATTTCTTCTCTTGGTTTCATGTATTGATCAGTGTGCAAATACAAGAAAAGCAAACATCCCAAAAAGCAGCTGATGGGGCAGTCAAACATTTCCTTCTTTTCACATGAATAATAATAGTATTTGGAAAAGTTCTTCAACTGGCTTCTGCCCAGCAGCTTGTGATGGTAATTTCAAATGTGGGCCCTTCATTGAGTGCTTACAGTGTGTCACCAGAACAGGGAGAAGACAAACAGGGACAATTCTCTACCACAAGCAGGTCTTTCTTACAGGCTCACTGTTTGTTTGATTTAATTGCTTCTAAAAATATTTCCTCTACATGTGTTTTAGAGGTAGTGATCTGAAAACAGATGATAAATAGTTCAATGTTGATTTGGTGTTTTTTCTTATGGCCATTTTATTTCCTTAAGACTAGCAGAATAGGAAATAACCTGCTCATCTAACCTGGTTGATTATTAATACCTACCAAATTCAGTGGCATTTCTTAACTCATCATCTTTAAATTAGTTTCTTGAATTTTCTCTCAAATGTAGCTTGTTCTGCTAATGTGAGGGCACCCAGGGCATTAGTTAGAGACCTGCTGCTGGGTCACCTCACTTCTATGATAAACTGGTAACTGTGACTGAAATTTATAGTCATCCTAAAAGAAAATATCCACGAAGTAGCAAACCTGGTTTCATTGAGCTGTTATTTCAGAGGCTGAAATATGACAAACTGTAGTGAAAGTATAGAGGAAGCCATAGTTACTCCCATTCTGCTGGGTGGAATTGAAAGCATTTGGAAATACTCTGTGTTCATTACACCAGCTCGCCTCTTCTTTGCAGGTTGTCTAGTACAACTAGAAATGCTTACCTATGTTCAGTATATGCATTGAAGTTTTATCAGTTAATGAAATAGTAGGAAAAATGCAAAAAATAAGCCAAATCAGAATAACTCACTGTCATAGATAGAGGACATAACCAAAGACTTAGTTAACTTTGTTAACCTTATTAGCTGGCTGTTTTCTAATCTCCCAAACATTGCGTCCAGACAGTGATTTTTATTATTTGCATTCGA
This sequence comes from Molothrus ater, assembly GCF_012460135.2. Taxonomy (NCBI): domain Eukaryota; kingdom Metazoa; phylum Chordata; class Aves; order Passeriformes; family Icteridae; genus Molothrus; species Molothrus ater. The sequence continues at coordinate 9,768,692 of NC_050491.2, forward strand.
AGAAAGCTAACAGATTCTCATCAAAATCAAGACTTATGTTACTTTACATTATACAGATACAGGTAAAAGATGAGCCAGTCCTCTGAAGAGCCCAAATGGTATATGTATACTTATATACACATTGATTATTTTATCTCTTATCTTCCACAGGTTCATTCTAAGCCTCATGTAATATGCATAAAACTCTTCAGTAAAGAATTTTGTTATTAACTGGGAAGAACTTTATTATTCTTATCTGTTTTTCAGGTGGTATCAGATCAGACTTTGCACAACTGTTTCGTTTCTGCAGAAAAAAAGATTTTATTATGTCAAGGATAATTGGATTTTGCATTTTTAATTTATTGAAACCTTTGTTTCCTATGTCATATTTTGTAGCATAGGGGTAGTAGCTGTTGAAACAGGAAAATGAAGTAGACTATTAAAAGGAATACTTGCTGCCTTTATTGCTGTTGGCTATGTTTTGAAGCATTAATTACCAAATATACTTAAATATAGTATTTTCAATTTTTAAATTTAAAAAATATAGGTGTTTATTACAGTATTAAAATTTAGCTGCCTGGGCTTTTAATATCTGAAACATGGGGATGATAACATGACACAGTGTTAGGGACATAAAAATCTTTATGAGAAATTGTCATGAAATATTAGAAATATGATTCTTATCTGATATTTAAACTGCAGACATTAAAGCATCATCCCCGACACAAAAGTCAAGACTGAACATTTCAAAGATCCAGAAGGGTACACAGTAAATTGAATGAAATTCAGTGTGTGGGATAGTAACCAAATATAAAATATTTAATAGGAGCTACTCTGGAAAGCAGTAATGCTGAAAGGGGCCTAAAGGGCCAGTAAATGAGATAAATGGAGCCAACAAGTCAAATGCTACTTGTAGGGCTGTATGTGTACATGTGTCTTGTCAGGGAACTATGAAGTATAGCAGCTGTCATTAACACTTCTCAGATGAGTCACTTCCAAGCATTTCAACACCAGGGATGTATAAAATCAAAGAATCTCAGAGCAGCACAAAATGCAGTTGTGTCTTTGGGACTTGTTACTCAAGGAAAGGGTTTTGTTAAGGGCCTGCACCTGTAGAGAAAGTCGGAGTCACTCAGATGACTGCAGCAAGCTTGGGGTGCAGGGAGGGAGGCGCTCTGCGTGTCTCTCCCCTCCCGGGTGATGCTGTTGTCACCAGGAGCGTGCAGGACACCCAGCAGGGCTGGCTCAGGGGCTGCAGCTGGCAGTCTGAGAACTTAGATATGAAATCAGAGGCAGTTTCTAAACAGTGTAGTCATTCAGCATGGGAATAATTTGCCCAAGGAACCGTACTTAGTACTTGGAGCCCTTGTGCTATGAGGGTTAATGTGAGGGGCACTGGTTCAAACTTGTTCTGGTGTGAACGTGATCAGACTGGATGGGTGCATTGGCTCTGTCTTTGCTTCTGTAAGGCTATTATGTTTCTACTGACTATTATTTTTTTCCAACTTGCTTGTTTTAGAGTAGTATGAAGCAATAAATGAAGTGGTAGAGGTTTTGTGGCTGCAGTTGTTAAAAACCAGCCAACACATCTGATTATATACTACAGAGGACGTGACAAGCATGTGATTATTGATTGCTGTTCTTCATCATTTTGTAGTCAAAAGAAATAACCCAATAGATCTTTCCATCTCTGACTTGTGTGTATTGTCTGTAGATGTAGCAGCTGCCCTAAACATTTGGCAACTGGCCCAAGCCCAAAAATTAACACTAAAAAATTAATTTTCTATTAGCTAATAAGGACAAAGGCCATTCAATATCTTGTTTATGCAGGAAGCTTATTGAATCTGAAGATGATACATCTGGGAACAGGCTGGTGGGATCCATTTGTAAAATAATAATGCCTACACATCACAGAAGGACTTGTACAATAATCAGTCATTAAATAAAAGGGGTTTTTGGTAGAATACAGGTCAAGATATTTATCTATGGTAACCCAAACAGGCAAATGTTTATTAAAGATTTAAGGAAAGAAATTAAAGAAATCTACATCTAATCAAATTGTGCCAAGATTGAGAACCTTTTCTTTATTATGATACTGCATTGCTTCCCTCCCCTGACAAGGTGTTAATCACAGCTTCTTTGTCTCCTGTGTAGTTTGCACTTCAGATTCCAGGTGTAGCAAGGTCTGTTTGTTTTAGTTTTTCACCTGTTCCAGTGCATTGGCTTTCCTGCCTCAATTGGAGACAGTAGTTGTTTTGTAGTCTTTTGGTGGGTCCAGACAGATCTAATCTTTTGGTTCCTAGGGCTCTTGATTAAGGGTGGAGACTGCTAATTAATCCAGTTTGCATTTTGAGTGGCTGATCTGCAAAGTGCCTGTCAGTGCAGTGGATCTCACCTGTAGTTATATTTCATCTCCTCTGTTAGAAGCAGGCTTTGCTGAATACTTCCTGTGGCAAACTTTGAACTGGGGATGTGCTCTATCTCTTGAGCATTGTCTGTATATCTTGCCAAATGCTTGACGTGGAAATTGAGCTAAGACCTGGCTGGTCATTTTCCCTTTGATGCTGGACAAGATCAGGGAGCAAATCCTCCTAGAAACTGTGCTAAGACACATGTTGGTGATAGCCAACATCCCTTCACTAAGGACAAATCATGCCTGAAAAATTTGGTGGCCTTTCAATGACAAGGTTACAGTGTTGGTGGATAATGGAGGAAGAACTGACATCATCTGCCTGGAACTTGATATTGTCCTTGTGACATCCTTGTCTCTGCACTGGAGAGCCATGGATTTGATAGAAGGACCACTTGGGTGGATGGCTGGACTTAGAGAGTTTCTGTCAACATCTCCATGCCCAAGTGGAAGCCAGTGAGGAGTGAGGCACATTGTTCAGGTCAGAAATGGAACCAGTGCAGTTTAACATCTTTGTTGTGACATGAGCAGTGGGACCACCCTCAGCAAGTTTGCCAGTCCCCCCGAGCTGTGGGGTGTGGGTGATGATGGAGGGAAGGGATGCCATGCAGAGGGACCTTGATGGGCTGGAGAGGTGAGTCTGCACAAACCTTGTGAAATTGGACAAGACCAAGTGCAAAGTCCAGCACCTGGTTTGAGGCAATCTTTAACTGAAAGTTATTGTGAGGAGAATTCTGCTTGTCTAAACCTTACAGACTTTCTTTGGAATAGAGCTAACAGTGATTTTCTTATCTGTGGGCTGAAATGTGGCTATTTTGAGACCATTGGAAAAATTTAAATTGCTTTGAAACAAATGTAAATCAAGGGCTGCCACTGTTCATTGAGAACCAGAGAAATTTGACTTGTATTTGAATATAAAACAGTATATTAACTTTACTGCAAAAGATCAGTGTTTTTAAATACAGTTACAAATGCATTTGGTCTGTGGAAAAGGCTGCCTTCCCTTTCATTATCTATTGCAATTGTGTGCTACTCTTCTTTTGTGACTGCTGCATCTACTGATGCAAAGAAATGTACTAAAGGCATTTTATTATCTCACACTAGAGCATTACACTTCATGACTGCCCTATGAGCATTAAGGCATAGGAAACAATGACCCTTGGCCTAGAATTTTTTTTAGCAATGTCCAGAATTCAAGTTATATGTCAGTCTGGTTTTGTTTTGAAAGCGCGGTGAGGGACCGTAGCGAGCTCCAACAGCAGTGTGTTCTGTGAGCTGGCAATTACAGGGCATCCGAGCAGCTCAGTCCAGCTCAGCGCTGGTGGCAAAGCCCAGTCACAATTTGTTTTGTTTAAAAAAGTAGCCAGCACTTTTAGTTGGCTTCTGACTTGTTTCCTTGGGTGAAAACATTTGTTTGAGCTGAGAGTTTTACCTGAGGAAGGGCTGCGTGATTTGACATTCACTGAGCCACTTGCCAAAATAGGAACAGAACATGATCTTGTGCTCTGGAAGTTCTAAAATTCAAGCACTTTGCTGGCATTATAACACATAATTCTGCTACCTCATTATGAATTAACTTATAAGAGCTAATAATAGCTGATGGCAAAGGCACTCATTATGTGTAAATACACGTGACTAAATTAATTTAATTCTTGCTGTCATTTACATGCTGATTAATCCATACATTTTATGAATGAGAAGGTTTCAGACCTGCTGTATAAACCCATTTATACCGGAGCAGAATTTGCTTCATCACATTGCCACAACAAATACTGAAATCTCTACCTTAATTCTTCATATAGGCCAAGATCACAGAAAAGTGAGCAGGGGAATGAAATAAGAATGTGTGTGTATTTTGTATATCACTATGTCATGAAATTAAACAAAACATGTTCCCAAGCAAGTTGGAATAGTGATCTTCTGTATTGAGAACAGAAATGTGCCAAGGGAAAGAGTTCTGGAACAAAGGAAACTCATGTTCCTATATTCCTCAGTTAGTGTAAAAATGCAATGGGAAATTAAAGGCTTCTAGCAAAAATAATTTAACAATGTGTTGCCATCACTGTTAAACTTGAATCTTTGCAGCCCTCTGAATATCTCTATGTCCCTAGAGGTGTATTTTCAGTGTTGTTTGATTTTTTCATGTGAAACAATGCTGCTTTTCTATATTTATTCTCCTACTCTTACAATAATGATCATTTACAATAATGATCATCAGAAATATTTCTAGTGTCAGAATTAAAGATCTCCTGTATATACATTGTGTTACAGTCACTGATTGCATTTTCTGCCTGTGACCTCTCCCTGTCATTTTGAGTCCACAGAAGAGACTGTTGCCACCATGATGGCAAAATATTTGATGTTTTAGTTCATTTTAATTGTTCAGTGTATAACCTTCAGTCTTACATATTGCCTCTAATCATACCTTGTTCTTACAGTAGTATTCAATTCCTGTTGGCAATTCTGTGGTGTTCATCACTATGGTGTTCATCACTGTGTTATTCAAATACTTCATCTATGTTTATGTATTTCTCTTTGCAATAACCCTGGGAAACAGTGGGGGATATTTACCTCTCTTTTATGGGTAGGGATTCAAATTAATATAAACTAAGCGAAAAATACCTGCTAAACTTGGGCATCTATTTTGAACTGCTCAACGCCGTATTTTTTTAGAACACTTCAAATATTAGTACAATATATGACTAAGATTAGCTCCAGCAACAGCTGGGGGCCCTGGAGCATTTCAGAGTGGTCTCCAGTGACATATGTAAAACACATTGTCCCCAGCATCATCCTCAGAGATGTCTGGGTGAATCTGAATAACCATCCTGCTTCCCTGAACACCCTGAGGTAGGGACCTGATATGACAGATTCATTCCAAATGGTTAAAATTTTAGAAAAAACCAAATGTCATATTGCAGTAAGGAATTGAAGATTAGACAAATAGTTTCAGTGATAAACCAGCTTCCTACAAGTTTCCCCTGAAAATAATGCTTTCAAAACTAATTCAATTTCTGAAGTTCTGTGACATTAGGTTAGTGATCTGCTCCCTACCCTTGTTCCCCAGAACATCCAGAGCCTGTTGTAGTTTTGCTTTGTAAATCCACACACTGGTTAATGTAATTTCTGCACACAGTACATAACAATTGATTGACAGCATTAAAAATATATGTAAGCACACATACATATCTCAGCTCAGTGAAAGATGTGATGTGTGGCCTGAGGGTTTTTTAATTTACAGGTAATGTGATGGTTGTTTTCTGATTTTCAGCTGTGTAGTGATTATCATGCTATAATTTCAGTTTAAAAAACAGCCAGTGAACAGTCATATTGCAGTGTTTTACATTAGTTCTCATTCTTGCAATATTCCAGAAGCCATTCTGGAATAAACACATTCACCAAATAGTCAGCATGATTGTATACCAAATAATTCACCTACTCTGCTGGAGAGTTGAGACAAATGTCCAGTGTCACCTGGCTTCTGAGTGAAGCATTATGCAGAGTTTACTGAAGAGTTCTGTTTTATTAATGGGTGTGAATGACACACACAATCCAGCCAGGGAGTATGAGTCCTTAGTTTGGATTGCTCTCATTTGTTCTGATGCATATTTGATGGTTTGAGAAGTGCAGGATTCCAGGGAACCTGTCCTAACTGTTGGGGGCAAACAAACAAAAAAATCCATTTCTGGTAGAACCAACTTTATTTAGGAGCACTAAAAAGACTGATATCATATAAATGAATTCAAAAGTCTGGCTTTTAATTTCTATTGCTAATATGTCTGGATTTATGTGTAGTTGTGTTGCAGCATGTCTCACCCTAGTTCCTTTCTGAAACTGTGATTGAGCCAAATACATTTTTCCATGCAGCATCATGAGTAAGTTGCAAGAAATGCTATGCCCTAACCCTTGCTTATCTACACTGATGTCCTTGAAAAATATTCATTTCATTAATATAAATGTAATTATTCCCAAGAGTACAAGTATTTGTTTATGCTGCTGGTTAGGCTTCTTATAGAAAGCACTATTTTTGCTAATAATTACTTTAAAGTTAATACTTCCTATTACCTTGAATTATTTATGAAATTAAGCATGTGCTGCCACTTAGTGACCAGACAAATGGAGAAAGCTTCCTTGCTCTTCAGTTTTATTGGTTGAGTTAGGCTCTTAGAAAGTGAAAATCCCACATTCTCTGTGTTTTGTGGTTACTAAAAGCTACAAACAGATACTGTAAGGAGCAAATAATTTTGCCTCTGCAGATTTTACTGTTGTTCTGAAGGTTTAGCTGGGGTTCACCTGAGCTGTTCTGCAGTGCCTTGGCACACAGCTGTGGTCTGAGTGGTAAAAGAGACCCACTGCCACATTTCCTCCTCTGAAAAGTGGCATTCTGGAGGAATTTTTTCTCCTCTTGTTTGTTACTTCTCTTCTTCATCTCCATGCTTTGAGAAAGGAAATATCTTCTCTTTGTATTTTATCCAGGGCCTTCCATTAACCCTAAATCTACTCACTTCCTCTGCAACACTTTTAAGATGAGAGATTCTCCTATTTCACACCTACATTTTGTTCATCAGTGGTTTTAAACTGTTTCCTGACACTTTTCCCAAGAGGAATGTAGTTTCTGAACATAGACCAAAGTATGGGCTCTTTGCATCTTTGTGTTCTAGAATATGAAACTCAAACTTAGCAGATGTAGTGCTTTCCTTCCATCCTTCACAGCTCTCTGAGCTAGCAGCTTTATGGTCCTTAAATCCTTTCAGTTTATATTTTTTTCCTCTGTTTTTCAGGCTGCTGAAATACTTTATAAGAGATGTGTTCCAAGAAGTGCTCAGTGTGCTGTTCCTCTAGAGGGTCTCCTCCTCAGGAGTCTTCCAGTCACTTTGAGGCCTTCCTAGAGGTCACACATGATGTATTAATAATGCCAGAGAAGGGCAGGTGAGGCTACCAGCAAGCCTGTCTACACCACCAGTACTAGTTTTAGGAGTTTGTGCCAGTAAAACTAACAGAGGGGGGAAAAAAATCCATAAATAGAAGCAGAATTTCTTCAGCCTTCCTCTACTTGAGGATTTTTCCTATGGCATTAAAATAAAAAAAGCTCAGTATTCTAGTCCAGTCATAGAGGCAGTTTTATAATCTGTTAAGATCCACTGAGGTTGAAAATTCTTGCTTTTTTAACACTTGTAGGAAACAATGTTTGACTGTTTGGCTTGGAGGCCAGTCTGGCTTCCAGGTTAAGAGGGAAGAAGATACTGAACTTGAGAAAATCTGATGGTCTTCACTAAGAACCATATATTTTGTTCAAAAACCAGATTCAACTTTTTTAAATTAGTAAAATGTAATAATTGAAAAGCCTAATTTATTAAAAGCAAAACTGTTCAACTCAGGGATATTAACATCCTTATATTGGCCTTATGTTAATTAAGGAGTAGAAAAATCTTTCTTCACCTGGATACTAATTTTAAATTGTACTACTCTGGTTTTGTGTGTAGGAAAAACATCTATCTTCATGGAAAGCTTTAGAAAATAAGATATTCTCCTGTTACTAAATTGTTATTTCAGAAATTGTAACAATGTCTTACTGAACTCTTTTAAATAATCCAGAAATCGTTCAGTTCTATGTCACATGGTTGTAAGCATTGGCACAGAAGTGGAGGAGTGGCCTCAACTCTGCCTTGGAGGGCTGTGGGTAACCCCAAGCAGCTCAGTTGTGTGCAGGGGCCCCCTCCAGATCAGAAATACACTTTTCACTGGACTGGCGTGGTGCAGGGGCCTCATGCACCATGAACTGTGGTGATGTGTCATGAGAAGGTGACAGGAAACAGGGACAGAAGGACGATGTACAATGAAATAGAGATGCACATTAAAGCTGAGAGGGAGATGGGGATTACCCAGAAACAAATTGTGGTGGAAAGAAGAAAGAGGGGGAAAATAGAGGGAATTTGTGAAGCTGGTGGAAGCCAGCCTCAAAAAAAGAGTAATGAGGTCCTGAAAATGTTGTAGGAAACAACATACTCTCATGCTGTGCACTTTGAATCCTAGAGAAGCTATTGAAGTGATTTATTCTTTTTCCATGGATAAAACATGTAGGAAGTGTTTTTATTCCATCCAGCAGTGAATGCAGTCCCATCAAACAACCTGCTCAAGCAGCAGTGTCCCTGAGCTGACACCTGTTTCAATATCCACAAGAGTATTTAAAAATGCTGCCAAAAAGAGAGAAATATGGTATTAACACAGAGCCTCTTTCCAAATGGATAGCAGGTCAGGATGCAAGAATGTTTTGCTGCATTAGAAGGTGCATTAGCTCCATTTTGCTTTAGCACAATTCTGTAGTGAAGTGGTTAATAAGGGATCCTGATGCTCATAATCAGCCCTGCAGGTTTCCTGTCAGAAATCACAATGGGCCATGAGGGTGCCCTGGTTGTGAGTCCAGCAGAGCACAGGGAGCATCAGCTGGACACACCCTGAGGCACCTTTGATGATGTCTACAAAGTTTATTCTTTCGGTAATAAGAGATAGAGCCTATTTCATTACTCCAAGTACAATGTATTGTATCTGTGGAAGGTGGAAAAGATGGCTGAATCATAACATTATGATTTTCATGTGTTCTCTTGTTTCATGGATCGCAGGAGATTTTTGTCTTCCCCTTACTGGCTGTTTGCCCAGAATGACAAAGATCCATAGTGAGATGATTAAATAAAAAGAAGTCTTGTTTTTAAATACTTGCTTTCTGAAACCATTTTTCCACAAGAGTCCCTTGTCTTCCCAGCACATACTCAAAGCTGGGGTTGACTTTAGTGACTGTACTGCTAGGAGGAAAGGAGAGGTCCTCCTAATTTCCTTCCCATGTTTGCATTGGGAATGGGATAGTAGAGAAGAGACAGCAGGAAAAGAATGTACAACTGCCCTTGAGTTTGAACCCTTTATGGTTCCAACTGTTCCTGGATTGGAACCCTTCGTGGTTCCAATTCAGTCAGCCTGTATTCCACAGTCCATAGCTCAATTAAATTAACTTTCTTTTCTTGCCTTTTTTTTTTTCTTGTAAACTCAGTCTGAGGTTGGAAAACTAAATGCATAGGTATGTACCAGCTGACTTCTGTGGTTTTGCTTCAATTTTTATTTTTTAAATTCCATTTTGAGTACTGTGGAGATGATTAGAAGTCAATTCCTGTGTGTTTGCAGGTTTTGGACTGGCAGCACTGCAGGGGTGGGAAAGGACACTGTTTGTTGTGTTACCCTGAAGCTGTTCTTTTATCACTCCTAAAATGCACTTACACCTTAGATCACCCTGACCACCCCCAGCCTGCCATCTCTGTGATGGCCTGGTGACCCTGCTTCTGCTCAAGATCAGAACTGACTTGTACAAAAAACCAGTTCCTTTTCTCTGTTAATTCTCAATGCAGAACCCTGAGCTAGTTCACAATGCAGTTGTACAGGGGGTCAAGCCAGGTGAAGCAACCAGAGGAGGTCAAGCAGAATCGTGGTTTCTCCAACTTTTCTCTCACACATTAAATTAATTTACAGTATCCAGCTTGTCTGCAGGTTTATTAATTGACATGTGATCGGTGAAGACCTGCTGATGGGTAATGAAAAGTTGGCAGGGAATTTAAAAAAACCCAGTTGTAACAATATGTGCTTGTAAAATCACATTTGGAAAGCCCACTAGACTTTGTTTTCAACAAGTTTTGTCTTCCATTTAATTGTTTTGATTAATATCTCAATTTATTTGTGTTCTAGCACAGCTAATGAAATCATAAACTCTCGCATCACAGGAAAGGCTCACTCTCAATAGATTTTCCAAGTATAATAGGCTGCACGCTCCATTTTGCGATATTAGTCTTTCCTTCACTTTTCCCATACTGATGGTTTTCTGTTCATGGTAATACCCTGTGAGTCAGAGGGGGCATCTGAAGCTCATGCAGCACCTTCTGGCTTGATGTGCTTCTTACTTAATAACTTCTTTTTGCCCTACAAAAGGTTCTTCACACTGCTATATTACCATTTTTCAGATCAGCTTATTTTTTGGTTTCCTTTTGGGTTTTGAGAGGTATAGAAGGTGGGAACTGCCTCTGACTTTTCACTGCCAGGAGAGATCCTCAAGCTTAGGTATCATAAGGTCTTGATTCTGCAGAATTGTTTTGAAAGGTCAGTTGGGAAAAAATCTCACTTTTCTCTGAGGATACATATAAATACCCTGTGATTTTGTTCTCAGTTAAACTGATGATAAAAGAATTGCAGATTCTGCTGAGTGAGTTGTTCCCTGTGCACTTGTTTCAGCAATATATTTGTAAAATAACCATATTCCTTTGCAAAGATATTTCTGATCTCAGTGGAGAGAGAGGCCTCAGTGATCTTATCAAGAGTGCTCTTGGGAATTCAGCCCTGCAGCTGGTTTTCGTATCTTATTTTTCTACTTTCTTTTCCTTCCAAGAGTCACCAAATGCCACAGCTGGTGCCTCCTGAACAGGAGCTCTCCCTCTGCTGGTGCTGATGCCATTGGATCTCACTCAGTACTTGGGCTCAGTGAGCAGAGCTGGAGCTTTACCAATTGACATTTGCATTATTTTCTTCTGTGTGTTTGTGCATGCTGATCTATTAAATCCACAACAACAGACAATACAGGAAAATCTTTCCCATTAGGCTTTGTAGTTCTGTTACTGGGTTGTGAAATCTCATTTTCTTCTGCACCATCTAATCCAAATATGTGATAGAATTGATTCCTAACAACTTCTTAGATTAATATTTTTCCTAATAGTTTGACTAACTAGAAATATATCTAACAATTTGTCAAGGCATGTAGGAGATGTTCTTCATACCCTTTGAGTACAGCAGAAAATATAGAATATTATAGAATAGAATATAATATAGAAGGCTTTTCCTTATCTCTCCATGTTCATTAAAGTGTGTTTTTCTTCTGCTTTGTTTTTTTCTATGTAAACTAGGACATTTGGGAGGAGCAGCTTCAGCCTCCAGTTTACCTTGAATAGTAATGATCACCAAAAATCTTGATTCTTATGAAAGACAGTCTTGAAATCAACTTCCTAAGGCAGTGTTGCTGGGATTGGTGTGATCTCCCCAGCTACACCATCCCCTCCAAATTCCTGTTAGCTGCCGTGCTCCTGTGATAATCGATTCAATTATCCAGAGCTGCTTTATTTCATTTCCTCATGCCTGTTTTGGTTTGGGGTTTGGGGAAGAGGATGGAGAGGGGGAGTATGAAGCGTTTCCTCTGTGGTCCCTGGAGCATGTGTGGGAGTGAGGAGAGCTGAGACAAGTTCTCCAGATGTGCTTGGAGCTCTGCCAGCTCTTCCCTTACCGCCACAGAATATGACAGCTCTCAAATGCAAGTCATTCTCCTGTAGAAGCCTGAAACCATCTCTCATCCATGTGTGTCTCATACCATACATAGGTACCTCAGAACTATGGGGATATGGCAAAGCAATTCATATTAATAACAGGAAAGTTACCTCCAACCTTATTAATAAACATAATTGAAAAAATATTAAATTCGAAAGTCAGGTTGAAATGTCAGACAAGGATTTCTCATGATATTTACTAATGCAAGCTTTATTTCCTGAATCTCTGAAGTGAGAGAAAGGGTAATTAAAGCTACAACTGTGAAAACATCAATGACGAACATATCACAAAAGGGAAATTTGGGCTCTTCAAAATGAAAAATCTTACCAATCTAAGTGTGACTTAGATGACAGTATAATAGGTGTACTGGTTGATAGCCCTTATTTCTAAATTCTAACCTAATACATGAAAAGATTTGCATTCACAGGAAGTGGTGGGCTTCAGGATGACAACAAGCAGAGTTAAAATTACTATGATGTTATTAACTGAATATCGTTTTCTTCAAAATCTGGACTTCTAGAATCATAATCTTCCAGAGAGCTAAAGCAAGAATCTGTGTTTGGAATTTTTTATTTTTAATATTACAAGATAAGCATTTATGTAGTAACTCTTTCTGTGAAGGATCTTTTTCCTTGTTCCATCAGTTCTTGCAGAGTTGAGGACACATATTTGATGATTTCAGTTGAGTTGTGTTTTCTTTATGATAGTAGAAGATTCTCATATAAAGAAGGCAAAGACCATTGTTTTCTTTTCCAAATGTAAATGTACTTTAATTAACGTGAATGAGAAAAATTGCCATCAGATGTAAAGAAAAGGAACTGACTTCCTCTGTCAAATGTCACTTGGGAAAATAAGTAGAGGTGCTTCAGGGTATAAAACAACTGCCAGAAAGTTCTGTTGTTTATGGAGAGGAGAGAGAGGAAGAGAATTTCTAATAAAGTATTTTCTTCACAGTGAAGGAAAACTGATAGGTTCAAACCAGTCTGTTCAAAAGTTGCTTCAGTATTAAAATTGTAGTTTTCTGATTGTCTGATTTAAGTCGATGTAAAGATCATTGCAAGCTCTGGTTTCCTTTGGGAAAGAAGTTACATCAGCACTTGTATTTGCTGATCTATGTTACAAATCAATATTTTAGAAACCATAAGTACAATACAATTTTAGCTTTCATCAAAAGAATTCTTCAAAATGAGTTGTGATTTCTAAAATACAAATAAATAAGAGAGTCATAACTTAAATTGACAAAAAGTGAGAAATTTAATTCAAATACTAAATCTTTACCTAATTGTCCCTATAAATGAATTCTCTTCTCTAAAATCGGCATTGTCAGATATGAGTTACAAAGTCATTTGTTACAGAATGTCAGCCTTAACTGTAATGAATGTTTTGTCATTCTGTTTCACACTCTTGAGTTCTTAAATCACTATTTATTTTCAGATTTGTCTTTCTCTATTGATTTTCCACAAAAATAACTATTTTTTTCTGTGTCAATTAGATATTATATAAAGTATAGCCTCTCATCTCACATTAAATCTTTTCCCCCCAGACCTAAAACATAGTGGGAAAAATACACCTTTAGGAATGCCTCTCACATTCTGCTGCAGATTTAGATTTTTCTTCCTGAACTCTCATAAAGTTGTTTTTTTCCTTGGTGGATGGATGGCGCTCTGAATTTCATAAAGACTGCATTTCATATCCTCTGCTGGTGTTTCTCAATATTGTTACTAAAAAGCCAAGCAGGTTTAGAAGCAGGGGTTTGTCAACAATTTAATTATTGCATGCACAGCAGGGTGTTTACATGTGTTTACTATGGGCACTCACTTGCACACAGTTTGATACTAGACTTGGGCTCAGAAATAGACTTAGGGATGAATCTTTTCTTCTTCTCACAACATAAATGATTTCTGTTGTCCACTGTCATCATCTAGTGTTTCTATACTTCTTTCCTATCCATATGTTCTTGAACTGACTATGTGTCTGTGTGGACATACCAGGTTTGTTATTTTGGTCTTTTCTAGCAAGTACTCAGTAGTGGGACAAATGGAGTAAGAGGTAACTGGAGGGAAAAGTATGCCAAGATATTCTTTTTCTTTTTTCTGAAATACGTCTCTATGTACATGAACATTGAATGTTTTATTGTGTTAAATGGCAATGGTGTTGAAGTTACTGTCCTATCTTTAAATTATTGGGAAAATTACTGGTGTAAAGATTATTTCATGGTTCAGTAAAAAGGTTCGATTCGCATGAGCTGGGATGGGTTTGTTACTTGGGAGAGGAAAGAGAGCTGATTTTGGCATCAGTTTACACCACAGCAGGAAGTTCAGAGGGGTGCAAAGCCAGTGGAGCTCTGGGGGGGTGTGCACAGAAGAGGTTGTGGCTCATCTTGCTGTATCCCAGGTGTTTGCTGGGACACTGTTCTTCTGAAAGCATAATTCCTCTGTCACTTCATTGGAGAGAGGTGCAGCTCCACCATTGGACTGAACTCATAAGTGCCCTTGGGAAAACCATAGGGAATTCAGTGGCCTTTTTCTGGTTAATAGGCCAAATCTGTATAATATTTTTTACTTCAGTCAAACTGAAGTCATACAAGATTTTATTCCATTTTTTAACATTATTAAAAAGAAATTATATGTTATTATTCTGAACGTGTTTTAATTGCATGAGCTGTTTCATTATATGCAAATTTATTTTCTGACATATAAATGATCCCTGCGTGTCTGTAATAGAACTTTGGTGTGGTTTGTTCTTAGCAGACAGTGTATTCAATGGATTTAGCTTTTCTGCGAATTTTTCTGAGAAATATCATGTAGGACAATAGTAATTTGATCTATAATAATGTTTAGGAATTTTCTAATTAGAACATTAGAATAAACCCAGTAGTTGAGCAATATTTTCTCAAACAACATTAAATTAGCAACATATGGTTAATTATGTTGTTTCTATTCAAGAGGATATTACTAAGTTTCTGAAACAAAGCAGAACTAAAAATTAAGCCTCAAATAAGTATTTCCTGAACATACTTACTACAAAAATCCAGTTAGAATTATTAGGAAATCTGAATAGATAGCCTAAAGAGTCAGAGTTCATTAGATCATATCTCGAGGTTGTTTTGTATGATCTACAAAAGCTTGGCTGAATCCTTCAGGCTGTGCTGTAGTGTAATGTTAGATGGAGAGTGTTGGTGTGCACTGGCCTTGGATAAGGCACACATCAGTATGTGCCTTTCTTTGTTTTCAGGTTGCAAGATGCTGAAGACTGAGAGTTCTGAAATGAATTCTGGAGATGTGCTGGTTAGCAGCAATAATTGAGTGCTTTCAGGAGCAGTACTTGTATAGCCATGGTAATTTTCCTGAAATACCAAGTGTTTAAAAGAGATAAAAGTGAATTAGCTGGGGACGTTTTTAAGAGCAGTTGTACTGGAAATGGCTCAGTGATTAAACAAAAGAGGTAACATGGTTTTCACTTGGTCCAGGGCAGCTCTGCAGGAAGAAGGAAGGACACTCTTTGGTTAGAAGCTGGGTTGGCATTTTGAGCTTCCTTGTCATTGGTTTATTCTGACTGATAAAATTTTCTGTGGGTATTTACTTACCTTTGTCAGGGCAGCACTGAATGAACTTTTATTATAAGGGTAATAGAGCAGATCACCCATCCAGCTAGAACAGCCAGAAACCTTTTTTATGCTGTCCACAAGGTAACTGAATCTTTCTCTTTTGTTTGTTGAGGTTTTTTGGCTGATTTGGCGGGTTTTTTTGTGGGGGTGTGTCACTTTCCTCTTTTAAGTCCAAAGACAAGTTTTTTGACCAAGCTTTGCCTTTTGGTATCGTTTTTTTCTCCTGTATCTGTGTGTTTTGGACTTATTTTCAGTCTAATTCATTAATAATTCAAAATGAATGTTCAGTGGCTTTGCACATGTTTAATTTTTGTGACTAAATTGGATTGCTTTCACATTGTCCTAATTATTGATGCCTTATATTTGGCAAGCCTAGCTTTGAGAGACTGTATTTTAATTCCTTGTCAATGAGGTGAGAGGAAAACATTGTTAGCTTCCTTCTATCCAGCTGAGGCCAGGTGTTGTGCATTAACATTTAAGTAGTGCAATTAGGGCCAATTATGATTTAAAAAGAAACAATAAAACCTGCAGGAACACAGTTTGTCACCCATACTTTTTTGTGGTTTCCTGCTTTTGCTTCATTTTTTAGGCATCTGTTCTTACTTTCAGTCTTCATTAGGGCTTCAAGCTGACATTTGCATGGACAGGTTACATGTGTGAGGAGAAGAGAGTCTAGGTGATAATGCAGAAAGGGGAACTTGGGTCAGATTGCACTTAATCACTTAATTCTCTCTTTTATTATACGTCTAAAGGACATAAGGTCTACGGCAAACTGCCCAGATCCCAGGGAAGCTGGGGTGCTCTTAGCTGTTGTTGAATATGTGTGAACCAGGTGGCAGCTGTGGGGGTGGGTTTTAGAAGAATGGTAAATCTATCAGCCAGTCTGAGACTTTATTAGATTTATTTAGGAATGACACACCCCTTGCTGGGATGTCCTGTCACTTTGCAATACCTAGTGTATATGCCCTCCTTTACCTTGTAAATTTTGTTACTTGGGTACTAAGTACATGTTGTCCTGTGACACCTGAGCATCAGTCATTGTCTCTGTCTTTCTGGTTGTATTGCTCCCATGTGTTAATAAAATGCTTATATTTGGTGTGGAGCTGTTACTGGTATTGGTTACATGCTACTTCTGTGTGCTTCCATTTGAGCTCAAGGCAAGCTAATATTAATTATACCCTAATTAGTGGGCCTAAAATTTCTGTCAGGTACTCTACTTGGACTGCATTTCCACAGAAGCCTGAGCTTCTGCAGTGATCTGGGAGCCCCTCATAGATCTGAGTTCTTTGATAGCCCCCTTCCTTTGGCAGAGAGCTCTTCCCTACTCTTCCTTCCCCAACAATTATTGGGACTGAAAGTATCATGTCTCACTTTCCACTTGTTACAGGAAATCTTGCTACCTCTTCAATTGCATGCTGTTGAGAGCATATTTTAAGTATTTGAAAAAAAAGTTGGTTCTTCATCATTCTCTGCCTATGAGACAAAATATGGTGAATTCTAAATAAAACAGAATAAGGTATTTGTAGTGCTATTTACGTTTATACATGTTTGTGGCAGTAATGTAGTGACAAGTAAAATGTGAATCTTTTGTACTAACTGTTTTCTCTCTTTTTCAATGTACCTTGAAATTAAGACTGCTTCTTCTGTCTTGTCAGATCTCTTAATGAACTAATGGGGTGGCATAGTTACCTCACTGCTTTCTTAGATTCTTCTGTTCTTAATGTAATTCAACCTCAGTGCATTTCTGACCATTCTTTCATCTCATGATGATTCTGAGATGCAGATGTTCAAGAAAATCCCAAGTGCTGGAAGATGAGTACCTTTCTGTTTGTGTAAATTGACACATTGACTTTAAAGAAAAGCTAAGTACATTTAATATTGACATCAGTCTTAGATCTGCTTCATCGTGGGATCCTTCACAGAATAGTAATGCAAAAAAAATAGTTGCACAGTCCAGTTTGTTTTGTATTAATATTTAATCTGATACCAAAAGCACTTAAAGGAGCTGGGGAGATATGAGTCTTCTGTTAGAAACGGCTTCTTTGCTGCACTGAACAGTTGCTACCCAAGTAATGAAACCAAGAAGTTTGTTCAAGTATCATTAAGTTTTAAAAATTGTTCTGCTGGGAAAGCTTTTGTTTGAGTTTCTGTTTTTAAGGGTTGTTTCTTCAGAGTCAATCAAAAAGCAACTTCCTTGATGTTAAACACAAAGGTACAAATTAAGGCTAATAAACTGATACTGAGTGAGTCAGAGAAATACTGATACATGTGAGTGCCTCTGAGGGCATTCTGCAGCTCTGAGCTGTGGAGGAACTGGACAGCTTTCTAAAGAAAATAATCAAATCAATGAAACATCAATTATTAATGCTTTGTAATGCTGGAAAATTGGAAGAACTGAAAGAAAATCGGTATGCTGCTCCAATCTCAGAGAACAGTGAGCACACCCAAGGTTCTGCCAGCTGAGCTTTCCCCAGCTTTGCCTGCTTCCCTGAGAGTGTGTTGGGAGGCAGTGCTGACAGGGTGATGTGAGGATTTCAGCTTTTGTTTCAAGGAAAACAGTGTTCCTCAGTCATGGGAAAGCATGAAATTATTTCCATTGGGCCTCAAGGCACTCACAGAGAAATGGATTAAAGGACTTAAGAAAATTTCATAATTTAGAGCTGTACCTTGTTTTTTGGAGCTTTAGTCATTACTTCTATACAATTCAGTCATAATTATTGTTTGCATCCCTCTATGGTGTTCAGTGCCCCATTGATTTGATCACTATGTTGGATCTGACCGCGCAGTTTGGCAGCAGCTCAGACCCACCTCTCAGCCCTGTGCTGAGCTGCCTGCTCTTGCTGTGCACTGCTATTGCCAGTAGCTATTGTTTGTGCACAAATCAAAAGTTGCTTATTGGTTAATGGAGTTTGCAGGGGTAGGAAAAGTGGGCACTAATGCTTGCAGCAATCACTTCAGTGCTGTTCTCCCCTCCCAAATTATACCTGGGGCATGGGTAACTGAAAAGTGCCATGTATATTGGAATAGGTCCTTCACTGCCCATTTGGGATTGCTGCAAGTTGTGCATCATCTTAATGTGTCAGCAAAACACATTTTTTCCTTCCCCCATCCCACCACATCACCTTAAGGTCTTTCAAATCTCTTTTCCTAAAGTTTCAAACTTGCTGGAATATTTCAAAGTCAGGACTTCCACTCTGAAAAAGGCCATGTGATCATTCATTCATGAGTGAAGTCCTCACAGTTTTCTTGGCATTCTGATACCTGAATTCTTAGGTGTTTGTGTTCATTCTGTACAGAAAAGTGCTTTGGCCTTTAGCAGGTAAGTCAGGTCCTGCTGCTGACTGCAGCCTGGACAATTTAGGTATGCTCTTCTAGAGTGGCCATATTAAAATCAATGAAGTAATTCCTTTGGATTCCATCTGAGAATCTGTTTTTTCACTCCAGTTCTTACACAGACAGATGGTCTTCCATACAGCTGGAGCAGTGTTTCATACTGATATCTTAGATCTTTTGAATTTTAAGGAGGTAGTTTCTATGTTTTCAATTGTCTTTTAGTAAGTTTCATTGTGTTGCACAGCAAGTGGGATGAGATATGGGTGCTTTATATACTAATTTTGGCAGTAATTGCAGCAGTGCTTTAAATGTCTAGGGATGTTATTGATTGGCATTCCATTAGTTTTAAATATTGATAAGAAATTGTTCATTTATTTAATACATAATTTCTGTCACCTTGTTTTGGCTATGGAAAGAACCAATCTATTAACTTCAACGACAATATTTATGGATAAAATCCTTAAGCTTTAAAATTATAAATAATTAGCTGTTGTCACAGTGCTAATTATTGTACATACAGTGTCAGCAGGGCTATAATCTATCTGTCCAATATGTATTCTACTCAAATTGCATTAATCATAACTTGCTTAAATGTTAGCAAATGACTCTGCAAAGTACTTGCAATAGCAATTCTTGCAGCCTAGAAATAATGAAGATGTAAATCACTTCCACGCATCATTGCCATAATATTCTTATGATAGGGTATGAAACTGCTGCATCCGCTTTTCTACTGATATTTAAGACAGATACTCTTTGTGATGGCAGCATGGTGCAGTTCCTCAGTTTATTTCCAACTGTGTAGGGCCATGTCACAGTCAACTGAATTAATGAATTTAGATTTATTTTTCAAACTAGTAATGAAAGTCAATACTAGTCAAGTATGCTCTAAATTCAGAATAACGTTGTGTACTTTTGAACACGGCACTTTACATTAGCATGCATACTTAGAGTAGATTTTATCCTATGAAATCCTGCATGTCAGATATAATAGTTTTTAGGGGTTTGTGTGAATATTATCTTCTCACTTAGTGCAAATTGTCATGGTTTACTCACTTCAGCAAGGATATGCAATTTTCTATGACAATGTATTGCTTCAGGACTAAATTTTCTGTGCACTTGTTTATATTGTGCAATTTGCTTGATCTGTATTTTTCTTTCTTAGTGTTGGAGTCTATGTTCCTTTGTATATTGGCAATACCAGCTGCAGCATTTTGTGATCAGCTCAAAAGCAAAACACCCCCTGAGCAAGCCTGAATGTTGGGAAGTGTTAGCAGAGATTATTGAAGAGACCACCAGCTCCAAGCCTCTCTCCTAATTTCTTCCTGTGGGGAAAATGCTGTAGAACTATTTTCTTGTCATGCATGTTTCATTTCAGAAGCTTCTGACTATTGTTGGAGTGATAAACCTGAGCAGCCACACCAGGAGTTGAGTCATGGTACCCATGGGGCTGAGGCAGGAAGGATGAAGCTGAGCTAGTTTGCTCAACTCCTGAGCATTTTTTTTTCCAGAGGCAATTTGTATGTTAAATTGGCAATCTATGCCATAAATTCTCATCCAGAATTTAGTAAGTATGCAGAGAATTGATAGTCTTCCAAAATTAATTAGAAAGCAATATTTTGATGAAATTTTCAAGCTTGTCTAACATCAGCTCTGTAGAACTGAAATTTTTTGAGGCTTTAAATTTCTGTCCTTTTTTGAAGTGTCAGTACTTGGAAGGCTTGAGGCTTTGTCCCTGAATTTTGTTTATCACAAGGTTATCAGCCATTTGATGGCTATCATCATGCCTGAGAATCTCAGGAGAAGGGGATTTTAAAAGTGTTTTTATAAACAAAATGAATAAAAGTAAGACAGAGTAATAATGAGAAGCTGCATTTGTCAGCTGCTTTCTGAAGTGTGCCATACTTGTTGCTAGGATAATGGAGAAAATTAATACATCCTGTCAGGACCGCCTGACAGGAACATTGAAAAGCTCTGAAGTGACTGTACACAGTGGAATAAAGGAAATCCACTTTGATCTACCATTTTTGATGTTTTATAATTGCACTTATTATCAGGTCCTTTACTCTCTTCTTATTTGACACAAGATCCATTATCAGTGACAGCATGAATGCGAACATAGGCTTGATTTGCCAAACTACTTGGGATGAGGTAATGGGGAGAAAAGCTTTTTGTTCCTGACTGTTGAGAAAAGAAGAAAAATATTAAATCATTTATATTAGGACTATCAGCTAATATCTTCTGAGAAATGCTCCTCTTCCAGTATAAATTGTTTATATGCTGTGTTTGAGTAGAGCTTGTTTAATTAGCTCCCTAATGAAATATTGTGTAACAAAATGGAAATTTATCATTTGCCTTTATGCCTTTGTTTAAGTGACAAACTAGGGCAGGTCGCTGTGCCCAGCCTGGACTAGGTACCATTTTCTTTCTTGCTGCATTTGAATAGAACTCATTTTATTTTTTTTAATGCTGTCTATTGAAGATTTTCAAACAAAGGGATAAAGTGCTGTCCTTTCAGCTTTCCGTGCTGTCTCTTATCTCTCCTGTGTGAGATGAGAAGTACTGCTTCACAAAGAGGCAGATTACCAGGTATCTTGTCTTTTATTGGGCTATAGAGTAGAATCAGACTGTTTATATAGCATCAGGGATATGTGCATATATTCAGAATCCACAGTGTTTCTCTTGTAGATTAAAAAAAAAAGTAAATCATTCAAATGGACTGAAGTTATGCACAGAGTTTTCCTTAGTTCCTACTGCAATCAACAAGAAGCCCCCATTGGCTATATTTAGGCTATGTTTTGTTTACTTGGCTTGGCAGGTAAAGGAATAAATGACCAGAGCGCTGGTGACACGTTGGTCAGGGCAGACACACTGTCCCAGGCACCAGCCCAGCGCTGTGCAGGAGCCCTTGTGCCTCCTCAGAACAGCTCCCTGACTTCGGAGTGCAGTCTCTGACAGAGAAATCTGCCTCCCTGACTCCTGCCTTGCACTAAGTGTTGCCTGTATCTCTATGGTAAGACTTTAAAATGTAAAATCTCATTTCTTTGAATATGTGCTGAAACCCAGATATTTCAGGAAATGTGTCAATGCCAGTGACATTTCCCCAAAGAAGAGATCTCTGTTTCTAGGGGAAGCTCCTCATCAGAGCAAGAGAGTCAAACAGGAAAGGCAGTTGTCAAGATACTCACCTGGAAAGTCAGATAATGGTGAGGAAGAGGGTTGCAAATTATACCCTCATACCTGATACACAATTAGTCTTCTCCCTTCCTCACTCTCTCTAATGTCTTGTAAGCTACCTCACTGCATATAAATAATCAAAGCTGGGCCTCCCATGCTCAGATGAAAGCTATAAAGATTGGCTTTCTAGATTTATGAGGAGTCGTGTTTCCTCTGCTTTCTACCCCTAAGTGTTCTCTGCACTGCCTGGTTGTGCCTGTGTGCATTGGAGTCTGCTGAGCCATACTGTCAAGTCTCAGGAAACTTGTCACCCTACATTCACTACTGCCAAGCTTAATAAGACTTAGCACTTCTATAGTGCATTTTTATGTTCAAAGTGTTATAGGAATATTAAATCAAATACTGCTCTCAGCTGAACTGGATCCCCATTCATTGCTCAGTTTTGCTTGACAGTAAGAACTTGGGACAGAAAATAAAGGGCTTCATTGCACCAGTGGAATCATCAGCAGACTGTGAGAGAGAAGGAATGTGTTACTATGTCCATCAAGAGAGTGCACTTGGCAGTTCCCTTGCATTCACCTGGCTTATGTGAAAGGAAAATAACAGAGTGTCTCACTTGGTTTATGCTTTTCCATTCCTGCTTTTGGGTGGGGAGCATCATTGCCTTTAATGATAGCAGCTTGCCACCTGGTTTTGATACACATACGGACCACTTGTGCTTGTGCTCTCTGTGTGCATCCAGTAGTAACTTCTTGCAGTCCTGCTGGAATTTGTGGCATTTCAGATTCATAATGTTCTTATAATTCAAAAAATGTGTTCTGGAAATACTCCAGGTGATTTTGCATATTCAGTGATAATGTGGACAACGTCATTTGCTTTAATAGCAGCCATTCAATGATTCTTTTAATAATACAACCTAAAAGAGCAGCTTTGTCTTTGACTAGTGTCTGTGGGGAGGCTTTTATGAGGAGACATGGAGGTCTTTGCTGTTGCTATGGGATTGCAAGGGGTTTTCTGTAGGGAAATAGTCATTTTGAAAGCAGGATGACGTGTTTGGTTTTGTATAGTTAACCCACGATAATTTTAGTGCTGCCTATACAGCATGTGAAATGAAGCAAATGCTTCACAATGAAGATGAACGCAAACATAGACAATGCTGTCATCCTCAGGGATCATCTGGAAGGGGATGAATCACTAATCAGTAGATGAATAAACTTCCCAAACCATTTACTTTGTATTAACGTTGGAGCTCGATCAATACCATAAATGTCAACTACAGTTTCTGTCATTCAGTTTGGTCTCCTGAAGTAAACATTTTTGCATTAGCTATGCTGTCACGTGTGTGCAGCAGTGTTTTTATACAGATGATGCAGCAATATAATCATATTGTGCTATCAAATGGCAGAGATACTCCCACGAGATGAATTTTAGCTCGGCAGATGTTCTCTCTGCACAGGCTCTTTGGGACCAGCGCTGGTGTTTGCCGCTCGCAGAGCGAGTCTGGGTGCTGGCACATGCACTGCAGAGCTGAGCTGGTGACAGATCCTTCCCTTCCCTCTTTTTTACTGTCTAATCAACAGGACAGAATTAGATCTTTCAAGATCACTGCAGGCTGTAAACTAGCCTGGAAGTGTCTCTGCAGCCATCTGATGTTCCCTCTTATGTTAGGCAAAATTTTCATCTGAATTTGGACTGTGAACTGCGGTACAGCTGGCTTAGATTATGTCTTTATTCTCAGTTCTTCTTTTTTCAGCTGGAACCAATTCACTGACATGTTTACTTGAGCATTTTTCAGCCCTGTGTTTTTTTCTGCAGTAGGATATGCTTCATTTTGATAGATATATGGTGTGTTGCTTTTCCTTCAATATAAGATTCTAAAAGACCAAGTGGAGGATGAGGAGGAGGAAAGCTATATTTGAGCAGCCCTCTCCTTTTTCATGTGTATGATTTTTTTTTTCCCTTTCTTCATTTCTACTTAACATGAAATTCTGCAAAGTTCCATTTCAGCTGAATGCTGCATCTCAGCTCTGATAATTACTTTTAAAAGAACATTTTGAAATTTTATAAGCTGAAGCTACCTACAGATCTTCATCCATTTTGTCCGTCCTCTTTGGTAAAAGCTGACTGTTGCATATATTATTCCCAGCCACTTCCTGCACTTCCCTGGTACGATTGCTTTGTTTGCATTCGGTTTGGATATTCCGTAGTAAGGGGAGGCAGGTGGATAAAGCACAGTGCAATGAACAGAACTAGTTGTTCTATCCTTGTTTCCTTGGTTATTCTGTTCCTCAGTGCCTGAGTTTGGCAGAGGGTGCTTTGTTACTTGGTTATTGCATCATTCGGCTTGAAGAGCAGGAGTCCCATTTGTACTGCTCACAAAATCTGTATGAGGTTATTGCTAAGAGTCATGTGTTTCAAAAGACTGCAAGGAGACAGCAAAATTAGAATTTAAACATCAGCATGAGGATTAGGAGGCTATTCTGTTCTGTACAGTAAGTCATATGCTAAGTTTCAAATTGCTGTTCAAGTGTCAGTACCCAGCTCACTCTGAGATCTGTCAATAAACTATTTTTTCTTTAGCTTTTAACTTTTTTATTCCTAGTGGTACATGACTTCAAGGCAGATCCATTCATTTCTTTTCAGCCATCAGAAGGGATTGCCTTAAACTTGTTTCACCAGTTGGCTGAGTAAATTACACACTACTTGTAAATTACACGCTCCTCCTAAATGTCTTCTGACTAGACTAGTGATGACCTGATCACATAGGAAGAAATTCACCAATTTCTGGAATTTGGATGAGGTTCTCTGGCTAGAGCAGGAAGCAGTCAGTGAGTGCAGTTTTGCTCCATGCTATTTTAATAATGTTCTAAAATGAAATCCTTCAAGATTACAGAAATTTAGTTTTGGAAATAAATTAAGGACATATCAACCTAACTTCTGTTCTTTCAATTGGGTGGAAATTCAGTGGAGACTTTCTGTGTGTGTAAAATATATACATTTATGTTACATATATACACACATTGTTTTTCATACGTAGGGTTTAAATTTATGTACACTGAGATTTGTGTGTATACTGCGTGCTTATTCTATGTGGATAAATAATTATCTATATAAAATTCTGCACATTAAATATTGCAACCTTTTCCTCTCAATGACAGTAGCAACAAGTTTCTAGGTTAAATTTGTTGTTGAAACAAACAAAACCTACTCCAGAGTATTCCTTATTATTAATTTTAAATTTCTGTCCTAACAGTTTCATTTAGTGATACTGTGGTTTTATTGTGAGTATAAATAGTTGGGTACCTGAGTTCATGATGGTGTTTCTCTGTCATTTGCATTTTCCTTTCCTTTAGGTGACATCATCTGTTTAGTGTAACATCAGCAATCTACTCATCTGTTTGTAAGATCCCTTCTATTTTCACCATTTCTTTTCCTGAAAACCATGTCAAGAATAGAACAAAGTATTCTACAAGATGTGTATGTGAGGATTTAACACTACTTGCCTTTTTACTTTATTTTCCGTGCTGCTACATTCTTTTACTAAACCTGTACATAGAAAAGAAATTTTCGTTGAGCTGTTTGTAGACATACCCAGGGCCATTTTCTGAGGACTTGGAGTTAATTTAGATCTCAGCAATCAATTTGAGGTACCTTGCCTTTGCCTGTGTGAGTTTTCAGCTGCTGATATATGGTCCTTTCACATTCCTCTGCTGGATGTTCTTATTTTACGAATTGAAGAACGTTTGTGCCAACCTGTATTTTCCTGGTTCAGTGCTTCATTCCTTTCTAAATTACAAATACAATAACTCTGTTCCTGGAATAGAACTGTACAGTGTTGCACAGCTCATATTTTGAGGTGGCAAATTTTCTGTTTCGAAACATATTAAAAGTAGGTACGCCCTCTCAAAGTTGGGCTGTTTTCTTCTGTGGTTACATCTAGCAAACCAAGGCAGAATAACATAATTGAAATCAATGGAGTTAATCCCATACCATGCTGTTGTAACTGGAAAAAGAGATGGGCCCTAAATTTCCCCTAAATCTTTCAAATAAAGCCCGCTGCTCAGGTGTTTGATCACAACAGATTTTCAGCCATCATCCTGGCAATAAAAGGAGAATGAATGATTCTGTGAGGCATACAGCTTTTTGTACATGAAAATGAAGCAGCCTTAAAATCCTATTGACTTTCCAGTAGGTTAATATTTTCTACTAGGTGACTATAGTCTATAAAAGTCAAGCCTGAAACAGATTAACCTGAGTTCTTTGAAGTTCCTATAAATTGCTGAAATTTGCCTGAATACCAACTGTGTAACACAATAAAGTCTGATGTTTGACCTTAGAGGTGTAAAATTAATCGGAATCCATAAATATATGGCCTCAGTTTAAAGAGGAACCTTATCCCAGATTTTCTAGTGAAAATGTGCCCTGTTGTGATTAAGACAGTGAAAGCCTTTGGTCGGTAATTTTTCTCCCTGGACTTGGTAAGTATAAAAATGTGTGAAATACCAAGTTCTTTCCAAAATTCAAATGCTGAGCTGCCTACAGGAAGTTTCTAGCCATGTTGGGTGGCCATCAGGTGTGAAATTCTCTGAGCACTGTCAGGAGGCACTCGCTGCCTGTGCAGTGCTGGCCCTGCTTTGTGAGTCTTTGTTCTGGCTTTATTTTCATGGATATTTCACACTTTCAAAGAGTTTTCTTCTAAAAGCCATTTTTTCTCTGTTTGAAATTCTGAAATATGTGGGAGTTTGGCATGGGATTCAGAGCTGAACAAAGACTAATAATCTGTTTTCTGTCAAGAATTACTGAGAAGTTAGTGGGCTTGTTTTCTTTGGTTGTAAGTACTGTAAGTTTCAGTTGAGATATTGCAGTGTGATGCCATTTCCTGTTATAATTATTTTTATATCTTATTGCTATAAAAGCAGCTTCACCTAGTCTGGAAAGTAAACAAAAATAGCTAATAATGAGTTCTAAATAATTTAGAGTTAGGTTTCAGAATGGTGTGCAAGTATTTACTGCATCAAGCTCTCAGACTTTGAATCAGTTAAAGGTTAGTTTCTTCTGTAGAAAAGGGTGAGAGAAGTTTTTGCCTTAGCACCAACTCTTGCACTGTCTGACCTCAAAATATTAATCATTTCTTATTTGGAATGAGTGTTTTGATAAATCTTGAGTCTTTATTAAGGATGTCTTCGCATTTGATGTTTTCTTTTGTTGAGGTTTCAATTATTTAATTACAGGTCTTGATATGAAGCTAATCATGCATGCATCCGTATGAAGCTGGCATCCTGAAAGCATAAAATCCTTAAACAGTCATTACTATAAACTGACGTCGGCCTGTAATTTTTGCAGTTAACGGGGGAGTTGATGCTTGGTGAACAATCCAATTAAAACTGGCAACAAAAGACTTAAAATGTCAGCCAAATTGCTTTTTAATAGTCAACGCAGCCGTCACAAAACATAAACATTAAAGTCCCCATAGTAGCATAAAGCTTCATGGTGAAACAATTCTAGAAAATGAATAATAATTACGGTATCCTGAGAATTCTCTTAATAGATCTGCGCTCATTAAAATACTTTGTTGGGTAGATTCATATGAAAAAGTATTTTTCCCTTGATACTTCTTTATGCATTTGTTTTGAAGGTTTTATTCAGTATTTTATAGATGTAATTTCTAGTAATATTCAAAAATGTGTGTCTTATTTACAATGAGTTTAAATAACTGTATATAGATAAGCTTTGAGCGAAACACAAAGAAATGTCTTGTGAGGTGAACTGAGGTTACGGTCACAAAGAACTTTTATAGCCTATTGATGCTGTAAAATAATGTAATCTTTGTTCATTTTGAGTTGCACTAGATTCCTTTGCAAGTTGAGCCAGATTAGCAGAAGCTTGTTGAACCTTCCAGGCTGAAGTTACCCAGCTCAATCTGCTTCTGCAGCAGTGGCCTTGTTGGTGCTTGATAGATGCTCTGCTCAGAACTGCAGATGGTTAAGAGAGTTCAGGGCTCCTAACAATAAACATGACAGAGGAGTTAAAAGTGTTGAATAGTTCTGTGGAATCAGGGCATAATCCCTGGTTTAGTGGAGAGGTTGAAGCCTATTGGTATTTCGGAAAATGCATATGCTTGCTTCTAAGTGCCCAAATGTGCTTTAGAGAGACTGCTTTGAAGGCTGTGGCCTTGTCTCATAGTCATTTTCAGGCATTACATTACCTGTTTCTGTGTTTTTATTTTGTCTTTCCCTACAGAAGTTTGGCTTTTCTTTGAAAAATAATGGATTTGCTGTTTACCATCAGTTACACATGTTCCATTGTCTCTCCTCCCAGCCAGCTCAGGACTATAGGAGAAGTGTCAGCATTCCTGAATAAAATGTTAGCAAACATCAATGCAGGTATAGATCTTTTTGTAGAAGTATTTGTTTTATTTGTGCATTGAGAGGGACAAGAACTTGTAAACTTCCTCCAGGGATAAAAGGCAGGAGTAGTCAATCAGCTAATTCTTCACTGAGGTATATCCTTTAACTAATATCATGTAATTTAGACACCATGTAAAATCATTTGGTGGGCAACAAATAGCCTTCTATTATGCTATCTGACAGTTACATGCAGCCTCCTTAAATGGTCCCTTGTAATTCTAAGGGTTACCAAGGAAAAATTGATGCTAACTGTCCTACAGCTAAGGTTACCATTCTTCTTCCTTTTTAAAAAAATTGTTTCCCTTTTTAAAAACAGTATTTCACTCTTTAAATAGAGAATTAAAAGATAATTTGAAATTAGTGTCAATTTTAAAATTTGTTTCTCTTCTAAAGCAAAACTTCAAAAGGACAATATATGTTTTAAAACTGTAATTTGTCTTAAAGAACTTTTCTCTAAGAAATTCTTCAAGTAAAATTTATGAAGTAGAATGCAAGTGAAGATGAAGGAAACAGTCTCTGATTTCCTGTGAGCTCTCTATCTTGGTCAACAGGGAACTAATAAGGTTGCTGAGAAAAATTTGTCCTAGCATAATTTGCTTTATTTGCAAATTGGTTTATAGGTCATACTGCTCTGATGAAAGGATAGGAAGGGGCACGTGTACTTGGATTTTATTTTTTTAAATAAAAGCTGTAAATGATATTTCTTGACCAGTACTAAGCACACATGCTTGCTGCTGGTCAGCTTATTAACTGTGGCTAAAACTAAATTCCACTAAAATGAAGTGAAAATCTCTTCTTGACTGGGAAGGGGTCATATTCCTATGGGTGATCATATTCCTAATTCCCATAACAAATTTGAATGTAGGTGAATTCAGGAAAATTGAAATTTGAATTCAGGAAGAGACAGATAAAGGCTTTACTGGTTTTACCAAAAGCCCTTCATTTTCCTGGTTGATAGCCTGGTTCTGTATAAAGATTTCTCTCTGATATCCAAAATGACAAGCAGGAAATGGTAGGAACAGCTCTGCTATGCTTTACAGTCTACAGAGAAAGAAGAATCTCTTTTAAACTGAATCTCAGGGAATATACCAGAATTCATCTCTGCAGAGCCAGTACAGGGGCATACAGATTTATAATCAGATGCCACCCAGTGAATGCTGGTTAAACTTTTTAGGAAAAGGGATGTTTGTCCTGAACAGCCAACTTTGAGCAAGCTGTCTTCCACTTCCCTGCTCCTGTAGAGCGCAGCCATTTAGACAGCCCCAGCACTGCCCTGCTGCCCACTACCAGATTTTGACAAATTTGAGGCTGATGTGCATATAGAGCCACATGCTATATATGTTTACATATTATGGAGGCATTTAACAGCTTTTTCTCACCCTCCACAGGTTATTATATAACCACATATAAGTGATTTTTTTTAATACGCCCTATAACAGTCACTGTAAATATATGTGAAGATGCTCATATCAAGCAATTTAATGTCAAGATGAAATCCATAATAAAGCATATGGAATGCAGTTTTATTGAATAAAAGAGGCATTATTTTTTCTCTTTAAGCTATAAACATGTTCTTCAGATTATTATGAACATAGGCGCTAGTTTGTATTTCTGTCTATGTTCCCTAATTAGTATTTTTCTCAAAAGGTTTGTCTTAAAAATGAAGTAAATAGATGTGGGTAGAGTCAAGTCCCAAATAATCCAGAAGAGCCTCAAGCTTCTACATCTGTACTTGATATTGATTGTAAAAATAGATGCAGGATTTCCAATTATGCTCTGCAAAATCATGTTCAGGAGACATTCTGGATGTCTGGTTTTGACAGGATAATCTGCAGTGCAGATAGGTATCGTGAGAAAAGCTTTTATATAGCCAGGTGGGAGAAACTGGAGTATGGTTCATCCTTGAAGTGATAAAGTTCTTGAAGTTTACTTGAAGTAAACATGGAGTAAGTTTGCAGTGCTGCCAACAAAGCACCAGCTCAGTCTCAGTGCAGTTAGCTACAAGACACTTGGGATCTTGCCCCTGGTAATTTCAGAGCCCATCAGGGTTAAGTTTGGGTCCTGATATAACTGGCAGATTTAACCATGACTTGGAGCTTATCATATTTCTGTAGAGCCACAGAATAGTCTATGTTTGCAAAAATATGAATCAACAAACAGATGTCTCTGATGGCTGGGCTTTAAGCTGAAGAGGATTCTGTACTTTGGTGAACTGGTGTCACTGTCCCTCTCCCAAAGGAGGCAAGAACTAAAAGGAAAGAGTCTTCCCCTCAGCCCTGACAGGGCAGCAAGCTCAGATGCTGCAGAGCTTTATGTTATTTGGTCTGTAACAGGGCATGTCCTCAAGCAGTCTTTTTTTCCCTGAAAATGTTGCAAAATAACAGGAACACAGATGAAGCAGGTAAGAGGCAGGCAGGGTGATGACAAAGTAGTTTAATATGTCTGTATTCATGATATTTCCACTGACCTATTGGGCTGAATACACAGGGTATTTCAATATGATTTATAGTTGCTAATTCCATTACCCACAGATCCCTTTCAGAAAGCCCTCACAGCTAATGAATTTAATAACACAAGGGCCAAAACTTGAATATTTTTCACCACCAAAACCATCAATAACTGCAGAAACATTAATTTTTACAGCCCTGACTGCTTGCAACCTATTTTAGCAATCATAAACTGCTCTTTAATCAAAATCTGTTCACCTCTAAGGTCATCAAAAATTTTCTGCCAGGCTACTTGTAAGAGCCTGTCTTTTGCAAACCTAGATGATAGGCTTACTCTGTAACATATAATCTCTCCCACTTTGTTCAGAGTTTTAGAATAGTGATTGTACTATCCGCTGTGAGTTCCCACTGATAGAAGTTACAGCTCATGATATTGACTGAACACACCACTTTTAAGTAATGGCAGGAATTACACATTCCCCTGAAAATACCACCTTTAAGCTGGCTGGGAGCTGTCAATCTTCACTCTGTCCTTTGAATGCTGTGTGATGTTAATTGTACCAGCAGCTGCTTGATCTGCTAAACAAACCACTGGAAGCCTGAGCTGGTTGTTTAGGCTGTTCCCTCAGACTCCATCAGAGCTGGAGTGCTGCTTTTCTTCCCCCTTCACATTTTGTCCTTGACCTCTCTGACTCAGCCTCCAAGGGGCCTGTCTTGTGTTGGCACAGACTGTGGTGATTTGAGAGAGTCCTGTCTCAGCTGGATGGGTATTAAAATCTGGCAGTTGTACCACCTGCAATGAAGGAGAGTGAAGGGAGTGAGTAGTAGTTTCAGTGCAAATTTTTCAAATTAATTGACATAAATGTGAGCATTTCACATAAATGGAATGTTTTTCACATAAATATTGTACATAGAGCACATTAGTATTTAGCAGCTATGTGAAGTACCATAGAACAAAGCTGTAATTCAGGCAGTTCAGTAGAATAAAAGCACCTCAGGAACTGTTGCTCTTCATTCCCCTCTGGCAATGTTAATTTTATATGAACACACATTGGCATGCTTATATTGTCAGGTGCTTCTGTATGATAACATTTAAACCTTGCATCTCACCCACAGTACACAGCATTACAACCTGAAACTCGTTTCAGGTTACAAACTACAACACAGAGAGGGACATTTTAGAGTGCAGTGTTTATGACCAAAATTATTCTACTTCAGCAATCAGGCTCCCAAGTTAAAACACTGAGTGATGGAGTTAATTAAGGAGGAGTAGTGCTGTTGCAGCTCTAATGCTGTACATATATAAGTGCTTCTAAAGTGAGGCAAAGTTTGTCAGGAAAGGTAATGTCTTTCAATGCACCAGCTGATACAGCTGCAGAGAAAAAAGTGCTAGCTTTGGGCCCAGAAGCCCTTCTTTTGGCTTGAGTATATTAACAGCTCTATCATCAGAAAAAGCAGAAACATTCCCCCACACACACCTTTAAAAACAAGTATATCGGTCTTATTTCAAGAATTGTGCAGAGTAAAACTGACAAGTATACAGTACAAAGACAACAGATGCCAGAATATTTTGAGTCCTGAAAGACATTATTAAATGCATCCCATCCAGAAAGTTGGAAAAGGTGGTTGTGTGATAGTTCCCTAGAGAGAAATCACTGCCTCTTCTTCTCTAATAAGTTCTAACCTCCATTCTTTTGCCTGATAAAATTCTCCCACATCTTTCTGCAGCTGAGTCAAGATATAGTTGTTTGCAGAGACCCTTTCAAGAAACTTAGATTTTATTTTTGAAAACTCTGAGATCTCTAGTATTTTTTCACTTTTGTCACATCAGTAATGGGAGTTTTACCAGAAATGGAGCTCAGCAGTGTTACCATCCCGATGTGCAGTGATAATGGAAAATTACTGGCAATTGCAGAAGTCTTGATGATGAAAATTCCTTATGCTCACCGTTGCTAAGGGTTTTAAGGCATTAATAGCTGATATCATATGCAGGTAATAAAGTCCACTTATGCTATTTGACTTGTCAAGATTTTCTAGTAGACAGCATTTGTTTCTTAGAAATGAATCGAGAGTGTAGATTAAAATTTGGGAAAATCCCAGGCTTATGTTAGCCTACCTAAATAAATATGGACTCCATTAGGAACTTTAGCAAGTTTAGTGCTGTACTACAAAAGACTTTGATTAATCAGAATTAAAGAAGTATAAAACGTGCACTTCTGTGAAAATAAGAGAGTTTTAAAGAAAGATATGCTGGTGGTGGTTTCATCATTCCTTTTCCCTCTGGTGTTCAAAACTGGGTAATTACATTTTTGTAGTTTCCTAGAATGAGGTCCAGTATGATTGTTTATAAAATATATAGTTACTTAGGTCTTACAGGACAAGTTTAGCTTTTAATATAAAAACATTAAGAAAAGGAAGTGCTGCCATCGTCAGCAGTCCTTACTGCTCCTGTGCAGAACACAGAGAGCTTACAGAGTTTTCCAGTCCATAAAGGGGTTATAAGAACATCAGAGGGACTTTTTACAAGAGCA
Organism: Molothrus ater; assembly: GCF_012460135.2. NCBI lineage: Eukaryota > Metazoa > Chordata > Aves > Passeriformes > Icteridae > Molothrus > Molothrus ater. The sequence continues at coordinate 9,801,928 of NC_050491.2, forward strand.
TGCAGTGATAGGAGCAATGGATTTAAACTGACAGAGAGCAGACTTACATCAGATACTGGGAAGAAATTCTTCCCTGTGAGGATGGTGAGGCCCTGGCACAGGGTGCCCAGAGCAGCTGTGGCTGCCCCTGGATCCCTGGAAGTGTCCAAGGCCAAGCTGGATGGGGTTTGGAGCAGCCTGGGACAGTGGAAGGTGTCCCTGTCCACAGCAGGGGGCTTGAAACTAGATGATCTTTAAGGTCCCTTCCAGCCCAAACCATTCTATATTTCTAAGCATGCTTAAAAAATAATCACAGAGTGGTTTGTAATTGAGCAGTAGTATACCCACAGAACTTTTAAATAAACTGAATTAAGCTCCCTGAACATATGTTGCTGTTTCGTTCATTAAATAATGGATTGCCAACTAATTCACTCTCTACTGAGACACATCCAATAAATTAAAAAAAAAATCCAAACATACAAAGAAATAATAAATTCAGGAACTGAAAAAATTAAAATATTTCAAAAGCACTACAGGTTAGATGCAAACCTTTTATGGTTCATTACATTTTAGTATACTCTCTCTGATATACTTCACCTAATAACAGTACAGGCTATTGTAGCCTTGTCAGTAAATGATAAAACAGTTCAATTACCCTGTCTTTTATATGGATCCAGAAAGTATAGTGAAATATATTTCAGAACTGTTAGGAAAATAGTTTTGCCAAGGCTTGGCTAATTTTCAAAACTAACTTTAAATTATGTGCTAACTAGTTGATTAAGCTGTTTATTTCCTTTTTGCCAGTCTGTAAAGCAATTTAGCTACATGTTGATGATTACAAAGGCATTTTAGCCTGACTCTTAAGGAAAATGAGTTTATGTTAGAAGAAATATTCAGGGGATAAAAATAACTCCTTTCTTCAATTGCAAAGGAAAGAGAGAAAGTAGAACTCCTTCGTGCTAGCAGAATTTCAAGGCAAGATTTTCTTATTTCCAGCTGCCATCTCCTCTGCAGTTTCTCTTGGTGTGAGTGCATGAAGTTTGCAAAGTGCCTCAAAGCAGAAGAGCTAATCAAATTAACACTTACTGTGTTATTCTTGTAATTGAACAGTGAAAGCAAAACCCCTAAAAATAAATACATATTTTAAAAATCAACAGGTAGAAAGAAGTTTGAGTTTGTGAAGTGGATGGGGAATGTGCAAGTTGGAGTAAAAGAAATCACCAGAATTTTGTCTGGATCTTTTCAGGAAACTTTGCAGTTTTAGATGTGTTCTGCTGAAAGGAGAGGACTATTTTTAAAAAATTACTTCTCAGGGGAAAGAATTTATAAATTTTTTAAGCAGTCTCTTTTGTCTGTAAAAAAAATGGGCTAAATGCAGATGAGAAAGCCAGTGATGAAGATCAAGAGGACAATTTCTGGCTTGGTTACTCCTCAGGTGGAAATCTGATTTGAAGCGAATTATTCCAAGTGTAAAGTTTGAGCTGAAATAATGTTATATAGCTACATTTTTAGATAAATGGAAATTTCTGTCTCATCAATGGAGACAATGAAAACAAGTAAGTCTGTCTTTGCATATCATGCATAAATGTTTTGATGTACAAGAATTAAAAATATGAACATTATTAGCAGCCATTACAATAAAAGCAGCAGTTGTTAGAGATAGCATTAGGTAAGCCAGTTCCTATATCAGTCTCATATATTTTGGAAGTTTGTTTGCTTTAGACATATTATCTTGCATAATATTCCCTTTTAGGTATTTAAATGATTTTGCAGTAAGTTATTTTACATAGTCTGCTGTTTATTTAGCGTCCTGAAGCATCCTAAGTGTGCATATTGAGATTTAATGCTGCTTTATCTCCCAAGCAATATTTTTTGTGTTATAAAAATAATGAGCTATAGACTTAGTTTCAAGCAAAATAAAACCAACTCTGCCAAATAAGAAAGTCTGTAAAAACTAATTGGAAACTAGGGCTGATTCTCAGCCTAATGAGTTTGCAGTGCTTCACTGAAATGAGAGTCTGATGAAGACTTTTTAAATCACCAAAATAATCAGGCTTCAGTGTGAGGTTTTCTGTGATGCCAGTAGCTAGATGAAAGGGTGACAAGTGTGATAATTAAAAAGGAATTCCCCCAGGAAATCTGATATGTTGATGTATTGTGATAAATTGCACTGGGAGATTTAAGGTACCCTCTGAGCCATAGAGACTTTATGGTTCAAAAGCAGAACCAATCTATTGCATGGAACAAACTAAACTCTGTCAGACAATTGTGTGCCATTGATGGGATAGGGACAGGAGAGATGAAAGGGGAAGAAGGGAACTAAAAGTTGTGCTGCCATATAGATTATGCAGGTTTTTTTTCCCAAATACCTAGAGAAGCAGTGTCACCTTGGCTGCTTGCCATTTACTGCACAGCTCTTGATGTACCTTGTAGAGTCTAACTGTGTGTCCTGGCAAAAATCAGCATTTTTCTAACAGGACAGTGGCTCAACCATTGAAATGGCTTGTCATGCAAATTATAGGTTATTTTATAATCCTGCAAAGTTTCTGTAGAGAGGGTTTAAAGTTGATACCTTATGTAAGGAAGTGTATTTGATCAAATACATAAGGATGCTGGACATCAAATATGTGCAAAATCTAGGTAGCTTTCAATTCTAAAATAGCGGGATACAGGATTTACCTAGATTAATTATTATATGAAAGTGCCTTAGCAGATTATTTTGGAGCCCTGGACTGTTGACTCTGGTGATTTAATTTACTGAGGTCTCCAATTTTCTAATTATGCTTAGAACTGCTTTTCTGGTGTATGCAAACGAATATTACAGCATAAACCTTAGTGCAACTGTAAGAATGCTGCCTTGATAAAAGATCAATGAAATTAAAAGGATTAAGCCTGGGCCAAATCTGTGACAGCTTTGCTTACCACAGCATTGAAAAGCTTATGTGGAGCACTAAACAGCCTTGTTTCTCCAGCTGGGGTAAATTGGGACTGTCACACAGAAAAAGGTGGTTTTTTTTCCACAAGCCATTCCAGGAAAGGAGGGAATACACTTTCATCTTTTGCCTTGAAGACACAACATGTCATAATATAAAGAAAATACGTGTTTTAAATGGATGGCAACAGCTCCTTGCAGGGAGTTTTTGCAGGTTCATCAGAGCTTTGCTCCAGCTGGATTTCTGCAAATTTAACTGGACATCTGCTAAGGTGAAAGGGAGAGTGAGGGTGAGTACAGAAATAGGATAAAGCCTCGTTAGACACTGAGGTGAAGTAGCTGGAGGAGTTTCAGGTTAAAAAGTTCACTGATTACTCAATCAGGCAGCAATTTTTACCCCTATCTTCTTTATAAATACCACAGCACTGTTGTCCATAGCTGTGTATCTGGCTGTAGTGAGATTCTTTGGAGACTTTGAAGAAGTAGAGAAAGCAAGATTTTGTTGTTCCTTGAAAGTACCATTGCACCATGTTTGTGTCTTCATTGTCCTTTGCAGGAGGGTTGAAGCTCAATGGCTGAGGCTGAGCCACCCTGAGCCATGTGGCAGCATTTGTTAGCATAGGACAGGAGCCTGTGCAGGTACAACATCCCTTGGAGGTACTGGGGCCAGCCTGAGGGCCCCAAAGGGCAGTGGCAGCCCAGGGAGCAGGGCCTTGGGCACCCACCACAGGCTCAGTCTCCTTCTCAGACTGGTCCAGTGGCTGTGAGCTCCCTGCCAGCTCATCTGCCATTAAACCTTTTCTCTCAGTGTCTGGATGATTAGTGCTTCAGAGACCTTTTCTCAGCTCTATTTAACAAATGAAGTAACAGACTCCAGAAATGTGTTAACATTATCTTAGGGAAGATGTTTGTTAGGGAGGGTAGGACTTACTCAGTCATTTTCTCTCTCAAATTGAAGAGCAAGACTAATTTTTATACTGTCTATTTCTTTCATAGATTTTTTAAATGAGAATTATACCATGTAAAATCAGTTGGTATCTGTGATGCTATTCACTGTTAATTTATATGTTCTTTACCTTCATCCCCAAAAAATCCTGACAAATTAGGTGAATGTTATACCACCTTTTTTTTTTTCTTTTTTGGTTGTTTTTTGGGTTTTGTTTGTTTGGCTGTTATTGAATTACACTGCTGTAGGGTGTGTCTGTATCTGATTGTTTGTGTTTCAATAGACTGTTTTATTTTAAATTATTTCAAATATTGCAGCAACATTCACAGGAAACAGGGTAAAGAAAGTGATAAAGTACAATGATTTATTCCCAATAATAATGTACTACAGGATCACAGAATGGTTTGGGTTGGAAGGGACTAGTTTCAACCCCGTGTTGTGGGCAGGGATGCATTCCACTAGACCAGGTTGCTCCAAGCCCTGTCCAACCTGGCCTGGAACTCCTGCAGGTGTGTGTCACCCAAAACTTCTCTGGGGAACCTGTTCCAGTGCCTAACCACCCTTACAACAAAGATTTATTTCCTAATACCTCATGTAATTCTGCCCTCCTTCAGTTTAAGACTTCAGTCTCCCCATTCCTTTTTTTAATTCAGGAGAACCATCCCTAACCCTAGGCTGATTTACCTGCCTAGGCTTAGGGTTAGGGTTACACCTAGGGTTAGGGTTTTTAAAGCAGAAAGCCCTGAGCTCCAGGCACACTGCAGCTGCAAAAGGCATCCCAAGGGGAGCGCAAAACTGCCACAACATGGCTGCCTCCACAGCTTTTTCTTTGGGACCATCCCTAACCCTAGGCTGATTTACCTGGTTAGGGTTACGCCTAGGGTTAGGATGTTTAAAGCAGAAAGCCCTGAGCTCCAGGCACACTGCAGCTGCGAAAGGCAAAACAACATCTAAAGACAGTCTTGATCTTTCTAAAATAATAACCCTCCGTGTGCTTGGTTGTCTTTTCCTTGCTGTTTCAGACATGCCTGGTAGCCCTCACAACCAGTTCACCTTCAGGCCGCTGCCGCCGCCGCCTCCGCCGCCTCACGCGTGCACGTGCGCCAGGAAGCCGCCTCCCTCGGCCGACTCGCTGCAGAGGAGATCCATGACCACCCGCAGCCAGCCCAGCCCCGCTGCCCCCACGCCCCCCACCAGCACGCAGGACTCAGTGCACCTTCATAACAGCTGGGTCTTGAACAGCAACATCCCGCTGGAAACCAGGTATGGACCGCGGCTGTGCACAGAGGGGAAAAGACACGAGATGGGGAGGAGGCCTGACATGGACACAAGCTGGTGGTGTCCTTCAGGACATGCCAATGTGTTTTACCCTGAGCCCATCTCAAGTAGCCGACGTGTGGTGGTTTTTGCTTGATTGACCTAGGTCAAAAATACACAAAAAAGCACATTTATGCAAAGTTTTGGAAGATAGCACTTCCTTTAACATGTGTAGGTTACACTGGCATTTTATGGTTGTGTGCTTTCAGGATTTGTGCTTGTGGGTTTGTCTTGCCCTCCCATATTCTCCCAGGACCATTTTGTAACCAGCAAATAGGAGTTTGGTTTAATCAGTGTACTTTGGAACTTCTGAAGTCATACAGAGTCAGGAATGGTTGAGGTTTGAAGGGACCTCTGGAGATCATCTAGTCAGGCTGTAGCTTTTCTGTGGATAAGAAAAGACCAGAAACAATACTAAAATTATCTTTTCCTCAATATGTATTTAATACTTTATTGCATATATAGCCAAAGATAATTTTATAATCATTTGGCAATGGAGAAACAATACCAAGATGGACATTGGGTATGGCTGGAAAGGGAGGGTTCAAATTCAGGATCATTCACAATTTACGCAAATAATCTACTCTGAAAAACAATTGAGAGCAAACACATTCTGTATTCAGGCAACTTACTTTTCAGTACCCAAACTCTGCACCATCTCCTCTGTCTTTTTGGCTATAATAAGTTTTTTTTTTTCACCTGATCCTGATAAGTATTAGCTAATTTGATGGCTTTCAACTACAGCTGTGTTTGCTGACTTGATTTTTAAAACAAGATCTTAATTTTCAGTCTTCTTCCTCTTCATTGTCAACAGAGCACCAGGAGGTTTAAACTATGGTTTCCTTTGGGTTTTGCCATTCTAAAGCATGTAAAGGGCAAGAGTTTGTGAAAGTTGTGTCTGATGAAACAGATAAATTTCTGACATGCACCTAATTGGATCCAGAAAATATAAAATATTATGCACGGAAATGTTTGGCGGATTTTTAACATACATCTGATTTTTACATATGCCTGAGACCCAGTTAGCACAATTAATCACTGAAATCTAAATTTTGTTCTTTTATAACAAGGTTGGTTTTATTTTATTACAAAAATTAATCTTAATATATGTCTTTAAACACTTGACTGCTGCTCATCAGAAGTGTCAAGTTTTAGTTCTGCTATTAAGTTGGGATTGAAGAACACGCCAATTCATTCTGAAAGAAAACTTTCCTTATTTGTCTTAAGGACAAATCTCAAAAAGAATCAAGGAGGATGGAAACTTTTCTGCAAAAGTGAACATAAACAACACTTTAGTTCAGCTGATCCGTCTGGAGCTAGAAGCTTTGGCTTACAGTCTTTATAAAGAAAAATTTCTCTGTTTCTGGTGTAACAAGCTTATCTATCTATCTGTCTATACTTAATTCTGCAAGCAAGGTGATCTCTGGGTGTTCTGTCCCATTAACTTTTGGTTCTCTTGAATTAAAAGTCAAGTAGATCTTTTCAAGGCTCTGCATCCCCGTTCATGGCATTTCCATCAGACTTCATTGGGGACAATACTTTGCAATTTATTTTTCTTTCGAGTTTGGTTTAAATTTTCTCGTTTCTTACTATTTTTTGCAAATTTGAAGCTTCTCTTAAAGGACAAATACAGAGATATGTAGCTATATCTATAATTATATAAAGGGCTGTGCAGTGAAGTAAGAATTCAAACTGGAAAACATCCTTTGGGCTACATGTTAGTCATTCACAGAGCCTGGGAATTTTCCATGTTCTGACCCTTCAGTGGTTGTTGCAGCTGATTTCATGCCCCCACTGGTCACTCCAGAAGCCTCTCAAGAAGCTGGCTGAAAGGCTGGGTAATCCATAAGGAAAACCTGTGAGTGTGTTTGCCAGAATATATCTGCAGTTTGTGTGCAGACAAGTGCTATAGCAGGGGAACGCTGTAATAAGAAACATTTGTGATCACCACTTCCCAGAAGTCTACAGTGCACAGCACAGCCTTAGGGAAAATGAAGGGCTTGCAGCTTGTTTATCCCTCCTTTACCAAGGAATGATTCTGCTAGAATTGAACTGGTGCTTTGGCCTAAGATCTGGATTCCCTTGTTTTCCTTCTCCATTAGTGTTTAGCTGCCCATTAAAAATAATCCTACAAAATAAAGTGAAACATTTCAGTGATATGTTTTGTGCCAGATCTTTAATAATACCAAATCTAGCTAATATCTACATACCTAATATAGCTAAGGAGATTTTTTTGTTGTTGTTAAATTTAGAACATTTGCAATCAAAAAGAAAACTTAGACAGTACTGTATTCCCTACTGTAACAAGTAGGCAAAAATCAGAATACACATGTTCAGCTTTTCTTCCGACTGTATCCCTTGGTAATCCATAAACAGAACATGTGTTTGATGTTATCTCTACTGCCATGGAATATTAGAGAATTTTCAGACAGGAAAAGATTTCCTAAATCTAATCATGTGACTGTAAAACCTATTCACTCTGGACAGACAGAAATGAAGCAACTTTGAGTCTGCTCATAATGTGTCATATTTATGTAAAAGAAAATTCTCTAGTTCTGAAAATATTTGCAATACTCAGATTAAACCTGTTCTCTTATATAATTAGTGTTTGAAACCCTAGGTTAGATGGCAAAGGGCTGCAGTAAAGACATATACTGTGGTACAATATGTGTCCATATACATATATGTTGTACAGTAAAATGTAGTTACATTTTTATAGAAAAGGGCAAATCAGAAATTTTGTTTTGTGCTTCATCTAGAGGTGTTACACACACTAATCTGCAAAGCAGTTTTGTCAAGACCTAACTTACTAATGCAACTGTTTAATGATGACAGTGACTTGGAAAGATGAAATTACTTGTTCAAGTTCACACTAAAAGCTAAAATTAAAGTCTGTCTGTGTGTTGTTGCCAAGGCCAGTTCCCTAACTCTGGCAGTTATTCTGATTATAAGCAACCCAAATAAAAATAAGAATTAACAGCTTTAGAACTCCAGAGGACATGTTATGGAACACCTGCTGCTGAGGGAATTGGAGAAGAGTTGTACCTGTAGGAGGTGTAGCAGCTCAAACTGGTGACTGTGCTGCAACCTTCAACGCTGTAATGTGCCCAGAGATGCAAATGCAATCTCCATCTATGCATGCGCAGACGGTTTGGGAAAAATAAACATAGCCATTATTAAAATTACTTATGAACATGCAGTAATTTCACTGTCACACAAAGAAATAATTTTTATGTGTTGCCAGAAAATGACTGCAAGGATCTCTCATACCACATAAAAACACAGGAAACATTGACTCTCTTTTTTTAGGATAATGTTACTGGCCTCTCACAAAAATTGATTTTTTCCCTCTCCCCCAGAATAAAGTACTTGTAACCTATTGCCTATTCCCTTCCTTTCCACTAAAATAATTGTTTTATCAGGCTTCATAGATACTTTGCTCTAATGCTTCAAATCTTGTGATTTACAGTGTAATACATTGTCATTATCTCTGACAGCCCGATCTGAACATAGCTTACTACTTTTTATGGAGTAAGTATTAAACCCTGATAACTCCAAGGAATGTTTTTCATTTTCTCCATGTCCTTCTAGTTAACTCAGTATTTGTTTCCATATATTGCTTTCTTACTTTCTTTATTTTTTCCTGCTGTTTGCTATTTATTTTCCCATCTCAGTGAAATCCCCAAAGAAGTAAAATCTAGATGTTAAGTAGGGATTTTTACCTGTCATTTTTCTTATCCTCCTTATAGTCTGTTAGTGATCCGTCATGGATAAACCATTGGTCACACTTATTTTGAGTTAAGTTTTGACATAGATTACCAAAGCATTAGAATTTTTAAGTTTTATGCCTAAATCTCAAAATTTAGCTAATTTTGATTTTGTTTCAAAGTGGAGTTTTTAGTCCTGTTTTGTGCGTCAGTATTTAAGATATTTGCTTGTTCCTTCCTTTTTTAAATCAGATTTCTTCCTAGTTCCTCTAGCCCATTTAGCAGTGTTGGCAGTAAGGTTAATGCTGTGCTGAATGGACTGAAATCTCCCTTCACTGCACTGGCAATGAGCCAAGTCCTGTGGAAAAAGACAGCTTAATTTAAGCAATCTTATCACCATGGTAATAGCTGCTCTAAGGGGACAGTGAGGTACCAGACCATAAACCTGAGATGCAATTATCATTAATTTATATAAAACTTTGAAGTATGAGAATAATAAGAAGAGTATTTGGGGTTCAAGGCAGTTATTATTTTTAGTAAAAATTCGGCAATATTTCAGAGCCCAAAAGTTTGATTATGTCTCTAAACACTTGAAAACATTGAGAGTTTTGGAGTTCAAGAAGTGTGTTTGAATCATCATATAGATGGAATCATTCCTTTCTCTTTTACATAGTTATTTGAGGTGTATAGGTATGATTAGCTCTATTTTTTTTTTCCTGGAAATAACTTGGTTATACTTCTGTTTGATGTAATTCTGTGCTACTGTTTATCTTTTTAAATCAACCTCATAATTACTTTTTTCTCTTCAGGAAGTACATTGATGGCCTTTCAAATCACAGACACCTGTATATAGTCCCTTTCTGTGTAAGCTGAGTAATTTTAAAAGGAAAAATTATTAAATAAAACTGCATCTAGAAATTCACACTCAGTTCAGTGTGGGCTCTTGGAAGGTTTGATCTTTTTTGTTGGTCTTGGCATTTGAACATCTTGTGCATCTCATGAATCTTGCCTCCAGTGCAGAGACTCAGAAAACACTTTTTTGTGCCTTGAGATTTTTCCCAGTTCAAGGTTTCCATAGCAAACAGAGCAGCTTTTAGAGCTCCTGAGGCAGACAGGTGTTAATGATCATAAGCCACCAAACAGGGAGACACTGGCTACTTGAGCAATGCAATTCACTGGGAACTTGTTTGCCAATGGAGCCTTCTCCCCTGTTAAATGACCAGATTTGGGCCTTTCCAAGAATAAATGCAGGAGAGGGCTTCCTTTATGATCTTTTCTTCAAATTACGGTAGTCAGTATTTGCTATTATGACATTTCTCTTGTATTTTCTCATTTTCTACCTAATTAAACAATAAATCAACACATACAGAGGCTGACCATGTTAAAACAGACACACAGCAAGGGTTTTAAATTAATTCTGAGTCCCATGTGTTTTCAGTGCACAGCACAAAAGATCTGAAAATATTTGTCTTCTGAATTCCAAAAGATAAATTGAAGATTGTCAAGATGACCATGAACTGAAAATAAAAGTTGTAAATATGACCTTAAATTTAATAATGGGAGAAGGAAGCTGTCTTTTATGGAAATAAAAATATAAACATTTGTCAGCTACAATGAAGTGCAACTTTCATGTCAGCAGCAATGGCACTTGAGGGTCCTGCCTTGAGCAGTTTGAGATCCAGTCACTAAGGACAGTAGGGAAATTTAAATTGTTCCTGCACTCTGTTGTATTTTTTGTTTGTGAGAAACTCTGGTGTGGGCTTCCCTGGAATAGTGGGATATATTTGTGTAAGGGTTTTTTATGGAGACTAAATATAGTAACTTGAATAATCAATTGCAGATACTCCTTGCTCATTATTTTGAATAATGTGACGGTATATAAAGTTATAACTAAGTGTAAAGCTATGCTGTCATTTTATGGCCACCAATGAGCAAACAGTCTTTTAGCTTTCTATGAAATAGTGTCTCACTTTACAAAACCAGAAATAGACTGAAGCTAAACTTTGAAAGAGAACAATAAATACAGGTTAATACAAAGAGTCTAGGTTGTGAGAAGTGGTCAGAGGCATGAAAACAATTCTACCTTTTCATTTCCAAAAAAATCAGATATGTATGTGTGATGTTACTATTTTCTGGCTAGCTATTTCTAGGTAAGCTGGTTTCAAAGACTAAATATATTTATGTAGTTAATATGATACATCTCTTGTCAGGTAAACTTTGTCTTATTTTTCACAGTAGCTGTACAGCTTGGATTAGATCATATGCAGGTGAGTGTAGGTACTTGGTAGCAGACTGAAATGCTGGGAACAAAAGTCAGAATATGCATGAATATTCATAGAAGGAAATTGATGGCAAATAGAACTGAGGGACAGCTACTTCATTCACTCATTCCTTTCTTTAAGTCATGCTTCCAACCATAGAATATAGGCAATAAAATTACAATATTGGGATTTTTATCCTTCTTGATTCATGGTTTCAATGTGCTCTGCAAATATTATGTACTTTATATGACTTTCATAAATATTCTTGTAGTTACTGTTTTTCATATTTTCCACAAAATAATCTTAAAATTTCTTGAGGGGAAAAAAGATAGAGCTAGCCATGAGATTATTCCTTCCTTATATCACAAATTTCTGTGTTGATTGGTTGTTTTACTCAACTGCTGTTTGAGTTGGAGTACTACAGCAAATTTTAAACCACAGAAAGAACTTTTGAGGATTACTGAATTAATGTAGAGATGTCACCATGTGTCACAGTAACAAAGCCATACTGGTATATGCAAGAGTAATTTATGTCCTCACTGTGGTAATTTTCATTTTATTTTCTTCATTAAATAGCAAATGAAACCAGAAAGCAGTTGTATTTTGGACAACAGTTCCAATATAGAAGCTGTTGTTGATTGATTTTGGCACCATCCTATATTTATATAATTATTATCCCAGATTTCTGCCAGACTTTGAAGTTTAGTCACCTGGTTAGCAGGCCTAGCTTGCCTACAGCAACAGCAGACAAGTGAGCCAGAATCACATCAGTTGTTCACTACTGGGGCAAAAAGAGAGGGACACAGGTTCCTTTTACATCCTTTCACATCCAGGGTCACACTGCTCAGTTTTCAGATGCCTTGTAAAGAAAACATGAGTGAATAAAGGGAAGCAATTCTGTATGAATGATTCAAAATGCAAGTCCAGCTCAAAGAGGAAATTTTAACAAAGTGGTTCTGTTCCCAAAGACAAATCTCTGGATAGATATCATGGAAAAATACAATTATAAAATAAATTAGATAAGTAGTTTTCATGGCAATTTCTGTCTTCACCCATGACTATTTTGTTCCCATAGTTCTTGTACACAAAAAGGTGAAACAAAGGCTATAAAATTACAGGTCAGGTCTATCTATAATTATAAGTCATGTCTTATATTCAGATACAGTTTTCCTGGGTTGTTTTTCAGGATGAGGGTATAGTGTGTATATCTTTGTGATCAAGTGGGAGTCTTGGTTTTTATATATATATATATATATATATATATATATATATATAATAGTTGCCGTGGTTTTATACTGTATAGTTTGTTGAGAGCCATATGGGAGATTTATAAAAAAAATATATTCTGATTTTTATGTAAGTTTAGAAGTGTCCTCTTCTTTCCCCTCCCACTTTGAGTACAGAATAGAATGGATAGAAAACCAGGAGAGAGGGAATTTCTGCTTCTTACTACTGTCACAAGAAATATTAAGTGACTTAAAATGGGCTGGTACCAATGTCTTCTTGTCAATGTTTGCTAGAGTAAATGGGAAACTGTATGGGTTCCAAGTCCCTTTTGGCTACCATCTCTATATATTTTCTGGCTATGCCAAAAAAACAGAATCCTTTTTCTGTTTCATTTGCTATGCCTCTTAAAAATTTCCTTTGCACTTCTGTTGACATCTAAAGGAATTCTTCAATTAAATATCAGTATAGATATACAATTACATACATGGTATGCAGCTGTAAAATGTAGTTGAAAATAAATTGATCAACTTTAATGATTGAACTGAAGTCTTCCTAGTTTTTCTATCACATAGATTTGCAGCAATTTGTAATGCTGTAGGTAACTACTTCTTGAATGTGAAACATGTACAGGTACAAATGTATTCCTACTTGTTATCCAGGAGAAATGCAGACTAATTTTTCAGCCAAGGTACAGCAAGATTTGTGTTTCTAACTTAGCTGTTGGCTCCCTTTCAAGTCTGCTGTTGTTCTTCATTTTTTCTTCTTACAAACTGATGATTTTTAATGGAAATGGAAGGAAAGCATGTTATAGGAACAAATGAAGGTGTGAGCCTACAGATGCTTGGTACAGAGTTAATGCATAAAAAGTTACAGAAGTGATACCAAGCCCTTGACAAAGTTGAGGGACATTTCTACAGTATCAGGATATAAAACTATTTTCTCAGAATTTAATTACAGAATTCTGTGTGAGGTTAATCTGCTTTCTGGTAATAGTATTATGTTATTGCCACATGAATTCAGTTGGGATGTTGCTTCAAGCTTTTATAAGACTTAAATTGCTGTTCCAGATAAGGAGCCAAAAGTAAATAAAGAAATATCCTGATGGAGAGGTGTGTAAAGAAATGAACTCTTCTCCAGCCTTCTCCTAGCTAAGAATTCCAACTGCCTCTTCTATATGTGAAGTTATTTCTGAGCCTTTAGTATTTATTTATGTATTGGAGTTATCAGTGTAATAATATTAAGTGACTTTCATTTCACCAACAAAAGCCTTACAGATTATGTCCTATATTTCTTTTTTTAAGAGAATATTATTATCTTCTTTATGGATGTTTTTGATATTTTTGTGAACATTTAGTTTTTCTCCACTTGGAAGAAGTGGTGTTATCAATCACCCTTATAAATGCTCTAATTTTTCTTGTGTTCTCAGTTTACAAAAAAAAATCCACCACAGGCCTTAGCTTTTCTCTTAGATCAAATATTAAAGCACACATCAGGCTGCAGTCAAATCTAAACTTTTGAACTGCAGGTTTTATTATTTTGCTCTTTAGAAAGAGAGCCTGATTTTATAGAATTGATAGCAACAGTTTAGCATGTCCTGACTCCTTTGGGAACCGTGGTGTGCTCAGACAGATGAGGAGTCATCTGAGTTTATGAGAACATAGTCACAGTCTGGCTTTGGAAATCTGTCTTTGTGCCACCAGTGTTTTTCAAATTCTATAGAAATGTCTTTGGGTACTCAATATACACTCCCAAAAATTGAAGTTGTAAACAATTGGGTTTTTTAAACGTTTTCTCAGCATTTCACTAGTAGCTCAGTTTCAGTGTACCATTGCTTCAGAATCTCAGTTTTATTACAAATAAGAGCACTGTAAATTCTCCTCTGTGTGAATGGACTCATCTGTCCAGAAGAGAGTGACCTGGATCCAGGTTCTGTGCATTCTGCTGCTAATAGAGAAGTGCCTCTGCACACTAGCACTATATCATCAAGCCCTTGTTATAAATTCCTGTGCAAGAGTATGAAATTATTCCTGGCTATTGATTGCAGGTTGTTAGAACTGTAATAATAACAATTTTCTGTTCTGCATTTCCTTCCCTTTACCTCTGATACCTTTGAGCTATGCACCATAAAGGACAATCAATACTGCCAATATCAGACCTTTTTGCTGTAATTTCCAAAAAAATTTAAATGAGAAATTATCAAATAAGTAGGCTTTTATCATTATGTCTTGAACAAGTAAAGCATGCAAAGAACAATTGACTTTTTATATTTGTAGTATTTGTGTATATCTATGTGTATGTATGTATATATGCATACATACTTCTCATATGTATGTGCTTGTATCTAATAACGTCTTATTTTATGTGGTGATTCTGTTTCTATTTCCCTGGATATCAATAGGAATTTTGCCATGACATTTTTTCCTTCCAGAAGTCTCAGTGACTGTGTATCTCGTTAACTGCTGACTGAGAAAAAACTTCTCATACTTGCAGAGGCTTTCATGTGTGACAGCAAAGCATTGAATCCAAAATAACCAACTGTGCTCTCCTGGCCTGATAGGAAGGAAGCAAGTTTATATAGTCCTGTAAACAGTTAAATTACTTCATTTGAATTTATTATTTTACTGTATATGAGTTTATAATTTTTGGACTAAAATAGAGGTAACATTACAATGTGGAGAGCAATGCCATCTTTCTAATGTGTGCATTTACAGCTGTAGAAGTCAGTGGGAAGGAAAGCTAGAATGTGTTGTCTGATGCACTGCCAGGGTGCTGTACTCAGTCAGGGTCAGATGTCCAGTTTTGTCTGAATGCAGCTCATTTGGGTAATATTCATGAAGCAGAAGTAACTAATACTCAAATTTCATTCTTGTGGTTTAGTCATAAATCTCCTGATACAGAAGCCCTGTAAACTGCAAGGCAAGCTAACCTTTATTCTCATTTGCTTTCTTTTTTATGTAACTAAAGGACTCTTTAAAAGATAAAACTGCTCTGTAATACCTTTTTATTTTCTATAATCTGGCATTTGAAAACCGTAACCTTTCTTTCAAAATTTTATAATAGAAATACATAATACCATACTCATTACACCATTTTAGCAATTACCATTTCAGGAACATGTATTTACAATATTCTTAAAGTCAAATGTCACAGTATAACAATGTTTCATACTCTTGAGTGTTTGATCCCGCTGTGTGTTCGTCAAAGAAATTCTCCAGCATGGATTGGTTGATCCATTTATACATTCAAAAACTCTTCTTGTGCCTTGCTGAAGGCATAAAGACATTTGTCATTGGGAAGATTCTGGACCATGTCACTTGCTTGCTTAGCTTGAGACAGAGGAACACCAAGCTGCTCTAAACTCCTTTGGGTGCATGCTGTGGCATGAGTTTTAGAGGTGCACCTGTCAGAAAAGAGGGCACTGAAGAAGCTTGCTCCCTTAGATAAAACAAAGGCAAGAAGGACCAAAGAAAGCTGGTGTTTCTAAAAGAATATCTGGTTGGTATGGTCAGCCCTGAAGTAGCCCTTTCTGCCACAATTTCTGAGCACATATCACAGTAAGTTATTGTTTAACATTAAATAACCTTTCTTAAATTCTCTTGGAGAGCCCTTACCAGTCCTAAAAAACCATCCTTCCTCCTATAAAAAACTACTCTGTACTTCTGCACCAGAGCCTGTTCTGCAAGGCACATTTTTTGTGCCTCATTTTTTGTGCTAATGTAAGTCTTCACTGTTTTTCTTGAAGGCAATCAGTCCTGTGAAGTATGCTGAAATAGGTCTCCAAATGAATTCTTTGTTAGTATGTTTGAGAATCACTGCAGTAGGCAAAAGCATTTGAATAAAAACTACTCTCAGAATTGCTCAATTAAGAGCAGTAAAGCAATTGTGCTCACCTATATAGTAACTACAGTTTCAGAATGGATTATCCTTGTAAATCAGGTGACTAGTTATTTTTTTTTTAATTTCCTATATTCTATGGTAAAAAATAGATGTTCACAGTGGCACTAGCTTTAGCATTTTGGGAGTATTCCAGGTGAATCAACCAGTTAGGTGTGGATGGAGGGGATACTGCTGGCAGCAGTTCCCATGTCTCTGTCACACCTGTGTGAAGGCACATGGGCTGCTCATCTTGGAGGATCCCAGTACTCTACTGAGAAACAACCTTCCCTCAGCATTACTCTGAAACACGGGGAAATTGCTTAGAATTTATTTATGGTGTGCTGTTTCACTAAAACATTGCTGGACATCTTGTGGTATGGTTAAAAAACTTGCAGAGGGTATTCAAATACATATTTTCCTGTCTTTGATATTTTCTGTGGCTGTATGAAGTATGTGCTATACAGTGCTTATATAGTTCCTTTTGCTTTTTACATCACCAAGTGGTTTTACAACATCATTCTTTGTCTTCTCTTTGTAGGCATTTCCTGTTTAAACATGGATCTGGGTCTTCAGCTATCTTCAGCGCAGCCAGTCAGAACTATCCCTTAACATCCAATACTGTTTACTCTCCACCTCCTAGGCCTCTTCCTAGAAGTACCTTTTCCAGACCTGCCTTCACTTTTAACAAACCTTACAGGTGTTGCAACTGGAAGTGCACAGCTCTGAGTGCCACTGCTATCACAGTGACCCTGGCACTGTTGCTCACCTATGTCATCGGTAAGCGCTGACCCTTTCCTCTGCTGAATTATTCTTTCACCTCCCCTGCTCTGTCTTGCTTGCTCTGCACTAATACAAATCATGTCTTACTGGTAATATTTGCCATTGGTGCTTTTTAAATCCTGGCAGACAAAACACTGGATTGGCTAAAGGTTGAACATAGAATTCTCATTAACTTTCTACTCTGTTAACCTTGATGCTGCCTAACAGAGAAGGAAATATTATTCAAGTTTACATGTTTATACTGGCAGAGGACTCCTGCTGATTTTAATTGCTGTGATATTTTCTTAAACGTTTGATTTCCATATTATGCCTTACAACATTGGTTCTCTTAAAGAATTATTTGGAAAGACTGGTAATGTTTAATTGTGTTTTGCCTTGCTGCCCTTAGTTAATTTCTTCAGTCTCATCACCATTTAAATCTTACATGATTTTCCTCCTAATTGTTATATCATTTGCTAGAATGACAACTAGCTCTAAAACATTTTTATACCGTGTTGTCTAAGATAGATTTTGGTATCCCTTCATTGAATTTATGTTTAAAAAGTGGGTTACATAGTACCAACTTTGCCATTTTGTTAGCAAAATACATTGGACAGGTTTATCAGAGTAGCTAGAAAGGGCTTCCTCAGGTTTGAGGTTTATTTGGTTTGATTTTTTTTCTTTTTGGAGGACAGGTGTATTGGAGGTTGCTTGAAGTCAATGTGGTTACAAGTATACAGAAGAGAGCAATTCTTTCTAGTTTCCTACATAACATTTAGCCTGAACTTTAATTATTGCATTGGGTTTTCAATCTGAATTGAAAATATTAAAGAACATTCTGTGTGTAGAATTTAAGAATGTGACTGTGGCTTCTGTAAACAAAGGGAAAACTAATTTCTTTTTGCTATCTCACACACTCTTAGACTGTTGTTTTAGATGGCAGTTCACAGGTGGCAGGAGCCAGAGTATTCCTGATACCCTGCAGCTTGAATGGGAATAATTCCAGGTTTGTCTGAAAGAGTGCAGTTCATACTTGGTAAAATTCAACAAAAATACAAGTACAGATACCTCCAAACTGATAAATGGCCACTGATTTTCTATACTCTCTGAATAACTCTGAATCTATAGTGAAAATTACTAAAATTTCAATAATTTCTTGTTTCCCACTGAGGTTTTCTTCGGTCCCATAGTGACAAAGTTCTGGTGATTGTCAGCAAGGTGCTCATCAGGAGGGATTTTTTCCTAACATCCTCACCTAATGCATATGGGAAAGCAGATTTGAGCATTTCTGGTGCATGATGATTTGAAAGCACCTGAGGATCTTGTAAGCTCCATTAATTGCAGATTTACATAACAGCTGGTGAGCATATGCCCTCGGTTAGGACAGGCTGTATCATTTTTGCAGCCTCATCTGTTTGCTGCACATTTTATCCCACCCACACCATTTAGATTTTATCTGGATTGAAGCAGTGCCTCTTTCATCCCTGTTTAGTTTTCAAGTCTGCCACTGAAATTTCTGTAACTTTCTGGGGATATACTGCTGTATGTCATTCACCCTCAGAAGGCTGGAAGCACTGCTTGTCACCATGAATTAAAGAGCTCTGTGTGACGCTCCTGTAGATGTGTCTGTTTGTCATATCTTGGTAACACAAGGATGTAGCATGTTTTCTTTAGTTAAGCAGAAGCAGGTAAAATGGAAATGTCTTTGCATTTAATAAATTATTACAATTTCTATTTATGTTTTCTATGGAAAAAATACAATTTTTTCAACCAGGAGTTCTAATTCAGAAAAATTTTCAGGATGCCATTATTTGCTCTTGTTTTTCCCAGGAATTTTTGAGTTGCACGTAGTCTTAGTTAGATTATTCCAAGTGACTATTCCCTCTGCCCGTTTCTGGTTGGTTAAATATTTAAATAAGTTTATTGTCTCTTTTTGTGACTCAGATAGCTAAATTCTTTCCCTTTTGCTGGGTTTGAATCATAGCATATAAGCTGTTTCCAGAGTTCACTGCCTCTGTAGGCTTGTATATTTACATATCTTTTCACATCAAAAATTTAAATGTGCATGTTTTCAAATGAGTAGTTGAATACAGGAATTCAGACTGTATGTAACACTGAAGTTAAAATTCACTCCCCCAAGTGTTTTCTCTTTGCTCACCGTGATTCAGATCACTCACTCCACCAGGTTTTCTTCAAATCAGAGGAAGTTGTGTCTGAGCAATCACAAAAGACATGGGCCTACATTGTAAAACAAAACTCATTTTAATTTCAGGACCAAACTTAACCTGTGATAGCTCAGCAGTTGTTACTGGAAAAATAATGGAGACTTCTAAAAGGCAAAATTGTTCTCATCATTGTATTTTTTGGCATAGCCTGCATTAACTTACCATGAACGACAATTTCGGGCCAAATGAGTGTTGATGAAAATTTAACATCAAGCTTTTTCTTCTCCTTATCTAAGAACTTAAATGTTCTTTTTCAAGTATTTTTCATTGCCATTTAATGCTTAAGCTATACATTACTTTTAAAACTACACCCAATCTCAGCCTCAAGTCAGAGCATCTCCAAAGTCTTAGAGACATGAAGCTTATTCCACATCAAAATTTACAAGTGGCTCTTATATTTGTAATGAGCTGAGACCTGTGCCAGAGTGCTCTAAGCTGTGATTTCTTTCCAATCAAAAGGTAAACTAGCAAAATGATTTTGTTCTTTTATTTTTCATCCTTTCCCTCTTATCAGTGAGACTCAATAGCAAAGCTTTTACATAAGAACATGTAATTCTTCTGTATTTTCTCTCCTTTGAACTACTACTCAGTTAAAAAAATATTATTTCTCCATTAATCCTCTTTTGGCCTATAATTGCTGTGTTTACTATTTTGCCTTTCTGAAATAAATTTGACTATTATATGGACAGTAAGGAAATTATAGAACACCGTTGATGGTTGTGTAACAGCAGATTTATCAAAAATCTTTAGTTTATCAAGAAAAACACATTATTTTCACTTCAACAGGAGTAATCTCTGTGAATAGGTTCTAAAGTCATAGTAGTTACTCCAAAAAAACCTTATTTCATAAAGTGAATGTTTGTTCTTCAGACTGTTGGAGGTGTAATTGTAAATTTGTTGAATTACTTTCTATGGAAAAAGTCCTGCATATTTTTATTTTTCATTTTTCTGTATTTCTATGAGTTGAGAAATGTAAATCACGTAAATCTGGGGCTAAGTTGTTGAGTTTGCCCACAAGAGAGGCAGGTGAGCAGTTGGGATGCACCTCAGGGAGGTGATGTTGGTGCCTCTCACCAATGCATGGGGGGCTGCAGCAGCTCCACCAGCAGTTCCTGGTCTGCCTGAGAGTCTTGCTAAAAAATTCTAGAGTAAATTAGGCAAATACAAGAGATAGAATAAGAAATACAGTATTTCTTTTGGTTTTTTGCAGCACCACATCATTTCCTTTAAGCCCAGTAGGATGGGTGCTGTGGCTGCTCATTTAGTAGTTATTTTTAGCCCATTAGTGAATAGGATTTTTCTTCCATGATACTTTACCATTTTATCAGCAGCTGATTCTGGACTTGCAAATCACTGGTCGTATTGATCAAAGGTGCAGAGCTCCTACTGCTCCTATTGATTTCAGCAGGTGATGCAAATGTTCAGTGCCTCTGAAAATTGCATCTCATGTTCTTGGATTTAACCATCCCTGACTATGAAATGACTATTTTATATACAAATGAATTCTCAAGTATGAATATGAAGTCGTCCCTATCCTTCATGATATTATCACTATTTATGAGTAGGCACTGGAGGTGGGTGTTGGGTCTTAAATTATATTCACATGAAGGGTAAGGAAATTAAAGCCTCTGTGCTTCCTGACACTGTGACCTGTCATTTCTCACTCCATGTACAAGGGACAGGAGTGATGGTTTCAACATTGGGAAAGGCCAGACCAAATTTTAAGGGCATATGTATCTCAGTGCATGAATTTATAACATTGGTCGCATCTCTTTAGACAATGTATAACAGTAACAAAAAAGGAATTATGCAGAGAGGGATCAAGGGGAAAATACACTGCTGTACACTGAAGAATATAATGGTATAGCAAACAGTGCTAGGCATTTCTGGGCTATGCAAACATTGAGATACAGATGCATAACCCTGAAATGTCATTGAACTCTTTACTGGGGGAACTCTCACTGAGACAGATTCATCAGGGTGTCTCAGCTGGGAATTGTCGTGTCTGCTCTCCTGGATTACTGAGGAGCTTGATACTACCACAAATCTCTAAGTATTCAAAGGAGAAACATTTACTGTTGCCCAAGACTAGGTTTTGTTTGTTCCTAAGTATAAAATATGACTCGGTAATGAAAAAGGAAACCATCATTTCACCTCCTCCTCTAGGAGGATTGCAGGAGAGGGGGGTATATTTGTATTTTCAGGTATAGAAATATATTAGGTATAAAGGTAAGACTTCTTGAGAAAGAGGAGAGTGCTGAGAGTTAAGATGGCTTTAACAAACACATGGAAGAAGTCCTTATTTCATTAAATGCCCTGCATGATCAAAACAATTTAACACTTTAATATGGATTTTAAAAAATAATCTGAATTATCAAATATTTAAAGTCTCGAATCATGAAATCTGTTTACAGCAGAATGAAATAGTATTTTATTTGTAAAATGAGCTTACAGAAGATCACCTCTTCTAAAGGTCATGATCAAAACTTAGATTCTGGCTCTTGTGTCCAGGTATTTTTCTCATTAATTCACCTTTACTGGAACTGAGACACTGATGTATCTGTGGCTTTATGCCAAAGTGAAATCCAGTTTTATAAACAGAACCTGCTAGCAGTTACAGAAACAATTTTCTGGCACTTAGAGCAGGTGCAGAAGGAGTAGTCAGCTGCTGATATACATTCTCTAACAGCTCTTCTGAAGTCTGGGCTTCAGGGGGATGATCTACTGAGATTCTGTAAAAAAGCAGAGAAAAAAAGAGAAAGCTAAACAGAAGCCTTTAGTGGAGGTCAGCAATTTGGAGGGGCTTCACATTTGCAGGATTTTTTTTGTCCTTTGAAGTTCATCTTGCAGGTAGTAAGTACTTATTGCACAGGACTTTTTTGATGTCTCCTCACTACTGAGTGTCTCTTTTGCACTGGAGCCAAGGCTCTTATTCACATTCTGCCAAACATGTAGCACCGGAGTTGACAAGCTGTGCTTACACAGAAGGTAGATAAGAATAAATTAAATTAGATCATTGGCTTCCTAGCAGATGGCAGGTTAATGCAGTTTACAAAGCGAGTTCTGAAAAAGTTGCTTGTATTTTTGTGGATATTTACCTGAGTATGCGGTAGAATTGTGGGGACTGAGGTAGTCAGTCTGGAACTGTCAGTTTGTTTTGTTTAAATGTTGAACAAAATAAGTGATCTGGTCAGTTACTTCAGAGATAAAGACTCAAATTTTGTTCTGAGCATGGCCCTACTGGTTTTACTTACAGCAGTAATGTGAAGCAACAGCAACCTGCCTCTGAGTGGGGAAAATCCCTTAGGCAGCATAAAGTTACACTCACTTTTCATCTCTCTGCTGAGAGATTCCATGAAAGAAATTTATTGAAAGGTTAGATGATGTAGGCCTTATTTCTTTTTCTGCAAGAGATCTGTTTTATACCTAATAATTATTTTTTTTACTTAAGAAGCATAATAATTTACCTAAGAAAACCTCTGTACTATGACTAGGATCTTCTGTACTAGAGAGAGGTCATTTAAAATTACCCTGCACAGCTCCACTGTGTGGCCTGGCCAGGGCAGCATGGCTGAGGAGAACATTTAGGTTCATCATGATCCTGTGGCATCCTCCAGTCTCTTCTAATCCACAGACTACAGACTCCTCCAGATTTAGCTTTTGCCATAACATTCATAATGCATGTTAAAAAAAAAAAAAAACTGTGTCAACTTTTGTGTTAGAATTTTATCAGAGACTTTGAATTTAAAAGGGCTATCTAATAAAATATAAATGAAATATAGGTATGGTAGTATCCATCATGTAAGCCCTATCTCCCCACATTATGTAAAGAGGATCAAATTTTGACCTCAAATTAATTTTGCCTCCAGATCACCTCAGTGAAAGCAATGTACAATTCTGGTCATAGCAACGTGCAACTCATAGATTGCACAGAGCAAAGTAATGATGTAATTATTTACAGGGGATTATACTGGATGTTCAAGCAAGCCAAAAAAGAATATCTCTTCAGATGACTGCAGTTCCTCCCAGCAGGGAGAATATTGCACTCAGCTGTCAGAGGAGAGGTTTGGTTAGGCCAGCTGATGGAAGTTAGGGTCTGATGCTCCTGCTGACTCACCACAGCTCCTCCTAACAGGAGTGTGAATTTTGCAATCATGCCAGCTAACAGGCTGTTTCATCTCCACTTGCCTGCTGGCCCTTGAGTATTGCCTGGAACTGTAGCAGCTCAGCAGTGATTTTACACACCCTACCAGTACCTGAAGTGTTTTAGGTGCTGCAAAATACAGGGTATGTGATTGCAGAATTTTTTGGAATGCCAGATAGGGAGAGCCAGAGTAGCTTTTGCTCCTTCTGTAATGTAAGTGTAGTCATCAAACTTCAAGGGCTGTTCTGTGTGAAGTTGAGCTGCATCATCTAATGCATCCTTAGCCCTAATGGTGGGTTTCACACTGTTAGTCAGCCCTCAAGGGTGCTGCAGTCAAGATCTTCAGAAGGTTGAGCTTGGAGGAAAGGGCAGAGACATTGACAGGCAGATTCAGAAAGTGAATCTCCCTTCTTCTTACCCAGCCCTAAGTTAGGCTAAGTTAGACAGAGTGGTGGTATCATCTCCTATTTGTTCTGTGGAGTAGGAGCTTACACCTGGGTATTACACATGGGAAATACAGCTGAGAACCTTGCAAATGGATTTATGCTGGGGGAAGTGACATTGTGGCCCACATTTGAATTGCACAGCATTTTCTGTGGCCCACATTTGAATTGCACAGCATTTTCTGTGCCCCTTTTTGTAAAAGCCAGAAATCCAATAGAAAAAAAAAATCAAAGGGCAAATAACTCAAAAGAGAAGTTATTTTGAGCTTTTTAATGAAATTCAGTACATGCCTACTTATTTCTAAAGAGATTTGAGAGATGGAGATTTGAAAGTTTTCTGTAATCTTATTTGGTGAAATAATTGTACATATGTTTTAGGAAAAAAGCTCCATAGGAATTTTGTATACCCCGGGTAAAAGAAAAGTATCACAGAAATGAAGAAGTTAGGGAGGGCTCTGTGTCTGCTAAATAAATATCTATAGTTAACTTCTGAACAAAGTGTCTCTCAGAATTAATGCCTTCAATGGTGTTTGTGGTCTGGTTAGTCCCAGAGTGTCACCTGGATCTGAAGGTAACTCCTCAATAGCTATAATTAATGTAATAAAAATTGGAATGGTTTTAAGACTGCAAGGTGACTGGGTTTCTGCAGTGTTTGAAGTCATTCAGATCAGTTCATGTAGCTCTTATTGTCACAGCCATGTGCTTTGGTGTACACCCTCAGTGGTGCCCATTGTGTAGCCCAGTCCGGTGCCCCGTGTCAGCGCCTGGGGATGAGACATCCGAGCTGGCAGAGCCCATCCTCTGTGCCACGCACTTGGTGTTTCCAAGGAGGAAGCTGACTGTCAAACGTAGATCGTTTTGCAGCTTGCCAAGCTTTGGCACAAGCTATAAAAACAACAGCACTTCCCCAGCCTGAGGGAAGACAAAGCCAGTAAAGGACTGGAATTGTTGAGTGGATGATAATGTGAGCAGAGTGTGCGATGGAGCAGGGGCATGCACCAAGGAAAACATTCAGCCCTGGCTTTGTGACCCACCCTCTGCAGCATGTGCAAATGCTGACCTAGGAAATGAATGATAACAACAATGGGAATAGTGTAAGAAAGCAACAATATCATATTCAGGATTCCATAACCACTAAAAGCTTATTATTGATGTGGGCAGTTGAGTTTTGCTTCCAGTGATCTGTTTCAAGTGCTTATATAATTATTTGCATTAGTATAAATGAAATGTGCATTCATTAGCTATCAGTCTCATTGAACTGTGTTCCTTTCTGTTGTTAATGACTCTTTAAATAATAATAACGTCCAGAAGCTCAAGTCAGGAGTAAGAGCACTTACTCTAGAGATGTCAGGGCTGCTTCTTGTTGTACGTGGCAGTGATTCACATTAAGAATCTCAAAACGCAGACCTTAACTCTGTGTGATCTGACTGCAAGACACTTTTCCAAGTATTATCATGGTCCCTTGGTGATTTCAAGACCATAGAATATGAAGCAATCCAGGCTTGAGATCTCACCACTGACACCAGAAAGCTTAGAAGTACACTTCTAATACCTCTTCTGGGGAGTGGGTATGTGCTGCCCAGTCTCCAGAGTCCAGATCTGATGGTGAGTCAGTGGTTTGAGATGCAGTAAATTTCTCTCAAATACTGTCACCTCACTAATTCAGTAGTAATGCTCTCATTTGCTTGATTTGGATCACGTATCTGTAGTTGGGTGACCCTGGAGTGCAGCGATCTGGAATTAATGGCTGTAGTTTGGCAGCTTTGCATTCTTGCAGGAGTGTTCCCAAGCCCTGGACAGGAATGCATTCAAGGCTTGGGATTTTGTTGAATTTTTATAATTTAACTTTTCAGTGTGCAAGGGAGACTTGTAACCAAACACATGGGAAATAGACTCCAAGTTTTCTGGTTGTATTGAGATATTTTCCTTGAAGTATGTGCAAGTGCAGAATGTACTTTCTTAATGCAAGACCTATTCTAGATCATACTTATTTCTCCTGGGAGTCTCTGAGGTTCTACATGGTTCAGGAAGAGCAAGTATATTGCCTTTTAGACTCCCACTGTGGGCAGATCCTACTCAGTGCAAATTGCTGCATGTGGCTAAAGAGCTGCTGCTCAGGCTTTGCTCTTCATGTGACAATTTCAGCTCCTCAGTAGGGATCATCCTCAATCCATATTTTAATGGGTCATCAGTCCTCCCTGCTGAGCTGCTTCAATGCTAAGGCAACCTCTTCCTTGGAATAATTTGCCCTTCTCACTAAGACCTAAGCCATTGTCTAGACTAACTGCAGTACTGTCATGTTGTACTAAAATAAGATCCTCTGTTGCTGTCTTTCTCCAACCATCCTTCAAGGCCTCAGATCAGAAAGAAAGAAGGGAAAGCAGAAAACATGAATGGCTCTGCAGGCAAAGTAGAGTAGGCAGCCCTTGCATATGGCAATAAAGATAGTTTATAACTTCTAAAAAGGATTATTTGGTAATTTTCCTTGTACATACATAAATAACAACTATATTTCTGTTAATTTGTGTTGTTAAATAATTGCATATATTTTAGATGTAGAGCCAGCTTTTCATGTGCCGTGCAGTTCTAGACTAAGTCTGGTTAAGTAAGTAACCAGTAAGTAAGAGTAAGTTTTTGCTAATGTTTAACCTAAACAAAAGGGTTTCAGAGCAGCACTGGGCACAGTTTCACTTCAAACTGGATTGGAAAGGTGAGATGTTTTAGTTGGTGTCATTGTTTTTGTCAACAAAATCTGAGATCTTTAACAGTCAAAAGCTGAGGGACAACAGTGATACAGCATTAGAATCTATCACACAATATTGAATTTATTCAACTGTTATCCTTTTAAGTGCGAGTAACTCCATTAATTGCTGCAGAAATGCATCACCCTGACCTGGCTGAGCTCCAGAAGAAAGTGTGGAAACTAATTAAACATTGAGTTTTAAGGTAAAATGGTAAATTGCTCATTACCCCCTTGAAATTCTGATTTATTACTAACAGAATAAAGTAATACTTGACTTTGCAGAAACTGGGTCATAGCATTCTTCTGTAGTCTCACTGAAGGTGCTGTAGTTTAGACACCAATTAATTGGTCTTCATTTTTTTGCAGCAGTACACTTGTTTGGTTTAACCTGGCAACTACAGCCTGTGGAAGGGCAGCTCTATGAAAATGGAGTTAGCAAAGGAAATAAAGGAACAGAATCCATGGATACAACTTACTCACCAATCGGAGGAAAAGCTTCAGACAAAACAGATAAAAAAGGTAAGTGTAAATGAGAAGGAGGCAGATGATGAATAGTTAAACATAACTGCTCTTCAGGTCCTTTATTGTCTACATTTTGACAGTATTTTCAGTTCAGGTTCTATCTTCTTTAGTATAATTTTAAAACAGGTAAGAAAATCCCATAACCAGATAGGTTCCTTTAGCAGAACTCTCTCTGAAATTAGCACCCAGCCCATTAGAAAAGGAAGGTTCAGTAGCACAGTGAGAGAAGAGATGAGAGCGTTTGGCTTCTGTCTTAAGACAAGGAAGGGGAGACCATATTTGCCTTGTTCCCTCTTGTGCAGAGGGCCTGACACTGTGCCTGTCATGCAGACCAAAGTCAGTCTCAGGCAAAGGGAACCTCTTTGTATTGACAGGTCAGAAGTGCAGAAGAGTAGAAATCTTAATGCTTTTCAAGGCATCAGGGCAGTTCTTGAAGCTGTAAGCTAAAGCGCAGCATCCTGTCACATCCCAGCTGACCCAGTCACAGTGAATCAGCTCCCAGCAATCTCCCACAGCTCTCACAAAATGCCTGAGCCAGTGTGGCAGCTCCCTGCTGCCAGGGGCACAGCCCTGCTCTGCCCTCCCACCTCCCTCTGCAGCTCGCTGTGTCCCTGTGCCCACTGCAGGGATTGTCACCTGCACAGCCTGGCCACATCAGCCCTTCATGGCAGCAGAAAATGGCTTTGTTAAAGAATGCAAATCATCTTCTGTCAAGGAAGTGGCTGAACCAGAGCTCTTGAAGTGCCTGAGCTAGGATAGGAAAGGAGTGGGCTGTGCAGCCAGGGTGGGAAACTGAGAGAAGGATCTGTCTGAGATGTGCAAGTCCTTCCTCTTAAGTCCTGTCATTTGATGTTTTTGTTGTTTGATCACCTGCTCCAGTACTGGTCACCTGCTCTGGCCGTGCTTCCCATCAACCATCATGACAATGCTTTCTGACCATAAAAAGAAAATTACTTTCCCATTTCTTTTTATGGTACACAGAAAAAGTGGATAAATCAGATCAGATCAAAGTCAATGGGAGTGGAATATGAAACCTAATCTTTCCAGTTGTTAGGAAAAAAGTAAAATTGTACTGGTAGCTCTGCAGTGATAGGAGACTTACAGAGCTTTTGAATTTTAGACCAGAGCAGGGATCTGATTTTGTGTGTTCTGGGTAAGATCCATGGCTGAAAATAGGCAACAAAGTAGAACATTGTTGTACTAGGCCCTCCAGGAGGAAGATTGCACCACACATCAATAATCTTGCAAATCAGTGTGGCACAACTGGATAGAGATCATATTAGATAAATGAGCAATAGAAATACATGTAAGGAGACAATGATGTTGTTTTGCATTATTTCATCCCTTAGAATGGATTTGTAATGAGTTATAGAAAATGTTTTGTACACTTTTGTATTTTTGTCCTGGTGCACCATGGAAAATATCTCCAATAGTTCTCCCCAACTGTGTTAAATCATTTTGTCAATGTATTACAGATTTAATAAAAGCTTTTCCAATGCATTTGGCTTCCAAAGAAGGATGTGTAGAAAAACATCAAAAACGTCAGATAGCTTCCAAGTTAGATGGTTGGAATAGAGAAAAGAATATGCAAGTCAATAAAGACTCAGTGTAGTAGATAAAAATGGAAACCACCTGCCTTGCCCCTGGGAATCCCAGTTTTATTGTAGCTACACAACTCCCCAACAACACTAAAGAACAGAGTCCTGTAATAGCAGAGCCAGTTCACTGAGGGCTTATCCAGCAGTTTCAGAGGTCAGTCAGGAATAGATCTGCATTGTTGTCTCACTTGTCCCCTTTCACATTTTGGGAGTAACATGTAATCCAGAGTTTAAGTAGCAAGGAGTATGCACTTGGGAAAACACAAGGAAAATCTTGTGGAATTAGTACATGCATAGTCTGACTCTGGCTAGTCTTTCCTCATTTTCTTTCTCTCCATCATTTTTATATGTATCAGTAATTTTATTCACAATCCTCCTAACAAATTCTCTAGCTAGAAGTGATGAAAAGGAGGACTTGGAAACAGGCAACTCCTTTCCCTGCAGCAGGAACCGCAGAAATTTGATGCTTTGCCTGTAAACTTGAAGCCTCTGATGTAATTTCATAGGAATAAATAACTGCTGTCAGATGCTGGTGACCTCACGTTTTCCTAACTCAATGCAGCAGCAGAGAATGCTTTTCCAGACTTTGAAAGTGTGTATTTTAAACTAATCTTTTAATGAAAATCAATAATTTAAACCAGGAAGTCAAATTTCTTCAAGAAGTCACCTTATAACACACTGACCCACAGCTATGAGTTAACACGAGTTAACATTTTAATATGTAGTAATGTGATTAAAAAGTCAGATATCCTATTGATGTTGGTATTTATCAGGGGAGTACAAGGAAATTGATTGTTGCAGGATCAGTAGTAATAAGCATGTGGGTATGGGTATATTCTTGTGGAGGTAATTGGCACCATGCTGTTCAGAGGTTTTCTTTCTTGAAGCCAAGAGAAAGCTGTGATTAGGAATCTATCTTCTGTTTTAGACTTCTGAGGAAACTGTGCTTAGGAAGCATAGGGGAGAATTAATACCCCAGTTGGCAAGATTGGAGCTGTACAAGGAATTGAATATAGATAATTAAATGATACTTTGTCATAAAAAAAATGTTTTTACAACAAGGGCAGAATTGTATTGCAATGCTGTAACTTTAGAAGCTTATTTTGGACTTTTTCAAGAAAGAGCAAAAAAGTACACAGGCTTAGTCTGTGAGGAGCGTGTTTTCAGGTGCCTTTTTTGTACAGCCAAATACCTGCTTAGTTCAACTAAACACAGAAACAAAGCTAAATTATTTTTCTGTAAAGAAAGCAGAGTGGTGCCGTGAAGATGAAAATATGCATTTCAGATAGGACTCCTACAAAGGCCTTTCCATGCCCTGTGCTTGTGTGAAAAATTACCATTTGAAAGGTGGGGATTCTGTGGCTGCATCCTATCAGTAGGGGCAGATACACAGTATGTGTATTTTCCTGCTAGCATTGTGAACAGCAGCCTGCACTTCTTTCCCAAGGGAGGAGATAGATGTACATATAAGTGCATCTGGGTTTTTTTTAAGCTTATATTAAATTATTGCTAAAGCAAAGGTATTCAGCCAAATGTGGAAAAACTCCCAAGGTACATCGCAATATAATATCATATTCAGGATAATTTGATAATATCAATTAGTGAGAATTTACCCAGCCTGACCACATAACACTTTTTCTTTTCAACAAAGAAACAGACCTTCTCATTCCAAAATACAAGAAGTAGTTACTGTCTGTTAAAGACCTTGAACACTGACCAGTAATGCCTTTAACTTCAAAAATTATACTGTATCCTTGGCTTTTTACTTAGTGCTCTACTGTCTTGTAATTGAATCATATTAATTACCATGTGTCAATATCATCAAAAAGTACCATAGTGTTTTACTTAACCCAGGGTAATTGCTTGAAAAGAATCATTAAGATTTAATATCTCTAGAGTATTGGAAATATAGGAGAAGGTTTTTAAATTTACATAAGCCAAGTCGGATCTTCTATGGGTTTGGGTGGAAAGGGATCCACTTTCATTGTACAACAGAGAAAGTTTAATTCTCTTTTCATAACTCAACATTCAAAATTCTTTCCATGAAGCAAGTTGGGCAGAAGTAGTCTCATTTTGAACATTGTTCAAGTAGCAATTTGGAAATATTTTAACTCAGAAACTAAGTGGTGTATTTTTAGAGTACTATATTACAAATTCCTACTCTAAAAATACATGTATTTACATGGTGAGGTGTTATAAGTTAGTCCCTCATTCTTGCTGTGAGTTTGATGACACAAAGCAGCTGTAAAGCTGGAAGATCTGGTGCCCTGAGAATTGCTCCTGCCTTGTAAATTAAATCTCTATTCATTAAGAATGCTAAGTACTTCCTACGCTGGTTAAAGCCTATGTAAGGTCCCACAGAGGGGCTTTGTTATTAACACACTCAGGCAAAAGCTGGCCCTAGCTTTGCTACTGCTGTTTTCATTTCCATGGGCGATTGATAGAATTTCATGTACATTATGTTGGTTTAGATATTTATATCCATGTATTGTAAAAGATGAGGCTCCAGTCACTTTGCTGCTGGTTATTTTTCATTGTAATTCTGGAGTGAAATGAAACACAGATGGGTATGGCTGCTGAATTCAATCTTCTCTTGACTTGTCCTCTAATGCCACACACTATCCTGCTTTTACTTTAGTTCAGAGCATGGAAATGTCAAGAGAGTTTTGCAAACCTTTCAGTGGAATTAGCTCAAATGTTAGCAGGATTGGGTCAGGATTTGCAGCATGTCACAATGCTGATCACAGACAGGCAGTAAAAAACATAAAGATGGTGATATAAGCCAGCAAAGCAAGCCAGCTCCAATTTAGTTTGGCAAAGTCTTCCTTATGCTTTCCATTTCCCTTTGTGTTTCAGCACTCTCACACACATGTGTGAAGGTACACATTGTAAATGTCTGCAAATTTATTGTCCAGCATTATGAAATTATGCCAGTTTTATCGTCAGAGTGCCTTTGCCTGTCCTCATGCCCCTATTATGCTTTCATGAAGACCAAGCCAGAACAGATGTTCTTCACTTCTTCAGGACTGGATTAACACTACCATAATGAAACCATTAGGAATGGTGATCAATAGAAATCTGGGCCTTGGACAGGGGCTCTGAACTACCAGATTTGGTGGATTTTCTGTCCTCACTGGGGACCATTTGTGTAGCTTCTGCAATACCCCTTCAGGAGCAGTCTGAAATCTGTGCCAGAGGGAGAATTTCCACTGTCCTCACTCTGTGTATTCACAGTTAAATGTGTTTTGGTTGCATAGCTGATGGGCAAAGACCATGGTTTACACAGCAGCAGTTCTACCTTTTCATAATCAGTAAAGTGTTCATAATCAGCAAAAATCATGACAAAAAATATGCTGTGACACTTGTTGGAAATACGTTGTTCATGTTTGTTTATGTTTTCTGACTTGTTGAATAAAAAATGCAGCTATCAGTGTTAGAAGTTGATTTTTGTATATTCCAGTATATCTAAGGCAGGTTTATACCTTGTAACCTTGTCTCTTCACCCACTGTAAATACTCAACTGACTATGTTTGTTTCTGGAAAATCAGTGTTTCAGAAGGGCCGGGCCATAGACACGGGAGAAGTGGAGATTGGAGCACAGGTTATGCAGACCATCCCACCTGGTTTATTCTGGCGCTTCCAAATTACCATACATCACCCCGTGTACCTGAAATTCAACATTTCACTGGCAAAGGATTCCCTGCTGGGGATTTATGGCAGAAGAAACATCCCACCTACTCACACTCAGGTAATTGGAAATGATCCTGGTTGTATCACACTTATGTTTTCAATCAGCAGTGGACAGGAGTGTTCACAAGATGCTTTCAAAGCAGAGAGGGAGGGAAGGACTGGCTGTAACCAGTCTGGTTATCCTTTTCTTTTTACTGAGCTCTGGCAATATCTCAAACCATGCTCTCTCAGCACAGTGTCATAGCACGCAGGTCAGCAGCTGTGACCTCAGGGATGTGACTGTCTGGGAGGCTGAACAGGTACACAGTGTCCTGCTGCATAGATCCAGTGTCTTCTATGCAAGGGATGACATTCCAGTTCACTTGAAAATGCTTTAATTTTTATATGATTCCCTTAAAAGAAATAGATTGTACAGTCAGTCTAAAGAGTTAATAGAAAAGGAAAAAACTGTCTCTGGTTGCTAAGATCAAAATTATTTTTGAGTGCATACTCCTGGGGATTTTGCAAGAGAAAATCTAGCTAAGCAGTCACATGCAATATTGCCGGTCACATTCAACTTTTTTGTTTAGGCCTAATGTATTTGGCATATGAAGCTGTCATTTTTATGGATAGTAAATTTTCCATCTTTCTTTATAGCAGGATCACACTCCACAGAGTGTGATAAACATATGTGGAATCATGGAAAGATTGTCTATAATGGACCACTGGAGATCATCTACTCTAACCTCAAAAAATTTTTACTAGAGTTTTGATATTAGAAATACGCACTTTCAGCCGTCACTGACTTTAATTGAAGCTGGATCTTCCGTTGAGCTGACAATGAACATTACTGAAAATCAGAATGCCTAAAAAACCTGGAGAAATATATGTATTTCTTGAACAGGGATTCATAGAAATCTCTGGTGCTTTGAGGTTAACAGGCATTGAAGTTGTCAGCATCCACCTGGTATTAAGAACTTTCCTGTAAAAAATATATATACTTATTTGCATTACTAAAACTAAATATAAAGAAAAAGTATATTGAAGGTTTGATATCTGATAGTGATATCAAGGGGATTAAGGATTTAAAAATCTGATAAAGAACTAGAGGTTTTTAATCTGCTCTTGGCATTTGAGATGAATAGCTCCATAGCACAGGCGCTACACTTTGGGAATTTTGGAATTATTCCCATTGAAGAGATGTAATTTTTGGACTGAATCTGCTGTATCTAGTGTAGCAAGTCTGATTTTACCCTGCCATAGCAAACAGTTATACCAGTTTTGATGCCACATTTCTGAACTATGATAATGCTTTCTGTATGTAAACTTAAGCCAAATTGATTAGGTTATGCAATTGCTGTCTACATTGGTGAATACTTAGGCAATTCCTCTTAAGATTTCAACTGTTAATTCATGTTTGAAGGAGACATGCAGAGTAGATTCATGAATATTTGCTAGGTGGTTAATTTTTTCTCATTATTATTTCAGTTTGATTTTGTAAAACTGATGGATGGAAAACAGTTAATTAAACAGGAACCAAAAAACTCAGAGGAGCCTCAGCAAGCTCCCAGGAACCTGATCTTGACTTCACTGCAAGAGACAGGTTTCATCGAGTACATGGATCAAGGAGCTTGGCATATGGCATTCTACAATGATGGAAAGAAAGTAGAGCAAGTGTTTGTACTAACTACAGCTATTGGTAAGAAAAATCACTATATAATTATTATTATTATGATTATTACATTGCAAAGATGTATTTTATATATTCCAGCTCCTCTTAAGTATCCTCTTAAATATGTTTTATTTCAGCTTAGTTTAATTAACCTCAGTGGAGTAACAGCGTGTTAAGCCAATATTAGACAAATAGCAATATTTGTATATTACAGATGGATGTTACCAAATTAAGTGTGAAGTTTTCATGTGTTAAGATTTTTATATGATAGCTTAAATGCTTGAATGATTTCTGGTGTTATCTTTTTCCAAGTAAAAGAGATTATATCTGCCCTCTCTACTTATGTGGGCCATAAATCCTACAAAAATTATCCAAGCTTTAAGTCTTTATTTCCAGTATTTTAGTCAGCTGTAATTTAGAAAATCTTTTGCGGATTTGTTTGTGAGTGTTTTTTGATGGATGGATGCTGGTTTTTATGCAGTTACTCAAATGCACCATTTTGTTTGGAATACAGAGGACAAATACAGGAAGCAGTGTCCTGGTTGCACATGAGATTCTTCCTGCCTTTTTAACATGCATAGGTGGGCAAGTGTTTGCAGATGTAGGTGTTGTGAGTGAGCAGTCCTCACACATAGGGCTTTTTTGGAATTTAAATTTAGGTGAAGTGTTGTATTTATGACAGTCTCCGTTTGCTGCAAGACTTTAACCACTATACCCTTTAGTTAACCTGTTCTACCATATGTTGAGCAAGATGTCTTTACTAGTAATGGACGTGCCATCTGCTCTTCAGAGCAAGTGGATACTATTTTTACTGTGTGATAAACACCTTGCAGAGCAGGACAGTATGATTCAAATATCCAGATTCTGAAGGACTTGTGTAGAAGAAAAAAATTAGAAATTGAGGAAGAGTTGTATCGACTGGTCTCGTGTAAAATTTCATATTTGCTCTGTTCAAAAAAGTTGAGCTTCTACAAGAAAATATGCCATTATTCAATTTTATCTGAGAAAATAAGAGTCAAGCAATTTATGAAGCAACTTTGCAGATGCTCTACAAAGACCATAAAACCTGTCCAAACTCCAGCCCAGCCCAGTGTCAAATTCCTGATCCCTTGTTTATTTTTATTGTAAGACAGCAGGGTTTATACAGGAGGGTTTAAATAATATTTCATTTAGTAGTATAACTTCTACTCCTCCCCTTCCCCACACCCCCCACACCAAAAATGAAATTAATTGCCAGACTTTAATTCATGCTGCATGTGGTAAAAAAATTGTTGTTCCATCCCCTCTGTGGCCAATAAGCAGAAGAGACTATTAAAGGGGGAAGCTTGTGAGCCACAGTGCAGGCAGGAATCCTTGTGCTTCATCTTCAAAATGCCTGCAAGAAGATATTTTTGGGAAAAAGTCTGTTCGTGCTGCTGCAAGGCTCTACTGCTTGTACATTTGAGCATACTGCCAGAAATTGTGTTTGCATAACCTGCGTATCATCTTCTCCTGGTTTTCTGTGCATCATAACTTGATTGTTTCTTCTTTTCCACAAAAAAAAATTAATCTATATCCTTGATATATATATCTAGGATATATATATCAAGGATATCTATATCTAGAGGATATATATATATATATATATGTCCTTTATGTGCATCATAACTTGATTGTTTCTTCTTTTCCACAAAAAAAAAAAAAATCTATATCCTTGAGGCATTCTTCTTGTTCTTACCCAGACTGGTCTAGTCGTATTTGAGATCTCTGCCAACAAAGGAATCAGCCAGGACCAGCAGCCCTTAGAACAGAGCAAGAGCTTGGCTGGATCTCTGCCAAATGCTCCTGAGAACCAGCCATGCCCCTCATCAGCATCTGTCAGATTCTATTTCAAGATGCTCCATGTTAGTTATGTACAAAATTGATTTTTACTGAAATTCTGATCAGACTTTCCTGAGGAGGGTAAATTGCATGCAAAATGTGACATGCTTCAAGTACTTCTGTTAACTAAAGAAAGGGCAGCCCAAAGTGGGCATTGCACAGAGGGGAAGTAACCTCTCAAACCATTCATTCTTCACTTCACGTCAGTGTAGGGATCATTTGCCATGTGATTCTAGGAAAACTGAGAGAAGGCAGGCAAGTGCACACATAGAGCAATAAAAGAGTTGATAATGAACAGTAATATAACTATTATATAACTAATATAACCAAATTAGTAATGACCAGCATTTCTGAGAAAAAATCTTCATTCTATAAATGAGCTAGTTTTTAACTTTGAAACAGACATCTGTGTACAGGTTGTGGATATCTGGTGAATAGGTGCATATCAAATGTCTGTTCTTTGGTAAAAACTGATAGCCTGAAAAGAATGAATTCATATAACCATAGGAGCTTTCAAGAGGAGCTAATCCTTATCTGAGTGTCCATAATTATGATCAAAATATACTTATATCAGTTATTTTTATTAATTGTATGTCTGATTTTTCTTTTTTCTCCTCAAATATTTTGTGGGAAAGGTGTCAAGTTTCCCATTTTCCTATAGCCAGAGGTACTTTACCACGTCTCTTAGTGGATGTGGCTACTGGACAGTCCCAGCTCCCCTGGCTCCAGAGCCTCTCTCCCACCCAGCACCTGCCTGGGCTGCAGAGCCCCTCAGTCCTGGAGCTGGTCTGACAGTCACCTACTCCACACAGGACCATCTTAGCTTGAATTTACTTCATATTCTTTATGGAAAATCCATAGAAATCAGTGAATCCACTGTCGGAAATACATGTGTAAATTGGAGCCAGCTAATCTGTGTACAGATAGGGGCCTGTCCTCAGATGTGAGTTTAAGTGGCTTAATATCTAAAGCTGTGAGATAAAACATGGGCAAGTTTATGATCAGAACTGTAGGTGGGTGTTTTTCCCTTCAAACCTAGTTCTTAGTTCTTTATCACATTGAATTTCATCACTGTACAAAAGATTATTTTTTTGTTTATCTGATTGTATAGAAGTGGAAATCCTGCCCTTCTCTAAGGGATTCAATTCACATGGTTCAAATGAACACGATAGAAGGCAATTTACTCTATAAACAGGTTTCAAACAAATTACTTCAGCAAGAAAAGAAAGTGTTTAAGGTGGACATTTTTCAGCAAATACTCAGGTTCCTGCAGTGCTTTTAATGGTGGTAAATTTTACATGAACACTTAGTTTAAAAGCTTTTTGTTGTAATATAAATGATGCACCTGTTATCTCAAAGCTATCAAGAAAAAATCTAATAAATATTTGTAAGCTGCTTGAACAGGAGTTTTGTTTTATGCTCCCTATGAATGAAAATGGGCTTTTTACTGCTTCTGCACCTATTTGTATGTTACGATGTGTCCTGCAGAGTGAGGTGAAGATGCCATTCATTTCAAATTCAACCAATTTATGTTTTTCTTTGTGCACAATTGCCTGAATAAACAGAAATCCTGGATGACTGCTCTACTAATTGCAATGGGAATGGAGAATGTATCTCAGGCCACTGCCACTGCTTCCCAGGATTCCTTGGTCCTGATTGTGCAAAAGGTAATCTCATATTAACTGACCCATGGTGCATGACAGGGATCATGATTATGGTGTGTGACTGCTGGGCTTGCAAAGATTCAAAGTGATTAAAGGAGATTAAATTCCTTTTTCCAGCCAGATGGCAGATACAGTACAACACACATGTGGAAAGTTTCTTTATGCTGTACTTGAGTTAACACGGATCAACCACTTCTCCCTCCCTGACTTTCAAATTTAATAGGTTCCTCCATCCACCTTTGCATCCTGTCTGTAATTGTAAAATACATTTTTAATAGGTGGTTAGCATAGCATAATGTTTTCTGCTACTTAAAAGTGACAAACAGTTTCACTTTGGAGAAAACATAAGTAAATCAAATGCTTCTGTAGTCTTAACTTGAATAGGGTGCAAATAAGAAACCTAAAGCAGCTTAGAGACAGTTTTCCAGCATTAAGGCAAAAAAGCATGTTAAGTGAGCTTACTTCTGTTTCAGATATTTCTGTCAGTATTATCCATTATCCGCTGCATGTGATGTCCAGAAGTTCTCATGATTTCTCAATGTCTCCTCAAATGTAGGGTTTATATTTTTAAGACTCGGTTGGCTCAGAAATTGATACTGGATTGTAAAAGTAAGCTTCCACATTGCTGGTTTACATACAGATCAGCAATGGCTACAATTTCAATGATACTAAGGCTTCCTAGAAGAAAAAGGCAAGATCTTGCTTCACTTCACAGGAAATAAATATTAATCTTACTGAAAATCAGGCACCCTTGCAAATTTTCTGCAGAGGCCAGTCAAGGGGAGAGTTGGTTTTATCTTTTAAGATATCCCATTTCTGGTCAAAATGAAGGTATACAAGAGAGGCAGACTGAGGAGACAAGGACATTGTATTACTGCTGCACTGCCTAGTTCAAAGATTTCATTCTGTGACAACCCTTGAACCAAATGAAGAATTGAGGAGCTGGAGTGGAAAAGTAATTTTACAGAACGATAAATGCAATAAATGTTAATCTATGTAAGTATGTAAATACATTAAAAAGGTCAAACTGCCTTCTTCAGATTCCTGTCCAGTGCTATGCAGTGGAAATGGAGAATATGAGAAAGGTCACTGTGTGTGTCGAAATGGCTGGAAAGGTCCAGAGTGTGATGTTCCAGAAGAGCAGTGTATTGATCCAACCTGCTTTGGCCATGGTACCTGCATCATGGGCGTTTGCATCTGTGTCCCTGGATACAAAGGAGAGATTTGTGAGGAAGGTTTGTGAAATTTCCTTCTCTGTAGTCAGGGGGGTTTGATTTTTGTCTTTAATTTCCGCCTGGTTTGAGGTAGTTAAAACATGGATGTGATCAGTTTTCTGTGAAGCAGAACTATTTTTGCTCAAACCTACCTTTACCATCTCACAGAAAGTAATGTTAAATAGAAGTTTCTCAAAGGTAAAGGTATTCGTGTCCTGGTAACAGTCCTGTGAACTGATGACATTAAGTTCACATTTTTAATTGAAAAGATAAAATTATTTCTTTTTATTTGGCCAAAAGCTCAGGGTAAGGCAGTCAGAAGATCGTTTAAACAAAACAAGATGTGTTAGTTCTCCAAAGCAATCAGGCAACTGTAATCAGCTTTTCCCTTTTTCATTCTGTTACATCTTAGATTGTTCTGACAATATAAAGCTGAAAGGGCAGCAAACAGGTTAGTTTACCAGAACATATTGTGTAATTCTATTGTCATATGTCATTTTTACTGGGAGCCTTTGCTCACAGCATTAAACTGGCATCCTTTAAGGCTTGGCTAACAAAAAGTGGGAAATTCTGTGAGAAGAAGGTATTGTGTTTTTGCTGGTTATGGTACTGATGTGTCTCTACCCTCATCTATAAACAGAAGCAGTTGTTGTTTCCCTCAGCATGTCTGAGATTGCTCATCAGCTTTGACTTTTTTCCCTTGTGTATAGCCTCAGAAAGCAGAAGTCTTCCTCTTGCTTTCCCTGATTTGATGATTTTTCACTAGTCCCCTTAGCCTGGAGCTTCTGACAGCATACTTTGTGTGTCCTGCTATAGAGATTTTCAGTAATTCTTTTGAGTAGCACACACTGGAGGCTTTTTATGTTGCTTGAATTCTCTAGTCAGAAAAATGTCCAGGATGAATTTGATAGATTTGACATACCTGGAATGGTTTTTAAAGGGAGGATCAAGAAAATGCTTCTGACATAGTCAATTGTTGGTAGTTTCAGAAACCAAGAAAACCCAAATGGGAAAAAGCAAGTAATACACAGATTTCCTCAGTGAGGCCATGATGCTGAGCAAGCCTGTGGCTGGTGAGAGGCTGACTGCTGTTTTTAGTTGCTTTGTTTCTTGCCATAATGAGATCCTGCAAAATGGTTAGGGGAAAAACTGACATAAATGTACTCAGACAGCTATTGAAACTGAGACTGGGAAAACATTAGATTTTTACAGTAAGAAACTTATTTAAATTATAAAATAAGGTGTAATTATGTAGAAATACTGAAATATGGTGGATGAAACAAACCTGTGTAACCAAGTATGGTGGGGTTTTATTGTAACAGTGTGTCCTTGATATGACTGTTCAGTTTGTATTGTAAAACATAGCTTGTGCAGTAGTTAAGGAATTCTGTAAGGAATTAAGATTATTTTATTATATGTAAACAAGATTTAGTCTTATAGCAGTGCTGTTAACAGACACAGCAACAGATGTACTATCCAGGGAGCACCAGTAACTCCATGTATTCATTGCTCTGGGGGTCCCTTGAATTTGTCCTGCCAGATTATCATTCCTAAAATGGAGTCATTCTATTAATTTTAAAATATCAGCAAAATAAAGAGCTGTCTCAGGATGAGGGAAAATTGCTGTGTATTTTTGTCCTATGCTTAGCAAGATGTGCATTGTCCAGAAACACTTGATTCCCTCTCTCAGATTACACTGTGCACAAGCCTGGAAGACTTAAAAAGGTACAGAATAAATCCTGAAACAAAATGTTGAATTGGTGGCAAAGCAGTTCAAAAGATAAAGCTGTACTTCTTTATTTTTAGATTGAAATGTCCTATAAACTGGAGGCCATTAATTTCTATGTCTGAAGTATTTAGCCTTCCCTTCCTGGAGCAGAAAACATCTTTTCATTCCTGTAACACAGGATACTGTTGTTAAGTTTACAGTTTAATTATTAAAACAGTACTTGTGCTGATACTTGAGAAACACCTAGCAGAACTTTCACAGTGTCTCTTTAACATCAGTCTGAAGCACAGTATAACATCAATGGGCTTCTGGCTAATTGTTTCCCATATTCAGACCCCACAGATCCTTCAGCTCCACAGTCTTCCTGCAGCCTCCAGGGAAGGCTGGCTGCTTCCTGCTTAAAACCTGTCTTGTTAAAGCAGTGCTGGGGCTTTGTGAAAGAATATGCTGCTCATACAGCACTAACCAGCTGATTTAAATTCTCTACAGAGCTCCTGAATTTTTCACTAGGAATAGTTTAATCCAAATTGAGAACAAATTTAGTTCTTTGTTTGCAAATTGTTCATCAGTACATTATGACTTTTATGAAGCTGTTCATTACCTGCAATTGCCCAGCACATATTTTTTATGTGTATGGGAATTTTTTTTTTACAGCAAGCACTGAGTCAGAGATTCACTACTCAATCTTAGCGGATAACCTTTTTTTTTGTAGCAGATTTTCAGCTGTAGAGATAGCTTTTCACAGGCAGGTGAAAGAATAAATCTTTCTTTTCCCAGATGTAAATAAAACACAGTGCACTAATACCCAAATGGAAATACAAAGCACAATTACAGAATTAACTATTAATTGCTCCAGCTGTTTCCCAGCCCTACTACTGAAGCACAGACCTCCCCAACTTAGACCACTAGATCTGTCCTGGGAATCTGTGTTTTAAAAATAAGACAAAATCCACAACAAGAGATTCATCTGGCCTCTAACAGTCTATGTGCTTGCTTTTTCCCTTGTTTTTTACTTATACTTCTGCACAGATGTTAACAGACTCTTTTTCCCTTGTGTTTCCTAACATTGTTTCAGTTGAGTATTTGCACCAAAAAAATCATCAAATTAATCTAAATCCCTGTTGTATTTCACTAGTAAATAACTGTAAAGGTGTGAGTTTCGTGCTCTAAGTTGTATTCTCCCTGCTTTCCAGAGGACTGCCTGGACCCCATGTGCTCTGGGCACGGCGTGTGCGTGCAAGGGGAATGCCACTGCTCCACGGGCTGGGGCGGGGTCAACTGCGAGACTGCGCTGCCCGTGTGCCAGGAGCAGTGCTCAGGCCATGGCACCTTCCTGCTGGACACAGGACTCTGCAGCTGTGAGCCACAGTGGACAGGACCAGACTGCTCCACAGGTATGATGAGACTTGGCTGTATCAGCATTGCCTGCGCTTTCTGCTGGAGGCATGAAAGAAAGTAGTTGCTGTTGCTGTGCTAATAGGAATTTAAAAAACCAAGATAGGGATGAGCCATGAGTACTGTGGCATGGCACTTCATGGCTGTCAGCAACTGGCTTTCAGTTGCCAAGGATAAGAAATGTATTTTCTCTGTGACAAAAATGTTTCTGTCTGGTGGCGTGACACTGAGAACAGTAGTCCTGCAAGAGGGCAGATGCCTCGTGGCATGCACTGGGGGCAAATGTGACTCTCACCTGAGCTGCTGAGCACCTGTCAGGCTCATGCAATCAGGGAATCCACAGTTCCAAGAGAGATGGGGAAGATGTTTAAAAAAATTCCAAACACAATGACTGATGAGTAAGAAAGCTCTGTCAAGAAAAAAATCTTTAAACAAAAAAGACCATAATTCTCTCACGCTGGGATAAAAACTCTCTTCCTCCTCAAAGGACCATCGAGGTTTGATCCCCCTAAACTGGATTAAGATTAAGAGTTGAAATAGATTTCCTACATACGTTATACATTTACATTTCGTTTTTCTGAAATAAATGCACTCTGCACATTTTGCTCTGTAATGGAGCATGTCATTACCAGTGTATGTACTACTATTTTTCCCCTATAGAGCCCACAGAGCCAGAATCTCAGATGATAAGTAGCACATCCCAGTAGAGAATAGATGCAAGTGACAGATCTGCTGAATACTGTGGAATACAGCCAGTGGTCCAAGTCACCAATTTTTCTTAGAAATCATCATTCAGAAGAGCACTTGGAACAGTATAAATTTCTGCAGAGCTCTTCAAAGTGTGTGATTATGGTCTGTAAGTAGGGACTTATAAAATGCTCCTCTACATGATGAATTTTTAAGCAACAAAATATTGACCTGCTAATAATTTTCAGTGTTTGTTACAAGGACCTTGCATTCATTCTACACTCCCAAATTAATGCGTGCAATTTCAGTCTGACACTGTCAGATATGGCACCTGCTTTGATAAGAATTGACTTTTTATTGGTTTTCAGCAAAAGCCTAGTTGCTTGCATTTTTATCCTGTATTTTATTACATATTAAAAATACTCTCTGAAGCTTAGTATTATAGTAATATTTCCACTGATGAAGCAAATAATTAAGAGAGGTATCTACTAATTTTTTACTCAAAAATATTGCAAACTAATTATGTTTTAATAAAATGTTATTGTAGCTCAAAAAGCAATGTTAGTCTCAGATGGGTCTGTTGTGTCAGCTGCATGGGGCAGTTAGATATTAATTAAGGAATCAAAAGGCTAATAAATAACCTCCAGTGCTGTTTTGATCAGTTTTGGAAGGAAACCTCTTTACCTCAATCAGTAGAGAAAATACCTCTCTTCACCCCTAGTGTATCCTGAGTTATCAAAGGATGCTTTTCCAACTACCAACAGGCAGTATAGCCAGATGCTTCAGACTTCTCCTTTCAAATATGTTTCTTCTTAGGTGTTAGACTAGATTAAGGATGCTCTTGGCAATATGCTGAGTGTTAGACTGAAGTATAGATGTTCATTTGTGCCTGAGATGCTCTTCCTAGGATCAGTGATTGCTGTACATGTTGAAAATAAAACTTGATTTTAGTGAGTAAGGAAAACACCAAATGAATTTAGTAAGGAAACATAAGAAGAGTAACAAGGTCACAATAAAGGAGTTGTCACATGTGAATGGAGAAAGTTATGAGGTTCTGTGCAATGAAGAGGATGAAATGGTAAAGGCACAGACTGCTTGTCTGGAGTCAGCCAACAGCAGAGCTTTGCAGCTGAGAAGCCAGCAGTCTCTCAGCCTGCCTCAAACTCTTGCAGCTTTGCTGTCTCTGTACCACATCATTCTCAGTGCTGTGAAAAGTTGCCTTTCTGTAGCACCTTGAAGAATATAGGGTCTTGCCTTGAGGATTTCTGTGTTCCGCAGCAAATTGCAAATACTTTCAAAACACAGGGATACATTATATTTAGTTTTATGATATTTTTAAAATAGAAATTAGTATAT
This sequence comes from Molothrus ater, assembly GCF_012460135.2. Classification (NCBI taxonomy): domain Eukaryota; kingdom Metazoa; phylum Chordata; class Aves; order Passeriformes; family Icteridae; genus Molothrus; species Molothrus ater. Next base: position 9,845,853 of record NC_050491.2, read on the forward strand.
CTTGGCAGACTTAAAAAGGCAGAAATAGCAAAGGTTCTAGAATGTTTTTGAATATATTGGTCCCAATACAGTGTGGCCCAACCTGAAGAAGGATGAGCCAACTCTATGATACCTTCCCCTATCTACCCATCTCTAGCTCTTCAAACAATATAAACTTTAAAAGTGGCAGACTGGGGAAAGACAAGAATCAGTATGGGTGGAAGGAGATGAAAGTAACTGTGATCTGTGCATATCCTTAAGAATTGCCAATGTTTGGAGGCCCAGCCTGAGCTCTGGAATCATTCATGGATTTTTTTGAGGCTGGAAAAGACCATGTTGTTCATGTTGTTTGATTTTCTGTGTTACCAAAAAATAACAGTCATCCTTCAGTTTTTGCTTGACACTCATAGTTTCCGTTTAGTTTTTTGAAAGTGAAGCTTCACACAGAGACAGAAAATGAAGGGTAATCTACCATTTCCTAGATAAATTGTTTCAATTGTATCTGGCCCTCTCTGCTAAGAAGTGCACCTTCCACTCCTAGTTTGAATAGGTGCTAAGTCTTGCAATCATATTTCTTTCTGTGAGGTGAAAGACTGGCAAATTATTTGAAGTCCTTTCCAGTGTCCAGCCTGATCTCTGCTCTGACCTGTGTACTGGCACAACCCAATATCACTGCACCACCTCCAGATACTTCTTCGATTTTAAAGTTATTGCCACACAATTTCCCATCCCTTGGGGGCCAGAAAATCCTCTTGCAGAACTCCAAAGCAGCTGTCAGGATATGCTTTCATTGTGTTTAAATTGGTTCTCAATAAAAGCAGTTCAATATGGCTTGAAAGTTGTTCTGACACTTAGTATTGCTAATCCTATACTACTTGTAGGACACAGGCTGCATTTTTGTTCAGCTCTGTTAAGATCCATCCTCTCAATATCCTTGGCTGGATATCTGTTTCAGATATATTTGGCTTCTTTCCACCCTACGATATTGAACTTCCATGAGAAGTCATTTTCACTTGTTAGCTCAGATTTCAATTTACCTCCCCCAGAGATGACGTGGTTTTTGTTTAAGCTTTGCCTTGCCCTTATGAGCATCTTTGTAAAGGCTCTTCCTATCAGCTAACTAGAAACACACAGGTAATATGCCTCTGAGTCTTCTGCTTTCTTTAGGCAGCATCAACTGAACTTCACTCTGGAAGGATTCTGGCAGATTTTTAGCTACACCAATCAAAACAACATTGTTGTGTCTTTTTGACAGCCATATGTGATCAGGAGAAGAAATTTTAAAAGTACCTTCTGTCTGTCTTTGGTTTATTATACGGACAAGATCAAAGTGTTCTATGTGGATATATACTGATATGTATTTACCATGAGGGAGATGGATTAGTCTATTGTGCCAATTTGCCAACTGGCCTTAATGCTGAAGGTCAAAAACAAGCTGTGGCTTTCACTGCTTCAAAATTATATCAGTGTCAGAAATTTGTAGAGAAACCATGCAGAGTTATTCCAGCAAAGTTCTTTCAAGTGCTGTACCTGGGACACAGTTTATAATTCCAGTTGCAAGGATCCCAAGCCTGCAGTCATTATTCAAGTAATATGGTTGATTCTTCCATTCCTACTGGCCCTGGGCAGATGCTGCTTGCTGCCTTTACCTGTGGTGTGGTCCATGCTGAAATACACAGAGATCCAGCATCTTCTTCTACAGGAACTTTATTTTTTTTGGTTGTTTTACTTGCTGTACCTTGAACAGTCATCTGTCCTGCTTTCTGCAGGACTGTGCAAGGATTAAGGGGAGTTAGGTGCATTTTGCCTGAAGAGAGGCACAGGCATCAGGCTCAAGCCAAGCTGATATCAGGCAGTGATCCACAGACATCTCTGAGAAGAGCTGTCTTTCACCATTTTGATTCTCAAAGTGTTTCCAAGGCAAAAAGAAACAGCACCAGCTCTGTTACAGCTCTACATTATCCAAGATGTTCCCAACAGTAACATCAACTATAGAGCAAACATGTCATCTTCAAACATTGAAATGGCTTTAGCTCATGCTAAAAAAAAGGTGTGATTTCATCTCTAATAATTAGCCTGTGAAAAAACAAATGTTTCTCTGATATAAAGCACTGAAAATTAAAAATCCATTATAATGCTCACAACACAGATGAACACATTCTCTTTTGGAATTATTTCGTTGCTATCTTGTTTGTCACTTTGCCCATTTAATTTTAGGGTTTTTCCCTAGTTTGGTCATCCTTTGGCAAGTCACACCAAAGTGCTTGAAGACGTTCAGCCATTACCAATTTAGCCATCTGACAGTAGATGTGCCCAAGAGAAATGCACAAGAGGCTGAGTTCCATTTCTCATTTAGTCTTCCCCTGCCTCTACGAGATGTGGAGAACAGAAATTTCATACTTTGTTCCAAGTCAGACTGATTATATGTTTTGTGAAAGTCACCTGGACTGAAAAAGGTCATCCTTGGAGTATTTCAGAGTCTCAGTATTTTTATACCATGCTGAACCCTGTTATGATAGTTTGTGAAAATCCATTATCAGTGAGACCTTCAGCATACATCTCAGCTGACCTGGGCAGTAGGGGTGTGATCTACTGATAAATGACACAGTCAGTAGGATGGAAGACTGATATTGCACTATTTTAATATCACCAGGACTTCAGTATAGTCATCTTTCTACTTACTGTCTATGGATCTTTGTTGCTTTGTTTATAGGCTGTCACCCAAAATGCCTTGATGTTAATGAGTCATCTCCCCTTGAGGTGTCTAGGCAGTGCTTTTCAGAAAGAGAAAATCAAACACGTGGTGCTGACTGCTCCTGTCAGGTAGAAGGCAAGCTCTGGCTAATTGAAGGTGCAGCATCAACTGAACAAAAAAGCTCATCTTCTGTTCTCAGATTGACACCTTTAACATGGAGCCTTGAGATTAAGGGAGAGAAATCAAGAGAAAATGGATGACAGAGTTGTTCAGGGGGGCACAGCCTTGCATAAATTAGTGTAACTGCAGTGATACCAGCAGTGCAGTCTCAGTGTGTTTTAGGTGAGAATCCAGCCCTGAGTCACTAATTAATTGCAGCACTGTGCCTAAAATATTATAGACTGAGAAATCTGTGACAGAGCTGATGCCTCTGACATCCTGTCCTGCATTCATTTCTTTAGACTCTATTCAGACAAAGTAGGCCAGTTTCTGTCCCCTTACTCCAGGACATTTGTCATAATTCTGCTGAATCCATTTATATCACTGAAGCAACCTAATTATGATTGGGAAAAGAATACTGGCAGTTCTTAGTCACAAAAACATTCATCCTAAAATGATTATATGGAGATGGTATATATTTAGCATATCTATTTTTGGTTAAGCTCTCCTAGCAAGATTGGTGGTAATTTTACAAAGGGTAAAAATGAATCAGCAGCCTCTTCCTTCGATATCTTGTGAAGCAAAAAACGTCTTTAAAACTGAAGTGCTTTGAAAAATGCAAAATGCTGTAATTGTTGTAAATTGATATGTGCAGAGTGGAGTAATTTAAAAATCATTAGAAGTCTGCATTTTTTACAGTAAAGTACTTCAAAAAGAAATTAAGGCATAATACAGTATATTAATGTAGTTCAAGAAATCTCAAATAGGTTTCAAAATTAAACATCAAAAACTGCAGCTTGAAAAAATAATTAGGTGAACCCATTTCATCGTAATCAGAAACTCTTCAGGTTTAGGGAATTGCAGTGTATGGGTGTCAGTCGTTCTCATTTACCAAGGACACGGATGTTGGCTACAAAGAGCTTGCAGTAGTGAAAATAGCCTTGAAATTTCCTCAATACATGATGAAATGTCGTGCATTTTCTGTAGACTGCTCAGTTGCACATTGGTGCTGCCACTCTGCTCCCTATTTTAGACAAATCTCGAGAACTTTTTAATTATACTGGAAACGTCCTTCGCTGTTTTGTTCTTAAGAAATGATGGACTTGCTTAATTTCATCTAACTGTCCTCTTTCTGTAATTTGTGAGGAGCTTTGCCTGGTACTGCTCTGCTAATTAAAAGGATGATTGAAGTTCCCCTGCTGTACATTGTCTGACATTGTAGAAAGACTCTTCCCTACTACTGTATATTTCATTGAGGAGAAAAAACAATGTGTGACTAGTTTGATTTGTATCTCCTGTAGAGTTACAAGAGTTTGCAAAAACATATCTGGTGAGCAAGGTTTCTATTAAAAACATACTAGTTAAAGATTGGAACACTTAATATGTGTTGCTGCAGAATTTAAAACACGAGAAATTTAAGACAGTGAAGAAGCACTCTAATAAAAATTAATTATCCTTCATGTTTAAATCAGTCCTCAGGGAACCAAAAATACTTGATGTAGTAATTTATTGATTTAAGAAATAGGATAAGTCAAGGGTATGAGATATACAATGAGGAAACATGGGGTGGTTTTCAACTGATTGCTGCTTATTTTGCAGATATGCCAAAATTAATGGCCCTTTCCTTTCCTTTTTCTTCCTGAAAATTAAGTTTCTTAATCTATTGCTGTCTGCACCTCATTCAGCAATTTATGGAAATACTCCTCATTCCAATGTAAATGCAATTTAGTTAAGTCAGCTTTTGTAAATCCTAGTCTAATTCACAGCAAGCTATTACTTTTTCAACAGGGTGGAATCCACAGACCCAGTTTTGGATGCTTCTGTCTCAGAAACTCTTGGCTTACCCAGGAGGGAGGGACCCAAATTGCTCTGGTGATGGCAAAATGGCTCTGTTTATCCTCCACTCTGGAGGCTGACAGAGCCTTTCCTCTCTGTCTGCATGGCATTGTGCCTCTACAGGGGAGGGATGCTCCTTAGGATCCTTGGGCAGCACTGGTGCAAGGTCCTGCAGATTGCAAAAGTAGAGCTCTTAACATAAAGCTGCTATCATTATCTAGGAGCAAAACCTGGTAAATGGGATTTCAGTAGCAACTCAGGTGCTGAAGTGGTTCAAGGACCTTTGAATTAAGTAGGGTAAGCAAGGGGTTTAAGGGTGTATATTTATAGTTAAATGCCTGCATTCCTCTTTTACATCTCAGCCTTCTCACCTGCACAGAACTCAATGTACTGAACAGGGTTAAGAACCATGCTGAAACAACTGACGGGGTATAGGATGGAAAGGTCGTTCATGAGCAGTCTGTATTCAAGAAAATGTCAAGATGGATATTCTGACTTTGGAAGGCTTGTAGTCTAAAATAACCCTTTGTAAAAGAGGACTCTGAGGTAGAGGAGCTGTGGGAGAATTCTGTTGGTGGATGCTGCAGTGGAGGTGGAAAAGTAGCCCAGATGAACAGAACAGGAATGACATAGGAAAATCTTACATTTTTAATTTGCTAAGCTGAATCCAAAGATGAAACTCTCACAAATTATCCATACCACCATGGTTTAAAGGAGGGCTCTTGTGTTAGAGTGACCTTCTGTTTCCTCACAAATGAGAATTGTAAGAGCAAGGGTACAAAAGAGCAATAGAACTAGAGGTTTTGTCCTTCAGTGAATTTCAGAGCAACTATTGTGTAAAATGTGCTGCATCAGTCCCTAAAAGGCAGATATTTATAATATCTTTTGTTGTCATGGTAAGTGTTGTACAAAAATAGCTATCATTTCAAAATATTTATGCAGCAGAGTCTGTGAATTTTAACTTCCTCTGAAAATAGGCAATTGTTATTGGTAGAAGTCAAACCCATGAGAACTTCCCTACATAATGCATTTTTAAGGGTTTTGGTTGTGTGTATTGTTGCAAGGGTAATATCTGTAGACATGTAAGGGTCTCCCAGTCACTGCCCTCCTTAAGGACATTTGCGTAAATTGCGTAAATATGTTTAAAGAAAATTAAATTTATAATAATTATCTAAGAATATTTTAATGGCAACGGGGCAAAAACTCCTTGTGTATTGTAGCTACAGTGTACATTCAGGTATGTCATTCTTCAGGCCAGGAAGCCTTGGCTATTTTATAAAGACATTGTTAAAATAGTGTCTATCACCTTGGGGTCCAAAGTCATTTTCTGATGGAGTGCAGAGAGCTGATTGTTCACATGACACATGATTGTTCAGTTCCTGCTCTGGTCCCCCATATGCTGAATTCAAAAATGCCCTGAAAAAGGGTGGCCAGCCTGGTGGTGCCTCTGCCAGCTCTGAGGAGCTGGTACCAGGCTCCACAGAAAAAATGCAAGTCATGAGCTGCACCTTTGGTTTGGCAGCAGTCGGGCAGAGAGCAGCTGCCAGATGCATGCTGCTATTTCTGTTTGTGCTGCTGACACAGAGGAAGTTATGGTTTATTTACTGGGAGCTGCTTTGTGTCTGCACTCACCTGCCCAGGCTCAGCTGTGAGCCCAGGGACATTTGCTCCCTGCCTGTGGAGGGACACAGTGTTCGTAGGCAGATGCTGAGCGCTGTGGAACTTGTGCTGATTGAGGCTGTGTTCCTTGGTTTTGTGCAAGAGCTTGTTATGCCTCACTGCTGAGTTTGTCCAAGGAATTGTTTATTTGTGCTAAAATGGGAGGAAGCAAGGCCAGCTTCTTCATCTGCTTTTGCCTGTGAACTTGAGATGTTACTTAGAAGCTGGTAATGACTTTTGATTTCTCACAATAGTTTTTCTTGTCATACAGACTGATTGTTGGGAACACACAGAGCCTTATTTTAGTTGATTCACTCTTTCATTGAATCACAGAATGACTTGGGTTTAAAGGCACCCTCCAACTTCCCTGCTGTGAGCAGGGACATCTTCCACTAGATCAGGTTGCTCAGAGCCTCATCCAACCTGGCACAGAACACTTCCAGGGATGAGGCACCCACACTTCTCTGGACAACCTGTGTCTGTGACTCACCATCCCCAGAGTTAAAAATTTGTTCCTACCTAATCTAAACCTACTCTCTTTCAGTTTAAAGCCATTTCTCTGTGTCCTATCACTACATATGCCTTTGTCCACTGTTCCTCTCCCTCATCCTTGCTCCCTTCAGGTATTGGGAGGCCACAGTCAGGTCACCCTGAAGCTTCTCTTTTCCAGGCTTAACATGATTTCCATCTGTCCATGTAGACTGGCTCTTCAGTGTAAAAAATAAGATAAAAATCTCATCCTTTTAAAAGCATTCAGTCCCAGTGCATAGATGTGTGTTCTGCAGATCATTATCCCCTTTCCTTCTGAGTGCCAGCTCTGTGTCTGATTTGGGCAGCAATGGCATCTCTGTCACTTTTGGGCTGCAATTGCTTTTACACAGCTGAATCTGAATAGCTGTTCCTCTTATACCTTGAGAAGTATTGCCAATTTCAGCATATTTAGCTCTTTCAAATAGGATAAGTAAAATATATCTTCATTACTAAAGTCAGCAAGTACATCCAACATGCAGAGCACAGACCAGCACAATTTTTGGGAGTGGACCCATATCCAAAGGTCATCCTGTAAGCCAGTGAATTAAAGATGGTTCCTATTTGTCGCAAATAATGCTTAAATAAACATTACTTCTTTACTGGATATCACTAATCAAACTTAGTAATTGAATAATTGTGGAAAGCTTTGTATTCTCAGCAGAGCCTGAATCAGTGTTAACAATCATTGTTCTGTGTACCACAGAAGATTTATTGCTTATATAGACATATCCTGATCCCCTCAGACAATCTGGTGAACTTTTGCTGAAAATAGGTGTCTCAAAACCTTTATTTTCTTTTGATGCTGTATTAGTTCAGGCTGTACCTGTGAGACAGCTACAGTGTATGAACCTACTGAGCCATCTCTTTGCCTATTTCCCTTTTCCCCACAAAGCCATGATTGTTCTCCATGTTCCTCGTGGTTATCACAGGCCTCATGCCTTCCCTGATTCTTGTGGTCTATCACTTGCTCAACACATTTCCCATTTTTCCTGCACAACTGGCTTTTCAGTCCAAGGAGCTGTGAATTGCATTTCCCCTTGTGAGTGAGCACAAAGGCATTGCTTTCATCTCGCTCATCACAGCTCATGACAGATTGTTCTGGACTGCTTTCATACCAGTCTCCTGATCAAACAAAATATCCAACAAGGTAGACGTTGCACAGCACTTCCTCTTGTGTTTCTTGGGGTGTTGCAGAGAATTTCAGAGCTTGTTAATCAGAGTGTAAGTCTCCAGTGATGAGTGACATCTCACTGCTGTGCTACAAGTACAACTTGAAATGAAACAGTGAAGACAAATTATAAAACAGGACCAAATTTGACAAGGAAACTCCACATTTACTTGGGTAACAATATTTTAAAAATGTCTTGGTCAGATTTCTTTGTGCTTCTCCTTGCCCTTGTGTCAGTCTAATCTTCCTTGCTCTTAAGTTACACTTCTGCTCATTTATTTTAAACATTGCCCACACTGGTCTCGTCCAACCTGCCAACCTGTATCATAGCTAAAAAAGAGACAAGTTCTGCAGCTGAAGTCTCTTGTGTGGCAAGCCCAGCATAGTTGTGTTCTCCTTTACACCAGTGCTGTGGCTGGGTAAACAGAGATGTTCCCAGTGCCAAATGAGGAATCCTTTTCAGTGGTATCAATTTTCAGTGCTCTGGCTGCCTGAAATGAAATATCTGTTAGTATGTTTACCATTACCAGTCCAGCTTCTTCAGGCTGTATTGATTAAATTTTTGTACTGTAAAAATACCATTTTGAACCCCAGCAAAATCGATATAGAGTGAGGTTTTATATATATATAAATTGGATTTGGATCAGGAAGAAAATCTTCATCAGATGAAAAATAAAGCTGGGTGAAAAAAGTTTGATAAAAGATCTCAGAAGAGGAAAAAGTTGCTCTGTCATTTCCCCAGCCTCTGTTGTATTTGCCCTCTAGACCCTTCTGTCTGTCCACTGATTACTTTTCTACACAAATAAATTTTCAAGCAAATTGAGGCTTCCTGTTTCAAAAAGATACTTGTAAATAGATGTAGCATTATCAGAAACTACCTAAAAGGGCTTTTTAAATGCAATGCATTCATATATTTTGTGATACACGGTAGTGCTAATGGTAACCTTCCTACTGGAGGCTAGAAGAGTTATTTATAGAGTACCTAATGCATCAAGAATAAGTTCAATGAGATGATGGAAGGATTATTTCCAGAGAGCAATTAAAACCACCACTTTATGGGTAGTGAAGCATTGTGAGTAACAAACAGTGAGGATATGGCATTTCAGTTGCAGTGGGTTTATTTTATATGTTGTGGCCTGTGATAAGAAGATAAGAAAGGCAGTTAGGTAACTGCAAGGCAAGACACCAGACAGGTTTTCTACATAGAACTTAGAGTAGGAAGGTTTAAAATGAAGTAATGTTTGGGGAATGGGGAAGTTTTACCTTTGGTAGATATAGTTGATGGTTGTGGTTGTGCAATAATTGTGTTTGACTTATCCCAAATAAGTCAGGGCTGTGTGAAGTTTAGATCTGCCCCCCCCCTTTATTTTCTGAATTACTGGCTATTCAGTAGTTCTTTTCTGCCACTCTTGTCTCTCTGAGGAAGACCCGGCCTCCTGAAATGCCTCTTTGCCTCCTGGTAGAACAGCTCCTGAAATAATACTGAGCAAAACATAAAGAGTGCCTGGGCCAGTCCTTTACTCAGATTTCAGCTGTGCTGGTTTGTTTTTTTTTAAATGCTAGTAAGACCACACAAAAGCTTATTTTCTGGAATCACTAATTCATTTCATAACAAAACCCAATGATCTATTGAAGAGAAAATAGAAACAGGTTATCAGTCATGTAATCATGCAGGAAAGAGGGTACTTAATATGAATTTAAGTATTGGAAGACATCAAGAAGACACAAGAAAGAAATGGTATTTGAGGGGGCTAAGGCATGTCCATATTTGTGTAATTCATGGAAAACTGTAAGTAGTTGGAATATGTTATGAACCTCTCTAACATTGTTCAGAGCCAGAAATGAGGGCAGATGCAATTTAGAGTTGGACTTGCTTTCTCCTTAAGTTTTTTCCCAAATAATTCTTCTTTCGCTTAACGTAGTTTTATATGCATGCTACAGTCTTGCTTCATGACAGTGTCAGAAAGGATAAATATCAATAGCTGAATAAATTTAAGCATTCTAGTCTGATAACAGACTGTAATAGAAAAGTATTTCAGACAAATGTTTCAGGTCAGGTGAGATGAATCTCACCCTTCGAGTCTTTTGTTGGGATGGGCCACCATGTCCCACTTTGGGCAAGGGCAGAATCTTTGGAAATGACTGTGAAAATTATTTTGGAAAGATATATGATAATAAATTCAATGCAATAGTTTTGCAGAAAGAGTTGCTTTGAATTTATTCACACAACGGTAGCACATTGTTGTGGTATTGTGAGGTGACCTTTAATATATTTCAGTGTCAGATATTAGCATGCAATGCATGAAGAGTGTTGCAGCAAGAGAAACTCAGATTGAGAGAATATTTTTTTGTGAAGATGGTCTGATAGTGGTATGAATTACCTGTCATAGTACAGTCCTGCTCTCTGTTGCTGGGAGCTTTCAGGGATGCCAGGTATGATTTAATTTGAAATGATAATAGATGATCCTCTGAAGTCTTTTGCAGCTGTATTCTTCATAAATTTATGTTAAAATAGATCAGTCATTTGGGGATAATCTATCGTATTGATTTATTTCTTATGGTACTAAATTTCACATTAAGTTCTGTGGCAAGTTCCCATCACATGTTCCTCAGTGGTGTGGAGGATAGGGAATAGATGGGCAATGCACCATTGCTGCCTCTCCACATAGGAACCTGATTTCAGTTTTCCAAAGGGAACATGTTCACAAAACCTGGCAGGTGACAGAGGAGGACCTCAGCATTAATGTTTTGAAGACATTTGCAAATCCCTTTGATTTCCGTCTCAAGCTTGAAGAGCCGGTCCCGCTGGACACTGGCATAACCTGTGTAGTACTGCTGTGTTGCCCCTAAAAAAGCTGTCCCTTGCTTGATCATAGGTCACAGAATGGTTTGGGTTAGAAGGGATCTTAAAGATGATCCAATTCCAACTCCCCTGCCATGGGCAAAGCCATCTTCCACAAGACCAGGATGCTCCATCCAGCCTGGCCTTGAACACTTCCAGGGATGGTTTATTGGCATAGCTGCGGCTTACTAACAATGTTCAAAATTACACACCTAACCAAGGTTCTGTGACACTGCTGGGAAAGCCAGGATCAGATGCAGTTAACATCCAGATTACCAAAGAAATTCATGTGAATTGGGAAAATAAGATAAGCTGTCCATAAAAATAACATCTCTCTAGTACAGATATGTACAACTCGATGTCTGCATGAAAGCTCTACTGTGCACTCCTAGGTAACCTTCTTTAAGGGGAACAAATTTCCATTAGGTTTTAAAGAAAAAAAAAGAAGCTCAAATGCTTTTGAAACTCCTAAAACTTCATATTTTGAACTTTCTTGTGGTGTAAAAAATTATATTAATATAGTCAGTTGCTGAAAATAAAAGCTAGAACAGTGTTGTCTCCAGGACACAGCAGGAAGGTAATTTAAAAAGCTCAGGAACATTGTTGAAATTATCATGCAAACTTATTAAATGTAATGTATATTTAAATTGAAAAAACTTCTTTATTAGGGCTAGATAGGTGATTTTTTTTTGCTGCCTCTAGCAGTTAAGCTTATTGGGTGAAAGTCAGGGTAGATTAATTTCTAATCTTTATGGAAAACCACTTATTAAAAAATGGATAGCAAAATTATTAATATAATACTGAAAGTTTAGACTGTCTGTAGAACAAGACTCACCACTGAACAAAAGTATAATGAGTATTTCATAGTATTTGGCCACTTTTGTTTACATATAGTTTTGTATTCTTGGCATGATTTTCTAGGAGTTATTTCTGACACATGTTGAATTAACATTAAAATCTTCCCTATCATTACAAATTATAAAATATTTAGCTGTAATTTCCCTTTTCATAACACATAAGTAGGAACTTATTATAAAACACATTTGAAAGAACTTATTGTTGACTTAGATAATTAAAATGAAGAGTGTGGAGTGAATTTTTAATGCTTTTTAGATTAGCTCAGGAATGATCAACTATTTGTCTCCTCCTCAAGAATATGTACAAATAATGGTTCACAGCTCACATTTGCCTTTTTCCAAGAAATAATGAGCATTCAGAATTAAGGGCATGTCAGTAAAAATTCTAGACTGAATTGAACATTTTTTAAGTCTCTTCTTCATTAATTGGTGTGAGTCTAAGGACTTGGAATTTCAGATTTGATGCAAACTGTATTTGATGAAAGTCTGAGGGAAGCTGCTGGGGTCAGCTGAGGCCATCCCCAGTGCTGTGCCAGCACGATGCTCACAGTGACTCTGCATGCCTGGGCTTTTTTCAAAACCAAAATTGACTTTCCAGGCCTACATTTAGAGAACCTTATTGAATTTCAAAGTGTACAGGTACAAAAACTGCCACAGGGCCATGAATTACTGTGAATTTGGGTGACTCGGTGTCCTGGGAACCCTGAAAATTCACATGTGCTGAGGAGTGGGGTCTCAGCCACAGACCAGCCTGAAGCCCAGCTTGCTGCACAAGGTCTGCCTAGAGCTCAGGCAGGCAGGTGTAGGTCCCACTAAACTGTGACACAGAGTAGTGGCAGTGAAGAGATGGGTTTGTGTAACCTAAACACCAGCATGGTCAAGGAGCTAAGGTATTGTGAGCGTGGCACTGTACATGGCAGGAATGAATGGCAATTAATGGAGCAGCACAAGTAAAGGCTTGTGATGTAATATCCCTGAATCAACTAATCCAAACTGTTCCTCTTGTCACCTGCCTCCCTTGTTACCTTACAGAAGTCATCTCTTTGCTCTTGTCCTTTGCAGTGAGATGATGGCACAGCTTGTGGCTCCTCAGCAGGACAGTCTCTGTCCAGGCTGGGATTTGCATCTCCTCCCTCATCCTGCCTGTATGGCTGCTTTGATCTCTCCTTGGGCTGATTTAGCTCAGCTAGCTGGCAGGTATTAACCCAGGAAAATAAACTGAATAATTATCTGACAGTTCCATGATCTGAATCATCTCACCAGTGTTCCCATGCTAAGCACTAGGCAGGGATCGCAGAGCCACAAGATGGATGGAGAGGAGGAGGAGGAGTTGAGTAGCTATTTCAGTCAGAGAAGACATTTTTGGCTGTCTCAGCTGCTTGCACTGACCCAAGCAGAGCCCTTCCCCACTGTGCTGGCTCTGCTGCATTTTGTGGTGCTTCTGTGTCCTCTAGGACCAACTGCTTTGGAAGGAGGAAGATGCTCCCATGAGCTGAGCAGCTGTATGACTTGCTCTCCACCTTCACTTCTGTGTGAATTTTTGCCACATCAGCTTTATTTGAAGCTATTTACCTAGTTAAAGTTACTGTATAATTTCCCATTGCAGTTGGTCCCTGAGCACTCAATGGAGTATCTCATTTTGTCCAGTCTCTGGCAGAAGCCCTCAATACAAACACAAATGCTAATGTGGCTCCCTGCTACACAAAGGTTTCTGGGCTTGTTTATCTGCAGGAGGAGTTAAGAAATAGTTTTGCATTTAAAAGCAGGACAACCTGAACTGATAATCCTTTTTTTGATCTTAGTTGTTTGAATTAGCTGTGGATTAAAGCTGCATGTACTACCACAGCATTAATAAGATGACATTAGGCTTGATTTCCCTTGCTTTGCATGAGAAGTCTGTGGAGAATCTTGGATTTGCTTGGCAGAAGAATACATTATCATGGTAAACAGCACTTCTGAAGGCTTATGAAATCACCAAAAAGAATGTAAGTCTCAAGGTTGCCTCAGTGATGACAAAGTGTGAATTGGCTGAACTGCAGGTCAGCTAGGGTAGCTGAGGAAAGTGTCTGGTCCAAACTAAGATGCCTCATATCATTGCATCTGGTGCTTACAAAATTTGGTTTGGTTTTCATTAAAGAACATTCAGACTCAATATTTTGGGGAAAAATTAATTTTTAGCAGGAAATGCAATAACTAGGTAAGTTAATTTCGAGTATGATCTTGTGTTGGAAAACAGAACAAAACAAAAAGTAGCCTTATGGGTGAATACTGTATATACTGACCTAGGGTATTTTTTATAAGATAGTAATCTAGTATCTCCACTTCATTAAAGATTAGGTTATGTTTAAACATTTTATTCCATGTGTAGGGAAAACAGTGGAAAACTTTTTAACAGTTTAAGGTCCGTTTAATTTTTTGGTTTTAAAAGGGAGATGTGTGCAAGATCTATCCCTGTCCCTGTGGTAGGAATGTGCCTACATTGCCTTCACCTCCATGCTGTTATTTCTTTTGTTTGTTTGGAAGATGAGTTTGTCATGATCAGATTCTGTGGGGTAGTGCAGCCATGCATGCCATGTGTGGGAATGTGTTCAAGCTTTTCCACAGCTGGTTCTTGGGTCTGTTTACAGACAGTGTGTAGGAGCTGTTAGCACTCCTGACAGGGTCAGAAGCTCTCTGTATTGCTTGGTTTCCCCACTTCAGCCATTGCCACTTCTGTATTCCAATGCCTACAGTCTTCCCTGAAGTTTTGGAATCAGTTGAACTAAGCCAGTCCCAAAGCTGCAAAAGTCTGTGTAGTAGAATGTCAATCCAGAGGGTCAAGTTGACCATCAGTTCCACTTAGCTCAGTATATTGTAAACTACACAATATTTATTAATATCCTCTTAACAATCTTCTCCAGTTGAAGTAAAATATCATAAGCAATAATTATAGTGAACTAGAGGGAGATATGGGGAGATCAAACACATCCCTCTAGCAGCCTAAATTCTTAAAGTATTTGCTAGATTTAATTTTACGAGTAGACCAATGTCCAAGCTGGAACAATAGGTTCAAATAAAACCAGTGATCCTCTGCCAGTCTGCTTGGGAGTGATGCTTTTGTGAACTGGTGGGATCAATTCACTTCCTATACATAGGAGCAAGTATTTGGACATCTTCAGTACCAATGGAATAAGAAAGCAAGTCCTCCTATGGTCCTCCAAGCAATCTCCCAGGTTTCCAAGGAACAAACAAACAAAACAGCCAAGACAAATTATGCAGCAAGGGGGAAGAAATCCTTTCCAGTACCTGCAGGCAGGCAATCCAAGGCATGAAGCAGTAGATGAATATGTGATCAGCAGGCAGCAATCAAGACTTTTTAAGGTATAATGCCCCAGACTCAGCACAGTTTTTCATTTGAATATAATAGAGCAGTCTCTTTTCTTGTCTTACATATTGTTTTTCAGGAATATCATAGAATCATATCCTCATTCCTAAGGACAATACTTTACAGTTGCTTTTACTGAATTTTGTGTGATGTTCTTTACTGTGCCTTCTGCTTCTGAATTTGAGTTGGACAATGCTCTTGCAGTTTGTCACTCACCCATCCTTTTGACTGTGCACTGTGCTGTCACCCTGGCTATTACCAAAAATAAGGGCTAAGCTCTCACTCAAGACAGAGCCCAGCATGTCTTTGATGTCACTGTGCTGTTCCAGTTCTGTGCTGCTTTTTCCTTTGTATTAAAATGATTGGAAGATAAGATTTCAATTTAAACTTTAAAAACTTTTCTTGGTATGTAAGCGACAGCATTTGTCACTACAAATGGTTTTAAGGATGCTTATATACAATAGTTCCAAGATCTAAATGATCATTGTTTAAAATCTGTCAAGAGAAAAATCCTGCCACAACTAAATATGTAGAATTGACATTTGAAATGGGAGTAGACATGAGCTTGGCTTATACTTTAAGTGCTATCAGCTGCTTTCTGAGAGGAAGAAGGAGGAGACATTTCTGTAGCAGGTTAATTAAAGGATAACAAGCAAATTCTGTATCTTTACAATAGTTATTCTAAATAAATTCAAACTACATGGAACCTTTCTATAATGAAACCATTCTTTTCACAGAACAACTTTAGTATACCTAGAAGCAGACTTGCAATTAGCCTATGGTGATGTATTGAAACAATTCA
The DNA here is from genome assembly GCF_012460135.2 of Molothrus ater. Lineage (NCBI taxonomy): Eukaryota > Metazoa > Chordata > Aves > Passeriformes > Icteridae > Molothrus > Molothrus ater. Next base: position 9,861,745 of record NC_050491.2, read on the forward strand.
GGACTTTGATACCACTTCACAATCAGGGCTGTTCTACAGAGCCCAGGTAGAGAAATCTTCCAAGGGCAATGAAGGAGGTATTACTTGAAACAGCTTTCCTGGTTTCTTAGCAGTTGACTCATGAAGGTCAGGAAGGAAAAAAAAGTCTGAATCCTTGAAAGCCATTTTAGAACTGGGGGGATCTGAATGGCCTGTAGGTCATGTCATGTTGCATGCTGCTGTCAGAGTGAGGTGCTTGCCTCATCTCTTACTCCCTTTCTGGTGGCTCTCTGTCCTACAAGTGAAGGGCATTTTGTCATCACTGCAGACATTTGAATATCTATAAGATTGGTTTGCTTATATGTATTTTATGTGCTACTTTATCCTTTAATTCAGTTCACAATATTTGAGTTTGTAAGAGATTTTAGAACTGAGTCTTAGAAGAATTAGTCAAAAGATACAGACTCTTTCATGTCATTGTTTGTCTGCTTCAGACCTATTACTCTACCCTCTGCAAAGCCAACATTTGCAGTCCCCACCCCAAATAAATAAATGATAAAGTAACTGCTAAAGAAGGAGGCAGCCAGATTGCATAAGGTCAGTACTGAGTGATAAAATCCCATGTTTGATCCAGCTGATGAGTGACATTCATACAGAAGTGAATTAGTCTTGATGCAAAGTCTGTTTGCAGTATGGAAGTGCTGTTCCACGTGCTGTACTTTTGTTTTTCTGTGCAGAGCTGTGTACCCTGGACTGTGGCAGCCACGGTGTCTGCTCCAGAGGGATTTGCCAGTGTGAGGAGGGCTGGGTGGGACCCACCTGCGAAGAGCGGACCTGCCACTCCCACTGCGCCGAGCACGGGCAGTGCAAGGATGGGAAGTGTGAGTGCAGCCCAGGATGGGAAGGGGACCACTGCACCATCGGTAAGGGGCTTTTGTACCTCAAGAAATGAAGTACATAAAACCTTAATCCAGTTCTATACAGATAACCATCATTCTGATTGAAATCTGTTTGGAAAAACTGAGACTCAGAATCTAGGCAGGTGTAAAAAAGGTGCCTCTGCACTCTGTTTGTCCCACAGAATAGCACCGTGGCACAGCTTTCTGTGTAGAGGAAATAACAGATTAATTTAAAAAAAACACAGAAAGGAAAGATAGCTCAGTCCTAACATATCTTTGGGATGTGTTCAAACTTGAATGTTATAGTCAGGAAGGAAAAAAATGTTTAAAAAGTAGAAGGTGTGAGGAAACAAAGCTATTATTTACATTACATAATTCTTGCATTAAATCTCTTGCCTTTCTGTCTGAGGATTTACGTATTTTACTTACTGCTAATGGTATTTTTCCTAGAGCTGACTGCTAACAATATTCCTAATAAGGTAAAGCTTTCGGATCTTTCTAGAAGTCATTAAGTCTACTATTAAAGTGTAATAGTTTTATTTTTAAAGAAATTCAACAGTTTTTTGAAAAGTCTAAGAGAGTTTCTCCCTAAAATGTCCCAAAGTGAAATTATTATCTAATTGTCAGAGATGAGCAGCAAAAGATCTCACATTTGTTTCTTGAAAAAAAATCTAAAATGTGTTATCTTTATCTGGAGCATTTTAAGATAATTCAATTCCCTGGCTCTAGAATTTACTAAATCAAGAATTAGGTTTGTGATGGAGGAGCAGCCTAATTTTCTGAAGATTGTTTAGAGCAAATCCAGAGAAGGACCAAAATACTTGAAGGGATAAAAAGACCTGCTGTTCACGTTGTAGGCCGTGCCAGGTGTGGTCCCTGCACGCTTGTCATCAAATGGAGAACGATCACAAACACAATGCTCTGGTCACAGCAGCAGGAATAGGTCTGCCTGCAGGAAGAGGGAGACATTTTATATCAACCCCCAGGTGTCAAGCCATAAGCAAATGTATTTTCATTTGGTACAGAAGTTTGATCCATCTCAGTTTTGTTCTTTTCTTTTTTAAGCTCACTACTTAGATGCTGTTCAAGGTAAGTTTTTCATATCAGCATTCCAAAAAAAGTAATGAAAATGTACAAAAGTATTGGGAATGGAGTGTTTTCTGTTACTCATTTTGTTTGAGCTTCTGTACTGCTAGGTTCCCAGAATAGATGACACATTTGTTTATGGAAATACATACAGATATATATGCACACACAGAGATTTACAGCAGAAAGTGCAGTTTTTAATAAGTAATGTGCTCAACTCATTTGCAAAGTTGTACCAATGTAAACATGTTTTACAGGGCCATCTGATGTTCTGTTAGGCAAATCCATTTTTTGGTCTTGTTTACCATCCAAAGTAATGCCAGAGCTGAGGACTTGTATTGATACTGTCTCCCATGAGAAGTAAAAAAAGTACTTTTTTGTCATTTATGCTTGAAGTAAATTTCTTTTGCTAGAGCAATGCTCTTGTTTTCTAAAGCTGTCTGTGCCAGATGTGATCTAGTTCTCTTCAAATCATATGATCCAAGAGTTAAGTTTGATGTTGCTTTGTGTCTGGTGCTGCTCATTTGATTCCCGTGCATTGCTGCAGGTCCTGCTCGTTCATGTCAGTGTGAGAACCTTCCCAGTGTGACAGCACTCCCTGTGCCTGCCCCACACCAGCGGTGCACAGCCCCTCCCAAAAATGCTGCTCACTGAAACATCAAAATAACCATGAGTTCAGAAAGATCTCAGTGCTTGTTTTCTGTTTCTTGTTTTATTTCTTTGGAATTAGATAATAATAAAAGCACCTAAGCATTCATTTTGTTGCATTTATAGACTTAGGGGGTAACCATACACAGTAGCAAAATATAATAATGTACAAGAAATTAATTAATTCAGCAGGACAGTGATTGAAAGTGGAAAAACGTCCACATTACCCAAAAGAGCTCTCACATCCTGCCCTTTCCCCCAGCTCCCTGGAAGAGGCTTTTACTGTATCTTTGGTGGTTGCCAAGTTCATGTTGTTTTGGAGTAGCATCTTCCATAACTCAGTGTGAGAAAATGGTGCCACCCATCTCCAGTTTTTCTGAGTAAGAGAGTCAGACTCTCTGATTCCTCTGTTTGCAGATGTGATTGATAAACTGTGCCAAGGGTGAGAGGAGGGAGATCATGTGTCTCATGTAAAGTTACCAGGAAATGTTCTGCATGTGGGGCTGTGAATCACAGCCTGACAGACCAGACTCTCCAACTGGCTCCTCCAAACTCCATTTGGAGGATCTTGGGGCTGTCAGGCACTGATTCTTCTCTCCTTCTCAAAAAAACCCTCTCTCTGATAGCACCTATGTGTTGATGATCAGTATCAGGTGCACAGGGGCTTTCAGACCCTGTATGTCCATGCTGGCAAAAAGAAAGGAGCCAGCTTAGAAGTGATGCCACTCACTCTGTCAATCTTACTGCCAAGCTTTATCCATTGTCCTTTGGCTCCATGTGTGACATGGTGAGGATCTGAGAAATGTCTGAGCTGGCACTGCACCATGCAAGCAGATGGACATGAGTGTACACATCCAAGAGACCATTCCTCTCTCACTCTTACAGGCAAGAAATCTAAATGCGAATGTCCAAATTACTATTGATTCAGAGCTTGCAAGTCTATAACTGAGTGGATGCTACAGCCCTTGGTCCAGTTTTGATCTAGAATCAGCACCACCAAGGGGCATGTGTTGGTCCTATTGGAATCAGCTCTAAAGGAAGGGAGTGGAACAGGAAGGCAGTGCTCCCTCAATTGCCTTCTGTGGGAAGAGTGTGTTGTAGTATAAATCAAATTGGCTTTTTCTCAGTCAGATGAGTATTTATGAACAGAATAAAAAGGTCACTTCCACTCCCTGCAATGTGTAGGATTAGGTCCACAGATGCCAGTTTGTCATTTAGACAATATATTCCGTGTGCATCTTTGATATAAATCTTGACTATGTGTGTGATATTGTTAGTGAACTATAGTTTATTTTTCAATAGAGAAAGAGATGGACATGACTTCAGAACTTTATATCATGACTTTACTCCTGTAAACAAGATATTAAACACTAAAAATCCTTATTCCTCACTGAAAAACTACTTTTGGCCAAGCAAAGGGAAGGACAAAGCTGGGGATTTTTCCATATTTGGCCAGAAATGTAAGTGGCTCTCAAGCTGTGAACATTTGAAGGCAGTAAGTATAGTGCTAGAAGTAGGAATGTTAATGAATAATTGCAACTGCAAAATAAGAGAAAATATCCCTTCATGAAAGCTTTTTTTCATACTTTCTCTTTTAGATGGTTGCCCAGGTCTCTGTTATGGAAATGGGAGGTGCACTCTTGATCAGAATGGGTGGCATTGTGTTTGTCAAGTGGGCTGGAGTGGCTCGGGATGTAACGTTGTCATGGAAATGGTGTGTGCAGATAACCTGGACAATGATGGAGGTATGATACATAATTCATGTGTCTCTGTTTATCTGTCACATTCTTGACTGCCATTTAAATCCATAGTTTTGGTGTATGCTTTCCTTTTTATCACAAAATGTCATTGTTTGTCTGTTTGCTCAAGACAGTTCTTCCACTGACTTCATCTGAAGTAACACAGTGAGGAAACAGACCCTTGAGCTGGATGCTACTGAAGGCAGAAAATATCTGTGGCCATATTTACCATCCCACTACTTGCTTTTCTTCTCATAAAAAGCAAAGCAAAACAAAAGTGTAATAAGTAATTTCCTGTATCTCCGTTCCACTCTTCCTCATAATTCTGTCAGTCTTTCAGAAATAACAGCCAAGAGAAACCCAAATGAAAGAAACCTCTGTGCCTGTCAAAATGCATCCAGTTAGACTTCTATTATTATTAATTTTATATATATGCAAGAATAAAGTGCACATTTGCAGTTGCTTTTAACATTAGTCTCTCTTAATATTTCTACTGAGACACAGCCCAGTTCTTGCAATTATCTGGACCTACTTTTGAAAGACTGTTGAGGAGACTAGTGTAGAAAGTGCACAGAAGAGATTCTGGAAAGTACTGTAAACAGAGCCCTGTACTGAAATAATCATTTGCTTCTTTCTATCAGTTGAATAAGGGCATTTGGCACTAAGTGCTCCCCTCAGTCCTCTGTGATCTTGATTTCACTCTAAGGTTGCATAAGTTTTAGGTTTGCTGGGGAAAACATAGTTCTTTCATACATTGGTCTCTGCTTCCTTTCCAATAGTTTGTTCTAATACAAGAGTTGGAGTTTTGTTGTTTTTTTTTTTTTAAGAAAAAACATCCAGCTCTATTTCAAACTTGCCAGTGGGAGAGAAGCCACAATATTCCTGACTGGTTTCTCTCAGAGTTAATTATTTTTCCTGTCTGTCTTAGGAATACTCATTTACTGAACAGTCAAGGACTATTGCTTTTCTCTCCTTCACCTGCTACCATCCTTTACTGTGTGCTTGTCCCATCCTCAGAGCTGTGCAGCAGAGGGTGGATTCAAGGCCATGTTTTGTCAGGCTTTCAGAAACTTGCAACAGTGCAAAAGATGTCCCTCCCCATGGCAGGGGCTTAGAACAGGGTGATCTTTAAGGTCCCTTCCAACCCATCAGTTCTATGATTATATGATCAGCCCCAAACATGGTTAATTTCTTTTTTCTTAGATTGTACACTGAGTTGTATTAAAATACATATTATCTTATTGTGTCACACCTAAAGACCATATCAGTGTCCTGGATGAGATCTTACACTTGACTGTAGGGGCAAAGCTTGCTATGATGATTGTCTGTTTTCTTCTAGGTCATTGATAAATTAAGCTTGATGTAGGTCCAAGAACTGAGGTCACTGTGGGACCTCAATAGAAACATTCTGACTCAATGATGATTCCTCATTTACAGATATATTTTGAGACCTTCTGATTTTGTATCCTGTGGCCTCTAAGACCCTGCTGTCCTTTGGCAAAGGACATTCCTCATTTCTGAACCCTATTCAAAATTGCCTTATTCCTCTCATATCCTTCCTTTTCCACTTTATTTCCAAGAGGTCCTGTCTCTGCCCACTGTCTGTGCTCTCCTGCACTGGAGTGTGTCCCTGTCACACAAGGTCCCCCAGCTGGTGTCCCTGCCCCCTGTGCTCTCCCATCTGTCGCTGCTCTCCCCCGCTGCCCGAGCCTCTGACTCACTGCACTCTTAGATCTGCCCACTGAAACCCTGGTTAGCCTTAATGTATGGAAAGCATTTTCTGATACTCTCTGTGAACTGGCTCTGTATAAACTGCCCTGTACTGTGATTTTGGGTGCTTTATATTCTGCAATAACACTGAGTTATTGGAAGAGTTGGCACTTTTAACTCTAAATCTCCTTGAATTTGTCAGTTTAAGGCAGACACTTCACATCATTTCACCGCAGGTTTTAAAAGCAATTTTCTTTTCCCTTTTAATGGGAACATAACATGGACTAGGACAGCTCTGTTGACATTAAAATTAGAGATAAGTGCAGAGAGAAATATTTAATTAATCTGACTACTACAGATGGGCTAAATGTAATTAAATTTTCTTCACAATTTTCTATAAGAAAAGAAAATTATATCTACATATTATAACCACTTTTCTTTATATATATATATATATATATGTATATATACATACAAATATATATATATATGAAGTTTGTAGGACCTAATTTGCCATAAGTATAAATTAGAAAAATTCCCCTAAAGTCATTGGAGTTATACCAGTGTTAGAATAAATTAGAAGCTGTGTGTTTCAGGGTTTGTATACCAACACAGCAGGAAAATCAGGAAGTGGGAAGGAGGTGTGACATTACCTCCTAAGTCCTGTTTGCTGGGAGGTTGAGCCTTAGACCATGAGAATATTATGGTGGCATAGCAAGTTTTCATCCACCAAGCTAAACACCTGGAGTAGGTTCATCAGGATGGAAGTTAATAGTATTTTCCCCTGCAGCTCAGGTGAGTTAAACACAGCTGACAGGTGGTAGCTTCCTAAGGCCTTAGGATGTGACATAGTCAGTGACACATAGCCCAAGAGATAATTAAGTGCCCTTTTATAGGCCAAATCATGGAATTCTCACCTAGCAAAGATCTTAATCATTCCATTTGTGTTAAAATCAAACATTTATATCTCAGTCCTATTGTACTTCAAGTACATGAGGAGGAGGTCACCACCAAGGAACAAAGCTGCAGTAAAGTTCAGCAATTATAATTTCAAACAAAATCTAATTTTAGGACTTAGACAAAGGGATAATTTTGTGTAGTTTCACGTTATTTTTTCAGTTAATTTGTCACATGGTACTTTTGGGGATGGAAAACCTGAGATTTTTATAATTCAAAACTACATTTAGTGACACAGTAAAAAAAAAAAAAAAACAAAAAAACAGGTTAGTCCCAACCATAAGGATTCAGTAATGTCATTTAATTGGCATGAGGAAGAGTTAGTGTTGTTGTTTACCCTGTATTAAGAGCACAAAGGCTTTGGGAGGGGGAAAGTCTTGAATTAATTTTTTAAGGACTGATATAATCATATAAAGAAAAGCATATTCACAGTCATCCTGGTCCTGCAGCCACTGAAGCACCAGGACCCCCTTGGTGCAGTTACTGCTGATGGTAAGATAAAACACATGTGGAGCTATTCTCAGGGGCAGGGAAAGTGTAATTTCTTTTAGAGCCCCATTAGGATTTGCTGCACTTGTTCCCTGGCTGTACCAGAGCTGCCTTTCCCATTCCAGCTCATAAGTCTCTGTTAGCTTTTTCCTGCTTGCAGGCTTAAGGGCATGTTTACCTGTTCAAATATCACTACAAATATCAGTGGAAAGGTCTTAGCATTATAACAGATGCACGATGGCATGGTTTGCACTTGCTCTCATGGAGTGCTTCTGCAGTCTGTTAGCAGTGTGATGTCCATTAAAAAATGCCAAGGAGTCAAGCAGGTGTCCTTTGCAGTGGGGCCTTTCCCTCACTGTGGCTTCCCTCAGCATAATTCCCCATTCCTTATCCTCCTTCTTTCCTGTCACAACTGAGTTTATTTCAGTTTATAAGATGAGCCATTCAGCTCATCTAAGCAAGTCATTTCCTCATGTCCTGCCACTAACTGAGCTTCATTGGAAGCTCCAGAAGATCTCTAGAAAGCTCTGCTGAGCTCTTTGCAGGCAAGGTGCCTGTGTCTTGGGGCAGGAGGCAGAACACACTGCTGAGGTGTGGGGACGCGCAGGGCACTCATGGGTCACACCCCACTCAGTTGTAGCCAAGCTACAATTTGCCTGGTTTTTGAACATACCTTTACCCAGCTGCTGCACAAACAGGTCTTTGTCTCAAGCTGAAAGTTGCAGCCTGTCACTCCCATTAGTTTCTTTGATACAGATCTCCCTTTTAAATTTGCCTGCATCTCCTTTTATCATTTGTCTTTCATGAATCAATCTTGCCAGTTTGTTTTTAAGTAAAATGCTGTTTACTACAAGCTTTGAATTCTTTTCCAAATATGCCTTCAGTCACTTCAGACAGTTATTGTAGCATTCTCCAAGCTTTTCCCAGCACAAGGAAATATATGACTCAGCATAGCCTTGGGTTGATAACCAGTGCTGCTAAAATATTGATGTATTTCTGACCCGTCCATTGGCGTTTTAATAACCCATCCATCACAGAGATATTGAGTCCATATATAAGTAATATGCTATTATTACCCAATATAAATAATACTGATGGGAATGGTTTTCATTGTTGCTGAGCAGCAAGGACTCTCTAGGGATACTTAGAGTTTCTGAAAACCTTGATATATTCATATTGTCCCGAGTGTGGAAGGCCAAACACTGCTGGTACTCACTGGGTAAAACACTCACAGCCTTTCCATAGGTACACTGATGGGTTTCCTTATATAAACACCAGCATTCCCAGTTAACAGCCTCACTGTCTGCTGCCTGCTATGTATTATGGATAAAATTTGGGCACTTTGAATTAATGCATATGAATAAGCATTAGAGACTCTTGACAGTTGCTGCTGCTGCTTCGTCTCTTCTGAAGTTACTCTTTGATTCCTTTTGCTTAGATTCCTGGCAACACTAATTAGACTGAACTGAGCCTGTGGTGAATAAAGTCAGCACAGGCAATATTTAAGGAGACACTTAAATCCCATTTTTTACTTTCTGTGAAAGTGTTCTGAACACAGATCTCAGAGCTCCATCTCTGGCTTGCACTCACTGGATCAGTATGGACGGAGCAGGAGTGCACTGATACACTCACACCCCTCTGGGTAGCTCTGCAGCAGTGAAAATGAAACTCATTGGTACTTACAGAACTATAGAATATCCTGAGTTGGACAGAACCCACAAGAATCATCCAAGTGTGGCTCTTGACCCTGCACAGGACAGCCCCAAAAATTACACCATGTATCTGAGTGTAATCCAAACACTTGTTGAACTCTGTCAGGTTTTGTGCTGTGATAGCTTTCCAGGAGAGCCTGTTCCAGTGTCCTACCACCCTCTGTGTGAAGAACCTTTTCCTAATATCCAACCTAAACCTCCCCTGACACAGCTTCATGGTGTCCCCCCAAGTCCTGTCACTGGTCACTAGAGAGGAGGGATGAGTGCCTGTCCTTTGCAGGTGTTGCACTGTCAAGACCACAGTGAGGTCTTCCTCAGTCTCCTCCAGGAACAAGCCAGGTGACCTCTGATGTTCCTCTTAGGGCTTCCCCTAGAGGGCTTTCACCATCTTCATAGCTCTGCTTTGGACATTTTCTAATGGCTTTGGACATTTTCTGGTGGCTTTATGTCATGGTGCCCAAAACTAAGCACAACATATCTAATCTAGAGATTAGATTTTTGTGCCACTGAGCAAGTGCATCATTAGGATGTGTTTGTGAGCATGTCTGCATTCATGTTTGTGCACCATATAAGCATCTACACCACTTCTTGTAGTATTCTGGGTTTGACATTACCATAAAACTTCAAATCTATTCGTTTACATTAACCAGGTAGTTAATTTCAGTACATCTGCATGTGTGAAAAAAGATTGAAAGGTTGAGAGCTCTGCTCATTTAATGAACTTTTAAGCAGAAGAAGAGCAATTGTAAGTTTTATTGCTAACTAGCTATGTTTTCCTCACCAGAATTTAATGGTAGTGGATGGTTTATTAAAATAACTAACATCAGCAACATGGGAGGTAGAGTCTGATTGAATTTTTCATTTTCATAGCCAGTTAATGAAGTGTCTGAGTGATTTAATAGAAAAGAAGCTGCTGTGCAGGTTGTTGTCTGCTTCACTGGTGAGGTAGGGAAGCCGCCACTGTTGGTGTGAACCATTTTGTTCTTTGTCCCTTTACCAGTGTTCCCATGCAGTGCCTCTCTACTGTCCTTGGGTCCTCCTGAAATTGTATCTAGACAATTTGTACCAATTGTGGACACAGATCCATTTTCAGGGATGTGAGTTATTGTGATATTGCCATATTTGTGCTCATGAATTGCAAGTACTACAAGGGTGCATGAGAAGAATAGAGATGCTGGGATTTTAAAAGTAGGTGACAGGTGTTTGTATCAGGCACAGAATATATGACTTGTTCAATGTTCTTGCAATTAACTTAGGGCTGACAAAATGCCGGTTTTGTTTCCAACTGTTATTTTATTTTAAAGATAACTTAACACAAGTATTCTGCAGCACATGGAAAGCTCAAATGCAAAACCTGTGAAATGCACTCTCTGTGCAGCATTTTTCTAGACATAGAAAGTAGAGAGATATATATTGCTCGATAGTAGTCAGTGGAGAGGTAGGTCCATAGCCACAGGTCCATTGCAATTGTTCTGGCTGCTGAAGGTGATCATGCCTGTAGAAGAGAGATTGCTGCCCAATGTGTACATCAGAAAATGTGCTGCACCAAGGACAACATGAGCCTTCTATGACTGCAGCAGAAGCATGGCTGAGGAAGTAATTTCACAGCACTTGTGACATCCCTTCCATCATATAGAAGAAGGAATATATATATAAATGTATAAGCAATAAAATGTATTTTGTTTGATGGAAAACTTTGTGTGATTCCATTGACACACAGTCTTGACCCAATAAATATTAATATCATTCCTTATAGAAGGCTTCCTGAAAAAATCTGTTCCCCAGCAAAGGAATGGGAAAATCTTGTCCTAGTTCTGAGATCTATTGCAATACAGATAGGAATGCTGTGACTGAAAACAGAGGAACTTGTTTTGGCATGCTCTGCCTTCTCTTTGAGGTTGTTTAAATTATTGAAGAGTACTATGAAGTGCTTTCTATCTTGAAGTTGATCTTTGTAAATTCTGTTTTAGCAGTAATATTAAACATATTTTAATTTTCTAATTCACTTTCAAAACAAAAATCCCAGTTCATCATTATCCTTGCATACAAAAGAAAGTACCTGGAGGATGAGAAGCCCTAATTTCAGATTCATCAAAATGGAAATTACTTTATATAATAAGTCTGTAGTGTACAGTGAATGTGCCTCTCTTTCATATAAAATAAATTTTAAAATGCTATTAACAAACCAAAACCATTTACACATCTGTAATACATTTTAGTCTGTACCTATGCTGTGATGCTCTTTTGGGGTAATTGACAGTATAAACTTCAGTGTACAAGGATCTCCTGCTGTATGAATTACAGTGTTTGCTGTTTGTAGTAGTTTGTTCATACTCCTGGCTGTTGTCTCCTGAGATTTAAAAGAAACCCTGCTGATTTTCTAACACAGTGAGCTTTTTAATAGTTGGTTCCTGATACGGAAATTTAACTAAAATTGTGACCACTGGTTGAGAACTGCTATTGTATTTGTAGCATTTTCAAGTGCATGAATTTGACAATATAGTTTATAAACAAGATTTATTTGTTTTGTTTTTTTTCCTGGGTTATTCTCCTGGATTAAAAATCTAATTTCAAATAGGATTGGCTTGTTGAAAATTTTATCCTCATGTGCACTTATTAATACAATTTGCATTGTCATGACCTCCCTCCATATGTAGCTTGTGTACCAGCTTGGTTTGCCTGGCTCATTTTGATGGATATTGTGCTAAATTATAGGAGTTTTCATTTGAGGTCTTAGATTTGGATTTTCTTACTTTTTTTTCTTTTAAATTGTTTAATTCAAAACCAATGTCTTGAATGAGCCTAAAGAGGAAAAAAGATTTTGTTTTGGCTTAAGAGTGCCCTGTTTGCCCTGAAACAGGTGTTTTATTATTTTACTTCTTCACAAAATGATAAAAATATTTTTAAGTTCTATGCAAGTCAGTTTCTCTTCCAAATTTTGGTTGTTTGGAGAAAAGCTGGACTTTCATTATTCAGATAATTGTAGTTAATTATCCTAAAATACACACAGCAGTCTGGGCCAAATACATTATTTGAGTGGTGCACAGAGAAGCTGCCGCTTCTTCACTTCTTGCCTTACTGCCATGAAGCATCTTCTCTGAGCCTAACATGTCTTCTCTTTCATTCTACATGGTTGTGAGAGGAGATGGGAATTTATTTCAAATCAAAATATTTTTTAAAAAAAACACCATGAGAGAGAAAGAGAGCCCATGAATGATGGTGTGTGACCTAGAACTGTGCTCCTTTGCATTAATACTGATATTTTGGGTAGGGAGTTTCTTTCTCTGATGACTTTGTAGCCTTTGTTGCCTGTAAGCTGTTCCTGCTGAATCCAGCATTTCATACGTTTGTAGTGCTGTTAGGACTCACACCAGTCTCAAAATGACTTGTTCAGATGTGCTTCTGGGACTTCACACCCTCCTAATGGGAAGCCTTCCCTATTGTAGCCCTGGGAGGCTGAAGAGGCAAATGAAACCAGGTGCAGGTGATTCAAACCAGAATAACTCCATTAGCACAACCTGGAAGCGTTTATAAGGCAGTCTTGTTGCTGACAAGTAAGCTGCAAAGAAAAGAGGAAAATTGAGTCTAACTGGAAGATGGAAAACTGCTTTCCCTTCCCTTGGTTTCTTTTTGTGTCCAGCCTGAATGCACTGTATTGGTCGCCAGGTATGTAAGCTCTTGACTGAAGCAGAGGAAAATGAGGACTCTATTAGAAAAAGCAAAATAGTTAAGTGTTATTTTTGTAGCTGTTTCTTTCCTAGGCAGACCTTCATATTCTAATATTTCTGTGACCTTTCACTCTTATTTCTTACATATATTAGAGAATCAGGTCAGCTCAGTTCCCACATCTAATAGCTTGTTGACAAGGAAAAAAGTTAATCAGAATTGCTAGTGTGGAATAAATTACTCCAAAATAGCTTCCCCATGGATACTGTTATTCTGAAATAAGTGCTCCTTTTTTTTGATTAGCACAAAATCTGCTAGACCAAAGTTTGTCAGGTTTCTCAGGTAGACAGTGGTGAGCTTGTAGAAATTGGTATCTTCCAGAAAATCTGTGGATTCCTTGAACAAGACTTGTCACTGCAATAACCCTTCCCCTGGCAGAGCCACTACTATAAACCACAGAGATTTCCATGTCTTTATGACATTTTCAGATCTAGTAGAATTCTCTAATATTTGTATTCTTGGATGATCTGCTGAAAAGCATCTGTAACTTGATGGTTTTCAATTCTTATTAAGAATATAGAGAGCTTTATTCCTTGGATGAAAAATAGATGAAACAACTTTTTTCCTTGCAGTTCCAAGCATGCTCTTCAAGTTTCAACCCAAAACACTTTTTTCCCATCAGAACACACTGAAAAAGACTGGTTTATGTTGTGAACCCCTCCATCCCTTCCCGTGTGCTTTTGTTTAGACTGGAGGCCCCTTGTTATTGTTTTAGCTTCCTGACTTCCTAGCAGATTTCAGTTGCTTTCCTGAATCTAAAGTGACTTCTACACTCAAAGTCAATAAACTCAACATTGCCCTGTGAAGTTATTCTTCCACTGCTGGCAAATGCCTCTTGTCTCCAGGATTTGGGGAATGTGGAAAGTACACACTGACCTGTAGCCATGCCAGCTCTGCTGGAGCTGAGGGTCCTAGATTATTGTTGCTAGCTATCTACAGTTGCCCTTGGCTCATCTTTACAAAAACTAGCATGTTCTATCTGATTTCCCAGTTGCAGAGGATAGATTTGTTAATATTTTTTTGCTTAGCCAAGCAATTATCTTGCTCTAGGTCAGGCAAGGATTTTCAGATGCCAGGAAAGCCTATTTCATTATATATGTTTGTTCTGTAGAAGGGCTTTTGCTTTCTTTTCAAAGTGAATGTTTTATGCTGCCATTTACTGAGAATTCACACAGAGCTCTGTTGAGAAAGCAGCAGCTGCTTGGCTGGGGATTGGTCTTGCACCCATTAAAGTCAACAACAAAACTCCAGGAGCTCCCCTGCTCCCTCCAGCACCCCTGAAGTGCAGTTTGATAGACTTCAAAGTGTTGGTACAAACAGAACATAGAAAGCCAAAACATGAAGTGAAAATATCTGACAGTATCAACAAAATATCTGAAAATATCAACAGTATGTTGATCCTATAGCATTCCAATTTCAACACAAATAAGATCCATACTTTGATGTGACAACTCTGCATTTATTCAGACCAACCTTGTTAGAAATACAAAGTGTCTTTGTTGAAGGATAAAACACCTTTATCTTGCTTTAGATGCAAGGAACACTGCAGCTGCTAAGTCATAAAGTGGATGTTGAAGAAGATTGTTGGACATTTTACCATCTCCTATTAAATCTGTTTCTGACTGAGTATGTAATTTAGCCAATTTGGACATCTAAGCTGCTGATAGAAACAATTAAATGTCAACAGCCCAATTTTAAGTTTTATTTAGGTGCTTAATTTAGATGCACTTCAGTGCTTCAATTTTCATCTTAAGCTTTAGATATTTAAGTAACTTAATTTCACCCACAAGTGTTGCTGCAAGTTTGTTCATGAAGAAATGTAGATTTCTGAAAAAATCTATTATTTCTTCTATTTTTCATACTTGAAAATGGACAGAGGAGAAGTAGCTTTATTTTCACTTTCCAAATTTGCTTTCATGGTGCAAACATCTGTAGAGAGGATTGTAACTGTCTGGTCACTGGGATAGAGCCTGAATCTGGGTGTGTATTCATGTATCAGCTGCAGGAGTGTAGTTACAATTACGCCCTTCCTGGATCATTCTGGTATTGCAACCAATAAATGAAAAGCAAATATCCTAAACCACTTGTAAAACTATTGTAAGGCTTAAAACAGAAGTTAGACAACTATAAAGAAATACATTTTTTTACTGCAGTGGGGACACTTAGGAGAATTGGGTAAATTTCTGACCTCGTTACTGGGGTCTAGTTAGTGAGTGGATGTCCCACCTGGGGTGACCAGGCAGTGCTGACAATAAAGGGCTGTTAGAGGGAGCAGCTGCACAGTGTGGATCACATTGCACTGACAGGTGAAATGTAGTGCCTTTCTTCTGCCTGGTCTGCAGGGAAGACTGTGCTGCTCTTCCCTTTTCACTTAGTTATAGGTTCTGTTTTCTTCTTACCGAGTGGGGATTTGGTGAGGTGATACAGTGTTAATGACAGACAAATAACACTCCTGGACTAAGCATGCTTTATTGAATGTGACTGTGTCATAATCAGCATGCCTTCACATTGATTACATCCCTCCTGTGCTCTCTGATAATAAATGTGCTGCTCTCTGATAATAAATGTGCTTATTCTCAGAACTGCTCAATTTCCTGAAGTTTCCATTCTTTCCATTTTAGATGGCTTGACAGACTGTGTAGACCCTGACTGTTGTCAGCAAAGCAATTGTTACTCAAGTCCTCTCTGCCAGGGTTCACCTGATCCCCTTGACCTTATCCAGCACAGCCAACCACCCTTCTCTCAGCATCCTCCAAGGCTCTTCTATGATCGAATCAGGTTCCTTATTGGGAAGGAAAGCACTCATGTAATCCCAGGAGATGTCTCCTTTGAGAGCAGGTGAGTCTTCTTTTAAATGAAAGACTTTTCTGAATATTGAGAATTGCAATTTAATTATTTAACCAGGAAAAAATTGGGGATACCTGGGTAGCTGAAAATTTTTCGCCATTGCTCATAAAATATTTAGGAGGATAGCAAACTTTCAAGTCCCAACAGCTGAGAATCTTGTGTTAATTGTCTGATTGGTGGAAGTGTCCCACCAACACACTCTACTGCTCTTATTAACAAGACTGGCTGTTCTGGAAGGTAAGTTGTTTCATACTTGTAAAATCAGCAGAGGAAGTTCAACCCTTCCCACTGTGCATATGTAATGGCAGGATCCAGAAGGACAAATTGGATTCACATCTGCTGTCTTCAGTCACATTTCTGCCCAGTACAATTTGATCAGTATTTACAGTGCAATTAATTTATTATGTGTTACATAATTTAAAAACTTCCTTGGTTTTGCTACACCTTTATGAAGCAGTGTGGAGTTTACTACTTTGTACTGCAGGTTATCATGCAAAGAGTGGAGTGATCCCTGAGTGTTTGTGAGATTGGCTTTGCCCTTTAACAGGAAGGAACTGTGCAGCAGGAAAAGGGCACTTACTTGCTCAGAAAGCCTGGTAACACATATTTTCTTGAACATTTGAAGTAAAGGGGCATATAAGTTTTTATGCTGCAGTTCACTTGGGAAGCTATAACTTACATGCTGACAAAGAGATCCACAAATCATCCACATCACCTGACTGTTACCCTGTCAACTAGGCCTCTGCACTAGATAAACCATGTTCCAGTAATAAGCATATAAGAATTTTTTATTTTCACACTACACAGCACTTAGTTTACGACCTCAACGCAATCCTGCACACAAATTCAGTGCACTTTTTTCTTCAGCATTAATTTTTAATAAAGTAGATTTGTAAACAGTCATTATTGATCTGAAATACCTAAACATTTAATCACTATCAATAATGTAACAGGATGTTATAAATATGTAGAGCAATAGGCCATGAAGATGAACTGCATGAGAAGCACCCACCTGCCACTAGTGGGTCTCCTGGACTGTTGCACTTAGGAATGAGGCCACTGTACTTGGGCCAGGGTCCTTGGCTGGCTCTGTGTGCAGTTTAAACCAAAATTCGCCACTGAAAAATTTTCCTCATCAAAATGCCTCACAGTGGGGAGTTTCCAAAGAGGAGGTGAGTGTTCTGTGACACTGCAAATGTTAGCAGCCAGATTGTACATAATCCCATCAACGTGCTTTTATAGATATAAGGAATTGATCTTTTAAAGCTATCATTGATGGGATTTAACTTGGATTTAAAAGCTGTTTCTGAGTATTTCATTTCTTTACTCTGTTACCTGCCATGCCTTTGAAGACTGAAGAGTAGTGAAGTTCCCTGTGGGAGCAGCAGCCCACCCTCACCATGGCTTCTGACTTCCTGCCACTGAGGAGTAGGACTCTGCTGGAATTGGTGTATCACTGACACCCCAGATACCATTTCCTCCCACTGTAGAAAAATTCATAGCTGTTTTGAGAAGGTCATTGAGATTCAGATGGGGGTGGCTGCATCTTAGGAGTCAGGGCAGTGCCTGGAGACTCGTGCTGTGCTGTGTCTGCTGAGGTTTGTCAACATCAATCTGCAATGTACTGGGCACCCCAAAGGGTTCCTCAGTCCACACTTTGCTTGATCCTTGAATCTTCCAGGCTGTTGAAATATTGTTCATCCAGAAGTCAAATGTTATTAAAAACTGCCAGAATTTTACTCAAGGATGAGAGATAAGCAGGGTTTTGGAAAGAGGCAATAGCTAAACTGTGGTGCTTCTGTTCAGAAATCTTCCTCTGACATTGCCAATCTGACTGTCATCTTTCGTCGGTTCTTCTCCTGGGAATTAAGATTACTGAAAAAAATATAGAAAGACAACTGCTGCTACACTAAAAAAATATCAGAAATCTGTGATCCAGCCTATCTGCAAAGAATGCTTGAGGGGCTTTAATCTCCTTTGGGCTGTTGCTGAAAAGGTTGTGTCTAGGCAGATGATATTAACTCATGGCTGCCTGCAATGGCACTGATTTTATAGCATTGGTGGTTCAGCATGAAAAGTTGGAAGGATTGGATGGAATAGTGGCATGTATTTATTTCAGAGTACTGCCATCCATTCCCACTGGTGCTCCAATTTTGCAAAGCCCTATCTGCCTTTTTTTTTTTTTTCCATTTCCCTTTACAAGACATCTCTGAGGCCATTAGGAGCATTAAGGAAGAGTCATCTACCCAGTGTTTTCAGTCTTCTGATTCAAATGACATTGCACAGTGTTTTACTGTACCACAGGTCAGTGGAACTCTAGTATGGGTGATGTTTGCATGAATCTGGCTGGAGACAAAATGATGTTGATTAGATCTTGGAAAGCTATCAAAAATGGTAAAGACTGTCTCTGTCCTTCATACTTGGATGTGTTTGGTCTCTGCCATATCCTGGAATTTTCCAAATAATCTGAAATAGTAAAACTAGTTGTTCTGACAGCTGCTGAGACATCTATCCCTCTGCATTTGCATCTTGGACTTCAGCTTAGGTCTAATATTTAATCATTTGGCCTTTACAGTACAGTCAGGATGTTGCTTGAGCCATGGCTAAATACTACACCAAAAATAATCGTAAGGGGCTACATGTTTGGAAAACATTTGACTTTTTGTTATGTCAAATCTGTGTCATATACGTTGGGTTTTTACAAACTCCCACTTGAACTGTGGCATGCTGAAAGGCAGATTAGAGGCGTTCTGGATAAATGGAAATGTACTTGCTTACATCAGGCATGGTTTTAACCTGCTGCTTGTAGCAGGGTGTAGCAGATTATAATGTTTTTGTCAACTTCTGTTCTCAGGAAAGTTTTTAACTTGTTTGTTTGCTGAGGTTTTTTTTGTTTTAATGCATGCTGCAGGCAAGCTCTTTGACTCACTGTAAATTGCCCACGAAAAGGGTCCAGTGTATGGTACTGAATTAATTACCCTTCAAATGCTGCTTACAGCAACATTGTCAGCAGGAGGAAACGAATGTACCTCACTAGCCTTCAGCTTCATTTCTCTCATTGAAGATTTTATCAGAAATGTAATATAGTAAATGACATCTTCTGGTAATGTGACACTTGCAAATTGACAAGCTGCTTGATAGAGTTCCATATCTGAGCCTAACGTCTCAGCCTGAGGTGATTATTGGAAACTTAACATGCAAAAAAATAGCAGGTAAGTAGCAGCAGAGCAAGGCAGAATGGCAGTAAAATAATAAAATACTTCACAAGTACTGAAAATACATCTGAAATTTAAACTTCTGTTCATATTTTACATTAGAGATGTCAAACAAACTGCCTGACAGCAGAGATCTGAGATCCACAGAGTAGTGAAGAGTAGTGAGTTCCTCAGTTGCTCGTGGAGTGACCCATGAAGCATTGACAGAGGAATTTTACTTTTAGGCCACCTGCAACCTGTGGGAATCTCAGCTTTCTCTCAAAAAGCCAACTGATCCCTCTGGAGTTGCAGATTTAGTACAGCTTGCCAGGGGACTGGGAACATTTTTAATGCATTTGAAAACACTAAGGCAGCTTATCAGGGGCATGTTCTTGCCCAGCTTCACCAAATTAGAAAAGACATTTTTGCACTGACTTTCAAGTTAAAACAACTTGGAAAGCCTTAGGTCTGAGCTTATGCAATCATCACAAATAGGTGGCTGTTGGACAGATAGTACAAGTTATCCCCCATGAGAAAGCAAAGCAGGGCAGTCACAAGAGTGTGGAATAAGTCTTAGAGGCAGAAAGTACAGTGCATTGAGGAGACATCATGATCTTTAGAGGTTTCTCTGCTCAAATGAAGAGAAGCAGTGAGTGGTAGCAAGGCCTCCAGCTCATCTGGGAAGAGGATGGATGTTGAAGCAAGGAAGCGTGAAGTGGCAGCTGACTGTGAAGGGACATCACTGCAGGGAACATGCTCTAAAAGCTCTGTAAGGGAAGGAACTGAGGTGTGCTCTGAGCAGCAGAGCTGCAGGGAACATGCTCTAAAAGCTCTGTAAGGGAAGGAACTGAGTGAGGTGTTCTGTGAGCAGCAGAGCTGCAGGGAACCTGCCTGCCAGCATGCCTGGGGACGTGGGGTCTGCTCTGTCAGCTGCCAAGGGGGAACTGGCTGCAAGCTGGGGCTCTTGGTTACCTCCTGAGCCTTGGAGACTCGTGCTGGTCATGAAGGAAGTGAAAAATGTTTTCATAGCTGCAGTAACTGCCAGAATTAAAGCTAATTCTGATCAAATGCTTAGTCAAAGATTTAGTAGGTTCTGGTAATTCAAAAAGAGGCCAGAGAAGACTCTTCAACTCAGAGTAGGTCATAAGGAGACATTAAATAATGAGGACAAATGTAGGAGCACAGAGGCAGGCTTAGGACATTTAAAATCTAAGAGATTAGAAAGACAATTCAGTACAGATAAATGGAGAATAATGAGGTTTATGTGTCTTTATCACATACCATAAATATGTGTGGCTTGTAAAATATGATTTATAAAATGGAGAATGTTGAAATATAAGTCTCTTAATATTATTTAAGAATAATGGAAAGTAAAGTGAATAAGTAAAGGAAAGAAAGACCATGGATGGAGATTTTGATGAGCTTTTGTCGTACAAATCTGAGTGCTTGATAAAATATGAGGACAGAGTAGTGTCAGAAGACAGGTCTGTGTGGAATGAACAAACAGGAGTGCAAGAATAATGCAGTTAAAAGTGATTACTCCCAGGGGTCTCACTCTCACACCAAAGTGTGTTGTAAATATATGGAGTGCATTAATAAAGGTATTAGAAAAGAAAATGCAAATCTGTTGATGTTAGAAATACAGGAAAATAATATAAACAAGTATTTTTTTGCTCTAAGAAATCAGAGTAATTGGACCTGGCTATGTTCTTTTGAGTGAGTCTTGTGAGTCTGTTGAGACAAACAGGAGCTCAATTGCCTTCAGTGAAGCAGCAGATTTTGGGCCACAAATAGAGCCACAAACCATTTACTTCATGTAGGAAACAAAACAGGTGATAAGTCAGAACTCTTGTTTTGCATATTAGCAGTAATGCAGCATCTCCCATTCCTCTAGGATTTATCAGCATCTTTTCATGGCCTGGGAGCATGGAATTCCTATTAGCAACTGTGGTGAATGCTGTAGTGGCAAAGAGGTTAATTTTTACCAGTTGTGTTTTCTCAAGTCATAGTCAGACGGGTTTGATGATATCATGGTGATAAATCAGTGTCCTGTTAGTGGCTTGGGAGAATGGGATCTTAAGAAGCAAGTCAAAATTTTTAGAAATTTATGTTCTCCAATTTCTGCATATGATTTCATTGGATCATGGTCAATTAATCTCTCTAGGTATATTTTTAAAATTCATATGTAGACTCCTAAATTATTTTTGTCTGAGGAGCTATTAAGTTTTTTCCTTTAGATCACATATTCACTGTGCAGTGGATGTGTCTATTGAGGTTTGCCACAAATTTTCAAGTTGAGAAAGAAACATAACAATGCCTACATTTATGCTTGTCATTTATATCGAGAAATTAATGCCAGTTCACTTTATAAGTATTGCGTTGGTTTTGACCCTAAATGTCTTAATGTTAGCAAAAGACTTCTGCATACACTGTTCACTTCATTATCTCAAACTGCAGTTCCAGGAAATAACTGCAGTAGTTCCATGAGTTTCCAGGATCTGGGTTGGTTCAGCCAGTGGAGGTGTGGTGTAGCTGACAGCCCAGAGCAAAATTCCCGGGAGGAATTTCAGTGGAATGTAACTGTGTAAGCCCTTAGAAAATCCCACTGGGTCCTAATCTACATCATAAGGATATTTTATGTCTTATTTCTCATCCTTAGGAGACTTGATTGCTGTATGTTTCTTTATTCAGAAAGGTAAAAGGCTAAAGCTAAGAAAAAGAGTAATTTCTTCACCATTTCTGTGACTAAGGTGAAAGCAATGGTCTGAAAGTACAGCAGTGGAAGTTCAAATTGGACAGAACTTACCATGAGTAGAGCACTCATGCAGAGGCATTGGAATGGGTAACTTGATGAGCTTATAGAGTTAGACAAGCATCTGTCTGGACTGATGTAGGCATAGTTGATCTAACCCGAGGCAAAGGAGTGGACAAGATAAAGTCTTGTATTTCCTTTCAGCTCTCATTTTCTATGACTCTGTGATCCTGTTAGCCTCTGATTAGACACACTTAGTAATGAGTTCACTTTCCTGTCCATTGACTTTGATGTCTTCTGCTGTGCTGCCATGTTCCACCCTCTTCACTGGAATGTGAGGATAAAGTGGAAAGTGGGTGCAAGTCAATGCATCCCGGAGGGAATTCAGAATAACATCACATGTGATGGGGGATGGAGAAAAATGTATGTTACACTTGATTAGGCACCCTGTGAATTTACCTGTATAACTTTCTGAAGTTCGGTGAAGCCCGTGCATCTCACTGCTGCCTTATCACATTAGTTCAGCTTTTTTCTAATAGACAGCAATGCCCTATACCTAGCAGCAGAGAATGAGGTTTCATTCTCTCCTTTCACAAACCATCACTCCCTAGAGCTGCAGCCAGCTAAATCACACTATCAGTGAAACCTTTGCAGTGCCATTCAGTGGCAGAGCAAATAGTACCCTAAAATATGTGAGGAAACAGGAACATATTCTCCTCATACCAATAGTTCATGGGAGAGTCTGTGTGTCGTCCTTATGAGAGAATGCTTTTTCAAATTAATGTTTTGGGCTTGTATGACTTCTCTTCCAAAAATCAGCAGTCATTCTGATATCAGAGTGGTGGTTCTGTCTGTTTGGGAGCAAAGCACAGCCCAGTTTCTGCAATCGATGTCTTTCTCACCCTCCTCATGTTTGTAACTTGTTGCCTTCTACTCTTCTTGTTGCAGACGGGCGTGTGTCATCCGAGGCCAGGTTGTAGCAA
Source organism: Molothrus ater (assembly GCF_012460135.2). Taxonomy (NCBI): domain Eukaryota; kingdom Metazoa; phylum Chordata; class Aves; order Passeriformes; family Icteridae; genus Molothrus; species Molothrus ater. Next base: position 9,884,466 of record NC_050491.2, read on the forward strand.
TCGACGGAACACCTTTGGTTGGAGTGAACGTCAGTTTCCTGCACCACAATGAGTATGGATACACCATCAGCCGACAGGATGGCAGGTCAGGCTTTCATGTATTATCCTCCACTGGTTTAGGTTTGTGTGGTTAAGGCCATCTGCCAACTTCTATTCATGTACAGAATTTTCATAGACATCACAGTTCACAGTGTGGCTTGAGGATGACATCTGGCCGTCTGCTCTGGGAGCATAGTTGATTGGAGCTCTCTGTAGAGAAGGGACCAAAGAAAGAGAAGAAAAAAGCCTAAACTGCAACAAAACTACAGTGACATTCAAACTCCTGGAGTCAAAATGTGCCAGGTCTGCTGTAACAGTACCTTCTTGACATTGGAATATTTTTACAAGTCAGGTTTTCCAGGAAATATCCTGTCTTCTGCATTTTTTTTTTTTTGTTGTAAAGTGTGAATCATCCGAGTAGTTTATTGAGGTGTCAGTGAAGTCAAATCCTTTAGTTGATCACCTGAGGCATACAAGGAAAAGTGGGAGCAGACTTTTTCCAAAGACAGATGGTTAAATTGCTGCTCCATAACCAGCCCTGGCTTCCCCTTCTTCCCCACCCTCACAGGTCTAAGTTCAGTTCTCAAAGCAGGTGAGGTTTCAATATATTCTATATTGCACTCCAGGGCTGGCCATCCATTTGCAATAGGGTCATGACTTGCTCCTGAACTTCAATTAAGCTCTTAAGGGCAGTTTAAGACTTCATCTTTCTTGCTGGATTGTGAATTACAAGAAATATGAAGCTGTCTTCCAGCAGGGAAAAAGTGGTGCAATTTGTCACTGTTTCCACAATTATTTTTTTTGTTTGGCTTTGCCAATTTATAGAAGCAAGGAGTGTGCATATTTATTTCACCTGGGTTTATTGACTTTCAAATCACACTACTGAAAGTTAGTAATTATCATTTCCTCCTTACACTAGCCTGGATAAAGTTGTTGCATTAAAATATGCTACCTGTATTTTGCTGTGAATGTAATCGGTGTCATTTGGGAAATGTGATGAGATATGCATAATTAAGTCTGACTTCTTATCACAGTTTGTTACCATCAAAACCTCCATAGTAGATGCATTCAGTAATACAGAGAGTGAAGTAGCTATTTACATATTACCTTGTGTTGCCTGACTCTGGATGTCAGAAACTCTGGAAACTGAGACTGTACATCATACCTTCTATATCCCACTGTTTTGCAGCCCAGATGTGCCAAAGGTTCTTCACAGTTAGTTCCCAGAGGATCACCTCCTTGTGTTCAAGAGCTCATCAGTTCTCAGTGCAATTAATCACCATCCTTCACAAAAATTTCATATCCTGTGCAGGGAGGTCATATGCTCAGTGTGCTCAACCTTTTCCTCCTGGTGCTTTTAGAAGAAGGGAAAGGGTTATGTTAATAGAGCTAAGGCCTAACAGGCTTTAAGCCTTCTTATTCTGCATGCTCTTCCTGCACAGATGATGAGTGGCATCCTTTTTCTGAGATAGGAATGTCTTTTCATATAAACCAAAACAACTGGGTTGATAGTTCTGTTACAGATGGCTCGCTGGTATTGATGCTAGTAGATAAATAGAGGGGAGAGAGGCCAAGTAACAGTGAAATTCTGTGTCTTGGTGTTGATGCATACAGGGAGAAAGCACACAGAGGTAAAGCTTCTTTGTGGATACAGGGAATGTGCACTTGAATGGTTTCACATACTAAATTAAGAGCAGTAATAACGAACATAAAGTTTTTGTGATGCATTGAAAGGTGTGGTAATGTGATTTAAAAGAAAAACAAAAAGAAACAAAACTATTTGTTTTTTCTTTTTCAGTTTTGACCTTGTGGCTGTTGGAGGAATCTCTGTCACTCTAGTTTTTGACAGATCTCCTTTCTTATCTGAAAAAAGAACACTTTGGTTGCCTTGGAATAGATTTATCATTGTAGACAAAGTTGTAATGCAAAGAACAGAGCCGGACACACCATCCTGTGACATCAGTAGTTTTATCAGTCCAAATCCAATTGTACTCCCTTCCCCCTTGACAGCATTTGGAGGGTCCTGTCCTGAAAGAGGAACTGTTATTCCAGAACTACAGGTAATGAAAAGACTTCTAAATTAACAGTTTGGTCTGTTGCAGAACCAGGTTTAGACAATCTTCAAAGATAGTGAGCCAGTAACTGCTGTAATGCCACTCACTTGGCAGAATAGCACCAATGCATCTCTTTGGCACTGTTTAACAAGATTCTGTTGTCTCTATTCTTTCTTTACTTTTAATATTTAAAAGTGTTTTATTTCTTACCTTCAAGTAGAAGAAAGTGGGGAATGCTAATATGAATTATTATTGAAATCCTGATTTGTTGGTAGTGAAGCACAAAACCATTCCTAGTTACAGATGAACTGTACAACTTCCAAACATCAATGTTAGACATGATGCTTTGAACATTCCTAGGGGTGTTTCATCCATTCACAGCTTTATGTCAGATTCTTGGGTTTTATTACTGTAATTACTTATTACCAAGGTAGAGAGCAATTTTAACATGATCTTTAGGACTTCTTTTTTAAATTTCAATATATTTTTTCTGGACTCTCTCTTAAGTGTTTAAAGTAATTTCTAATTAACGTTGTGAGTAACTGTTGTTTTACTTGGGACTTAAAAGACATTTGAGAGTCAAGCACACAACAAAACACAGCTCAGGTCATATTAAAGCCCTTAATTTTTAGTATGTTGTTTGAGCAGTTAGATTTTAAAGAGTATGACCTCTTCTGAGTTCTCTTTTAATTTCACTAAGCAAGCCTGGAAGATACTTTGGGGGGTACCTGTAGCCTCATAAAAGTGTTGCTACTTTATTCTACATATGAGACACCTCTGCTTGAACTGAATTATGTCTAAACACCTCCATAACTGTTCTCATGCTTCATCCAGTTGATGGTCATAGCATTGCTTCACAGAATGTACTAAGTGAAACTAATGAACATAAATTAAGAATAAGTGCTGCACACTAGTAAGAAAAAACTGGGTCACAGTGCTCCACATGAGGTATGCCATGGTCTTTTTTGAACAGTGGGGTACTCAAAGATGCAGTCTACTCAGAAACCACTCCCCAGTTCTTTCCTTTTTTTTTTTGTCATTGGAGGTTTCATAGTGTTGAGTTTCATTGTATGGTTCTGGGAATTGAGCAAAAATTAACTGAGAATAATAGGAGACAGAGCTACATTAGCATGTATTAATGTGTGAGTATTCCTTCCTACTTTTTTATTAAAAAATGAAAAGGAATGTCAGATGCATGACAGAGAGGGCAGCTGGGATGTCAGCAGGAAAGAAGGGGAACTCTGCAAATCAGGAACAATAAAGGGAGCAGGATTTCCCTGGCAACACTACATTTCATATGTTGAAACGACAAGTGCTGGCAGGCCTCCAGCTGTACTGCAGCAATGCTGTGACAGTGATACTGTTGCAGTGTGTAAATAAAATTGGTTGAAAGTGAAGTAATCTATTGTTAAATAAGGAAAATTTTAAAACTGGAAAATATAAACACAAGAGTTTGTCTTTTTCCAAGCGTGATGAATTTAACATTGTGACAGGTTTATTCATTAGTACAGAAATGCACGAACATCATTAACCTTGTTAAGCACAGTCTAGTTTTCAGGTGGCTTTTGAGTGACTGTGGTAGCATCCTCCAAGAAGCTGTTCTTGTCTCTTGCCTGTTCTTCCTCACAGTCTGTCCCAGAACAGCTCTTTTCTCTCAGGAGCTAAATCCCTTTTTGTAGCTCCAAGGCCCACATCATTCAAAAGGTCAAGAACAAATTTCTTTTTTCACCTAACAAGCTCAGAGCCTTTGCAGTCCTCGTGTAGCTGAGGGCTCATCTCCACTGCAGTGGGAATCGGTACCAGCCCGCAGTGGGCATATCCAAGCTTGCTTTAATCCAGGTGGTTCAGACAGCAGCACTGAGAGCAGGGCCCTGGGATTTGAGTGCACTTGCACTCCCTGGGGACTTACCTGTGAGCAGGGTGACTCTGTTGCTCAGGCTGTTTGATCCTCACTGCTGTGTCTTCCCATTAGCTTGCTGGTTCCTAATGCTGCTCCTTTATACACTGTGCCTCTTCTTGCTGGAGCTTGGCCTAACTGCACAGATGGTTTAGCAGGAAGGTTTTTTTTCTTTCTTAACACTCCCCAAGTTAAAGTTATTGTCTCCAAAGCAAGATAGTATCTTTACATCACAATGTATATGATAGAAGGCGTGTGAATATTTAAAAAAAAATTATTGTATTCCAGTTAAGAGCGCTTATTAAGTAAACCAAGTATAAAGACAAGGTAAAGCTGTGCAGCTTATATGTAAGAATATATGTGCATGGATGCAGTATTTGCTCCCCAGTAGATAAGAATAAAGCATCAGAGGAAGAGCAGGGTCTGATGTTGGACATTTTGTCGTGTCCCTGACTACTGCATTGCTGAAATAAACCCAGTTGTTTCAATGGTGCTGTGTTCACATCATAATTGTGAAACGTGAAATAATTACCTTGTCTTAGTGTTACAATTTTTGCATTTTTCTTGGCTGTAGATACAATGATGTGTTTTTTTCCAAGGTGGTCCAAGAGGAAATCGCAATTCCATCAAGTTTTGTGAAGCTCAGTTATCTCAGCAGTCGGACACCGGGGTACAAAACTTTGCTGCGCATTATTCTGACACACACAGCCATCCCTTCTGGAATGGCCAAAGTCCATCTGATCGTTGCTGTTGAAGGTCGTCTGCTTCAGAAATGGTTTCCTGCTGCAGCCAATTTGGTGTACACGTTTGCCTGGAATAAGACAGATATATATGGACAGAAGGTTTCTGGTCTGGCTGAGGCAATGGGTATGTACAATCACCTTGATGTAAGCAGAAGCACTCACATACATCAAGCCAGGAAAATATGGCAGATAAATTTTGTTGCTGCTCCTACATTCTTTTAAATCAAATGCCTCTTTAGCTAAAGTCACTGAAGTGACTTGTATGATTTCCCAAGAACATATATTTTCTTGTTCTTCCAATGTCATCTTTCTAATTTAATCAATTTGAAAATTCCTTTTTCCCTCAGAGAATGGTTATGTACTAATGGCATTATATTCAGCTGTCTCTGTTTTTGAATGTTACTCTGAATATGACCTTTGGTGTGTCATTGTTTCTGTCATTTTTTGGCTGTGACATTTAAAATGTCATTTCCACTTAGGGTTTGCAAAATTCTAACTTTTGGGCATCTTTTCTTACTACGTTTCATGTCCCCAATAGTTGAAACTAATTGATTTGTTGTTTAAAGATGTTTATCCAAAAATCATCATGTTTCATAGGCTTTGTTCAGCAAGCAGCACAGGCTATTCTGAGAATTGCTACAAAAGTGCTGTCTGTGCAAACACATTTTATTTAGCCAGCATTTTTTTTCATTAATTTCGTTATTTGTTTTTGTAAGGGCTTTCTATTTTTTAATTCAATTTGATGTTATGTTGTTTAATGGACTGATAGATGCTTTGTATTAGAATTCCTTACTTTACAAGCAAAGCTTAGAATTGTGAATCAACCCCATTCACTTTGGTAGCAGTTCTGTTTTCTTTTTTTTAGGGCAATAATAAGCAGCAGCACTGGCACATCAGGCTGTCAGGCAAGAGTAGCAGGGGTGACAGAGCTGTGCACCCTCTCAAGGAATCTGCTTCATTCCACATTGAAATGCTGTTCTGAGGGGCAGCCAGGAGCTTCCTTCAGGACCTGTTGTGTTGTCCATGAAGAGTGGCCTGTGCAGAGGCAAAAGGTGCCAGCCAGGCTCTGCAGCTCCCAGGGCTCTGGTGTGTGACAGTGTTGCTGTGTGCTCCCAGACAGGTGGTCTGGGACGTGGCTCTGTGGGGAGGCAGTGGGGAAAATGAGCATTTCAGCATTTTCCTTGGCATTTCTTCCCTGAGAATGATGCAGGCATAGACAGACAGGGATGTCCATGATGGGTTATGAGACCAAGCTGTGCAGTGTGATTACATAATGCAATATGCTAAGGAAAAGGTCAGATGAAGGTTTTCCTAGAGCTGTGGTCCTGCTGTCTCCTTGACCCCACACAACACAAGCTGCTGCCTACAGGGACAGTCCCACGTTCTCTCCTTACCCATGGGCCACCACTCACATTCATTTGATCATGAAATGAGCCAGATCAGGAACAAATTCAGCTGAAAACTGAAGCAACCAAGGAATAAGTGATACATTTTTGGCTTCATTAGTTTCCTGATCTGCTATGAATGCTCATGCAGAAGCTCAGGTCTTCTCATTCCAGCTGTAGCTCACATACTGCATTGGCCTAAAGGAGCCCAAACTCCAACCTCAGAAGACTGACTCCCCAACTTTTTCCTGAGGTCAGTCAGGTGCTGGCACTGACACCAAGGTTCTGAACATCCCAGGTGTGGTGTGTGGCAAGGAACAGCAGTGCCCTTCTCAGCCTCTTGAGATACAAGAGACCCTGTGAGAGGGCAAATCCAGCCTTGTCCCATTGCTGATACCAGTTCCTTTTGTTTTTGCAGCAAAGGAAGGTATCAGGTGAGTTGTTGGCACATATTTGTGCAAATCCACAAATAAAAAATATTCCAGCTTCCCCTTTGGCATTGCCATGGGTGATCAGGCAGGACCAGGTGGGTCACAGGTGCCACCTGGGCCTTTCCTCAGCACAGCTGTGTGTGCCCTGTGTCCAGAGGCCTGTCACTGTCTCATGTTTGAGAGGGAGCAGTTGACTACACTGCTCTCACTGCATCATCTAAGAGTCCTCTAATGATTGGGAAGTCCAGT